>NC_089581.1:34589089-35189089 GCF_019320115.1 Miscanthus floridulus | reverse complement strand
GGCCTCATCTCGAACAGGCGCCGCCGCCGAGCCATCAGTGGCAGCACCCTCCAGCGGTGGAAGGCGGCCACAACCACAGCCACAGTAAGGCCGCGGTCTCGCAGCCTCTCCAGCCCCTCTAAGAGCGGCTGCAGCTTGGGTTGATCCTCCCTCGGGACGCCATACTTCCACCTCTCCGGGCAGCTCCCCATGATCCGCTCGGTGTAGGGGGGAAGTCCACTATCGTCATTGCGAAGATAGAACCAGCTCGTGTACCATCGGCGATTGGTTGACGTGAGCTGGGCCGGTATGTAGAGGTGCTGGCGGTCCTGACGCACTTGGAGAGTGCAGCCGCCGGCCCTCACCGCCTTCCTCGTGCCTAACGTACCCGTCGGCTTGGTGGTGTGCCCCGCCCAGAAGAGGTGGAGCCATAGCTCCCAATGGAGAGCAATCCCCAGATACCCCTCGTAGACAGCAACGAAGATGGCCGCCTGCGCGATGGAATTGGGGTTGAAGTTGTGGAGCTCCACGCCGTAGTAGTACGGGAGCGCCCGCATGAACCGGTCCGCCGGAAGGCCGAGGCCATGCTCGTGAAAAGACACGAAGCTCACGATGTAACCGTCGCGAGGCCTCGGCTCCGGCTCGCCCGACGGAGCGATCCAGTCTGGCCTATTGGGGTCGATAACCGGATGAAGAAGCCCGCCGTCGACGAGTGACTAAAGCATCTCCACGGTGACGTCAGATGGACCCCAAGGGTCCGCCTCGATGACAACAATGTTGCCGGCCATGAGTGCGGTGGAGGGTTCGACTACGGCGGTGAGTCCCTCTCTCCCTCTCTCTCTCTCTCTCTCCACCTCGCCTCTCTCCCTTCTTCCTCCCGGGGCTCTCTGCTCTAGCGACGGCTCAAAGACGGCAAAGCTAATGCGGGCAAGGTAAGGAGGGGAGAGGCAAGGCTCGTTGCGTATTTATGCAGGATGAAGGCGAAATGGATGGGCGACGAAATCGAGGAAGTTTTCCTCAGATCCGGCGCGGTTAATCCAGATCTGATTTTCCCCAGGGCCTCAAGGGCTACACCCGGCGGGTGCACTCGCACGCACCCATCAAGACCTCGAAGTACGAAACACTATTCCGCCAGGAGCTACCACAAGTCAAAACCTCAAGAAGAGCGCTCACACTCTCCCTGAGGCTCGGGGGCTACTGTCGGGTACCATAAAACGGGGTACCCCGAGCGTATACCAAAAGAATCACTTAAACCCCATCAATAACAGAGCCAAAGGGTAAGCCATTAGTTAAACCCCGGCCTCGTCCGAGCCCGCCAGCTCTCCGCCTCGCTCCTGGCCTCGCACGGGAGGTCTCGGCGGCTTGCCAAACCTCCGCCTCGCGCAAGGCCTCGCACAAAGGGCCTCGACGGGGAACCGATTCTCCGTCCCGCCCGAGGCCCCGCGCGTAAAGCCTCGGACGAGATGACGGTTCTCCATCTCGCTCGAAGCCGGCTCGGCAACAACCCGTCGCTTCCGCCTCGACCAGTCTCCCCGACAGCGCGTCGCGTCCCATTAATGCGTCAACCACTTCCGCAATCTCAGCCGGACGACGGCTCGACGCCGCAGAATGGCCGACGGGACAGGAAGTCACATCAACGCCATACTGACCAGGACCGGGCGCGGCTGGGGTTACCGGCCACTGTGTTTCGGTGTTGTGCCCACGATCAGCGCCTGCACTACACAATGCCACGTAACCCCCGCCCCGGAGACAACGCGGCATAGGGAGTCTAGTCCGGGTCATCATAGCCTCGGAATCAGCGTACGAGATCAACTGTTCCCTCCGAGTCTCGGCAATCTACATCAGGGTCTCGGCAATCTCGGGATTCACGTCTGCCGAGACCCCCACGATGGCTCGGCCTCGGCACCAACTGAGCATCGGCTTCTCACGCAGTCAACACACAGCGACCAGCACGCCGACCGCCACGCCCGCTTTAAGGTAACACTGGAGCTCCCACGACGCACATGATCGGATGTGACCAGCGCGTCGCCCCAGTACTTCAAGGACGAGACCACTCCGTCGCCCACGCCGCCACAGTAACAGGCTACAGGGCTCGGACATGCCGTCTCCGTTCGCACGACGCCGTGTAGCTAGCGCATGTGTCACCCTTGTCCCCCCTTCAACTATAAAAGGGAGGGATCAGGGCCGTTTCTAAAAAAACACGAACGTCTAGGCCTTTGCCCACACAGACGAACACACGAGATCCCCCATGACTTGAGATCAATATCTCAAGTAATCCGTGCCGCTCCACCTAGAGACCTGGGATTAGCACCCTCTCTCACCCTGCTTGTAACCCCCTACTACGAGCATTTCGGTGCAAGGAATACAAGATCGATCTCTCAAACTGGACGTAGGGTACCCATTACCTGAACCAGTATAAACCTTGTGTCTCTTTGCATCACCATCCAAGATTGGGAACATGCAGTACAAATTTATTAGTTGGTTGAGGGCTCGCCGGCCCAAAACACCGACACTGTTGCTATCCATCGCATGCTTTTTCTACACCACGACATGGAGGACTAAAACAATTTTTTGGCAATGGTAGATGGGCGTTGCTAAAAACTTGGCACGACATCCTTATTCTCTGATCAAAAGAAAGGACAAGGGTTATGCAGGAATTACTGAACATTTCTTGGATCCAGACACTTAAGAGGGGGAAAACCACAATGACCACTCAACTTGAGGGAGTTCATCTCCCTATGGATTTGATTGCAATCCATCCACCTACAGTGGGATGTGGGCGATGCAAACCCGTGGAGATGGGCTGCCAACGGACAATGCATGATAAAATCACTATATCTGGCGTAAAGTTCTATGGGAGCTTCAAGTACTATCAGAACAACATGACATAAGAACGTGTTAAAACACAAGTGCAAATTCTTTGCCTGGACCTTGATCTAGAATCAAATCCTCATGACTGACAATCTCTTACTACGTGTCACGCGACAAACATCTTGTCACTTTGCAATGGGCCTATGAAGAGTGGCATACACCTTTGCATGCACCACAAGCAAGTGTTGACTATCCAGTCCAGTACTCGAATGGGAGCAATTCATCCTTGCCCACGATTCACAACCTACGAAAATTAAGCAGAATCTGTGAGGAAGTGTCATAATTGAAAGTCTCTCAAGAGCAACACCTTATTTTAAAATAGGATGATCATATACACTGTAAGGAATATTTAGAAACAACACACCTGATGCATGTCCATATTTTGCCCGTCTCCGTTAACCGATTTTGTCCGCCTCCAATTAGATTTATGTAGTAGTGAGAAAAACTACATATCTATAAGTGAACGTTTTGTTATTTAGAATGGAGGGAGTACTTATTTTTTTAAAAAAGAAGAAGACCATGATCAAACATACTATTAGATTCATTCAAACGAGATACTCCCTCCGTCTTTAAATAATTGTCGTATTTTCGTACCATATGTTTAACTAAATTTGTAAAAAGATTCGTGCAACATTTGTATCTCTAAATAAATTTATTATGAAAATAGATTCAACGATATATCTAATGATATTAATCATGTACTATAAATATTAAAAAATTATATAAAATTAGTCAATGTTATTTCTCGAAAAACAAAAACGACAGTTATTTAGGGATGGAGAGAGTACCACTTATCCCCTGGCTATAGCATCACCGTTATATTTACGAGTCTGTATTACAAACTACTCCGAGGAACTCGTTAGCGTACGAACGAAACCGATCAGTGGCAGTCGAAGCAGGATGCAGCTACAGATTGGTTCGCGATTCACGTAGCCGTCTCGCAGTTACTATCGCTGCCTCAAGCAATTAGCCAGGGAGTCAACTGTGGATCATTAGATGCCACCTGAAGATGCATCAGGAATTCAGAAATCCAGAGACGTGCCCAGAGTCCAGAGACAGATAGGCTCACTGGCACCGGTTGGCATGGCTTGGCTGGCTGGCTGCCATGGCAGCAGGCCCCCTCAGTGAATCGCCAGGCTTTTTGCCCGTCCAAAATGCACGAGCTGCTACTACTCTGCTAGCCTGCTATTGCCGGTTCTGTGCTCTTAACGCGTCCACCGTCCAGTGAGGCAGTGAAGCCCAGGAGATTCAAACCCCGGGTCAAGATTTTTATATTTCCTAATGCCGGAGTTAATTTGAGGTGGCCATGCTCGTCGCTCGTCAGTGACCCGTGCAGCCAGCAGTCATCTGGTAAAAGTGTGTTTGCAGACAAACCACTAGTGCTAACAGTGCTGCACATGCACGCCCCTACCGACTTTTGCTGCCGGCCATGCATGTCCACTTGTCCAGAGCCCAGAGACCCCAGACCCAGAGGGCCAGAGGAGCTCACTGTTGAGCAATGCCCCTCTCCGGAGGGACAGCGCAAAGGGACAGAGATGCTAGCACGAGCACCCTAGCAGCAGAGACTAGCACCTTTTTCTTGCACACGCAGTCCCGGACGCGCAGGACATGGGGCTCCCATTAGCTCTTGCAAATGATAGCGCTCCCCGCAGGGAACTTTTGCGAGACGAAGGCCATGAAACCTGTGAGCTATCGTCGCTGTTTCCTTCCGCTCACTGGGGGCCTTTCTGCTGGTGAAAATTTATTAGTAGCAGCTGGAAGTTCCGAGGATCATAGGAGTAGATGATAGATGGATGGAATCATGGACACACAGCTCTATGGGTGGGCAGTGGAGTGCATCAGAAGCGGAGCCCGGAGGAGATTGGTTGCTTTGCACTCTGACGCGTGAGCCGGTCCGGTGGCAGGAATCAGGATCAGAGATTCAGAGTCCAGGGCGATGGATCATGGACAGGACAGACACAGCTCCATCAGTAGCTCGAACTGGAACCGGTGAGCAGGCAGCAGCAGAGGTGAAAGTGAAAACCGACCTGGAACATTTGAACAAATGAGTGGATGACTGGCTTTCAGTTCAAGTGAAAAACTCGAAAATCAATTGAACGATGATGAGTTTGGTAAGCCCAGAAGTGTGTAGAGCCTTTTAGGGCTTTCAAGAAAGACAGGGATCCATCTTGTGCTAATAAAGGGGGGGGGGGGGGGGGGGGGGGGGGGGGGGGGGAAAGCAACGTACTCCGCGGAAATAAGTGTCCCTACGCAGCCCCTCGCGCATTGACCGGTCTCGTGTTGGTCAGCTTAGACTCAGCTGAAACACTCGAGTGCTAGTGCTACCATACACCACTTTTACGTAGCCTTTGGTTTAGGACTTTAGGCCTGTTTGGATCGTAGGAAATGTGAAGAAAAATAGTAGGAAGGAGAAAATAGAGGAAATGAAGCTGGACTGAGTGTTTGGAACGGAGGAAATTCACTTTCCTTTCCTTTTCTTTGGATTTCTGTAGCTGGATGCCGATTTCATATGAAAGAAAACATCCACCGTGACCCCTTGTTTTCTTTTCCTTTGCGATTACCGAGCGAACAAGCGCTTGCTGTCTCTGCAACCTGACGACGGACTGCATTAGCAGAGGATTCGAGGAAAAGAATAAATAACGCTAAAGTAGTACTACAGTAGATAGAAAAGACTGGGGTGCTCAATTGAACCACAGCAACCAGAGTAGGAGGAAGGATAATATCTGGCACGTGGACCATCCATGATGCTTCAACTTATTTGTAGCTTTTTTTAATAAAATGAAAGGAATTTTGTTTACTGTTATGCATAGCCTAAGCCATTGAATTTCTAGGAGAACTCTTAAATTCCTATGCTAGCCATGTTCCTCTGTTCCAAACGCCAATTTTCTATAAATTCCTATGTTTTTCCAATGCTGTGTTTTCAACCTCTATTCCTTTCCTATTTCTGTGTTTTTCTCTATTCCTCTGTTTCGTATTCCTCCGTTCCAAACAGGCCCATACAACTTAGCCCATTAATGTGTCATTTTAGTAGAGATAGTATATTACTTCCCCATTCCAATATATAAAATATTTTTAGCTTTTCTAGATACATTGTTTTTGCTATTTATTTAGACATACACGATATCTAAATGCATGACAAAAGCTATGAATCTAGAAAACCAAAACATCTTATATAATTTAAAAAGAAGAAAGTATATTAGCGCACATAATAACTATTAAAAAACTCTTATCTATGTCACTATGTGACAAAATTATTTCGTTGCCATCCAAATCTATACGGATATCTCAATTGCCATCAGAAATTACAAGTTCCCTTCAATGCGATTGATTCTATTTGTAGTCTTACGTGCCACCGCTCTATTTTTGCATATAAACTATGTTGCAACATGTCCATCTTTTAACATAATGCTGATTTTACTACTCTCGTATATCGAAAGCCATCGTTCACAACTTGCGCTATATCACAAATCGATCCCATTCATGCAAGCGTGCACGACAGTTGGTGGTGGACAAGCATGCACCGATGGGTAGGCGTTGTTAGACTGTCTTCAACAACCGCGACCCAAAATACAAGATCTATTCGTCCTTTGGATAGCGTTATAGGCAAATGATTTAATACCTATTTTTGGTCTTCTCCAACAACAATACATAAAAGACAACCATTTCTGCAAATGGGTCTCCATGAGAGATGATACTCAGATTTAGGTTATGCCTCTTCCGGCACCCAAGATGGGTCTTTCATATAGAAATTCTGTTGGAGGTTATAGGTATTGTGTTAGAGTCTTATTTTGGGTTTGAGTTCCACAATGGATCTTCCGTTGGAGACAACCTTGGATGCGCAAATTAAAGCTTGGATGCAGGCAAGCGCCCTTGAGTGTGGCGGCGATGAGGGCAAGATGCAAGCACGTGGGAGGGCAGGCAGACGGCTCTCCACGGGTGCGTGTTGCCTGGCCTTAGGCGTGGCCTAAAACCTCTAAAAGCAAGACTAATAATTTAGTCAACTGAAAGCTATAACACCATGCCATGTCATATATAGCTAGTTAGGGCAGTCCCAATGGTGTATTGATGATGGTTTCTATCCTCATTAAATGACTTGCCACATAGGTAAAACGCTGACATGACAACGTAATTAATGAAGAAAGAGAGCAAAAATCCTAGAAATAGTTTCCTCACGAAGAAATCGGGTCTTCTCTTGACCCAATGTATCAAGAAATCATGAAATCGTCATTGGGGAGAAACCACCAGTTTCTAGAGGGCTCGTGCCGCACTCCTATTGGAAGAATAAGATAGAGTTGAGAGAGAGAAAGAGAAAATAATTATTACCCATAGAAACCATGGGTTGGAAAAGCAGTACTTTTTTTTGGTACGGTATCCTATGTTATAGAAATTACCAGTTTCTTTCATTGGGACTGACGATATATAGCCAACTCATATTATATGTTGGCTGCAACAATGATCACAAGCATTTAATACTTACGTATGTGTGGACGTATCACGGCATCCAAAGCGAGGAAGATGGGGAGCCAAACGTCGACCTGCAGCCTGCAGCTGGCTGGGAACAGGCTGCATGGTGGGATTCAGCCGGGCTGAGAGTTAAGCGCCGGCTCTTGCCTCTCTCCTTTTCTCTCTCTACCAAATCACGCTACTTTTCTGATGTGGACTCTATTTAGCCGGCTGAGTAATCCTTGTTATACTTGCTCTAAAAACAACCATCTAAGGTGGCCCTACCACTCCAAATACATCGACAGCCCAACATCCCCCAGGGATTGCAGTACCCTAGTAACGTCCTAGTGTTGGCATCTCTCTCTCTCATTTCGCTTTGCCTCTCACCTCTTTTCTTTCGGCTCTTCGATTGCTTAGTCACCCCCTACTACATGACGACGAAACCTAAGCACTGGACTGCTGGAGCATCCAAATTGAGGGGCAGTGCTTGCAAATCAAACTTCGGCAAGGCCAAATCATAGGTCAGTTTTGGCAAACCGTGGTTTTGTGTGCCTAATAGGACCTTGCACGATAACGGCTCTGTTTAGATACTCTAGCACAGCTAGAGGTTAGAGTTAGTTTCTAGCTCAGGATTAGCCCTGAACTAACTCTAGCCTAAGAGATGTTTGGATACAAGGGTTAAAATGATAATAAATGTGCTTTCCAAATCATTGGTGCGGGTGAAAGTAGAGAGAAAATAGTGAACCCCACCTCAAATAGCCCTAACTAGTTCAAATAATCACCTCTTTGGGGGATAGTTTTTTAGGGTGGGCTAGTTGCAAATAACCCACTCTAGCCCTCCTGTTTGGCTACTTTAGGGCTAGTTGAGCTCCAACTAGCCCAAACTAACTCTAACCCATGGATCCAAACAGGGCCAACATGCAGCATGGTGTTATCCTTGTGAGCCTCTTTGCTACATTTAACCATCATGTGGTGGTCCTTTGGCAGTGTGCTGAGGCAATGCAAGTACTCTGGGTAATAGTGGCTCTATTTTGCTTCATTCTATTCCTTAGGCAAAAGCAAGTGGTTTATGCTTTGCCGTGCATGGTTTGGTTTTCATGAAAACCCATCTCTTTCATGCATGATGGATAAGAGATACTAATAATAGTAATGACTTGGATCTACTCTATATGATCAGTGTACTACACCCTCTTATCAATGCACTTATGGTTTCGTTCTTGTTTCACGTAAAAGGATTAACACCCCATGTTAGTGATATGGACTCTAAAAGTCATATATGTTAGTATACCCTACCCTAAGTAAACAAGGTGACTCTTAACCCCCACAATCCACGTCAAACACAATCCGCCATGGGTTTAGAAACTATAAGGTTGTTCCATCCAAACGAGTATCTATCAGATTTAAAAAAAACAATTTATTTTGCACAACAGTTGTATTTATCCAATACTTTAAAAATATTGTCGGGACCTAAACTTTAAGCGGCAAGAACAAAAGGCACTAATAACCCCTTTAAAATAAATCCTGTGTCATCTGAAAATACTTATACTAGTACTTGTCCGTAGCAGTAGTACATCTTTTCAGCACAGCTCGCCTGATCTGACGGCCGAGACAGGACCCTGAATACACTGGCCGGTGCGGGGGTACTGCGGCACAGTCGCAGTACTCGTATCCGCCGGCCGGACCGCTGGAGTAGGGAACAGACCTACTGCGCCGTTTCTCGCCATCTTTTCGTTCATGTCTACCTCGCCACTGAAATCGAGAAGCAGAGCTGTCCGGTATCCGTTCGAAAAAAAGAGAAAGAAAGAAAACAAGTGGAGTTTCGCTTGCTTGATGATGGTTGATGGCACCAGTTAGTGCCTAGTATCTGCACATCACAGGTGCCTTTCATAGGAGCCGCATAGTCGGGAGGCCATGATCATCACCGCAAAAAGAGGCGGTAAGGGCCGGATGAAATGGATTAATTTCATGTATAAATTTTTATATAGAAACCAGTTTAATCTCACAAGAATAACTTAGACACAGGCAAAATTTCTCACATTCTAAACAGTAAATGGCAGATAAATTTGATGGTCGAACGAAGTGTTAAATCTGTACGCTTCGCTTGTTATCTAGAAGACTAGAAGACGGACAGACTGTGTGTGGTGGCTGATGGAAAACAAAGCATTAAGCTTACGTACGTTAGTTGCATTGTTTTCCAATTTCAATGCTTGATTGGAGTGTCCTAATGTCCTTCAACTTGAGTAGAAAGACGATTCTTTCTGGAAAGAAGAAGACGGGAAAGCAAATGGGCCATCACGCGACGACGCTGCTGGTACGCTTCTTTGGGCCAGTCCACATCACTACATCAGGCCATGTCAGTTGGGCCAAGTCGGCAAGTCCATATAAACTCGTGGGTGGGCCATGTATGTCAGCCTGCCATTCTTTGCGCCCCGCGAAAGGCCGCTCACGGCCGTGCTGCAGTGACCGAATCTGAACCGGTTCACAAGGGAGACGACGGCGTATCGCGCTCGCACGATGGCCTATGCATACTGTATCCATAGAGACTGCATGCATACCTGCCTTGGTTGCCTGACACCTGTCTAGAACTTCCCAGAAATCTCGCGGACTGGAAGCAACGGTTCGGCTCGGCTGGGAACACTGACCGCACAAATCAAAGACTCTCCAGCCGCACGTCGTTGGATGGTCTCGGCTTACACGCGGTATTCATCTACCATCTGTATGCACGCACTTCTCAACGGACCCAGAGTGATCGAAGGCAGTGCGGATCATCCCACCAAACTGATAATCTTTTTTCGCGAGCGGGTTAACACCCGTTTTTCGTTAAGGGGAGAAGAAGTTTGTGATGACAACGAGCGAGTAGGCGAGGCGAGAAGCCTCCGTCAACCGCTCCAAACCACCTAAACTACTGGATCTTGTGACTTAAATATTACAAAGCAACATTGTTTTGCGACCAACACTGGTAGAGAACTGAGCTTTACTTCCGGTGGGGAACCCCCTCTAGTCCCGATTCCCCACCCGGGAGCAAGCATCCGGGACTAAAGGGGTCCTTTAGTTCCGGGTCAGGAACCGGGACTAAAGGAGTACCTTTAGTCCCGATGGGTAACACCAACCGGGACTAAAGGTGCCTCCTGACATGCCACGATGCCCGGCACATTTAGTCCCGGTTGATAATACGAACCGGGACTAAAGGTTTTTTTCTTTTCATTTTTTTGTTTTCTTTTCAAAATAGGTTTTCGAAGTCGTATTGTATGCTACTAATTATACATTTATACGCGCGTATAGTATGTTTCGGTTCAAGCACAATGAACGTATTAAATCACACAATTCAAGCATAGAAATATATATATATATATATATATATATATATATATATATATATATATATATATATATATATATATATATATATATATATATATATGCATGCATGCATCATATATATATTTACATGCATGCATGCATATGTGTATTTTACATTATATTATTTCATGTGCATATATTACAAAAGATTGCATTACAGTTGTTGTGACATAAAAGTTTCCTCTCATCCTCTAGCTTGGCTTCAATGGCAGTGTTGGGTCGAAGTAGAACTCGCCCTTGGAATCGATGACCTGCTCATTAAAAAATCCGGCTATAGACTCTTGAATTGCTTTGATTTGGTCTTGCCGTATGACCTTTTCCTCCAACCATCGAGTCTACGGGTTTGAATTAAAGAAAAATAAATTAATATATGTACATATATATATATATATATATATATATATATATATATATATATATATATATATATATATATATATATATATATATATATATATATAAAGACATAGTAACACAATCAATAATAATAATTAAATGAATATATAGTGTATTTTTAACGTACTTTGAGTCTCTCTGTAGGAGTTCTTTGGGAGAGCACCTTGATAAACTTGCAAACATAGTAACCACAGTAGTTGTTCCCCTGTTCCTGCCTCAGACACCACTTTACGAGAAAAAGATTTGTCATCCAATCTGGTGATCCGGTGAAAGCTATATGTTTAATTAATAAAGATGATGCGATTCAGGGGACTTACTTTCAAAGGGATTACATTCAGTGGCGCTTTGCATTTTTTCATGTGTTGCTTCTCAATAAAGGTTTTCCAAATACTGGCCAATAAAAAATTTGCCACGTCATCAGATATAGTTAATCATCTTGTTTGTGTGTATATATAGTTGCTAGAGATCCCAAAATTACCTCTAGATAATATCTATCATATCTTGGTAGTCTTGTTGTGGTTTTCTCATCGGGTCATAGATTATCAAGTGACTTTTCACCAGATCGATGTCCATCAATATCCAGTGATTGCTGCATGTGTTTATAGGATATAACGCATAACACTCATTAATTAACTAGAATCAACATATGAGCCATTAAGGATGATCGACATGATTAACACTCACTTGAAGTTATAGGGAAAGAGTATATCCTTCTTGTGGCGTTGGTTCACTAAGAAGTTCATGAGGTTACTCTCTGACTCATTCTTCCAATTAGTCTTTGGAGTAATTGGGTCTTTGAATACTATATGGAGATCAACAAAACCAAATTTATTGCAGCCCTCCTTTCTGAGCTCTGTCATTGTAAATCTGCATATATATAGTACTTGTTAGGATAATTTATATGCATATACACACATATGATGAGTTTAATAATAGATCGAAAGAATTATTACTTACAGGCAATAGCAGCTAATGATAACTTTGTCCAGAGAGGTCAGGTGGCATAGTTGATGAAATTCTGCAAAGTCAACATACATAACATCATCGCCACGGAATCAATGTTCGTCTCTAATTCTGACACCAACACAGAAGTCTCCACTGGTAGACGCCTGCATGTACCACTTGTTTAGCAGGTACATTTGCGTCCCCAGATCAGATAAGGCTTGAGGGTTGTATAGACTCTGGCCTAGTACAAATTTTTTCTTCCAAATATCAACCTCCGCCGCACTCTCAATGTTTCCATCACCAAACATCTGGTAAAGGTCGAGACCAGACTCATCAAGAAATTCACCAAGGTGATCCAAATCGACATCCAGAGGTATGTTTGCCTGATGCATTAATTCTAAATTCGAACCATATTCATTACCAATAACTAGCGGGGGGATTGATTGGTGCGCTTGTTGTCCGAGTTGGGCAACTCCTTTCCCTGCCCGCTTCTTTTTCTATGCCGCCTCAATTGACTTGGTGAGAGTGCGGTCATAGTCCGATAACGTTGATTTGGACGGCTTACGAGATTCCCGCTGTTGTTGCTGGTAAGAAGTCACCTTTTTTCTTAGAATATTTGGAGCTACGAAGAAGTATGGTTTCTTTGGGTTTCTCCTTGCTTCTTGATTCATTTTAAGTTTATCATAGAATCTAGACATGTCTTTTTTATATGCATCAGTTCCTTCTTCCTTCTCTTCAGATATTATTTTGGGAATAGCCCTTGGTTTCACGGTGGCTTTCTTTGCAGGCGGGGACTGGTTCTTCGTTTGAGGGGCTGGCCTCTTGCTAGGCTTCTTAGTAGGCGGGGGCGGGGGAGGCGTTGGAGACCTCCTTGGAGGTGTTGGCAGCGGCGTTGGAGACCTCCTTGGAGGTGGCGGCTGCGGCGTTGGAGACCTCCTTGGAGATGGTGTGGATGTAGCCTCGTCTTCCAACACAATATCATCGTACAGAGCACTATGATGATCTGGCAATTGAACAATTGGATTTAGGTTGGGGGAGGATCTGCTACAAAAAAAGGAATGACATATTATTATGAGCAGATTGTTAATTATTTAAGCCAATACAAATTAATGATGTAGTGTTTTCATCCGCACGTACCTATGGTGAGGTAGTTCAGGAGGAGGTGGAGCCGACATCCCTGGAATGATGATGTAGCGCTTGCGCCATAGAATGAATGTCTTCTCCGCTTCTCCTAGAGTCTTCTCGCCATCACCTCCAGGAATGTCAAGAGGCAAATCACTAAAACCTTTTTCAGCTTTATCTACCGAGATGGTAGCATATCCTTCTTGGATTATATTCCCATGAATCCTTGGTGTCTTGGTTCGGTCGATAGGATTAACAAGACCAATAGCCACCTTGATTGTGGAATTCTCCTTCGGAATGTGTAGCTCACACGTTGTACAAGGTTCAGTGACGTCATCCATAGAGAAGCGCAGTCCTGTGCCCCCTTGATTTGGTATCTCCGTAGAAGCGCAGCTGCTTTTCAACTGAACAGATTGGCTAATGTTGATTCCTGGCTCTGATGCCTGCTTGCTTGCACTCACTGCTATTTGCACTTGCCTTCTGATTTCCTCCTGCATTCTCGCTTCAAGGTTTTTTCCTGCTCCTGTGCTTCATGCACCGCTTCCTCCAACCTCTAGAGCCGCTGTGCCTCTTCTTCCTTCTTTCTCTGGCGACTTCTGTAGGAAGGTCTGCCCTGAGGGAATCCATGCTCCCACGAGACACTTCCTTTGCCTCTAGTTCGGCCACCATGTTCAATAGTCCCGATGGCGTATGTCAGCTCATCCTTCTCTCTGTTGGGCCTGAACGCACCACTAGCGGTAGCTCTCTGAGCATAAAACAATCTTTCTGCTGCTTCTTGTAGTCTTGCGTCATAAACGCACTTCCCTGTCTCCTGGTCTAGTGTTCCCCCATGAGCGAAAAACCAATTCTTTGCACGTTCTCCCCACTCGAGTGATTCTGGTCTGATACCCTTGGCAAGAAGGTCTACTTCCATTTTGTTCCACTTCTTAATGGCAGTCGGGTAGCCACCTGATCCCAAGGTATGGTGGTATGTCTTCTGTTGGGCATTACGTTGGTTCTTTATCACCCGACTCACACCCTCTTCCGAAGTCTTGTACTGTACAAACTCATCCCAATAGGGCCTCTGCTTTGAGATCGGGCCTGGGACAGTAAAATCTGGTGCTATGTTCTTCTTCACATATGTCGTGTATAGTTGTTTCTTCCAAGTCTGAAACTGGGTGGCCATCTTCTTCATTGCCCAATCCTTAACTCGCTCCTTCAATTCATCACCATCTATTATATCATCATAACCATCTGTTTGGAGCGTGAAATGTACCAAGACATCTTTCCAAATTAACGCCTTGTCACGATCGGAGACAAAACTGATATGAGGAGCATTGGTCTTCTTCTTCCATTCACGGGTACTAATCGGGAGCCGGTCCCGTACAAGGTAACCACAGTGGTGCACAAATTTCATTTTATTCGGCCCCCCCGGTTCTCCTGTATCCACATTGAACTCCGAGATGATGAAGCGGCCCTCCAATGGCTTTTTGGGACCTCGAACATTTTTACTCTTCGTTGTAGTTGTTGATGTCGATCCAGAGGGCTACAAAATATAAACATTATTTTTAATGTCATGAGCACACATAAGACATATGATAATATATATAGCTAATAATAAAAAATATATACTTGGCCAATATGTTGTTGCTCATTTTGTTCAAGAGCTAAGTACTGACTCCCGTCATCTGCATCCTCTTGCACATTATTTTTAGCACCATCATCGCCGGCAACTTGAGTGCCAGTGTTAATCAAATTCATCATCAACTCCTCCTCATCCATGTTTCTCGGGTCGGCCATCTAGCTTCAAAAAACAAAACCAATATATAGTACGTCAAATCTTTGCTTACATGCGTAAAATCTACGAACAATATGCATTATTAAATCTTGCCCCTCGGTCACGGACGCAATTCGCCACACTAGGGCGAACTACGTCGGTACTAGGGCGAATTAGGGCTATACATAAACGGCCGAGGGCAAATTGCGTCGGTGACTAGGGCGAACCACGTCGGTGACATCAACAGCGCGGTTCGCCCTGGTGTGATTATTTAGCATTAACGATAACGATAATACGAATGTTGATCAACTAGGCCACGAGAAAGGGTGGTGTGACAAGAGTGGCGGTGCTCCACTCCGCCATATATATGTCTGTACACATGGGTGAACGAGGGCGGCGGTGCTCCGCCGTATACATAGAAACGCATGGGCGTACGAGGGCGGCAGTGCTCCGCGACGTATATATACATGCATATGAATACAAATGACGTATAAACCATGTGAACCATGTAGTCATTCATCATATGAGAAAATTCTATGCTGATAATGTAAGTATAAGTCATTATGAAATGTAAGTATATGTGTCTTATTGCTAATATAACCAGAGAGAATTACTCCCGAAGAGGTTCACAACAACATGCCAAAAATGATCGAACGAGGGCAGCGGAACCGGCCTAAACCCTAGGGCGAACGAGGGCGGCGATGCTCCGCCGCCTAAACCCTAGGGCGAACGAGGGCGACGGTGCTCCGCCGTATACATAGAAACGCAATAATGATAAACTAACATATATGCAATAATGTACCCCATTGGCTAAAAAGTACCTTATATTGTTTAGTCAAAATTAAATTGTTTTAAGTTTGATCAAATTTATAAAAAAATACTTTGCTATTTATGATATCAAATTAGTATCATTCAGTTTATTATCATGTAGTATAATTTCACAGTATAATCTATTTAGTATGATAAGTGATGATATTTTTCTCTATATGAACTTGGTCAAAATTATCATAGTTTTTTTAACTGAAATCATGGAGCATTGCTTCCCAGCACTTTATTAACCATAAACAAAATACAAGAAAGTTAGCGAAGTGCTAACTATTTCGACCAAACCTATAAGATCTTTCTTTTTATGATGGACATCACTGTTTTTATGTTCATTGAAGTGAAATCTTCAATGATCAACTGCAGTCTGATCAAATGTGTTTGATCGGCGCGTGGATCCGAGATCGAGCAAGCTAGCACAGCATGCTCCTCATCATGATCGATCTGTTGGTCACGGTGTAGCCTGGAGATGGAATGGAGCAAGCAGCTAGCGTACCTTGGGAATCGGCAAAGAACGTATGGTACCGATGTGGCCTCGCGTCTGGCGAGGGCGGCCAGGCAGCAGTGGCGCCGCGAGGTCATCGGCGCGCGGGGTGGCGTGGGGACCGCGGACGCGCGCGAGGCGGTGGCGGCGACCGACGTCGGGCGGGGTGGCGGCGGCGTCCTCGGTGTGGCGGGCCGAGTGGCGTGGGCGTAGGGGAGAGGAATCGGCGAAGAACGCAAGGAAGAAGATGGCAGTGGTATATATATGCCACGCCCCTTTACTCCCGATGCCATCCCCCCACCAGGAGTAAAGGGTTTTTTTTGGCGGGCCACGAAACTGCAGCCCACCTTTACTCCCGGGTGGGCTTCCCACCCGGGAGTAAATGTGGCCTGCAGTTTCGTTTCCCACCTGTTTTAAGCAATAGTCTTGTTAAATACAATAGAAATGCAATAGTTTTTGTTAAATACATAGTAAATTAAATAAAAGGCATAAAATTATTGTGTTAAAAATATGAATTTTCTTTTTGTTTATTGCACATAGGAAAAATCTATAACCTAACTTTTTTTATTTTTTGTTAGAATTATAAAACATAATGTAACTAATATTTATTATTTCGTTAATGCAAAAATGTAGTGTTTAATTAAAATTATTAAAACTATTGGTTTTGAACAGGAAATTTGTTTTCACATCATTTTAACGTTAATATTTTAATTTTTCATCACTCAGTATCCTAATTTACCTTTTTGAGAGAGAAATCCCACCAAATCAAACATTGATTTAATTTGAAACATGACATAATAAACATCTGAATTCACAATTATTACATAATAACTCAAACACACACTATATTAAATCACTATATCATCAAGTGGGCATAGCAGTGAACTTCTTCTTTACGTATGTCCCTTGGTTATGATCACTTCGTAACCATGGAGTGTCCTCATCATTTACCAAGATGCTAGGGTCTTTGTTCACTTTGAAGGGCGGAATTCGGTCATCCTTTTCATATTCTTCTGACATGTCCGACTTGTCCTCAATTCCCACGATGACTCTTTTTCCTGAAAGAACTATATGGCGCTTTGGCTCTTTGGTTGAGTCATTATCGTTTTTCCCTCTTTTTGGTTTGGTAGACATATCATTGACATAGAACACCTGATTCACATCCTTGGCAAGGACGAATGGTTCGTCTTTGTACCCAATATTACTAAGGTCTACTGTTGCCATTCCATACTCGTTGTCTACTGTTACCCCGCCTCCGGTCACCTTGACCCATTGGCACTTGAACAATGGGATCTTCAAAGTAGGTACATATTCTAGTTCCCATATTTCATCTATGCGTCCATAATATGTCTGCTTATTCCCATTTGGGTCTGTGGCATCTATGCGGACACCACTATTTTGGTTGGTACTCCTTTTATCTTGGGCTACTGTGTAGAATATGTTCCCATTTATCTCGTACCCTTTGTATGTGACGATATGCCATGATGGTTGCATAGCCAATAAATACAGTTGCTCATGGATGCTCTCATCACCTTGACATTTTTTTCGCAACCAACCGCCGAAAGTTTCCATGTGCTTATGCGTAATCCAAGCTTCAGTCTTCCCTAGAAACTCGGATCGTAAGAGATCCTTGTGTGTCTCAATATACGGATCTACCAAAGAGGAGTTCTGTAGAACTGTGTAGTGCGCTTTATTGAAATAATTATCATCCGTACCAATATATGTTTTCCTCCCTAGTGTCCCCTTTCCGCTTAGTCTCTCCTCATGTCTCGATTCAGGAACACCAATCGAGTCAAGGTTGGGAATAAAGTCAACACAGAACTCAATGACCTCTTCTGTTCCATAGCCCTTGGCGATGCTTCCTTCTGGGCGAGCACGATTGTGAACATATTTCTTTAGGACTCCCATGAATCTCTCTAAGGGGAACATGTTGTGTAGGAACACAGGACCGAGAGTGAAAATCTCCTTGACTAGGTGAACTAGGAGGTGTGTCATAATATCAAAGAAGGAAGGAGGGAACACCAACTCAAAGCTGACGAGACATTGAACCACATCATTCTGTAGTTTAGCTAGATTAGTTGGATCAATTGCCTTCTGAGAAATTGCATTGAGGAATGCACATAGCTTCACGGTGGCTAGACGTACATTTGGAGGTAGAATTCCTCTTAATGCAACTGGAAGTAATTGCGTCATGAGAACGTGATAGTCATGGGACTTTAAGTTACAGAATTTCATCTCTGGCACATTTATAATACCCTTTATATTCGAGGAGAATCTAGATGGTACCTTGATATTGTTTAAGCATTCAAACATGATTTCCTTCTCCTCTTTGCTTAGAGTGTAGCTAGCAGGACGTAAGTAATGGCGTCCATCATCTGCCTTCTCTGGATGCAGGTTATCTCTTTCTCTCAAACAACGCAGGTCCTGTCGTGCTTCAAATGTGTCCTTAGACTTTCCATACACACCCATAAAGCCTAGCAGGTTCACACAAAGATTCTTCGTCAGGTGCATCACGTCGATCGAGCTACGGACCTCCAGGACTTGCCAATAGGGTAGGTCCCAAAATATGGACTTCTTCTTCCATATGGGTGCGTGACCGTTAGCGTCTTTCGGAATAGGTTGGCTTCCATGTCCTTTTCCAAAGACGACTTTCATATCATTGATCATATCGAGTACATCCTCACCGGTTCGGTTGCGAGGCTTGGTCAGGTGGTCTGCCTTCCCTTTAAAATGCTTGCCTTTCTTTCTTACGGGGTGATTTGCAGGAAGAAATCGACGATGGCCAAGGTACACGACCTTTCGACATTTTTTCAAGAATACACCTCTAATATCACCGAAGCAGTGTGTGCATACATTATATCCCTTGTTTGACTGTCCTGAAAGATTACTTAGAGCAGGCCAATCATTGATTGTTACGAACAACAATGCTCGCAGATCAAAGTATTCCTGTTTGTACTCATCCCACACACGTACACCTTCTTTATTCCACAAAATGAGAAGTTCGTTAATAAGTGGTCTCAGGTACACATCGATGTCATTGTCAGGTTGCTTTGGGCCTTGGATGAGCACAGGCATCATAATGAACTTCCGCTTCATGCATAACCAAGGAGGAATGTTGTAGATACTTAGAGTAACAGGCCAAGTACTATGACTACTGTTCTGCTCTCCAAAAGGATTGATACCATCTGTACTTAAAGCAAACCTTAAGTTTCTTACGTCATTTGCAAACTCCGGGAATTCTCTATCGATTGCTCTCCACTAGGACCCATCAGCAGGGTGTCTCAATATATTGTCTACCTTACGGTCTTCTTTGTGCCATCATAACAATTTTGCATGTTCTTTGTTTCTGAACAGACGTTTCAAGCGTGGTATTATAGGAGCATACCACATAACCTTGGCAGGGATTTTCTTACGCGGACGTTCGCCCTCAACATCACCAGGGTCATCTCGCCTGATCTTATACCGCGACGTATGGCATACCGGGCATGCATCCAATTTCTCGTACTCTTTGCCACGGTACAGGATGCAGTCATTAGGACATGCATGTATCTTCTCTATTTCTAGCCCCATAGGACAGACAACTTGTTTTGCTTCGTAGGTAGTGGCGGGCAATTCATTGTACTTCGGAAGCATCTTCTTTTGGATTTTTAGTAACTCTTCAAATCCCTTGTCAGATACACCATTCTTTGCCTTCCATTGCAGCAATTCTAGTGTGGTTCCCAACTTTTTCTGCCCTGCATCACAAGTTGGGTACAACAATTTCTTGTGATCTTCTAGCATCCGCTCGAACTTGATCTTCTTCTTTTCACTTTCACATTCTCTTTGTGCGTCACGAATGACCTGAGAAAGATCATCAGCCGGCTCATCTTCTGCGGCTACCTCTTCTTCAGCTTCTCCCATTGCAGTATCATTGAAGCACGCACCATCAGGAATAATATCATTGTCGTCCCATTGTTCTTCTTCACCTTCTTCCATTACAACACCGGTTTTTCTGTGCTTTGTCCAACAAATATAGTTTGGCATGAAACCTGACTTGAACAAGTGTGAATGAAGAGTCCTTGAGCAAGGATATTCCACCGTATTCTTACATATGGCACATGGATAGCACATGAAACCGTCGCGTTTGTTTACCTCGGCCGCACGTAACAAAGAATGCACGTCGTCAATGAACTCTTGGGAGCGGCGATCAGCATTATACATCCAATGATGGCTCATCTACATTACATGACATAAATATCATATTAAAACCTAGATCATAATTAATTATTTATACAACATGCGTGCCACCACAAAAGATACAAATTTATGAAAGAATCGCTACAATGTAGACAATCCCAACTACCACTAAAAGAACTAAAGCTAAAATACATTTCAGGAGCACAAGGATTTCATGACCAATCTCAACTAAAACAGACAGATCCCCTGATTGTGCAACATCTTTGGGCTTCTTCGGCTGGATCACTGCCTCATTAGCCGCTGTATCTGCCTGTTGTGCAAGATATTTTTGCACGAGTTCAATATACTCTTTCTCCCAGTAGAAGCCTGAACATCGTCCACTGTCATCCCACTGAAATTAAAACAAAAAATTAGAACTTTAATCACAACCATCATGAAAATAGGTATAAACTAACCATAATCATTAAATACGATAAAATAACTCACATTGCGATCCGGACACTTGTAGAAGATACGATCCTTGTTGGGACCCTCCTTCTTCACTCGGTACTCCATCACAATCTTCGTCTCATCACGACACTTGCCGCATGGAATGAGAGGAAGGCCCGGCCTAAGTCGCTTTGGAAACCCATTAGAGGCCGAGGACCCGGAAGCAGTTATCATCTACTCTCTATACTCATTTTTTAATACACTATAAATTTCTCCTTTTATAAACAAATAAAATTAAGAAACTATAAAATTATCTAGATCTCTAAACAATGATATTTTTAATGGTCATTGTGTTCTCGTCTTTTACTGCGGCAGGTAAGTAATTCACATGATATTTCCGTAAATTAACAGAAGAATGTGAGTGTACACACATAACAGACTACTGCGACGATATCGGGACGTGTGAATAAATAACCATCCGTACTAGTTGAAGTTGCTTACGTGATCATCTCGGCGAGCATTTCTCCACCGGACGGCACCGTACTTGGTCAAGGAAGAGCTCCGATTCTACGAGGAAGGGAACACGGTCTTCCACGACCGTTGTCGCTCTCCCTCGTAGAATCAAAGCTCCTCCTTAACGTTCGTTACCGTTCGGCAGAGAACATGCTCGTCGACATGAACACGGTCCGCTAGTTCAACTAGTACGGATTTTCTATAATTTTCTAACTATTTTCTATGTTTTTTATTTCATAGAAAGTTAAAATAAAAAGTACGGTGATTGACAGACTACTGCGACGATATCGGGACATGTGAATAAATAACCATCCGTACTAGTTGAACTTGCTTACGTGATCATCTCGGCGAGCATTTCTCCACCGGACGGCACCGTACTTGGTCAAGGAAGAGCTTCGATTCTACGAGGAAGGGAACACGGTCTTCCACGACCGTTGCCGCTCTCCCTCGTAGAATCAAAGCTTCTCCTTGACGTCCGTTACCGCTCGGCAGAGAACATGGTCGCCGAGATGAACACGGTCCGCAAGTTCAACTAGCTACTTTAACCTTCTTTCATGTAAATATGCAAGCTTGAAGTGATTTTGAGCTCAAATTGCTTACAAATGAAAAAAACCACAATAAAGAACCATATATATATATAGTGAACAAAATAAGATAAGACAATGGTGAAAATGAAAGTATGAGATTGGTAACCTTTACAATTGAAGAATCGACGGAGAAATCGAAGAAATCGACGGAGGAATTGAAGAATGGATGGAGGAACAATGGAGGGAGGGAGGAAGCAAAAACACTACTGCAGTGAGCTTCAAAATATGCTGAGCTCGGGCTCGGGGAGGAAGGCGACGGCCGGGATATAAACGGGAGACCTTTAGTCCCGGTTGGTGGCTCCAACCGGGACTAAAGGTAACTTTCCAACCCCGGGCGTAGCCACGGCCCAGGAGTAGACCTTTACTCCCGGTTGGAGCCACCAACCGGGAGTAAAAGTATATCTTTAGTCCTGGTTGGTGGTTCCAACCGGGACTAAAGGTCCCTGCCACCTTTGTCTGGCGCAGTAGCCGTTGGGCAGGGATCTTTAGTCTCGGTTGGAGCCACCAACCGGGACTCCAACCGGGACTAACGATATCTCTAGTCCTGAGCACAAAAAATTTCGGAATTAAAGCCCATTTTAATCGAGGATCAAAGGTCTGTTCTCTACTGGTGCAAATATGTAGAGAGCGCCACCATTGGCGCAAAGCCAGCCAATGCCCAATCCTCGCCTTCCGCGAACGCCGCTCGGACTACGGCAGGTACCGACGCCGGAGATCTTCCGAAAACTCTGGCGTTCCTCTCCTTCCAAATCGACCAAGCAACCAGTAAGAGCAAAGAGTCGAACAACGGCCGCGAAGCAGAGTCCACCCGCCGTCGCTGAAGCAGACACCAATCGACCAAATGTAGTTGCAGCGGTTGAAGCATTGCGAACCAGACCTGCCTCGAGAATACACATCCGAGGAAAAAGATGCCCGCACGTCTCGGGTTCCTGGCTGCAGAGGGCGCAGTCGTCACTCTCCTGTAGACCATGCCGCTTCCTCCTAGCCGAGGTCCAGAGCCTGCGATGTAACGCAAGCCAGAAGAACAGCTTGACGCGTGGTGGCGCCTTGACGCGCCAGAGCTCCTTGGCTCCAAGCAACGAAGTAGAGCTGGCGAAGAAGCCTCTGTACGTCGATGAGACAGAGAAGTTCCCGTCGGCTGACCACTTCCAAACGAACCTGTCCGGTTGCGTGGGCTGCAGCTCGACCAAGCGCATCAGTTCCCAGACTCTGAGGTAGTCGCAAAGGACCTGGGTCGTCGGCGCTCCAGGGATGTCACACGCCCAGCGGTTGTTGACTAGCGCATCCCGTAGAAGGCGCCTGCGTCCAGCCCTGGACACGGCGACGAATAGGGACGGGGCGAAGCGCGACAACGGTCCCACCGAAGCCCAATTGTCGGTCCAGAGCCTTGTCGAGGCGCCGTCCCCCACCGTGACGGACATGCTCACGGAGGCCATGGCCGCGACCGCCTTCTCAGGCCTCGACGGCAGACGAACCCAGCATTGTCGCGGCTCGGACCTGGCTAGCCACTCCCATCGCAGGCGCAAAGCAAAGCCGAAGAAGCGCAGATCAGCGACACCGAGGCCACCGAGATCAGTAGGCCGGCACACAATGGGCCACGCCACCCTGCATTTGCCACCTGAGCACGACTCGGCCCCCGCCCACAAGAAGGCCCTGCGTCGTTTGTCAATTTGTTTGATTGCCCGTTCGGACAAGCAGCAGGCGATGCTGAGGTGCACCGGGATCGCCGACAACGTGACCTTGGTTAACAGCACTCTCCCGGCGTTGGGATCCTTGACGCCATGGCGTCAATCAGTGGCTGCTCGACCCCCCGGTTTAGCCTTCTCATGGATAGTGGAATCCCCAGATACTTGCAAGGGAAAGGTGCAACCGTGCATGGGAATACCTGCTGGAACGCCACCACCGTCTGCTCATCACCGCAGATCGGAGTTGCCACCGCAGGCCGGAGGCTCCCGCAAATAACTGCAGGATCTGGCTGAGGCAGTGCAGGTCATCAGGCAGTGGTGCCGTTAGAACGACCAGGTCGCGTCGACCATTCTCCGAGCCTTCTTGCGAATTAATCTTTTTCACCCATGATTTATATGTATCTACAAGATTTCAGGACCTAGTCAGCCACTACATATAGTATTTCATTCACCATTCCATGCATTCTCCGATCAAACAAGCTAGCACGTGCACGCCGCCCGCGCTAGCTGCAAGCCTGCATTATTAATTCCTCGCCCTACGCGATCAGCGAGGCGATCGTCTGCTCAATGTCCACGTGCCTGACGCTGCCGGCGACGGCGGCCGCGTCGTACAGCCGACCGAGGCTCAGCGAGCGGCGGCCTCGGCGCGCATCCCGGCGTTGGCGAGCAGGGCAAGGGCCAGGCGGCCGAGAGCGGCGTGCGCGCCGGCCGCCAGCTCGCGCCTCCTGCGCTCCAGGAGCCCGCGGTGTTGCGGAGCTCGTCGAGGCGGCGCTGCTTCCACGCGCGGGACCGCCGCACGGACTCCCGGTTCGAGATCCTCCGCCGGAGGCGCCGCTCGTCGGCGGACGCCCCCCGCGCTGGGCTGTTGCAATTTGTGACATTTCGCTGTGGTTTTTGACGGTTCCGGTTTTGCTACGGTTTTCACCCTGTGAGCAAGTTCTTTACAGTTTCGGTTAACGTATATAGAAAAAAATATGGCAGAAGCCTTACTCACTTTAATAATATAATAATATATAATAAATAGGTAGAGATAGAGATAAACGGAGTTGTATACAAATTATATGGATAACATAGAGATAGAATAGGTTTAAGCATACTAGTCGGTCCCTCGTATAGTTATTATTATTATATATATATATATATATATATATATATATATATATATATATATATATATATATATATATATATATATATATATATATATATATATATAAGCATACTAGTCGGTCCCTCGTATAGTCTATATATATATATATATATATATATATATATATATATATATATATATACACACATACACATAACACATATCCGGTAAGGCTATTCTGGAGCTGGTCACAGAATAACTTATTCTATAGCCACCTTGTTTTACGATAATGTTTGTACTAATTTACGATAACGACAATACACATTTACAATATATGTGTTACTATAATTCAAGATGATACTTACCATAATGTTATAGTAAATCACTTATGAGAGAGTTATCATAATCTCGTAAATTAATATAGTAATTATCGTAACTCAAAGTGGCCATAGAATAATTTATTATGCGACCGGCTATAGAACAGTACGTCTAATCATTAGGGTTTCAAATAATCTCTTTCAGCAATGGAACGCCATCACGAATCTGAGCACAGCAGGGAAATTCCTCTCGAGATCCTACAGGACAACATGCTGAGGCTGCCGATCAAGGACGTTGTCCGGTCATCCTGCGTCTGCAAGCTATGGCGCCGCATCATCAGAGACCCCTCCTTCGGCAAGCTCCACGCCACCGATCATGCCCTCGCATCCTCTGAGTCGGAGGTCTTTCTCGTCTCAGTAAACCGGGAGCCCAGCAGGCGCGACGAGGCCAGCTTCTTCAACCTTTCGTCCGACGTGGCCATGTGCCATGTCGCCATCCCCAGCGGGTACAACCTCGCCAACATCTGCAACGGCTTCCTCTGCTTCACGCTCGACGACTACGATCAAGTGCCGGTGGTCGTGTGCAAACCCGTCACCGGCGAGACGCTGGTGTTAAGACCCTAGGATACATCTAGGTGTAGATCAGTGGGTAAAAGACCTTACATTCGTGATAAATAAGTCGTAGTTCATATAAACCTAGAAGATAGAGAGAAGAAGGAGAGAGGGGTGATTGGTTACCGACCAACAGAGGGTTTGGAGGAACTGCCGGAGCCGTCCATGGCGATGGCGGTGGTGCGGTCCGAGTTGATGAAGGCGGTGGCGATGTAGCAGTGAAGTGGTGCGGTACATGGGCGGCGTCGGGTCCCGGCAGTGAAGACGGTGGCGGCTTTCCGTCACTGGCTGCGCTCCCTATCTTGACCGGGCTAGGTTTTTTCGGTGGGCGACTGTAGCTCAGTTCAACCGCGTGAAGAGAGCCGCCGGCCCCCACCTCTCTTTATAACGCAGTGTGACGGGGGCCCACCAACCATGTAGGGTTGGGCGCCCCCGATCAGGGCGTGGATCCAAGGACCCAATTAGCTGTTGGGCCAATTGGTTGGAGATCATCTAACATTCTCCCCCTTGATCTCATCTTATGACTTAATCTCAACTTACTTGCTTTATCTTGTTCCCATATCATCACAGATCAGTGCATAAAGCGTGTCTCATCGTCACGATCAGTTGCCATTAGATTAAACAGCTACAATGCACATCTCTATTTTGAAACAGATTCTCAACTAGGCCCTTATTGTCCAGGAATCATAGGCTTTCCCTGAAACCCATGCTGGCTAAGTATTCTCTGAACACGTTGGGTGGTAAACCTTTTGTAAGCGGATCTGCGAGTATCTTTTCTGTTCTTATATGCTAAAGACTAATTATATGATCCCGGACTTTTATCTTTCACAACATAATACTTTATGTCAATATGTTTGGCAACACCACTTGACTTATTGTTGTGAGCATAACATACTGCTGGATTATTATCACAGTATAACTTGAGTGGTTTATGTATATCGTCTACCACTTTTAACCCGGACATGAATTTCTTCAGCCAATTCACCTGCCATGTGGCCTCATAATATGCTACAAACTCGACATATATTATGGACGATGTAGTGACTGTTTGCTTTAAGCTTTTCCATGATATAGATCCTCCTGCGAGAGTGAATATGTATCCTGACGTGGACTTTCTTTCATCTCCCGCATAATCAGAATCTATATACCCATCTATGTGCAGGGAATTAGATCTTCTATACGTTAGCATGAGACCCTTCGTACCTTGTAGGTAACGCAAAACTTTCTTTACTAATTTCCAGTGTTCTATTCCTGTATTACTCTGATATCTGCCAAGCAACCCGGTAACAAAAGCTAAGTCAGGACGAGTACACACTTGAGCATACTGTAAACTTCCGACAGCTGAACTATATAAAACCACTTTTATTTGATCGATCTCATATTGGTTCCTGGGATATTGAAATTCCCCATATCTGTCGCCCTTGACTATGAGAGCAGGTGAAGACTTATAATTTTGCATACTATATTTCTTTAGAACTTTTTCCAAGTATGCCTTTTGTGATAATCCTAAAACCCCTTTTCTCTATCTCGGTGAGTCTCTATTTCTAAGACGAACGAAGCTTCACCGAGATCCTTCATATCAAACTTTGAGGACAAGAACTTCTTTGTTTCTAGTAGTAGATTAACATCACTGCTAGCGAGCAAGATGTCATCCACATACAAGACTAGGAAAATATATTTCCCATTCTTGAACTTTGCATAAACGCAATTGTCCTCTACATTTTCTTGAAACTCAAACTTTTTTATTGTACTATCAAACTTTAAATACCACTGTCTTGAAGCTTGTTTTAATCCGTAAATAGATTTCTTCAGGCGGCATCCCAAGCGTTCTTTTTCTTCCACAATAAAACCTTTTGGTTGTGCCATGTAAACATTTTTCTCCAAATCCCCATTTAGGAACGCTGTGTTTACATCCATCTGATGTAATTCTAAATCATAATGTGCTACAAGCGCCATTATGATTCTAAAAGTATTCTTATATGAGATTGGAGAAAATGTCTCATTGTAATCTATGCCTTCTCTTTATGTGAAACCTTTCATCACAAGTCATGCTTTAAACCTTTCTATATTCTCTTTGGAGTCATGTTTAGTTTTGTAGACCCATTTACAGCCTAGTGTCTTAGCTCCTTTAGGAATTGTTTCTAAGTTTCAAACACCGTTGGTTTTCATTGATTTTATTTCATCTTCCATGGCTTCAAACCACTTGGATGAGTGATCGCTTCTCATGGCTTCTTCAAATGAGGTGGGATCACCCTCCATTTGAAATTTCTCACATTCATAAACTTCATAGTCATCAGGAATGACTGATCTCCTGACTCTTGGAGACCTTCTAGGGGCCTTGTTAGATGACGCTTGTTCTATATGAGTCTGTTGTTGCTCTCCCTCATGTGTGACAATGAGTTCTTGGGGATCCTAAAGGAGAGGTTCCTCATGTTCATTCATTGTTGCCATAGGAGAACTAACAACAGGTGCTGTTACTATAGTGTCTTGCACTATTGATACAGCAACAACAGGTAGCATGAAGAATGCCTCCTGAACCATAGGAGTGGGCACGTATACTCGCTTCTCTTCAAAACTAATTTCTCGCGCTACCATGCTCTCCTGATCATATCATCCTCCAAGAAGACAACATGTCTTGTTTCTACAAACTTTGTTTGTCTGTCAGGATAATAGAAACGATAACCTTTTGACTTTTCTAGATAGCCAATAAAATGACAATTGACTGTCTTGGAGTCCAGCTTCCCTATGTTTAGGTTAAATCTTTTGCCTCAGTTGGATAACCCCACACACGTAAATAGTTTAGTGAGGGTTCCTTTCCTGTCCACAACTCATATGGTGTTTTGGACACCGACTTACTTGGCACTCGATTAAGAATATGAAAGGCGGTTTTCAAACGCCTCTATCTATAAACTTATCGGTAAAGAAGTATAACTTATCATGTTTCTCACCATATCCATTAAGGTACAGTTACGTCTTTCAGCTACTCCATTCTGTTGAGGCTCGTCCGGTGTAGAATACTGTGCTACTATGCCATTTTCCTGTAAGAATCTTGCAAAGGGTCCAGGAACTTGGCCATATGGGGTGTGTCGACCGTAGTACTCTCCTCTACGGTCGGACCTTACTACCTTAATCTTTAAGTTGTGCTAATTTTTTACTTCAGCCTTAAATATTTTAAATTTATCCAATGCTTCCAATCTTTACTTAATTGGATAAATATAGCCAAAACGAGAATAGTCATCTATGAATGTTATAAATGAATCATAACCATCCACACTCTTCACAGGAAAAGGACCACAGATGTCTGTGTGAACTATTTCTAAAATTTATGCGCTTCATTTGGCATCTTTCTTTATTTTCTTAACATACTTTCCTTTTATGCAATCTATGCATTGTTCTAAATCTAAAAATTCTAAGGGCGGAAGAATTGATTTCTTAATCAATCGCTCTATTCTCCTCCTTGAAATATGGCCTAAACGACAGTGCCATAATTTTTAAGATACATTATGCACTCTCTTTCGCTTATTTGTTGTATTCATAGACAAAGAGGTATTTTCATTCTCAGTACTTACATCATTCACATTTTTAGAAAGTGATAATAAATAAATTTTATCTTGTCGGAAGGCAAGACCAACACACTTATTATTAATCACAATCCTATATTTGCCATTGCTAAAATGGCAATCATATCCATCATCATCTAAACATGAAACACTTATTAAGTTTCTTCGCATAGAGGGTACATAAAGAATATCTAAGAGCTACAGTCTAAAACCATCATCTAATTCTAGAGATAGATCTCCAATGGCTTCAACTTCAGCTTCAACTCCATTTATAACTTTAATTCTTCTTTCTCCTCTTTGTAGGGTCCTCCTCGTATGGAATCCCTGTAATGAATTTGCAATATGAACAGTTGCACCTGAATCAATCCACCAAGTAGATTTTGCATAACTTAAATACAAGGATTCATCTATGAATGTAATGAAATCCTCACCTCTTTTCAGAAGGTTCTTCAGGAAGTCTATACAGTCCCTCTGGTAGTGTCTATGCTTCTTGCACCATTTACACTGATCCTTCTCAACTTAAACATTGTTGTTCTTCGGATGGTGGTCATTCTGAGAGGCTTTCCCTTGAGGTTTGGTATTCTTATTGAAGTTCTTTTTCTTGTTGCCCTTCACAAGGTTAGCAGAGTCACCCTATAAGGATTTTAGCCTCTCCTCTTCTTGAACACACATTGCGATGAGGTTCTCTATATCCCACTTATCAGGCTGCATGTTGTAATTAACAACAAAAGTTCCATATTTCTTTAGCAAGGAAGCAAAAACCAAATGAATTAGGAACTCATCCTTGAGCCCTAAATCCATTAGCTTCAGCTTCGAAGCCATGTTGCTCATCTTCAATATGTGTTCTCTTATACCTCCACCAGAGTATTTCTCGTTGAATAATTTCTTTATCAAGGTGCTTGCATAAGCCTTTGAAGAGCCAGTAAACTGACTTTCCACTTTCTTAAGATACTCGGTGGCGGTATCACAATCTGGGATTGATCCCCTTATAGCATCTGAGATAGTGGACTTGGCCACCATCAAGCACCTGCGGTTTGAGATATCCCATTTCTTCCGATCAAGATCGTATTTCAGTATAACTTCTGCATGATCTCGCTTTCGAGCATTGAAATCAACATCAGTCTCATTTTTTGCCCTCACTGGGTCCTCTAGCTCAGTAGGACACAGAGAGGTAAGTGCTAAGTCATTCTCGGACAGCGTAAGTGCGAGCTCATACTTCTCTAGCCATACTCTGTAATTACCCCCTTCCAGAGGCGGAATATGTGAGATAAAAGCCATTGGATTGAGTCCTGAAAAATAGTGTCAGAGAAAGTGAGAAAACATAACAAAATAATTACATGCCTTAATTTAACATTGGACAAAATTAAAACATATAACTTCTTCTACATTAATTTTACATCACCGTTGGGTAGAAAATAGAATTAATGCATAAACTCATAAATCAAATATTTATAATATTGCTATCAACAACTTTGGTCAAAAATAGCAAAATCATAAATTTACTGAAAATTATAACTACTCTTCAAAAATTAAATCCTCCCATTGGTTCAAATTTAATTAGAACATCATAAACATCACCATTCGGAGCGGAAACATGAAAAATATTTTATCTACTTTTCAGAAGCATTTTACTGTACTAGTCTACTCTCTAAAAAAATTATCCTGTTGGTTCAAATTTTGACAGAGATAGAAACTTGACAAAAAATCATCAAAATTTCCTTCTAAAAATGAATAAAACATAAACTCGTAGTTCACTGTTCATTTGGCCTAGACTGCAAAACGACCCTGCCTGCTCTGCTCTCGTGCGCGCTACGCCTTCCTAGGCCATAACCTAGGCCTAGGCCGGCAAAACCGCCCGCCGCACGCGCCCGCCTAGGCCGAATGCTGGCCCAATCAATCTGAGGCGTCCACTTTGATCCAACGGTCGAGCAACGATGTCGCTGGATCAATCTGACTGCTCTGGTGATAGCCGGAGTAACAATCAAGGAAGGAGAGTAGTTCGCAGCCAGCGGTGGAGTCTACAATCTCGTCTATCCGAGGCAGACCGAAGGGGTCTTTAGGGCAGTGTTTGTTAAGATCAGTGTAATCAATGCACATTCTCCATTCTTTATTCTTTTTTTGAACGAGAACAGGGTTTGCTAACCACTCAGGATGATACACTTTTTTATGAATCCGGCAGCTAGGAGCCATTTTATTTCTACCCTAATAGCCTCCTTCTTGTCTGGCGTGAATCGTCGGAGTTTTTGCTTGATCGGTTTGGTGTTCGGTGAGACATTCAAGGAGTGCTCGATCTTCTCCCGTGGTACCCCCGACATATCTATAGGTTTCCAAGCAAACACATCGACGTTGCCACATAAGGAGATGAGCGTGCTTTCCTATTTGGGGTCGAGGTGAGCCCCAACCTTCACGGTCTTGGTGGGGTCATCGAGGCCGAGGCCGACTTCCTTGGTTTCCTTAGACTTGGCAGAGGCGCGAGGAGGCTCCAGCGATGGGATCTCTAGGTTGTCGGTGGGCACCGTCTTAGCGTCGGTGACCACAGTGGCCATCTGGATGGAGAGGTCGATGGCTTCGGTGAGGGCGAGTCTCTCTGTCTCGTAGGCGTAGGCAATGGAGAGGTTGGCCAGTAGGGCCAGGACTCCTATAGGTGAAGGCATCTTCAGCACCAGATAAGCATAGTGCGGTACAACCATGAACTTGGCCAGAGTTGGCCGACCAAGTATGGTGTGGTAGGTGGTGTTGAAGTCGGCGACATAGAAGTTGATATGCTCGACGTGGTAGTTACTTGTCATGCCTAACTATACTGGTAGGGTGATCTCTCCAACCGGTTTGGATGCCCTGCCAGGTACCACACCCTAGAAGAGGAGTTGGAGGGTGTGAGATCTGTTATCCCAAGGCACAACTCCTTTAGGGCTCCGGCGAAGAGGAGGTTTAGAGCGCTCACACCATTGACGAGAACTTCCACTGTCGACGAGCACTTTTCTGAAAAAGCACTTTCTAGATGGTTGCATCAAGGACGAGTGGGAAACACCCTGTGTAGGGGATGTTTCCCACTAGTCGGCCCTACTGAAGGTGATTGGGACCTCAGACCAAGGGCAATAGCTAGGGTTGGCAGCGACATCGTCCGTAGTGATGGTGAACACCTGGCAGGCAACGAGCTTTTGTTCTCTTCTACTCTTGGTGGAGGCGAGGCCCTCGAAAAATGTGGCGACCACCTTGTCGTGATCCTAGAAGGCATTGTTATTGCCCCCAGGTGGTCGATTGCCTCCAATGCCATCGTTGTTGTTGTCATCTGGCTTTTTGGCCTGGAACTCCTTAGCCAAGCCGAGGCAGTTCTTCATCTTATGCTTGACATTCTTGTGGAGAGGGCATGGGCCATCAAGGATCTTCTTGTATTACTTGTCATAGTTGCTCTTAGCGCGAGGTTCATCAACGGCGGTGACGATGTGGTCTGGCCAGTGGTGGCAATATTGACCAGACATGGATCCTTCTGGTCGATCGCGGCCGCTGTCCCGATGATGATTGCGGTCGTCGTAGCGATGGTTGCTGTGGCGCTGGTCATCGGGGCGATCGTCGCTATGGTGAGTTGGGTGATGGGTGCCCGCATCCTCGTTGAAGTGCACCTCAGCTTCCTCGGTGTCGGCATACTAGTTGGCGGTCATAATCATCTCGCCAATACCCGTGGACGGCTTGTGGTTGAACTTGGAGTGGAGATCACGGTGATGGTGTCCTCGGATGAAGGCTATGATGACCTCAGCTTCCATGATGTTAGGAATAGAATTCCTCATCTCAGAAAAGCATCTGATGTGGCTATGGAGGAGCTCAGATGACTTTTGGTAGATGTGGTTCAGATCATGCTTGGTGCCTGGCCGAGTACATGTAGCCATATAGTTGTCGGTGAAGACTTTTTTCAGCTCTTCCTAGGATCCGATGGAGTCCAGGGCAAGGCTGGTGAACCAGTTCATCACGGTTGGCGTGAGCATAACAGGAAGATAATTCACCATGACACTAGTATCTCCTCCGGTGGCGTGCACAGCAGTGGCATAAGCCTATGGCCACTATGTGGGGTTCATCCTTCCCTCGTAGAGCTCGACCCCAGTGATTTTGAAGCCACGGGGCCATTGGAGTGTTTGGAGTGCCCTCATGAAAGTTGGGGGCCCTTCGAGGTTGTCAGCGCCGTGATCTACAGTGTTGCTGGCGTTGAGCGGCTCGAGAGCTAAGTCCGGGTTATCGTACTCTTGCTCATACTCTTGGCGATGGCATACTTCTTCTTCATGGTGATCGAAGCGGTGCTTGTCGATACGTCATCGTGTGTCTCGGAGATTATTGAGGTGCACTCGAACGTCCTAGTCGACCTCCTAGTCATGTTGGTGAAGGTGTTCAATGCAGTTGCCCCTAGCCCCCCCCTAGAGGGGTTGCCTATCATTGCAGTGCTAGTCAGTGAAGCGACTTGGGCTCGACGATCAGATCTTGGTGTGGCTGATCGACAAATTGAGCTTGTGGAGTATGAAGGTCTCTGATCCTAGCGGATCTCGTTGACCTGGCAGTGCGCCGCTTTAAGCATGGCGGTGACCTTAGCGACCTCTGATGTCTACAAGAGCCGAGCGAGCTCATTGGCGGCCACAGCTAAGTTGCCGCTTGGGGTCTTGTAGATGTTGTGGCCGTCAACACAGACAAATTCATCGTCGAGGTTGTGGTGGAGTTGGCGTGGCCTTCCTTACGAGTCAAGCTGAGCCTCTGCCTTTGCAAGGGCAACCTCATTTGCTCAGTGCTGCACATGGTTAGCGTTCCTATTGACGTGAGCAGAGCGTTCCTCCTCGATTTCCCCATTCCGAGAGGGGCTGTGGATGCTGACGTTGAAGATTACACCTCCACAGAAGGGTGGGAAAGGAGGTTGCATGGTGGTGGTTTTGGTGATGGTCACCATAGAGCCCTGGGACCTAGAGTCCAAATTCTCCTCTAGGATGGTTTGGAGGGATGCTCCAGGGTGTCGACCGACGTGCAACATGTTGACTACCAGTGGAGGCTGGTCAGCGATTTGGTCGGCTAGAGGTTGGACATCTCCAACCTGGTCGGCGAACTTGCCCCTTAGGGCATCTTGGTAGGTGGTGGCGACGTTGGTGAGCCGCAACCCCTGGAGTTTCTTGAGCAGTCTCTGATAGATCTAGATCAGAGAGTGGTCGGCGCTGAACCAGAGTGTCCAGAGCTGATTCTGTGATGGAGAGGCAATCGGCGAGCTTCTGACCAACCTGATCGATGGATGCGATCAGATCGTCGTTGTTGATTTGCCTCCTCTAGTAGCGAGGAAGCGAGCAGTGAGTTGTTGATGAAAGGCAACCTTAGAGGCAATTTTGAGATCAGATCTGCAGTCGCATGTGTTGGGGTGATCGGCACAACATTGATCTACACCATCTCGATGAGCTCTCCAACTCCATCAGCATTGATGATCCACGAGATTGATCCGACCGTGAAGATCTGATCGAGCTGTGGAAGGGACGAAGAGCTTGCAGAATGTACCATCTTATTTGATATGGAAACAGCATGCACACCCCTACCTAGCGTGCCAACTATCGACAAAATATCATCGGTAGTCCTCCGAGGGGTATCCCACGAAGGTAGATTGATCGGCAGAGATGCGTGTAATCAAGAACAAGAAGGCAACAGAGACACATGAGTTAGACGGGTTTAGGCTATCAGTATGACATAATACCCTACTCTTGTGGTCTATTGGATTGTATTGGCTATCGTATGATATTGCGTGTGTTTGGAGGGCATCCCTACCAGCCTTACATAGTCTAGGGAGCAGGGTTACAAGTCGGTTAGATCTAGGAGATAACCAGAAAGTAATAACAGATTACATGAATCATGTGATCATACGTATCCTAATAGATCTTGTAGTATCTTCAAGATATCTTCCCCGTGTCTTGTGGGAGGCACCGAGCGGTGTCATACCCTGCAAGGCTTCGTCTTGTGGGCTGGGCTGCCCCTAGGGGTGTAGCCCATGTGGTCTGCCATTAGTATCTGGGGTCGTACCCCCCACAACAACCATTGTCTTTTTTAGTGTCAAAAGACTTGCTAGCAAGTCGATATTCGACGAAGCTACAACACTCAACCTAAGTTCCTAAAAAATGCACCTTATTAACTCTGGTGCATTTTCACGCGACTTCTCCGTCTTTCAACAAAAAGGAACTTCACTGACACCATCGGCATCTACACCGACATCGCCTTCACCAAGCTCTTTGGCATAAGGGGCTTCACCACCATCTTCAGTGCTTCGCCAACATCGCCTTTGCCAAAATACATTTGTAGGAGGACCTTTGCCAGCACCTTCAAAAAACTAACCAACTCGCCTCCGACAACACATCGACACCAGGGGCTTCGCCGACACCTTTGGCATCTACACCAACATCGTCTCCTCCAAAGAATATTTTGTAGGAGGGCCTCCGCAAACATCTTTAGCAAACCACAATGACATGCCTCCCCTAACACTTCAGTAGGGGAGGCCTCACCAACATCTTCAATGAGCCTTTATGACTCGCCCACTCCTCCAACACTTTGGCAAGAGGGGCTTTGTCGTCATCTTCACCCACTACAACGGCTCGAGAGCATTCATCAACACCTCCATCATCAACACCTATGACCACTTGCCACCATCACCAAACTCGAGGGGCTACATCAACTCCTTTGGCACAAAGGCCTACCACACCCTTTGTCAACCACTTTGGCCTGAGGGCCTCACCGACTTCGATCTAGACATCTACTTCCACTACTACGATTACAACGACTACACCAAACATGGCTAAGGATTTGGTCATGAGCATTCCACTACTACAACTACGCCAACTACATGAACCATCTTGAGCATGGTGAAGATGGTTTAGGTTTAGGAGCAACCGTTTGGTCGTGTTGAGCGCTTTAAAATTCGTGCGTGTCACGGTTTCGGGATGGTTGGCCACGTGGCCGTGATCACCACACTCAGGCGCTCAGTGTCGCCATGCTAGTCACGCATGTGCATGCGCATGCTGCTACGCATGGCCGCCCATGTTCGCCTTTGGCCTGGCCAGGTCTAGGCTATCGCTGGCCCCGCCGTGTGGAGCCGCCGCCGCTGCTGCCGACTGCCCCGCATGCACCATGATGGAGCCACTGCCGGCGCCATCAACTCACCGTCGTGCCACACTACCGACCTACCTCGCATCGTGATGCTACTGCTACTGACTCCACCACAATGTTGTGCTGCTACCACTTGCCTTGTCCTAGTTCGCACGTGGGTTGCCTCACGCTGTTGTCCTGTCTTAATGGCACTATGGCCATACTTGCCGTGCCCCACATGCCTTTGTGTGCACACACGTGGTTTGGCTGGATTGTCATGTAGCGGGTGCACAGACACCGCCTTAAGTCTGGTCAGCCATGTCCTACCAAGGCGTGGATGAGCCGAACCCACTACCGCGCCCCATCTCTCTCTCCCTCTGTTTCTCGCCGCCGTTGGGTCACATCATGGTGAGCCAGAGAGCGAGCACCTCTCATCAATTTCTCATTCTCGCATCTCTACCCTCACATCTCCTCTCAAGCTGACCGCACCCCACCTTGACTCGCATCACGCCGAGTTCCAATTTTGGAGCTTTGCCGCTGCCATGCCGTTAAGGCCTATCGTCGCCCATGTTGTGGCCAGTCTCCACCACTTCGCCCCGCACCAATTCCTCTGCACCACTAGCTTGCCTTGGCTCCCTCTTTGGCATGCGCATGCTAGTTGTAGCTCTAGTACTGCCTCCTTGCCACTGACGTGGCTGTGCCTTTGCGGTCCACTGTTCACCTCAAAGCGCACACGTGGCCAGCCCTGCTCGGGTCGTCTCTGGCCAAGCCAACTTCTTGGTAGGGTCTCAGTGAGTTGTCCTTGCTCACCCATTACCCCTACTACCTTGTTGTTGATGCAGCTCACCTAAACGCCATCGCCATTGCCGTAGGGTGCCCGCCGTCGTGGAGAGGTCCTTCTACGACGTCCCGGATGGTGCAACCGCCACCCATCGTCTCGTGTCGAACCCTAGGTGAGCGTCGACCTCGTAGATAGGTCAACATGGGACCTATGTGGCCGGCGCAAGTGCCATTGCCACCGATCGCCATGTTGGCGCACGCGGAGGAGGCCGAGGACCTTGCCATTGTAAAGAGGAGGAAGTTTTGAGGGTTTCATTGCAAAGTCGCTGTCTATAGAAATAGTAACGTGGACTACGGGTTGTTTTGCTCATAGTCCAGGGGCATTTTTGCTAATGTGCCAGCGTGTGTGGGACTTCCTCGCCGTGGGCGACACCTCGCCTGTAGGTCACCGTGTGCTCGCGCGTGCGTTGCGCCGCGTGGGCCGAAATCAGTTTAGCTTTTTCGTGGAGAATAGAAATAGCTATTCATTTGTATTTCTGAGCTAATCTTTGGTAAATCATATAAAATCATGTAGGTATCCAAAAATTATGAAACCAATTTTGTTAAGTTCCTAAAATTGTTCTCTATCTATTGGAGTATTTAGTTCATATATATATTTGTTGATACCAGGAACTATTAAATCATTTGAGAGTGCTTAATATTATTAGGTTAAATATTGTAGGAATTTTTGTGGAAATATGGTGATAGCAGTAGCTTTAAAAATTTTACAGTAGCTTCATGGTATTATTATGTGCTCACTGTAATTTTTGTAGCTTTAGAATAGACTTAACATAAGGGTAGTTAAATGCTCTTTGTTTCAAATATACATTAAATCATTAGTAGAAATAAAGATATATCCTTCATTTGTAAAGCTAGGTGTTTGTTACTTGAACCCAACACTTTACTTGATGAAGATGATAGTTAGATTAGTGCCTTAGTCAATAGAGCTAGCTTAGGAGTTTACCATGTGTATTCTTAATTTAGGAGCTGCTGTTGCTAGAATACTAAGTGTTGCACCATCATCGCATGCATGTAGAGAACGAGTTGGCGGAGATCATGACCATCGGAGACCATGAGTTTGAGGAGGTGATCGAGGAGTATGAGGAGGAGATCCTCGTGTAGGAGGAGGTCTAAGAGCCACCACTGACTGACTGAGCTGACACCGTGCCTGCCCAAGGCAAGCCCCGGTGCATAATCCTTATTTTGAATAATCACTGGATATATATATATATATGATGTGAATTTATGTTATAGCCTTATTGTTGAAACTACATGCATAGATAAACCTACCTATGAGTCCTACTAGCATAGGTCGAGTAGCTGCTATGCTAAGGCTATCGGTAGCGTGAGCAACCTGTCGTTACTCGCAATAGGTGATTATTATTATCAGTCTCATGATAAATAGTGAAAAATAAATAGAGACCGGATAGGGATATGGTACGGGTATTGGTGGGTGTAAGAGGTTATGTTCCGCGGCCAACGGGGCATCGCTTGGTTACACTGTTTTCCCTATCCATGTCGGTTAAGGACCGGCTGTTGCATTAGATTCTAGTCAGGTCACAGACTTATTATCCCGAGCACATACTTATTTATGGGAGCAGAGAAGGCTCGTTGCTCTCTTATCATGGGTTCTGGCTCTTTTTGGACTGACTGATTAGAGGCGAAGATGGTGGAGGTCTAACCACCACACTGAGTCTAGGACTCAGGTGTGGGGGTTTGGAGTCCAAGTTTGGACAGGGACTTGGACCCCTTGACATGAGAGTGGTGGGTTGGTCCTACTTGTGCCTGGGGTATAAGTGGGGCGTGTGTTTTGGGGTACCCAGCTGGGCTACATTGGTTTGCAAATAACCATGTAATACAGTATGACTTGTCTACGATCTAGCACCATAGTAAGAACTGGAAGGTGAAAGTTGGTGAAATAGATCTGATTGCTCAGCTCTTGCTTGAAAGTAGAACAGGTGCTTACATAGAATGGTTAGCTAATGAACTAATCATGACTGCTAATAAAACACATACATAAGGATTCACTACTAGTGTTGCTTTTTACAAAAAGGAAATCCAACAAACCATAAACTTTATCATATCCTTTGGAGTCTAGAAATTATTCCCACTAGTCGGGTAAGTATTACGAGTACATTGTGTACTTAGGGTATATTTACTCCTGTTATAGGTGTAGCTTGAGGAGTGGCTGTTGAGTGGAGGATTCTTTTGGTGGGCACAGACGGATCCTTATATCTTACCGTTAGATGTTTATTTCAATTCCGCTGTTTAAATTCCGCACTCTAAACTTGGTATTGTAATAATGTATTTTTGAGAACTCTTGATGTATGAAATGGAATAAGTATTGTAAACTCGTTCTCATTATTGGATCCTAGAGGAAAAATATGGATTGTTTGAGTTCTCCCTTGGGTGTGCTCGACGGAATTGTCCGATGTAGCTTGCTTTTGGGGTGTTTAGTGTCTAGTGGAAGACAAGCGCCTCCGAAGGTGTGTTATTTTGGGCAGTTCTGCCATAGGTGGTACCAGAGCCAATAATGAGTCTACGAGTTTCATAACTCTTTTAAAAACCTAAAATTTGACCAACAAAAGTTTTGTGAAAAGTAGGATGCGATAAAATTATGTAAATAAGTATAAGCCCTAGTAATATGGTCTATCTAGGATAGCGGCACTAGTTTTACCTAATCAATTTTCTATAGGTACACTAACTTACGCTGCATAAGAATCGTTAGCATACGAGAAGTGAGTGTGCGATGTGCTGAAATTTTTTATGAATGCCGCTATATTCCGGCTTGAGTGAACGGGTAGGCCGATGCATGCATCATGAAAAGAGAATGTTGCTTAAACTAAACTCCCCCCACACATATAATTTGGATTAGTGAATTGATAGGATAACCTAAAAGAATGCTTTAATAAAAGTCTTATTATTTCTCTAAGTCTCTTGTTCCTAATCTAGAGGGTTGTCCCTAATGGTTGGTTCCTATCTGTTTATAGATGAACATGAGGTCTAGTCGTGGGAGTACCAGCGCTGGGGCAGACCTAGGCGAAAATGGTCATGGTGAGGGCATTGGCAACACCAATGGGACAACCATGAGGCCCCACTTCTGGCTCCTCCTCCTCCACCACCACCTCCGATGACCCATGCGGAGATGATGGCAGAGATGCTGGCTGCTCGGCGTGAGTCCATTTGTGCCTTGGAGATGCTTGCCCAGGCCATTGGTTGCTTCATCCATGGGGACCATGGAGGCAATGGTGGGAACGGGGGTGGTGCCCACAGTCCCGAGGGGCCCTATTCTTACTAGGATTTCTTGAAGATGCACCCATCCACGTTCACGCCGACTGCAGAGCCTCTAGATGCGAAGCATTAGCTTCGTATTCTAGAGCAGAAGTTTTAGCTGCTCACTGTGACTAAGGAGCAGAAGGTGCACTTTGTAGCACAATAGCTATTGGGTTCTGCTAGTGCATGGTGGGACACATTCAATGCCATGCAGCCGATGGATCGCCGTGTGACTTGGCAGGAGTTTACCGCTGCTTTCAAAGAGTACTACATTCCTGCTAGTGTGCTGAAAAGGAAATTGATGGAGTTCCTAGACCTAAAGTAAGGGAGCATGTCTATGATGGATTATGTGAACAAGTTCAACCATTTGGCATAGTATGCTGGGACCCACGTCAATACTGATTAGAAGAAGATGGACCGTTTCTATCGCGGCCTCTCTAGTAGTCTGCAGAAGGAGTTGTACATAGGGAACTATCAGACTTTTGGTGCTATGATGAATGCTGCTATTGCCATGGAAGGACTTTAGCGTGACTCTCAGGATGAGTGGAAGCGCAAGCGGGTGATTACTAGATCTTCTAGTCACCCCTAGGCTCAGAAGGTGCAGGTGGTCAGGCGGGTGCCCTATTAGTCTTTAAGTGGACAGCCATCCCGTCAACCTTAGTAGACTTACCAGGCAGCTCCCACTCATTACCGTGCACCTACTCAGTAGGTGCAACCACAGCCTTAGGGACAGCAGGTTCCACCTTGTCAGGGGAAGGAGAACAAGTCGAGTGCTTGTTTCAAGTGTGGCAAGGAGGGCCACTATGCTCGGGAGTGTCCACAGAACCAGCCTGCGTAGTCTTCCAAGCCTTCCGCCAACTTCTGTCTTTTCAAGAGGACGATTATCAAGAAGAAGGTGCCCGTAAGCCGCTCTAGACAAGTTAACTTCACTGAGGCTAAGGAGATCTTGCAGAATGAACCTGTGATGGATGGTATGTTTACCACTGATTCTCACCCAATATATGTGTTGTTTGATTCTGGTGCATCACATTCATTCATGAGCATGGGGTTTGCACAAAGGGACAATATATCTCTTATGGCTATTCCTATTGCCAATAGAATCAGTACTCCGGGTGTGCAGTTGTGCGTTAATACTTGGACAGACATAGTCAGATTAGTGCTAGCCACTCACACTTACTGCCTCCAGTTCATGGTGCTGCCTGGGCAAGGCATAGATGCAATTCTGGGCATGAATTGGTTGCGAGTTTATGGGGTAGTGTTGAACCTTAAGCAAAGAGTTGTTAAATTATGACTTCCTTCTTACAAGGATAGGCTGTCTCTTCTTATGCCCTTAGATCCAGCCTTACCAGTTGTTGCTCATGTTGAAGCTTCTCCTAATCTTGCCTCTATTTCTGTGGTCTATGAGTTCCCAGATGTCTTTCCTAAAGATCTACCTGGGTTGCCACCGGATAGAGATGTGGAGTTTTCCATTGAGTTAGAACCTAGCACTGCTCCTATTTCATGGCGTCCCTATGGCATGGCTCCTAAAGAACTAGCAGAGATGAAGAAGCAGTTAGAGGAATTATTGGAGAAGGGATTTATCCATCCTAGTTCTTCACCATGGGGTTGTCCAGCTATTTTTGTAAAGAAGAAGAATGATACTCTATGGATGTGTGTGGATTATCACCCTCTTAATGTGGTAACCATAAAGAACAAGTATCTTTTACCTTGTATTGATAGTTTGTTTGATCAGTTGGCTGGTACCAAGGTGTTTTCAAAGATTGATCTTCATTCTAGGTATCATTAAATTAAGATCCGGCCACAAGATATACCAAAGACAGCTTACTCTACTAGATATGGGTTGTATGAATACCTAGTCATGTCTTTTGGTCTCACCAATGCTCCTGCATTCTTCATGTATCTCATGAATTCAGTCTTCATGCCGGAGTTGGATAAGTTTGTAGTGGTGTTTATTGATGATATTTTGATATACTCTAAGAACAAGGAAGAGCATGCCCAACATCTTTGGATAGTACTGACTCAATTAAGGGAACACAAGTTGTATGTCAAATTCAGCAAGTGTGAGTTTTGGTTAGATCGAGTGCAGTTTTTGGGACATGTTCTGACACCTGAAGGTATCTCTGTAGACCCAAGCAAGGTGCAAGATGTGTTAAATTGGAAGTCTCCAAAGTCAGTGCATCGGATCCGTCAGTTCCTTGGTCTTGCTGGTTATTATCGGTGCTTCATTCCTGACTTCTTCAAAATAGCTCAACCAATGACCAAGTTGCTCTAGAAAGATGTCAAGTTTGTATGGAGTCCGGCTTGTGAAGAAGCTTTCCAAGCCCTAAAGAAATTTCTTACCTCTACTCCTGTTCTTGCCCAACCAGATATTGACAAGTCATTTGATGTGTATTGTGATGCCTCAAGGATTGGATTGGGATGCGTGCTTATGCAGGATGGACGTGTGATAGCTTATGCTTCATGCCAGCTGAAAAAGTACGAGATGAATTATCCCACCCATGATTTAGAGCTGGTTGTTGTGGTGCACACTCTAAAAATTTGGAGACATTATTTGTTGGAAAATAAAGTGCATATTTATATAGATCACAAGAGCCTCAAATATATTTTCACTTAGTCCGAGCTAAACATGAGGCAACAGTGATGGTTGGAGCTAATCAAGGATTATAATTTAGAGGTTCATTACCATCCTGGAAAAGCTAATGTGATAGCTGATGCTTTGAGCCAGAAGTTGTATCAAGTTTAAGAAGAACCTTTGTCTCTCAACCATGCTGAGGTGCTAGCCCATATTGCTCTAGTCTCGGATTTACTTGAGCAAATTATTATAGAGCAAAGGCAAGATGTTTTGAAAATCCCACATAGCAAGGAGTTAATTGCCGAAGGGCATGGTCCTCATTTAAGTGTTGATGACCAAGGTGTAGTGAGGTTCAAGAACAGATTGGTTGTTTCGTCGAGTGAAGAGCTTAGCAGAAAAATTTTGGATGAAGCTCATAACTCCAAGTTGTCCATCCATCCAAGAAGTAACAAGATGTACCATGATTTGCACCACTTGTATTGGTGGGCAAATATAAAGCAGGATATCACTAAGTACGTCGCGGAATGCGACACTTGTGAAAGAGTTAAGGCAGACCTTATGCGTACACCAGGATTTTTGCAACCCTTGCCTATCCCTGTTTGGAAATGGGAGGATATTTCTATGGACTTTGTTGTGGGTTTACCCTGCACGTCCAAGGGGTATGACTCTATTTGGGTCATTGTGGGCCATCTCACTAAGTCCGTTCATTTTCTTTCGGCAAATACAAGGTATTCAACAAAGAAGTATGCCATGTTGTATTTTGACCGGATTGTGATCCTGCATGGAGTTCCTCTTACTATCGTCTCTGATAGAGGGTCAGTCTTTGTCTCTCATTTTTGGGAGCAACTCCAGGAATGTCTTGGTACTAGTCTCCTCAGAAGTTTAGCTTATCATCCGCAAACTGATGGCCAAACAGAAAGGGTAAACCAGATACTTGAGGATATGTTGAGAGCTTGTGCCATTTCTTTTCCTAAAATGTGGGACGAATGCTTGACTCTAGCTAAGTTTTCTTATAACAATAGTTACCAAGAAAGCATTCAAATGGCACCTTTTGAGGCCCTGTATGGCAAGAAATGTAGAACACCACTTAACTGGGTTGAAGTGGGTGACGTGGTTATTTTGAGCCTAATTTTATCAAAGAAGCTCGAGAGCAAGTCAGTATTCTTCAGAGCCATTTGAAGGCAGCTCAAAGCCATCAGAAAACTTATGCGAATAAGCGAAGAAGGCCCTTGCAATTTGATGTTGGTGATCATGTGTATCTCAAAGTGTCACCCATGAGAGGGGTGCATTGCTTTGGTGTCCAGGGAAAGCTAGCCCCTCGCTATGTTGGACCTTACAAGGTCTTGGCCCGATGCTACCGTATCCAACTCCCCGATCTTTTGTCAGCATTGCATAATATCTTCCATGTTTCTCAGTTAAACAAATGTTTGTGGGTCCCCAATGAAGCCGTGGAAGTTGAAGGACTTCCTCTTCAGCCCGATTTGTCTTATATTGAGCATCCTATCAATATCTTAGATGAAAAAGAAAGAGTGACTAGAAACAATGTGGTGAAGTTTTATAAAGTTCTATGGCAAAATCACTCGGAGGACAAAGCAACGTGGGAGCAAGAAAGCTATATCTTGAAGCATTATCCCCACTTTCTCTCTAGTTCACCAAGGTAATTGTTTAAATTAGAATTTATTTCTTATCTCTTTTCCCACACTAGGCACATGAAATCTCGGGACAAGATTTTATTTAAGGGGGTAGATTTGTAATACCATCGGTGTTACACCGTAAATCATTTACTAAAATATGTCATGAGCATCATGTTTATGTGTTAATGCATGTGATAAGTGTGTAGATCAATTTTTGTAACTCGAAACGATCAACTAAAATTGCGAAACGAAAGTTTATTCGATAGTCATGTTATATCACTTAAGGTTGAAAACCAATTTTCATTAAGCAAAAATGCTATAGAATATATATGGGTCACCTTAATAAAGTTTGAAGTACAAACTTTGTAGATGACAGTGAAATACTTGTGGTCAAAAAATAATGTTACTAGCTGGTATTTCTAATAGTCTAGAAATGAAACTTGAAATCAAATTCAGCTCAAAAACTTAGAAATTTTCAAGTTTGCCAATAGTTAGACACTGCTATGTCTAGCAATTTATTATGAGAGGTTGGGTTAAGGAGTGGTGTAGTGTTATAGCTCAATTTGGTAGTCTCATGTGCCATCTTGAGCATGGTGAAGACGGTTTAGGTTTAGGAGCAACCGTTTGGTCGTGTAGAGCGCTTTAAAATTCGTGTGTGTCACAGTTTCGGGCTAGTTGGCCGCGTGGCCGCGATCACTACGCTCGGGCGCTTAGTGTCACCGCATTGGTCACACATGTGCGTGCGTGCGCTACTGCACGCGACTAGCTGTGGCCGCCTCTGGCCTGGCCAGGTCTCGGCTGTCGTTGGACCTATCGCACGGAGCTATTGCTGCTGCAACCGACTGCACCGCACGCGCCGTGATGGAGCCGCTGCCAGTGCCATCAACTTGCCACTATGTCCACACTGCCGGCCTGCCTCACATCGTGGCACTACCGCTACCGATGCCCCTGCAACACTATGCTGCAGCCGCTTGCCTTGTCCTAGTTCGCACGTGGGCTACCCCACGCCGTCGTCCCACCTTAATGGTGCTACAGTCACGCCTACCGCGCCCCACCTACCTCCGTGCGTGCATGTGGTTTGGCCACATTGTCATGTAGCGGGTGCACAGACGTACCTTAAGTCCGGTCGGCCACGTCCCGCCAAGGCGTGGACGAGCCAAACCCACTGCCGCGCCCCGTCTCTCAATCCCTCTATTTTCCGCCACCGTCAGGTCACGTCACGGTGAGCGAGAGAGCGAGCACCTCTCATCAATTTCTCGTTCTTGCATCTCCACCCTCATGTCTCCTCTCCAACTGACCCCACCCAGCATTGACTCGTGTCACGCCGAGCTCCAATTTTGGAGCTTTGCCACCGTCGTGCCATTAAGGCCCGTCGTCGCCCTCGTCGTGGCCAGTCTCCACCCTTTCGCCCTGCACCAATTCCTCTGCACCACTACCTCACCTTGGATCCCTCTTCGTTGTGCGCACACTAGTTGTAGCTTTAGTGCCACCTCCTCACCGCTGACGCGGCTATGCCTTTGCGGTCTGCCGTTCACCTCACCACACGCACGTGGCCAACCTTGCTCAGGTTATCTCCTGCCAAGCCAGCTTCTCGGTAGGTTCACTGGTGAGTTGTCGTTGCTCACCCGTTACCCCTACCGCCTTGTTGCTGCGGCTCACCTGAACGCCATCACCATTGCCGCAGGGTGCCCGCCGTCATGGAGACATCCTTCTACGCCATCCTGGCTCGTGCAACCGCCGCCCATCGTCTCACGTTCAAACCCTAGGTGAGCGCTGGCCTCGTAGATAGGTCAGCGTGGGTCCCATGTGGACAGCGCAAGTGCCAGTGCCATCGCTCGTGACACCGGCGCGCGCGGGGGAGGCTGAGGACCTTGCCATTATAAAGAGGAGGAAGTTCCGAGGGTTTCGTTGCAAAGTCGTTGTCTATAGAAATAGTAACGTGGACTGTGGGTTGTTTTGCTCATAGTCCAGGGGCGTTTTTGCTAATGTGCCAGCATGCGCGGGACTTCCTCACCACGGGCCACCTCCACGTGTGGGCCGCACCTCGCCTGTGGGTCACTGCGCGCTCACGCGCACACGCGCGTTGCGCCCCGTGGGCCACGTTGGTCGAAATCTTTTTAGCTTTTTCATGGATAATAGAAATAGCTTTTCATTTGTATTTCTGAGCTGGTCTTTGGTAAATCATATAAAATCTTATAGGTATCCAAAAATTGTGAAACCAATTTTGTTAAGTTCCTAAAATTGTCCTCTATCTGTCGACATGAAATTTCATCCCGTGCCGAGGACACACGAGCAAGCCAGAAGGATTTGCTCGATGGAGCTAGAGATCCGCCTAGCTTCAGCGTAGGGATGGTCGATCCTACGCACTCCTCCCGAGACGTGCCAGTCAATTTGACCCTACAATTGACAAGGAGAGAAAGTTTATCAGTAATTAAGGGTGGAACGTGTCGGTGTTGCCAGACAATCCTGAATGTGCGGCTCTGAGAGCCGATATGAAAGGAGATCGACTAAATAGTCGATTCCAGCATATTCATAAGAATAAATCGATTAAAGCTCATGGGTTGTGTAAGAAGCGTCGGTTATCACTCTGGATGAATATCATTGTTTAGACAAATACTGGTCACTAGCAAAAGGATATCAACAGTAATTAGTTCATACTAAGCTAATGACTGCAAGTAACCGAACCCCTTTTATGTAAAAGAAACAGCTCATCATCATTCGACATTTAATAGAGATAAATCTAATAAACATATTAGACCTCATCTAACGCTATGACCAGTGGAGCATGAGGCAGAATCATGCAGGCCATAGAAACAACAATAGACTCGACGACCCTAACTTATTACTAATATCAGTGGGGCATGAGGTAGAATCATGTAGGCCATAATACAATAATAAGATCATGGGGCTAACACATCTTTTAACCTATCGCTACTTCAATGATCTCGTGATGCGAACTATTCATGAAAGCACCCGATATCGGCTAAAACAACTCATTCAGGCATAGCGCACAGTTAAGGTCATGCCCTCTTAGGAACAGATCTACCAAATAACGATCTCCACTCCACGGTGCTAATAGTGGGGTGTGAGGCAGAATCACACAGGCCATGATAATAAGCCATGGAACAGTTTTTGCTAGCCAATAAATCTACTTAAAATCAGACACACCTTAACCGCACGCTATGCACGATCAAGATTGATGTAAAACAGCCAATAAAATATAACTCATCATTTAAAGTGCAGATTAGATCAGTTTAGATTAACAAACGATGGGTTAAAAAATATAAGGCCGATCTAGATCAATCCCAATCGGACGAAGTGATATTGCTGTAATTAAATAAATAATAAAAGCAATAAGCAATATCGGTAACTTAATGAATCTATCCGAAGGAGCGGCACCCTTAGATAGAGCCGATAACTTGACCTTAATCTAGTTCAAGCAGTGGAGGTCGACCGGATCGTTGCAGCCGTACTTGAACTAGACAAGAGTCAATAACTAACTTATACCAGAGTCACAGTGGAGGTCGACCGGATCGATGCAGCCATACGAACAGAGGTATAAGCCATGACAGTACTTATAGACAAGTAGTGGAGGTCATCCGGATCGATGCAGCCGTACTTACTGAAGAACTCACCGAGATCTACTCTACTCCTACTTCTAAGGGGTGTCCGGAGCCGAAAAAAGTAAATAACTGGTATTTAATTGATTGTGTGTTTGTTACAATAGCCGGGCTATGATATTTATACCCAGGACCTACACATGACTCCTGTCTAAGCACGACACATCACAATTTTTGACCTTAGAAAAAACATTTCTAATTTAAGATAACTTGGCCTCTAATCTTTTTCTTTTTGTAGAGTCCAACATGTCTCGTCCTAACGCCGATCATAGCCTTTGTCGTTATCCGTTGGCGCTATCTGAAGAAAGCTAATTCCAGTTTTACATTCGAATCAGCTGGTTTCGATCTGCACGTAATTGATTCCTTGATGACATGATCTTGGGAGTTTTCGAGTCCCTATGACTCTTCTTCTAAATTTTGGTGTAAACACTATCTGTTAGTGTATTTAGTTCATATATATATATTTGTTGATACCAGGAACTATTAAATCATTTGAGAATGCTTAATATTATTAGGTTAAATGTTGTAGGAATTTTTATGGTAATATGGTGATAGATGTAGCTTTGAAAATTTTATAGTAGCTTCATAGTATTATTATGTGCCCACTATAATTTTTGTAGCTTTAGAATAGACTTAACATAAGGGTAGTTAAATGCTCTTTGTTTCAAATATACATTAAATCATTAGTAGAAATAAAGATATATCCTTTATTTGTAAAGCTAGGTGTTTGTTAGTTGAACCCAATACTTTACTTGATGAAGATGATAGTTAGCTTAATATCTTAGTCATTAGAGCTAGCTTTGTAGTTTACCATGTGTATTGTTAATTTAGGAGCTGTTGTTGCTAAAATACTAAGTGTTACACCATCATCGCATGCATGTAGAGAACGAGTTGGCGGAGATCATGACCATCGGAGACCACGAGTTTGAGGAGGTGATCAAGGAGTACGAGGAGGAGATCCTCGTGTAGGAGGTCTCAGAGCCACCACTGACTGACTGAGCTGACACCGCGCCTTCCCAAGGCAAGCCCCGGTGCATAACCCTTATTTTAAATAATCACTGGATATATATATATATATATATATATATATATATATATATATATATATATATGATGTGAATTTACGTTACAGACTTATTGTTGAAACTACATGCATAGATAAACCTACCTATGAGTCCTACTAGCATAGGTCGAGTAGCTGCTATGCTTAGGCTATCGGTAGCGTGAGCAACCTACCGTTACTCGCAATAGGTGATTATTATTATTATCACTCTCATGATAAATGGTGAAAAATAAATGGAGACTGAACAGGGATATGGTACGGGTATTGGTGGGTATAAGAGGTTGTGTCCCGCGGCCAACGGGGCATAGCTTGGTTACACTGTTTTCCCTGTCTGTGTCGGTTAAGGACCGACCGTTGCATTGGATTCTAGTCAGGTCACAGACTTATTATCCCGAGCACATACTTATTTATGGGAGCAGAGAAGGCTTGTTGTTCTCTTGTCATGGGTTCTAGCTCTTTCTGGACTGACTGATTGGAGGCGGGGATAGTGGAGGTCTAAGCACCACACTGAGTCTAGGACTCAGGTGTGGGGGCTTGGAGTCCAAGTTTGGACGGGGACCTGAACCCCTTGACATGAGAGTGGTGGGTTGGTCCTGCTTGTGCCTGGGGTCTAAGCAGGGCGTGTGTTTTGGGGTACCCAGCTAGGCTACATTGGTTTGCGAATCACCATGTAATACGGTATGATTTGTCTATGATCTAGCACCGTAGTAAGAACTGGAAGATGAAAGGTGGTGAAATGGATCTTATTGCTCAACTCTTGCTTGAAAGTAGAACATGTGCTTACATAGAATAGTTAGCTAATGAACTAATCATGACCGCTAATAAAACACATACATAAGGATTCACTACTAGTGTTGCTTTTTAGAAAAAGGAAATCCAGCAAACCATAAAGCTTATCATATCATTTGGAGTCACGAAATTATTCCCACTAGTCAGGTAAGTCTTGCGAGTACATTGTGTACTCAGGGTTTATTTACCCCTATTGCAGGTGCAGCTTGAGGAGTAGCTATTGAGTGGAGGATTCTTCTGGTGGGCACAGACGGATCCTTGTATATTACCGCTAGATGTTTATTTTAATTCTGCTGTTTAAATTCCGCACTCTAAACTTGGTATTATAATAATGTATTTCTGAGAACTCTTGATGTATGAAATGGAATAAGTTTTGTAAACTCATTCTCATTATTGGATCCTGGAGGAAAAACATGGATTGGTCGAGTTCTCCCTTGGGGTGTGCTCGATGGAACCGTCCGATGTAGCTTGCTTTCAGGGTGCTTAGTGTCTAGTGGAAGACAAGTGCCTCCGAATGTGTGTTATTTCAAGCGGTTCTACCACACCTAAGGACCAGCCACTCTAGAGCGTGAAGTTTTTTCCCAGCACTCTTGAGCAAAGATTTGAAGGCCAAAAAAATGAAGACCTGCGCACCAAAAGACAGAGGAGGCGAATGCCTCGGAGATGAAGACCTGTGAAGGCCTTGGAAGCAAAGACCTGCTCGCTAAGACAATACCAGAGGCAAAGGCCTCGAAGATGAAGACAAGCGCATTGAGGAGCTCCTAGAGGCGAAGACCTATGCGCTGGATGAAACCGATGAACCATGTTGCAGAAGCAGCGAAGGGAACCAAAGTCCAAAGATGAAGACATCGGGCAAATCAACCTCAAGGCACTTAGAGCTAGAAGCCTAAGAAGTTTGAACATGTATAGGCTAGGGTCATGCGTGTGCTCTTTCTCCATGCCCTTTTTCCCAAAGGGTTTTTGGGATGGAGTTTTTAGTGAGACGCACACGTGTAGGTTGCAAAGGGCGATCCTCGCAACCAAGGTTCGAGTTGTATTGTGCCTCTTCTTGTATGAGCATCTACTAGGTCATGTAGTACCGGCCATAACCTAGTAGCTGAGGGGCTACTGTTGGGGGAAGCCCATGTGGTGTATGGGCCAAACTTCCCCTTGAAGAGGCCTAATGGGGGTTAGTGTAGTAGCTTGTGAAATTCACCCCCACCATAGGATCGTATGTAAATTGTCGTTGCCTATGTAATGTCATGAGCATGAGGGCAAGTGAGCTCTTTCTCCCACTCATTTGCAAACCCTCTCCTCTCCACTTCACTCTCCCACTCAGCTGCTCGAAACCGAGTTTCCAATAATCCTGATTTTTTTTTCAAATATCAGTAGATATAAGACTGAGCATAATTAAAGTAGTAGATGTTGTAAAACATACCTGATCCGTCATAAGCATGATATGACCGTATCTCAACTTGCTTGTTATCATACTCAACACCATGTTGTAGACCGAGAATCTTTTTTATGTTATTAATTTCATCAATGCTTGCATCTCTGACATTTAATAATTTGCCTCTCATTGGAAATATTCCATAATACTCTCTCCCTATCTCAGCTAGACCTGCCATCTGCAGGGGACCGAACTTTTCAGTTTGTTAATAAAATAAAATAAACAAACACTGTTACAAATAAAGAAGGTTTCCATTACTCACAGCAAGGGTCGTGGCTGAGTCTCCTTCGCTTAAAATCAACGTGCATTCACCAGCAAATTTAGCATCCTCCAGCTGTGAAACCTCAACTTTTTTCTTCTTAACTCCATCTGTTTTCTTCAGATCTTTTTTAATTTAGAATCTGCTCACATTAGAGGGCATTACATAAGCCACCCCGAAAGAACATAACCGACATTTACCTGCTGCATTTGCCCTTTACTTAGACTCAAACACACCTCCCACTGATCATTTATTTTTTCATGGATTCTGAAAAGAAATAGATACAAATGCAATGTGATAAGAGACGTAATTCAATTTTTGTTTATGGCATTACACTCAAAACTGATGCTTCTACGAAACTTTAACAAACCTGGGAAGTTCATCAGATTGTATGTACAATTTGACATACTGTAAGAAGCTCCGGACAGGAACACTGTTACCACCAACTTGACATCTACTATTTCCCAAAGAGTGGTAATGATATCAATCACTCTCCTCCTCATGAGAGCCACATCATCCTCATCTAATTTGTCATTTTAAATTTGGTGAGATCGGGTTTGAAGGTGACTTTAGTCCAATTCAAGCCCCTTTCGCAATTGGTAATCTGGGACGCTTCCATCTTGTTCATGTTTTCAGAGAAAACCTGCACGCGCATTAAATACAAAAACATCAAATTTGTCTGAACAGATAGCTATCCAGTATAACAATGAATTGATAGTGTCATGCAGATTTTAGCAGTTGCATCTTTCTCGATTTTTTTAGAATGAAGGAACATAAAACCTTCCTGCTACAAGTTACCCCCAATGCCCAGTTTGAAAACCCTAAAATTCTGTGGCAAATTCAGAATCTATTGCCACAATCAATACTAAACCATGAGTATCTAACTGCAAAACACTATCCTTCACATCGCACCTGAGAATACATTTTGCCGCTCCCGTTAGAGGTCTCAATCATAAACTCTGTGGAGTAGATGTTGGTGAGCTTGGCACTATATCCGTTGCTTCCTCTAGTAGTCCTATTTTCGCCATCATCAAAGGTGCTACTGGACATGAGATCGTTGAAGATAAATTGCGGCACATAGACGCGCTCGACCTTGTGGATGACGATGGGAATCCCCTCACCGTTGTTGTAAATAGAGACAGTACACATCGGCACGTTAATGTCGACGTTGAGGGCGTTCAAGGAAGGATCATGCCACTTATTGCCGGCTGCATTAATGAAGATCTCATCGAAAATCTTATGGAAGGCTGGCACGTAGGTGACAATGCGGTGTGCCATGGCGTCGCCCTCGAAGACCCAAAACCTTCTCTGAAAGTTTTTCCAAAGACCCAATAAACATACCCGCTCGCAGCATGATATGCTCCCGCTGCTCCAACTTCCTGTGCGTCTTCACCATGATTCTATTTCTAAATCACACTAACCACCTTTATAGTTTATTTGCCTCTTGAACATTTGCATCAGAAACCTGTCCTACTTTTTTTTTCTTCCTCACGTCCTTTCATGTCTAGATTGGCACCACAATACGCCGCATAACTTTACGTGTGTGGGGTGATTTTTTTCAAGTGCCAAAAAATTGGGAGGTGATTTTAGGAGTGGTTGGAGATGAGTTTTTTTTAATCTTGCCAAAATTCCTAGATTGGGAGACTCTTTTCAATACTCTTGAAGATGCTCTTAGGTAAACGAAACTTGACTTCTTCATTTCAGCGTTCATACGACTAGCACAATAGTGCGTCATTTTAGGAGAGACACATATTACTTCATCCATTCTAAATTGTAAGCATTATTTTTTATATGTATTTAGATATATATTATATCTAAATGTATGACAAAATTATAAATCTAGAAAAAACCACAACGTCTTATAATTTAGAACAACATGAGTATATTATTGTATGAAATAACTAATAAAAGAGTTAAATGCACCAGAGATCTATTAACTTGTGAGAAGGTTTTAGTTTGGTCCATTAACTTTCAAAGTGTCTTTTTGGGTCCATAAACTTTTAAAATGGTTCACTGCAGGTCCATACCTATTTATTTAACCTTAAATTCAAAGCACATTTGTAGAAAACCCTCTACCTTTCTTTATCTTCTATGCGCTCACCCTTCAGTCATCGTACGTAAGAACTTGATTTGCAGTAGTTAGTTGCAGCCGGCTGAAATCTGAATCTTGGTGTGGGAACTCTTTGGCATGCAGGGCATGATCATCTTGACGCTGACGGCCGGCATGCTGTCGTTCGCGTCGCCGCGGGATCAACAGCTTGTTCATCATGGTGGGCGCGGGCGGGATCAACGGCAGCAGTGCGCGAGCACGACGGAGGGACAGTTCGCGGTGCTGGCGCTGTCATTGACGGCAAGCCATGGTAGGTCCAGGGCGGGGCTCACCACGTCGCGACAGCGGCTTCAGCGCAGACGCAACTTGGGAGGAAGGCATGAGGCAGATGCATTGCACCTCCTGCCCAACCGCCGAAATAGCGATGGCGACGAGGGGACACGAGCATGCGGGCCCTTCCCTGCGTGTCCGCGGCGGCCGGCCTTATCCCCTCACACGCTGCGATGAAGCTGCCTGCCCTGCTCAGCTGCTCTGCTCTCCTCGTCCCGCGAATTTTGGAGCCCCCACGCCATGCCATGACCCACCGCTTCTTCCTCCTAGCCCAGCGCGTCCTCCCCCTATTTAACAGCGCCTCCTCATCGAGATGAGACCACCCATTCCAAACCAAACACAGGAGCTAGCTAGCGTCCGACTAGTGACTCGCTTCAACAACCAGCGAGCAGAGAGGCAAGAACCCAAGAGAGAAAGCAAGATGTGTGGTGGTGCGATCCTCGCCGAGCTCATACTGAGCACGCCGGCGCGCCGTATCACGCCGGGCCACCTCTAGCCGGCGGCAAGCAAGGGCAAGCAGCAGCGGAGGGCCGACGACTACGAGGCGGCCTTCCGGGAGTTCGACGAGGAGGAGGAAGAGGTGGAGAGCAAGCCGACGTTCACGTTCAGCACTTCCTCCGCCGCGACGAGGAAGCTAAGGAGGCAGCAGCGCCAGGAGCTGGCCGCGCCGGCGTCGAGCAGGCGCCGCAAGGCCGCCCAAGTACAAGGGCATCCGCCGCCGCCCGTGGGGCAAGTGGGCGGCCAAGATCCATGACCCCGTCAAGGGCGTCCGCGTCTGGCTCGGCACCTTCCCCTCCGCCGAGGCCACCGCGCTCGCCTACAACGCCGCCGCGCACGACATCCGTGGGGCCAGGGCCAAGCTCAACTTCCCCTCACCCGCCGACGCCATCCAGACGAGGAGGACGAGGCCAGCGAGAGCTCCGACTCTGGTGCGCTCCTGGACTTCTCGTGGCAGGGCGTGTCGGCGTACGAAGTGGAGCCCACCGCGGTGCACCCCGCCTTAGAGGCCGCCGACTAGAGTAGCGGCAGCGCCAGAGGACCGAGCCAGAGAGCACCGACGACGAGGCGTCGCCTCGGGCCTCCGACTCCGAGTCACATAGTAGACGATGCAGGTGGCCTACGCTGGCATGATGTAGAGGATGCACTTGGCCTCCCGCGTGGTGTGGCCCGGCCCTAGCTGCAGCGTGTTGCCTTCCCCTCCTGCTCCTCTCCATCCTCGAGTCCATGGGCGTCGTAGCCATGGTGGTGGTCAATGACCACGCCACCGGGGCCACGGCGGCGGACGAGGAGACCACCACCACCACCACCGACAGCAATAGCAAGGTGAACGTGACCCCAACGTGATGGCGTCGTGGGCGTGCCGTGCGACATGGGCGTGGATGAACCTACTGGTGCAGCGCTGGTACCAGTCGGCGCTGGAGCTATCGGACGTGCTGACGCTGGTGAAACATCCTCAATTTTCCTTGAAGGGAAAATCCACAGAATGAATTTTAATATGATAAAACCAAGAACTGATTCCATCATATTATCATATTTCAGTCGATGTCACAGTCATAAATCGTAAGATTACAAGAATACAAGATATTACATCACTGGGGAACACACCTATTACAGAGTTAATCTAGCGGAAGACTATCGAGTGAAGGCTCCTCCTTCATGGGCATCATTAGAGTTGGCGTAGTGCAGCGTAGATTCCATCTCTGAACCAAACTTGAGCATAGGCACGAGACCTCCTAATCCTTCTAAAGTCAGCATCTCTGAGAAGCAGGAAATCTGCACACCGCCAGATGTGTGCAGGCCATGGTCAGCACCGATGAGCTTTAGTGGAAAAGATAAACAAGGGATCTGGTGATCCTAATACTTGGCTGTGGTTTGCATCCTTAGCGTATGAGAAGTAAATAACATTAGTAAAATAATAATAATATCCATTTTTTAACACATTCACCACCACACCATCCATATCCATCCACCAACCATCCATCCCAAACCATCTCCACACCACCACACCATATCTCATCTCACACACTCAGGTCGATAGGCCAACTCCCTCTCGGCCTTGTCTCAATGGCCCGCAGCCCCCAAGGCTCACGACCGGAAAATACCCCAACCCTGGAGGGAGGAAAGAATGACTCATCTCTTATCTAGTTTAAGCGAAACCCAGGAAAGGTCCATAGCCGACAAGTCGGCATATGTATCGATCGATCAACCAAACACTCTGCAGAGGTTTCACATACCCACAAGATTAACCATCCTCGGAGCCATGTATCTCCTAGGCAGAATTCCAGTCGCTTGCTAGCCTAGAACGATGCCACCCTACCTCTCAGCCCTGGAACATCCCAAGTCTAGTCTGGAATGGCTGATACTGTGAGTCGTAGACAGAGTCGGGGCTCTCCGGATGTCAAGAGCCGGGTCCACAAGGCCTCCTGAAGTCTTGGAAGGGTGTGGGGAAAACCGCATGCCCCGTACCTCCTTGCACATGTTCACCTAGCAGTAGTGGCATCGCTCTACCAAGTACTCCGACCATCCCACACCATATAGGGCGAGTGGGATGTAAGGATTCTCAGTGAGTCTGAGTACTAGTAAGTCCTTAGGGATTGACCAAGCCAGAATGTCTTCATCAGGGTTTCCATTTTACGTGCCACCACAGCACCTCCACCTCGGGCTCCTCCCATCATAGGTTCAAACCCAAGGCCACCTCCAATTACCATTTACCCACCACAGGTATTCCATATCCAAGTGCCCAGGTAGCACCACATGGCAAGACTCGCCCTAGGCTCGTCGTTATTCTAGCTCGGTCGACACAACCCTCACTCTCCACGCACCCAAGACACACGCAGCACGCTCACACACCACCAAGTCTGACACCCATAGCCAAACCATTCCCAGGGGGTTCACCATCAGCATCACATCCCTGATATAATGCGAAGTGGAGTTAATAATAAGTATAGTGGTGTAATATGCAAGCGAGTAGGCAAGTAAGCATATATAAGCGAGCGAATGCGCAAAGCAGGGTGACATAGTAGAGTGGGTTGCATCAGGGTAATAATGGCTTAGGTAGTAGCATGCATCAAAATACTATCAAAGGAATAATTATAAAGCGCTAGCAGTTCTAGATATTATGTAATGTCTAATAAGATTCTCTAAAAGAGGGTGCTGCCATGACACCTACGATGTAGAGGTAGTAGTGGTACAATTCTCCATTCATTGGTGTCCCATTAGCAGGGTCACCTCCTCCTGCGTTGACTCCATTCCGCAGTCCTTGTCGTCGTCCACGTTCTCTTGGTACGATCGTCAGCTACTCCGCGAAGCGACATGCAAGGCAAGAGAGCACTCAACACTCGAAAAGACGACGAGACGTAGGAAAATCGAATAACACCAGCGAGACAATAAGAGATACACGACTTAGCCCTCTCGGCGGTTGTCCGATTCCCTCGGGCCAAAGAAACACGAGTGGTGGTATGCTGAGCACAAGCTTAAGTCATGGCCAAGCCAGTATGGCTTTACGATAAATGGTTTAAGCCAGAGCTTATCCAGAGCAAACACCACGGCTCACGATCTTTCGATCCGATGTCATTGAATTGACGGGGATTGGAAGTCGGGCCCCAAGAAAGAAGAACGATGGGGTTCAGCTCTTATAGCCTTATCCCACAAGTCACAATTGGACACGAGTAGCATACAAGAGCGATTAACACTATTGTGACTTGGCTCCAACATACTTCGGCTCGCCTGCTATGGTAGACAGCGGTAGCGCAAAGAGATTGGACATCAATGGTTCCCCTCGATCCACACGACACAATAACGTCAGGAGCCGAGAAGAGGGTCGCTCAACACGACAAAAGATGCAGGGGTCAGCTAGGCACATCCATGTCATGTTCTCAGACACATCTTTGGGAAAGATGGTTTTAGACGGTCGATCGGGTCGACACGCATGGGTCCGAGGTACGACATAGACCATAGCTTTGCTAACCCATAGGGGATAGTCTGGTCTTTGATCCAATCGTCATGGGCAAGACGAAATCGAATAGAGTGGCTAACGGTGCATCCAGAGCAAGAACCACAAGGGACAAGGTCTACTTCTTCCAACACTTGTGCCACGACGAACGATGGGGCATTGGAAGGAAGCGACAAACACCAAGTGCGCAAACCACTTGTAGGGTACCCGACTTAGGTGCACTGGCACTAAGACATCTTTCTAATTCATAGCGGTGCAGTTGTCACCGCAGGAATCAAAGAAATGTGATGGTCACACAAGGTACAAGCATACGGGGGTTTGAGCACAAAAGAACCAAAAGAGAAGAACACGAGATTCGCCTTCCTTTGATCCACTCGCCCTAGAAGCTGACGAGAATCAAAGGAATGGAATCAAGAGCGCAATAAACCCCAAACAAGCAAGAGGCTCAATCCACATCTTGCTGGATTGACGAGGATTGAGAACCAAAGAGAGAAGAATGGAATATGTACTCTTTTGACCAACTTGTCATGGAACGGACGAAGGTTGGAGAGAAGAGATACAGTCCCACGATCCAAACCAACTCATAGGGTATCACGGCCGTGCAACTATTAGCACATTGCTATTCCCTTGGTTCGCAGCAGTGCGGTTGTCACCGCTTAGATCCAAAGGAATGCTATGGTCAAGGTGGTGCAATCGTATAAGGTGGCTAGGATAAACACAGGTGAAAAGAGGCTTTCGTCGGTGCGGGAATGGCGTTCGACTAGGATTCAACTTCGCGGCAAAGATGTGGAGGCCCAAGGGCTGTTGTAACTTGTCCTAGAGGGTTGTGGCTTCTTCTGGCCAGCTAAGGCCAGCTACGGCCTGCTGTGGCTAGCTACGACTGGCTACAAGTGGCTATGGTTGGCCAAAGGCTGGCTATGGCTGGCCGGGCATGGCAGCGACTGGCTAAGATGTGCCTACAGCTGTCAAACACAGCAAGGGTTAGTGAAGAAAGCGTTTCGCAAGACGGTAGGGCTAGACCGTAGGTCTAAAAGAGAGGCAGGTCTCGGTCTTGTATTGTGCGGCGTAAAACGGGCAGGCGAGAACATGTCCATGGCGTAGAGCTTGATTTTAGAAAAATGTGGAAACTGGTATCACATTTTTCTGAGGTCGTATGGATTTTCTATGAATTTCCAAAGGTTAAATCCTTTTCTTGAAAAAGAAAAAGAAAGGATAATCCAGGGCTCGATATGTAGCAGCATGGGACTAGGCCAGGCGCTTGCAATCACTGACAGGCGGGACCACGTCGTCAGTCAACATTGACCGGTCAATGGTCAACACTGACCGGGCTCAAGTGGGCACCGGAGGGCCGGATATGGGCCGATTTGGGCCAGCCCGGCCCGGCCCGGACACGTGTCGGCTGGTTAGGCGGTCCGCGTGGCGGCGCTGGGCTCCTACTGGCTCGGGTCCATGAGCGTGGCTCACGGTGCACCGTTAGGCAGGGTCTAGTGGACCGAAGGCTCGGTTCATGGTGGTCCAGGTCCATTTCCTTCTCCCTCGGTCTATGGCTCACGTGAAACCGGTGCACCACGCTGCTGCTCCTCCTTTCCTCTTGCTCCTCTGTTTCCCGATGGAGTCCCCCGCCGGTGGTGAGCTGACACCCCCAGGCGACTTGGTGGCTCGGAGGCATGGACATAGGGCGCTAAGGGTTCGCGGGGCAATGGCGAGTACTCCGGTGGGCTAGAAGACTGCAGCTGGGGCTCCAGGTGACCGGCGACAGTGACGTGGCAGATCACGGCAGCGGCCACGGTGCGTCACAGGGCAAGGCGAGGGCTTCCTCCCCATCCGGTGAGTCGGCAGGGTGCACTGGGTCATGATGAAGCTCGACGGCGCATCCTCGCGACACGAGGTGGCCAGAGATGCCTGGAACGGCTGCGGCATGGCATTGTGGCGGCTGTGTTCCCGGGCGCCATTGGCCCGGCAAGGCAGGGCCTTGGCCATGTACGTAGGTGCGTGCATGCCTATGTCCAGGGGGCTCGCGAGCATAGACCGGCCTAGAGCAGAGGACGATGGAGCGGCTTGGCATGGCACCGACAGTTCTATAGGCTCGGGGCGAGGTGGTCATGGCTGCCGGCATGGCGAGGCGCTGCAGACTCCAGGAATGCTCTAGGGTCAAGCCGGCGTCGAAGGCCGGGACAGGCAGGCAACAAAGGCATGAACAAAGGTGGGGGCTTGGGAGTCCAGTGCTCACCGTCGGGCTTGGCGTGGCCACGGCCGAGGACGAGGCATGGAGCAGAGGCTCGAGGTGGACGTCGATGAGGTGGTGCAGCTACATGGATGTCGCGGGGTCCTCAGGCTCGGCCTGCAGTGGTTGTCACAGATGCACTCGCGGAGACGCGGCCATGGACGACGTCGTGGCGTTCCAAAGCCGGTGGCTGGAGGCAGAGCGGGCCGGTGCGGTGCGGTGACGGCCAGGCTCGAGGCAGATGACGATGGTGTCGACGGCATGGTCGTCGACGTGCTCGTGTCGCAGGCGGGGAAGGAGCAGGGGATCACGGTCGGCGTCGCCATGGTCAGGGGCTCTGGCGAGGCCGGGACAGGCTCCTACCGAAGGCTTGGTCACGATGCGGAGCAGGGAGGCGGTGCTGCTGTGGTGCGCCTCCAGCGTGGTGAGGCAACTGGTGGCGTGTCGGAAGGTGGCTGCTCGCCCGGAGGATGAGGGAGAGAAATGGCAGCGGCGGCTGCGAAATGGAGGAGAAGGGGCGGCGCTATTTAAGGGCATGGACGGCTAGGGTTCCTGAGGTGCCGTCCATCCTCAACGTCCATGCCAGGGAGAGGAGCACGTGGCACAAATCACGGGCACCTGAGCCAAGGGGCGCGGTCGGGACGTGGGTGTAGGGAGGCGTGCCTTGCCACCCGAGCGACGGTAGCGCCTAGGAGTATCTGCTCGCTAGGGTTTCTCCGGGGCAGCTTGGGCCGGCTAGGCAAGGAGAGGGGGGCTCGGTTGTTGGGCTGCTGCTGCTGCCCACGTGGGCCAGAAGCAGGGGGCCAAGTTGGGCTGGTTCGGTTACTTGGGCCAGATGCCCCTTTTCTTTTCCTCTGTCTTCTTTTCCTTTTCTATTTCTTATTTCTATCCTACTCTATGCCATGGGTTGACAACTCACGTGCATTGATTTGATAAAGATAGTTGGTTGACTATAGAAATTAGGTCAAGGGGTTCAAAACTAAAGAGATGAATTGAGAGAGAGAGAGGGGTAGAAGGATTCATGAGAGATTCTAGAAGGAGTCATAAGGATTTGCTATGGACTTGTGCTCTCCAACACAAAACCCTAAACCAACTAAGGAACTCCAACAAGCTCCTACAAGCAACACTATATGTATGCAACAATTTATTTATAAATTGTTCTTTGTTTGACCTAGTATCTATATGCTTCACACATTTGCATGAAAATTTTTAAAAAGTTCATATTTTTGGCTTTTCCAAAAACCTAGGTTGTTACAGCTGGCGCCGTCCCACTGGCCCGAGCGCCTGCACGAGCTCTTCACCCTGCACTGGCCGTCATCATGGGCGTCCAAGGACAACAACCCGGTCCAGCAACTGGCATCACGCACGGGCGCCGTCGTGGAGCAACTCCAATGACTACGGCACCAACCGCATCCTACACCACACCATCGGTCTCCCAGACTTCTCCCAGGAGCTCCACTGCTTCCAGACCATCACCTGCTACCAGGCCGTCACGAACAACCTGGACGACGCGCACGAGCAGATCGACACGGCCATTGCGACGGCACTGAGGGAGAGCAAGCCCTTGTACATCAGCGTCAGCTGCAACCTGGCCGGCCTCTCCCACCCGACCTTCAGCCGGGAGCCGGTGCCCCTGTTCATCTCACCTAGGCTGAGCAACAAGGCAAACCTCGAGTACGCCTACATCCACGGGCAACCTCGTGCTCTGTTTTGCCCCTGGTGGTGCCCTCCCCGAGCGGCCGCTGCCCAGCGCCCACCGACGTGAAGTCCACGAAGCTCTGGATCAGTGTCGGCCCCATGTACATGATGGTGGCCACTGTGTCGAGCGTGGCTGGGTGGGTGAAGGGCATGCCATGGAGCCGTCCGCGTAGGTGCCGTGGTGCGGGAAGGGTTTTTCTACAAATGTGCTTTGAATTTAAGGTTAAATAAATAGGTATGGACCTGTAGTGAATTATTTTAAAAGTTTATGGACCCAAAAAGCCACTTTGGAAGTTGATGGATCTAACTGAAATCTCACACAAGTTAATGGATCTCTGGTGCATTTAACTTCTAATAAAAATGCTTATCTATATGAGAAAATTATTTCGTTGCCATCCAAATCTGTGCGGATCACTTCATTGCCATTAGAAATTAATTTTGAGTTCTTCTCAATGCCATTGATTCTATTTTTTAGTCCCTCACTACGTGGCACTGCATCTATTTTTGCATATAAACCATGTTGAAACCTAACCATCTTTTAACATAATGCTAATTTTACTCCTATCATACTTATCCAAAGCCATCGGTCACAACTTTAAGTGGTAAGAACACCATGGGTTCTTACCCACCCTCAGTAAACAAGGTGACTCTTAACCCCACAATCCATGTCAAACACAACTACACAAGCCACCGTGAGTTTAGAAACTGTAAGGTTCACTACAGCAGACGCGTGCTTTGCTGAGTGCAATTACACTCGCCAAAGAAAGCTTTGCACTCGGCAAAGCCTTTGCCGAGTGCTGCACTCGGCAAAGAGCTATCGGCATATCCCTTCACGGCAAAGGTTTCTTTGCCGAGTGCCGCATGTCGTGCACTCGGCAAAGGATTTCCCGAGTGCCACGACGGCACTCGGTAAAGAAAAGCCGCCGTGATGGCCAGGTCACAGTGATGGCCCCTTTGTCGAGTGCTACGCGTCGGCACTCGGTAAAGAAATGTGTTTTTTCTTTTTCTTTTTTAAAATGCTTTGCCGAGTGCTTGAATCTGGCACTCGGTAAAGCTTGTTTTCTTTTTTTTTGGATTTTCTTTGCCAAGTGCTGTAGGTAGGCACTCGGCAAAGCTGGGAAGCTTAGTGTCCCAGATTCCCAGCTTTGTCGAGTGTCATGGTCATGACACTCAGCAAAGAAGTGAAAAAAATTCAATTTTTTTGGTTTTTAGTCTTCCATCGTTGCAAACAAGATATACATCATATATATATAACACAACTATATATCACACAAATATATACAAATGTATATCACAATCCACCACAAACACAAACATAGCATACAAGTATCACAATCTCGACTCCCAAGTCCAAAGTCCAAACACCCAAGCATAGTTCACAAAGTTCACAAGTGTATTATATCACAACAGCTGCCATTTGAAGCTCATGGCGACGGTCTAGGTTGGGATGGCCCAATGTACGATCCCGGCGACCCTCCGAGGTGGCTCGACGCCGCCCCCGATTGATGCTGCACAAAATAGAAGAGATTGCACGTGAGCGACAAGAGAATAGATAAATATGCAAGATAAATATCCGCCACTACCACCACCACCACCACATCACTGCCATCACCAACACTTCACCACCACCACCACCACACCACCATCACCATCATGACCACCACCACCACACCACCACCACCACCATGAGCACCACAACACCGTGACCACCACCACCAACACCACACCACCACCACCACCATGACCACCACACCACCATGACCACCACACCACCACCACCACCACTAGGTTTCTCTAGGTTTCACTAGATTTCTCTAAGTTTCAGCATAGAAAGTAAAACTTCATACTTATACTCACCGGGGTAGAATTAGGACGTTGTGGAGGTGGATCTAGAGCAAGCAGCGTCTATGGGATCACCCAGCCTTGTTGCTGGCCAATTTGCTGCATGAACTTGATCATCTTGGCCATCTGCCGCTGATCTTGCTCCCGCTGGGCCTCCAAAGCCTGTAGCCTTTGCCGCTCGACCTCCCTCTCGGCCTACAGTTCCTGCACCTAGGCCTGCAGCATTTGACCCCAATGTTTCAATAATGCATAGGTAAGGTATGTAAAAGTCAAAGAACAACGAATGAAACATGAATGCTTACCTGGAGTGCCGACACCGCGTTCGGTCATTGGCATATGGGCATGCTTGAGCTCGTGCTCGATGCTCAGAGCTGGTGGAGAGGAGGAGTAGAGGCCGTGTCGAGAACGCCGTCGCCAATCCAGAACCGCCCATGCTTCTTGCCTTGACCCACCCTCATCACGAGCTGAGGATCAAGACGCTCCTTGGTTCTCGGATCGTAGCCCGGCCCATGGACTGACCTTGCCGCCTCCGTGTACGAAGAGAGGCGGGTGTGGACGCTGGAGTTGGTGTACGCCTGAACTAGGGCATCTAGGTCGTACTCGATGTCGGCCGTCGCCTTGCCCATGTGAGCTAGAGCATATGCCTTGAGTTGACCAATTGGCTGGTCATCGTGTGCATCCGACTACGAGAAAGACAACAACATGTGGTTAGAAATGATGCAGAATTGAGCGTGGCTAGATTAAAGCAATGGCGGAGACTTACATATGCCTTTGCATATTTGCTGAGGCTGCGGCTGCCCTGATGGTGAGGTACACCTGGCATCTGCAAACGCCTATCGTGGGCCTCCTCGTGTTTCTTCTACCAGTCCCCGCCCAACCAGGTGTCCACAATATATTCCCAGCAATCGGGGTGGGTGGCGCACTAGCTTGGAATCGCCTACAGGACATCAAGTAGACGACATATCAGAAGATCAAATTAGGCATACTTAATCTCAAAAGAAATGAATATTCATGTTTTGTATTTACCTGTATGTACTGCTCCCTTGTCAGCGTCATCCGTCTTGCCTCCTCTTTGTTGACACGCCTGAGTAGGAACTTGGCGTTGTAGTCTATGTGGGCCTAGACGTGGGACTCGTAGTGCAAGTCCATGACACGCCTTTTACAGGAAGCGTAAGCCACCTGATACGCACTTTCCTCCTGTCCCTCCTAGATTCTGAAGAAGTCCTGCATAAAGACACGAGGTATCCATTATTTTATTTCAAGAATGTCCAATGAATGCGAGGAATTGAGGAATATAGTGCAAGAAAGACTTACCCACAACTCCCTAATCACCCGATCTGCCTTGTTTCTACAGCGGATGCCATTATGATTTGAAGCATCCTGCATGAGGGCATAGTGGTCGAACGTCCAGGCTAGCTCCCAATCCTGATCTCCTTTCCTAACCAGGCCAGGGAAGTGTTCCTTGCACAGAAGACCTAGGATGCCATTCACATTGCATGTTGGGGCCGCCTGGTCCACAAGCACCCAGTTCCTACACAAGTGGTCCACAATAGTTATTAGTTGTTATTATGATTTTTAACATATCAAATGAAGAACATATGAAGTTACTTACTTATCGCCCTCAGGTGCAATAAGTGGGCGCCTCTCAACAGGTATCGGTCGCTTCGGGAGCTTTACGGGACCTCGCTGGTAGGGCTTCGACGTACCAGAGGAAGTGGAACCCCCTACCATCGCCGCCTCCTCGTCCTTCATCGCTAGAACCGCCTCCTCATCCTCCGTCCATGGACCCCGTCCCCGTCCACCGTGTGCTGAAGGTCGTCATCGTGCACAGGGTCGCGTGAGGAGCTACGCCTGTGGTCAGTCAACGGCTCCCGCCTGGGCCTACCTCTTGGCCTCCTCGGCCTCTCTGACACCTCTGCCTCCTCAGCCGCCGCCATGTCCCTCTAGTTGGCGTAAACCAAGGGGTAGCTCCTCCTAGTGGGCCCCATCACCTGCAATTAAAAAGAGTAAACTAGTAAGTACAGATAAACGAGATGTACTTAGTAAGAGATGCAAAATAAAGAAAATGTAATTACAAAATAACATAGTATTACATGTATTTCTAATATTCTTTATGATCGGGATTATCTGGACGATAGGTATCGTCATCACTATCAAGATTGTCCAAATCCTCAACAGCCTCATCCTCATCGTTGTCATTTCCTAGTCGTAGTCCGTCAAGCATTTCCAAGTCCTTCGGATCATGCACCTCATTTGCAGCGTCCTCATCAACAACCCATTCCTCGTCTGCTTCCATTTTGATCTCTCCGATTAAGTCTATCTCAAGCATCCTTGGTAGCCCCTCTTCTTGTTGATAGAACTCTCCATCATGCGTGTTTGGGTTCAAGTTGTAATCATCAGGGTTTGGGCGAGGTAATCTACCGTGTGGTGATACCTTGTGCACAATATACCAACCCAGAAGACGTGGGTCAGTTTTGCAAGCATATGGACAATAATAAACTTGTGTGGCTTGTTGAGCCACAATATAGACATCTTCTCCTAGATAGAAGAAATCATGTCGAGTTTCGACTATCCCAAGTTGATGGGGCTTTCTTGATATTGCATGATCAAACCACTGGCATTTGAATATGACAGGATTAAGTGCTTTGGAACCACGGTAGTTGTAACAACCCAAAAATCCACACACCAAAAATCACAACTACAAAATTTTTGTGTTAGCACTATGTGATGTTGAGTGACTCATGTAGAAGCCAAACCCTAGTTCTGGATTGGATGTGACCCAACTAGGTTAAAATCATAAGCATAGTTTGGTTTTATGCCACATGTGTAATTAAATTCCTAAATAAATAAATCATGCATGCATCCTTAGACCCACTTGTGATTTGGATTCTTTTGCCTTATGTGATGTTTAACTAACTTACTTAATATTTATGATAAACCCCAACCAAATTGGCAACAAATAAAAGAGAAAGGAAAGAAGAGGGAGGCAGTAGCTCAGCCCAGCCTGCCTCGACCGGCCCAGCTAACCAGCCGCCTGCCTCGATCGGCCCAGCTAACTAGCCGCCTGCCCTCCCACTCGCTCACGTGGCCCATGAAGCCGGCCCAGCATCGCCGCCCTCACACGCACAGCCGCTGACAAGCCGGGCCCGCTTGTCAGCTATCACGCGCCACATGCAGCCACATCGCGCCAAGCGCTTGACGACCCGACCTCGCTTGTAAGCATAGTAGCGTCTTCTTCCCCTCGCCCACGCATTCTCCCCACGCGATCGGAGGCTGACCAGCGTGGCAGGCGTGGGCCTAGGGTCACGCAAATCGCATGACCTTGTTCCCCCTTGCGCCGCGCTTACGCTACCGCATGAGAGCTGTCAGATGCGCCGCACGTATCACCACCGCCCGATCACCGTTCGCCATTAGAGCCCTTGGAGTTCGGCTATAAAAGCCAACGTCCATGAGCCCTAACCCTCAGCCCATTTGCCGCTGCCACTAGTGGCACAGCACCACACAACGTCAAGCCGAGAGAGAGGGAGGAGGGAGAAGCAAGGTGGAGAAGGAAGCCGCTGCGGGGAGGACCTCGCCGGAGCCAGGAGCGCCACCCCAATCAGCTACAGCGACGTAGCTGCTCGGCATGGCACTACATCACCTCATCATGGCCTCGCCTCGCCACCGCACCGCCATCCTACCGCCATGAACCCTATGGTGAGCCATCTTGCAGAGACCACCTCCCTAGCCAAATGGAACGTGCACCGCCATGATCGAAACCTTGCTGAAGCTTTGAGCTCCGGCCTAGCCCAACTGGTTAGCTAGGGAGACCGCCATGTCCATGCTTGCTGAGACCCAGGACGCGTCGTGCGTGCTGCCATCAGCCAAAAGGAGGACCCCAGCCATGATGTTGTACATCAGAGCAGGAGCGCACATGCATGGGCACGCTCACCATGGCCGAGAGCACAACCATGGCGAGACCACCGCATCTTCTACGTTGTGGTAAAGGCAACATTGACACCTGACTGGTTCCGCCATGACAAGAGTCACACCGTGCTCACCTTAGCCGAGGAAGAAGCCCACCGGAGCCCTGCGTTGCCGCACCGCACCTCGTCGAAGCACCACCGCCTCTGTTTTGCCCCCACCACCATGGCCAGAGCCACTGGGAGCACCAGGAGCTCCTTCAACATGCCCACCATGGACGTAGAAGCACTGTGGAGCTCACACACTCCTCCAACTGGGCTCTCGCTACCACTGTAGCCCTGTCCATGAACGCCGACGAACCCACGGCGCCGTTCACCATGGCCAGAGCTCTAGGAAGCCCTAGCCATTGCCCCGACCCCACTGTCGTAGTCGCCATGGCATGGGGAAGCTATTGCCTACCCTAATCGAACGCTAGCACCGCCGTGGGAGCTCACCGGTGACCTCACTGCTGGCGGGAGCACACCGGGGAAGAAGCAGGGGATTTTCCCCTCGTCGACCATGACCACATTGACCATGTCCTGAGCAGCTCCGCCGAGCTCCGACCATGACCATGTCGACCACGTCCCGAGCAGCTCCGCCGAGCTCCGACCATGACCACATCGACCACGTCCAGAGCAGCTCTACCGAGCACCGACCACGACCACATCGTGCACGTGAACCAAACCCTAGGAAGGAGTAAATGTACCAAGTCCTTCATAGACCGGCTCTACGGTCTATGGACCAATGCAGGCGGGTTCACCATGAACCGCGCCTCACCTACACCCGTGGACCACGGCCCATAGTGGCCCAGTAAGACGACGTGGCAGCACCAGCGCGCACCACATGGTGGGCCAAAGCCTAGCCCATATCTAGGCCCGACCGGCCCAGTCGAGGTCCGGCCTGTATTGGCCATTGACCGGTCAACGCTGACTATTGACTGGGCCCACAAGTCAGCGACACAGAGCCGCTGGACCCACTTGTCATTGAGTGACGTCATGCTGATGTCATGATAACATCAGCGGGACACCACCTGTCAGCTTAGAACCGAGATAATGATGTCATGCTGATGTCATACTAATATCTGCATGCCACGTGGACCAACAGGAACGTGACACATGTCAGCACGATATTAATTCAGCCCTTTCTCATTTTCAGAAATGATTGAAACTTTGGAAATTCGTAACTAATTCATACGAACTCAGAAAAATACAAGACCAGGACCAAAATTCATCTAAAATCGAGCTCTACGCAATGAACCCATGATTGAGTGCATTTGGCTCTTTTGAATTTTCATTGCTTCTTTGTGCTATTCTATAGACGTCGCTAACGTGACTATAATGCGATCATTTGCAGACTCAGAGGAGAACCATGCGAACGAGGACCGAGAGTACCATGAGGAGTATGGAGACAACTACATGGAAGGCACCACATCCCACCCAACCTCGTAGCACCTATTACGCATGGCTCATATAGAACTGCTATTTGCTTTACTTTATTGTTATATTCACACTATGATAGGACTTGCATGGTAGTATGCTTACTTGATGGCCTTACCTTGACACAACCTTACCCCTGCTTACCCTGCTAATAGGCTAGACACACGCTTGCTGCTATATTTTGCTTATACTTCTACTACGCTTGTACTACATTGATGCGTGGTGGAAACTGGTGTTATCTGGACTATGGGGAGAGTGCTGCGTGTGTGACTTGGGTGCATGGAGGGTAAGGGTTGTGTCGACCAAGTTGGAATATACGATGAGCCTAGGGCAAGTCTTGCCGTGAGGTGCTACCTGGGCACCCCTAGAATGAATACCTATGGTGGGTAAATGGTATATGAGGTGACCCTAGGAGTGAACCTGTGATGGGAGGAGCCTAGGGTGGAGGTGCTATGGTGGCATGGTAAATGGAAACCCTGATGAAGACATTCTGGCTTGGTCATCCCTAAGGACTTACTAGTACTCAGACTCACCGGGAAGCCTTACGTACCACTCACCCTATATGGTGCGGGACGGTCGGACTACTTGGTAGGATTTTGCCACTACTGCTAGGTTGATAGCGGACAGTGTAAGAAGGTACGGGGTGCGGAGGATTTCCCCCACACCCTTCCGAGACTTCATGGAGACCTTGTGGACTCGGCTCATGACTCATAGTTTTAGCCACCCCAGACTAGGCTTGGGGTGTACCAGGGTTGAATGGTAGAGTGGCATTATCCTAGGCTAGCAAGCGGCCGGAATCAGCCTAGTTGACGACGGTCAGTGAAGAAGGCAGATCTTGTGGTTATGTAAAACCTCTGCAGAGTGTATGGTTGATCGATCGATACATGTGCCGACTTGTCGGCTATGGACCTTTCCTAGGTTTCACTTAAACTAGATAGCGAGATGAGTCCTTCTCTTCTTCCCCCGTGAGAGAGTGTCGGTCATAGCCAGGGGCTACGGGCCATGAGACAGTGCTGAGAGGGAGTTGGCCTATCGACTGAGCGATGGTATGGTGATGATATGGAGATGGTGGTATATCGATCCCAGGATCGAAACCTGGCTCTGGACAGAAATGGGTGGAATGTATGTGGGAATGGTGTTACAACTTGACTATACTACTATATACTTGATATGCTAATACATAGGAAACCCCAGCCTTATAGGTTCCTTTTGATTATATCCAACTTGCATCCAATTTCCACAAAGCATGGCTCATAGGGTGGGAGTGGCCAGTACAAATCGTACTGATAAATTTTGGCACATAGGTTCTGCTGAGGAGTATAGCTCTGAGGAGTTTGATGGTTGAGGGGTTCGTTCCTACGCTCGAGTTTTGGCGATCTTATCTTCAAGCCGTTCTGAATGAATGCTACTTTTAATTCCGCCAATGCAGCGATGTAATAATTTATGTAATTCCGCACTATTTGTACTCTGATATTATCGTTGTATGGATGTGGTATTCGACTAGAAATTTGGGTAATATGATCTACAACAGTCATAATACACTTTGACTCTGTGGATTTCCCTTCGTGGAAATCAGGTCGCTTCAGTAGTCGAGCTCGTATATTTCTTCAACTGTCCCATAATACTCTTCCTGATCAGTGCCCGGCGTAAATACTCTAGTATTCGTGGTCCTTGGATTAGGACAACTCTGCTCGTACCTTGTTGTGTGGAAGCGATATCCATTTACGTCATAAGCGTTAAATGACAAGACCTTATAGTCAAAGCCATTGGCCACCTGTCGTAATTCAGCACTTATAGACACATCTCTTTGGCACTGCAAGTTCAAGCAGGAGAGAAATGAAATCAGGCAACTTGGAACGTCAAACTCAGTAAGAGCTAAGTTGTCCGGTACCTTTTTTTGGAACCATGTAATGAAATTAGGTGAACCATGTTGAAGAAGGGTCTCTCATTCATGGTCAGAAGGTGGCCTTGAATGGTGCCAGGATTCATCAAAAAATTCTCTACACCGACAAGGAACAATGTTGTTGGATGTACAAAAGTTACGGAGTATGTAACAAAAGGATGGCAACGGGTCGGGTTCGGATCGGGTGGAGTCTCCGTGCACCCAAAACCGAAACCCGAAATCGAAACCCGAATCCGCCCCGAAAATCGATTCGGGTGGAAATCCATCACCAAAACCAAACCCGCGGATACCCGAAACCCGAACGGATACCCGAAACCCGAATGGATACCCGAAACCCGCGGATATATATACACATATTCACATGTATAAACAAGAGGCAACAAATAATAAATATTTTCATGAGTCAACTTTAAATAAATTTAATAATCTAAGTAAACAAATTATTATTAGTATATTATAAAACATGAGTTTTAATTCCAAATGATTTATTTCGGATATCCATTGGATATCCACGGGTGGAAAACCAAACCCGAAACCGAACCCGATTGGTTTCGGGGCCCCGAACCCAAAAACCGTGGGTGAAAAACCATCCCCAAACCCGAACCCGCAGAACCCGAAACCCACAAATATCTGCCCCAAACCCGATCCGTTGCCATCCTTAGTAACAAGTTCGTTGAGAACTTACCCTAGATACGTTTCCACTTCGTCAAGGTTGGTCAACACGTAGAGCATGATCTTGTGCCACTCTTCATAGCTCAAGGTCTTTGTGGTTGCTCCACTTGCTCTCCCACGTGGCCCTTTGAAAAGGCTCAGGGTCGATTCATTTTCGTCCTCATTGTACCGAGCGGGTGGATTATGCACGCTAGGAAGGTTCTCATTATAGTATGTTGTTGTGAAGTTTGACACCTCTACATGAATGAATGCCTCAGCAATGGAAGCCTTAATCCTGCCTTTGTTTCCATATTTCTTGCGAATAGTCTTTAGACATCTCTCGATTGGATAGCACCAATGGTTCTGCACGGGCCCCCCCATTCGTGCCTCGGACGGGAGGTGCAAAATCAAATGGTACATCAACAAGAAAAAGCCAGGTGGAAAGATCTTCTCTAACTTACAGAGCAACAGAGGTGCCGCTTTTTCCAACTCCTCAACCACTTTCACAGATACCTCCTTATCACAAAGCTGGCGGAAGAAAAAGCTCAACTCTGCCAGCACCTTCCAGACATTCTCAGGGACGTAGCCTCGAACCATCGACGGAAGAAGCCGCTCAATCCATATGTGGTAGTCATGACTCTTCATCCCTAAGACTCGGCCAGTCTCTAGGTTCGCTCCCCTCCTTAGATTCACTACATACCCATCTAGAAACTTTAACGTCTGCATCCATTGTATCACTTCCATCATGTGCTTCTTTTCTAAGACGTAATTGGCCTTAGGCCTTTTCCATGGCTTGCCGTCTCTTGGAGGCAGCATCTCTAGCTTTGGTCTATCACATAGCGTTGCCAGGTCCACTCTGGCCTTAGGGTTGTCCTTTGTCTTGTCAGGAATGTCCATGAGTGTTGCCCAAAGTGCTTCGGCAACATTCTTCTCAATGTGCATTACATCTATATTATGTGGAAGGAGAAGGTCATCAAAATAGGGAAGCCTCTCCAAGCCCGACATATGAGTCCACATATGTTCGACACCATATCCCACAAAGCAATCTTTCTTTGGATTATCTTTCTTCCGACTATCTTTCTGTGGATTGACCATGAGAGCATCTATCTAAGCATGAACCTGGGCACCAGTCATCTTCTGAGGTTCAGGGTCGGTCACCTTGACACCTTTCATGAAGTTCTTGGTGTCTTGTCTAAATACATGGTTAAGAGGGAGGAACTGTCGATGCTTGTCGAACGATGAAAACTTGCCACCCTTCTTCAACAAAATGAACTCTAGTGTTGTCTTACATACCGGGCATGGGAACTTCCTGTGGACACACCAGGCGCTGAATATCCCATACGCCAGGAAGTCATGCATGGAGTACTGGTACCAAACATACATTTTGAAGTTTTTCTTTGTAGCTCGGTCGTAAGTCCATACCCCTTCATTCCAAGCACTGATCAATTCATCATAAACAGGCTCCATGTACACACCCATTTTGTTTCCCGGGTGTCCAGGAATTATCAACGTCAAGAATATGTTTTGCCGTTGAAGGAGGACCCGGGGGGGGGGAGATTGAGGGGGATAGCGAACATGGGCCAACAAGTGTATGGGGCCGACATCATTCTATAAGGATTGAACCCATCCATTGCTAGTGCAACATGTACATTATGGGCCTCAAGATCTTTGTCACGATGCTTGCGATTAAAGTTTTTCCATGCTTCACCATCAGCTGGATGTACCATCTTGTCAGGATTGTATCGAATGCCATTCTTGTGCCATATCGTCTGTTTCGTGGACTCCTCAGTCATGAATAGCTGTTGGAGCCTCTGTATGATCGGAAGGTGCCGTAGGACTTTCATGGGGATCTCAAGCTACTCTTTCTGGCCATCACCTTTGTCTACCTCCACATACCTAGAGGATTTACACTTTGGACAGTACTTTGCATCCTTGTGATCTTTCCTAAATAGGGCGCACCCCTTTGGACAATAATGTATCTGCTCATACGACATCTTAAGTGCACGAAGGAGTCTCTGTGACTCGTAGAAGCTGCTCGGTAGAATATGACCCTCCGGAAGCAGTCCACCAATAACTGCCAACATACCATCGAAGCAGGCTCGACTCATGTTGTACTGGGGCTTCAACCCCATTAGGCATCCAATGGCATCCAGTTGACAAACCGTTGCCTTCTCATGTAGGAGCTTCTGTGCCGAAGACAACATTTGGTAGCACGCCTTTTTGGTTGGCCCTGGCTCCTCCTCCTCCTCCTCATCCTCCTTCTCCTCCTCCTCCTCCATAGGTCTTTCAGCGAACATTGCTTCATGAAAGTCACCTAACCATCCTGCTACCCCGCCATCAGCATCAAACGCCTCCAAGCATGGTCTCACCACCTCCTCTCTAGTACGATGGGCTTCATCATGGAACACCCACCAGGTATAGTTTGGCGTAAATCCATACTTGCAAAGATGTTCTCCCATGATCATCCTTGTTTTTCTTTTCTTGTTTCCGCATTCGCTACAGGGACAGAATGTGTCTCTCGCTCCATTAGCTGCCTTGCCAAATGCTTGGTTCAAGAAACCCTCGGTCTTGTCCATCCATTCAGGGGTGATTTCAGCCTGACTTGGGTGGCCCATGTACATCCACTCACGGTTATCCATCCTCTAGCATATACATGAGCGAGTAATATAACCACCAATTGCATCTGAATGATGTGCCTACTGTCTAATGGGTGAGGATAGGTCCTAATCCCACCCGTGAATGCATAGATGAGGTTAGTTTACATGCTCTACTCCAATCCAAGATAGAATTTCGGTAGCATCTCCCTGTTGTTCTCCCGATACACGTCCTAGAAGGGAGAGTATGTATCTAGAGAACAACAGGGAGGTGGTGCCGAAACTCTGTCTCAGATCGAACCAGAACATGAAAACTACCCCATCTACGCATCCGTGGGCTGTCCAAAAAGTGGACAATCTAAAACCTATACGATCTTATATATGCGAAGATCCTCATACCTCCAACCGTATATGTTTTGAACGGGAGATGCCTAACTGGGTTACACCGATCTACGACAACGATAAGGAAGAGAGGTTATTCATACCTAGGGTGGCGGTGGAGTTAGGCTAGCGGGGCAGTGGTGAAGCGACGCTGTGCAGGCAGGACCGCAGCGCCGACGAAGACGATCGGGGTCGCCTACGTACTCCGGGTCCCCTTCGACGGGTCCTGCTCTACAAAAGAAGAATTATAATACTATAAGTTAAAAATTTTGGTAGAACCTCCCCTATATGGGGAGGTTTACAAAACCTGCAAGAAAAAGCCAGCACGATGGCCGACAGCATATATACGGCACGAAAGCCCACACATCCACGTATGACACGAAGGCCCACACATCCACATACGGCACGAAGGCCGTCAATGACATACAAGACACGAAGGCCGATAATCAGGGGGGCTTTATACCTTGGGTGGCAGTGGAGTCAGGCGACGTGGTGCCGGGGTCACCTTCGTCTCCAGTGAGGGGCAGGGACGACGGCGGGGACGAGCGGCGAGGGGCGTGGCCAGTGGCCGAGGCTCCTCCTCCTCCCTTCTCCTTCCTCCTCCCTTCTCCTTCTCCTCCCTTCTCCTTCTTCCTTCTCCCTTCTCCTCTCCTCCACCTCCCTTCTCTCCTCTACTCCCATGCTCCTCCACTCCGGCGGGTCAGGGGCGGGGGGCAGCCGAGCGGGGCCGAGACGGGGCCGGGGCTGCGGTGGCGGTCAGGCGGCGGAGCGGGGCCGGGGTGGGGCTGGCTGAGGCGGCCGAGCGGCGCCGGGTCGGGGCCGGGGCAGGGCCGGCTGGCTGCGACCATGGAGCGGCGGCGGAGCGGGGCCGGGTTGAGGCCGGGGCTGCGGCGGCGGTCCGGCGGTGGAGCAGCCGGGGCCGAGGCGGGGCCGGGTCGGGGCCATGGCTACGGTGGCGGTCCGGCGGCGGAGCGGGGACGGGGCCGGCTGGCTGTGGCGGTGGAGCGGGGCCGTGTCGGGGCCGGGGCTGCGGTGGCGGTCCGGCGGCGGAGCGGGGCCGGGGCGGTGCCGGTGGTCACGCGGCGGCGGGGCGGGGCCGGGCGCGCGCGGCAGTGAGAGGGAGAGAGAGAGTGGGAGCGGGCCGCGGCCGGCCGCTAGGGTTAAGTGGGTCGGCTCTTTGCCGAGTGCCGAGATGCGGTCACTCGGCAAAGAAATTCAGCGTTCTTTTAATCGGAAAGAATAAAAAAAATTTTTGAAAAATCTTTGCCGAGTGCTGCAAGCCTGGCACTCGGCAAAGAGGTTCCTTTGCCGAGTGCCAATTGCGACACTCGGCAAAGTATTTTTATTTTTTTTATTTTTGTTTTCAAAATTTTTCTGCGGCATTTATACAGTACCTAGAAGCACATGTTCTAATTTAGAACTTTTCTATGACTTTTTGGTATATTTTTTAAAAATTTTTATGTTTACTTGAATTTTTCTCGAAAAAGTAAATTTGAACTGAAGGTGCATGAAATATTAGAATTTAGCGATTCAAAAAATGGTATTCACGTTTTTAGTGTATTTTGAGGCCGTGTGCAGGGACATTCGTGAAATTTCGAATATCTATTTCATGAAACATGACCACCAACTTGTTAAAAAAGTATTTTTTAATTATATAAAATGCAAACGAAGTCCGAAAATCACGAAACTTGTCGAGGTGTTGTGTCATCGCATGTAGATGTTGTGGTAAAAAATTTAGAAGTTTCCGAGCAAGTTGTGACATACGATACCTAAAACCCAGACATCTAGGTATCGTACGTCACAACTTGTTCGGAAACTTCTAAATTTTTTACCACAACCTCTACATGCGATGACACGATACTTCGACAAGTTTCGTGATTTTCGGACTTCGTTTGCATTTTATATAATTAAAAAACACTTTTTTAACAAGTTGGTGGTCATGTTTCGTGAAACAAATATTCGAAATTTCACGAATGTCCCTGTACACGGCCTCAAAATACACTAAAAAACATTAATACCATTTTTTGAATCGCTAAATTCTAATATTTCATGCACCTGCAGTTCAAATTTACTTTTTCAAGAAAAAATCAAGTAAACATAAAAAATTAAAAAAATATACCAAAAAGTCATAGAAAAGTTCCAAATTGGAACATGTGCTTCTAGGTACTGTATAAATGCCAAGGAAAAAATTTAAAACAAAAATAAAAAAAATAAAAATACTTTACCGAGTGTCGCAATTGGCACTCGGCAAAGGAACCTCTTTGCCGAGTGTCAGGCTTGCAGCACTCAGCAAAGACAACACGTTTGCCGAGTGCTAACGGCCAGCACTCGGCAAAGGATGACGGAGGGGCCACCGGCGTCGCTGAGGTATTTTGGTGAGGGTTGTTCTTTGCCGAGTGCCTGACACTCGGCAAAGAGGACGTTTACCGAGTGTCACTCTTTGCCGAGTGTTTGACACTCGGCAAAGACGGCCTTTGCCGAGTGTCGGCTTTGCCGAATGCGGCACTTGGCAAACTGTCTCTTTACCGAGTGCCCGTCATTTTGCGCTACAGTTGTGTTTAAAAATACTGCCGGGACCTAAACTTTAAGCGGCAAGAACAAGTGGTACTAACCCCCTAAAAAATAAATCCTGCGTCATCTGAAAATACATACTACAGTACTTGTCCGTGGTGCAGTAGTACATATTTTCTACTGGTTTTCAGCATGGCTCGCCTGATCTGAGTATTTGACGGCCGAGACAGGACCGTGAATAGACTGGCTGATGCGGGGGTATCCGCCGGCCGGACCGCCGGAGTAGGGAACAGACCTACTGCACCGTTTCTCTCCCCCTTTTCATCCATCTCTACCTCACCACTGAAATCAAGAAGCAGAGCTGTGTCCGGCGTCCGTTCGAAAAAAAAAAAAGAAAACCAGTGGAGTTTCGCTTGCTTGATGATGGCACCAGTTAGTGCCTATATGCAAATCACAGGTGCCTTTCACAGGAACCGCACAGTCGGCAGGCCATGATCATCACAGCACGGCAGCATACGCAAAACAGGCGGTAAGGGCCGGTTGAAATGGAAGAATTTCATGTATAAAAATTTTACAGAAACCAGTTTAATCTCACGAGACTAACTTGGAAATCGACAAAAATTCTCACATTTCAAACAGTAACTCTTAATCAAGAGCTAGACTCATACATAAATTTCAAGATCATGTGAGAGTGTTATGTGAGTCTAATCATACTATGAGTTATTTGCTAAAAGCTAGTATATTGGAGAGGTAACTAGCTTATACCATTGCAGATGCCCTTAAACATACGTTAGTTGCATTGTTTTCAATGCTCGATTGGTGCCCTTCAACTTTCAAGAAAGACGATTCTTTCTTGAAAGAAGACGGAAAAGCAAATGGGCCAGTCACGCGACGATGCTGATGGTACGCTTCTTTGGGCCTCCAGTCCATATCAGGCCTTGTCGGTTGGGCTAAGTCGACAAGTCCATACAAACTCGTACGTCAGCCTGCCCATTCCGTGGGCCCCTCAAAAGGCCGCTCACGGCCGTTGTGCGTTGTTGCGGAAAGCGAGAACGATGCCTCCTGACCGAATCTGAACCGGTTCAGAAGGGCGACGGTGGGCTCGTTGGTTTGGAGGAATTTTGGAGTAATCTGGATGAATCTGGAAGAATTTGTGAGAGAAAAATATTGTTCTGAATAAAAAAAAAACGGATCAAGCTGGGTTTAAAGGCACACGAACGGTGCCGGTGTATTGTGCTCGCACGGCGGCGGCCGGCCCCCGCTTTCGACGTGGCGACGGGACGGACGGCGACCGTCCACCCACACAAATACGCAATCAACGGGTAATCGCAGCCGGAAACGATGTTAATGGCCAAAGCACGAGAGCTTTATTTGAACGCCCAAGTTAACATTTGATACCATCTGTCTGCCATTTCTTCAGCACACCAGACAAGGAGACAGAGACATTTTTTTTCAATAGTCTTTTTTCTCACAATAAATTAACCAACAGTATTTTTCAGTCTGACTTATCAGATAAGCGAACAGGGCCATAGGAGCGTATGCGTGCGCATGCATGCATTCATGGCTGGCCCATGCCACCAACATCGCGTCAGAGTGATAGAAGGAAGTGCTGATCATCCCTCCCGGAACCCAGAGTGATGATAAACTGATGATCGTCGATCGTTTTCCGAACCTTCTCGCGAATTAATCTTTTCGCCCATGATTTATGATAAATATATCTACATGATTTCAGGACGCTACTCGATCGTCCTCTACATTTCGTTCATCATTCTCCGATCAAACAAGCTCGCTCGTGCAGTGCACGCGCTAAGCTACCTGCATGCCTGCATCGATTCCTCGCGCTACGCGATCAGCGAGGCGATCGTCTGCTCAATGTCCACGTGCCAGACGCTGCCGGTGGCGACGTCGGCCGCGGCGTCGTACAGGCGACCGAAGTCGAGCGCGCGGCGCGCGGCCGCGAGGCGGCGGGACAGCGCGGCGACCTCGGCCCGCAGCCCGGCGTTGGCGAGCAGGGCGAGGGCCAGGCATTCGCGAGCGGCCTGCGCGCCGGCCGCCAGCTCGCGCCTCCTGCGCTCCAGGAGCGCGGCGGTGTCGCGGAGCTCGTCGAGGCGGCGCTGCTTCCGCGCGCGGGACCGCCGTGCCGACTCCCGGTTCGAGATCTTCCGCCGGAGGCGCCGCTCGTCGGCGGACTCCAACTCCCCCGCGGCGGTGTCGACCTCGGGCGAGGCTGTCGCCGGAGGTTGAGCTGGGAATGGGCATGGGCTGACTTGCGGCGGTGTTGCCATCGCCACGAAAACTTGCATGTCGTCGATGTCGATGCAGGGCATGCAACCTGCAGAGAAGTCCATTGGTGACAGAATGGTAATTATGTGCTAATCAAAGGAGGAGGAGAAGAGGGCGGGGAAAAGGGAGGGAAGAAGTGAAGGGCTGCGGTATTTATAGGCGGTTTACGAGGGCATTCTTGTATTTTGTTTCTTCAGTCATGATGTGGGTCTAAATGTTATAGTCATGTACAGTATAGTGCTAGGTGATAATGCGTGCTTTTATAGATTCGCAAGATTTGTTTTTCGAAACATCGGATGTAAACCCATATGCAGGGGAGGTACATAGTCTAGCGGGTGCCGACACACGCATCAAAACGTAAAAATATTGATTGTATCCAAATTTTCACCGTATACATACACACTCGTAGTATAATTACATGTACTTATAAGGCTAACATGCACCTCTAATTTTCTCTAGTTGCGTACTCCCTCCGTCTAAATAAGAATACAATTATGATATTCGTATCAATCATACGAGATTAGGTTTGACCAAATTTATAGTGGATAGTATCAATATTTATGTCTTCAAATAAATTTATTGTAAAAATGCATTCCGTAATTAATCTAATGGTACTTATTTGTATTATAAATATTAGTATTTCTTTGTATAATGTTGGTCAAAGTTTAAATTATTTGACTTCTTGAAAAACGATAATTACATTCTTTTTTAGATGAAAAGGAGTATGAAATTATGAATACATGCACGATTACACGCACTCTGGTGACTCCGACACTATATTTGAGAGACTCAGTCAATAGATTGGTAGATTAACAGTCTAATACTAATAAAAGTGTCACTGTCAATGAACATATTGTCTCGTTGAAACAAAGAAATAACTTCAAATGCAAGCATTAGGGATGAAAACGGATCGGATACGGATGGATATCACCGATATTACATTTGTTTTCATATTTCTGTCCGGATTCGGATTCGAATATGGATAGTGTCAACTATGTCGGATAGGATACGATTAGATATCGACATCATAAATATGCGATTTGAGTATTCGGATACGGATACGGTATCGGATATTGGATATCCGGACTCGGATACGGACATATCTCAACCCCTCTAAACGGATTCGGTTTCGAATACGGTCGAAAAATATCCGTACCGTTTTCATCCGTAGCAAGCACCCCTGGGCTATAGAAAACGGAGTTGCAAGATATTAAGTTATGTACGTCATAGGTTGTTAGAAATGGATATGATCCATTTTCTACATCGTGGTTGACTTTTTTATCCTCATAAAAATTCCAGAAAAAAAGTATAGCGTATAGAAAGGTGCAAATTACTTGAATGCACTTCAAGTTGTTGAAAGTCTCTAAAGCTATGTTTCATCTACATAAAAAGAGTAACAAATAAAACATCATTTTAAGCATGAACGAAACAGCGAAACATTTTTCATGGATTTAATTAACGTCCATGATAAGACAAAGACAGTAGATACTTTAGTAAGATTTATACATGGGGGTAAGGTGGCGGCGAGGGAGACATTTTTGTGCTGGACTGCGGGTGATTCCGATGGAAAACGACCCAAACCATAGGGATTTTATATTAAGCTTAATCATGAAGGAAGGGAGATATTTAATCGCCCGGTCGTTCTTTGTTATCTTGAGGACTAAAGCAGATTCGGTTAGCACTGTGGTTAATTAAACTGATCATTCTGGTGTCGAACAATCCTAATCGATAACACGACTACCATAGCTAGAGGTGGGATGGACAATCCCAACGCTACCTTAGAATCAAAACATCATGTTGATACCTTAATATTTTAACGAAAATGGCTGAATTTTGTGGAAGAGGACTCAGTGTGATAACAAGGCACTTTATGCAAATTAGTGTAGCCAGATCTTATCATATGGGTCCTACATTAAAATGTCGGACCATGCGACTAAAAAAATCATGTTAAGAACTTAAAGTTTTAGCGAAGTTGTTGATTAAAATTTGCTGAAAATGACTTAGTGCGGCACTTAACAACTTCGTGCACATTGAGGGCGTGTTTGAGACTGCTCCACTCCACGTTTTTTTAGCCAAACGGTTTCAGCTCCACGCACTCTGTTTGGGAAAAAAGGTGGAGTTATAAGAGCACCAAAAGAGGTGCTCCATAAAACTCCAGTTTTTTGTGGAGTTGCTCTATGATAAAGTTTGTGGAGCAGTCTCAAACACCCCCTTAGTATGGTAGTTGTATTAACAACTTTTGCGTATGAGCCCCACGGCAAAAGCTAGAAAAAAACTCTAAGTTCACACAATAAAATTTAGCAAAAGATTGACTGAAATTATTGGATATGATCGATATAATACTACGATAAACTTAACCGAGGCGGGCAAAAAGGATTTTCCGAGGCGAGCAACCCATCCGCCTCGGTCCAAAGGTCACACTAAATCAGACTTTACCGAGGCGGTTCAAATGCCCGCATCGGTTAATCAAATATAAAAAAGAAAACCCGTGGACAAGCCCAGCGAGCCCATCCATGCCACCGGATCTCGCCCGCCGGGATCTGCCACCGCCGGATCCACGCCGCTCGCCTCCTCAACCAGATCCAGGCACCGGGAGCGCCGCCGGGGAGGAGGGTCCCGGATTCACCGCTAGGGTGGCGGAGGGTGCCGAATCCGCCGCCGGGGAGGAGGTGGGGGCCGGATCCACCGCCGGGGAGGAGGATGGTGCCGGATCCGCCACCGGAGAGGGGGGGGGGCGGACCCGCCGTCGGGGAGGAGGAGGGGTCCGGACCCGCTGCCGGGGAGGAGGAGGGGGCCGGATCCGTCCCCCCACGCGCGCCGTCGGGCGAGACAGCCCCCGCTCGCCGCCGTGGTGGGAGGGAGGAGGGGCGCCGCCATGGTGGGAGCAAGGAGGGGCGCCACGCGTGGTTGGAGGGAGAGGGAGGAGGGGCCGTTGTGTGAGAGAGAGGAGTGAGAGGGGTCGGTGTGGGGAGAGGGGTCGTGGTCGGCGCGGTTGACGGGCTGAGGGAGAGGGAGGAGAGGATGAGAATGAGTGAGTGAAACCCTAAAGTGCCGTATAGATACTCTGAGCGATATATCGGGTCGAGATGGGCTTTTCTAAACCGGAGTGGGCTTGGCCACATTAACGGAGGCGGCCATTTTATGGGGTGCGCCTCCGAAAATGGAGGCTTTTTTTTAGGCAGGCCTCTGTAAATAGATTTTAGCAGGCGGTTATTTTTTAAGGATCTCTATAAATCGATTTTTAATAAAAATAAACACCTCGGTTAATCTCAGGCATTAACTGAGGCGGTTGGATTTTGCAAACTCCTCGGCTAATAAAAGGCACTGCCTCGCAAAAGATTTTATGGAGTAGAGTATGACAGTGTAGTAATACAATTATCTTGTTGAAGTAACTATCTTGGATGATGCTTGTGCTCTCTCGGGAGGGCACTTCTCGTAGGGGATGGCACAGGTTTGTTGGGAATATTTGTATCTCCACGGCAATGGATTTTGGGGTTAGTGTAATAAGATCCTTGACGTCTGGTCAGAAGCTAAACCATAAGGAGGTGACACATTTGAGTGCTTTGCTAACGAAATTTGGCAAACCTGGTTTCAAGAAGGATATCATATTGTTGTGAAGACATAGAACGTATAGCGGTCTACAGATAATGCATATATACGGCCATGTTTTAAGTCGCCATGACCATGACGAGCATCTGGAAACTAATAAACGGATAAAGTGAACACAAGTTAATTTGCGGTCCTGCTAGTCCTCCAAAAGTTACATATAGGTTAAAAAAAGACGAACCTTTAGTCACATAGAAATACTCCTATATATAAAGCTTTTACAATTGATATATATATAGTATACGCTGAAGTGCTCAACCACTGGGCAGCACCATCCCTCGTATCGGAACTCAAGAAATGCAGTGCACAAACGCAGAATAATGCAGTGCTAGTGATCTCAACTCAGGTGTCACCCAATCATCAGATATACATATACTCATTGGGGCACTCAGGCCAAAGGCAAAACTAACCTGATGTCCTAATAACTTTGATCACCGAGGGAGAAACATCCTCTGCCAGCGCACTGTACTGGTATTTAGGCCAAATGCAAAACTAACCTGACGTCCAAATGAAATGCAGAAACTTCCATCGCATGGTCATTTGGCTAAAGCATAGTCTTGTTACTCTTGTATCCAAGCGAGACCATGCGCATATGGTCATGTGACCGCAACAAGTTAAACGAAGTGGTGGGTGGCACGCAAGAGATCGATGGACAGAACACCGAAAGAAGAAGAGGTGCAAGCATGACCCTCACTTCATTATATTCATCTCTGATCCTTAAATTTTAGTGAATCTCTCTCTCTACACATGCACTGTCCTGTCCTGTCCAAGATAAAAAACGCACCGCCCATACAGTTACCGGTTAACGACACGCTTCGGCAGCATGTTTGGGAGGCCGTATCGTATCGTGAATTATTTACTGCTGGCTGGTTTGGTGTGAGAGAAAAATACTGTTCCCGGCTGGAAATTTACGATCGTTTACGAGCAAGCGAACAGGCTGCGGGTTTGTTTCGCCAAAGCAAACAGTGCTTCCTCGTAAAGTTAGCCGGCTACATTCAACGAACGAACCATGCACTCTCATGTGTTCCAGTGTCGTCCAAACATATATTTTGAAAATCTATGCTGCTTGTTTATCTGAAATGCCTAACAGTAGTGTTGGTTGTTGAGCAATGGAGACAGGACAACCCACTTGAGCCTGTCACAAGAAAGGCTCCAAGCTTGCAGTGTACAGGTGGCATCATCCCAAGGTACATCTCTACATGCATGCGTGTACTTTGTCTAGCTAGAGTTGGTTGTTGCAGGCATGAGCATGAGCAGTACCATGGCTTTACATCGCGTAGATTTAGCCTTTGAGCTAGGGGCCAAAGGATGAGCGCAATGCAATATTGTTGGCCAAAGAAAGCCAAACACATGGGGTGCATCAACATCTGGGGATAAAGCGGCTTGCTGGTGCTTTGTTAAATTCAGATTGGATACATACCGATGGGATTCAGCTTTGAACAAGGTTTGCATGTGGGCGGTGTTGGTCTGTGGTCCTGCAATGAGACATGCATTGGGGACGCACTGACGCACATGCACTGCTCGCCTGCTCGGGGGATTGGAACAGGTGTCCGTCGTCGGACCAATGCAAGGGGCAGAGACGCTGGATTGGGATTGGGACCAGTGGGTGGTTTTCCTTTGTGCAACTGCGCTTTCCTCTAAAACTATCGTATCTTTGTTCGTCCTTTCGGTTACTGGTGCAACTGTGCGATCCTATAAGATGATGGAGGAATAATTGTGTCATGTAATTTATTAGTATTGAATTTCTATTGCTGGATGCTCCGTGCGGGTAACCAAACAGCGTCAACACGCAGATGTATAAAATAATATCAACATTTGTGTCTCTAATATGTTTACTGTATAAATACATTTCATAATTAATCTAATGACACATATTCATTATTATAAATGTTAATATTATTTATGTGGATTTGATTGAACTTGAAATTATTTAACTTCCCGTGAAGCGAAATTGCTTTTTTTAAGGACAGGGAGTACTATTCTAGCAAAAAATATGCATGACTAAATGATTAATCCCAACAAGAACATGGGTTAATGAGAACCGGTTATTTTATTTTTAATATAATCATTATATTGCCCTGTGAAAGTAGTGTAGTTCAAGAAATTTGTCTAGGGACCGCGCCAGGCTGGGCTGGGAACGATTGAAGGAATATATAAGACTACTGACTGAATAGGTGCTTATTCCATGCCGATACTGTGTTCAGACTGCAGAATCCGATATTAGGCTTGGGCTGCAGAATCTGATCACTGGGGCCGCCGAGGGCAATTAGCGTCGTCAATGCTCCTACAGAGTGTTCGCTGTCATGAGTTTTCTCCTGCGTCAAATTCCCAACAGGTTCAAGTGATCAAGTCTGTGGGTGCTGGACCGGGTTATGGGTGGGTTCAGCCCCACTAGCAGGCCTAGCTTACTTCAAACCGAGGATTCATATGCGATCATTGATTCACTGAGATTCCTCTTGGTAAAGTTAGCCCTGACCTGACGGCGCTACGCAGTTTAATTTGACAGTCAAAATTAGCAGGGCCATCCATCTGCATGATGCATGCTAATTCTGTTTCGAGATGAGCTTAAGCAGCAGTGAGTGAGTGAGTGACGACTGACGATGGCATCCATTGAATTCGCCGAGGTCCGGCCAACACGGCGATAGAGAATATATATGGCGCGAGCAGCGTTGTGGAACACGAGTAGCTCCCGTCTCCCGCGACGCGACGCGATAGTGACGCCACGTCGCTGCAGCAGATTTACGCGAGCACGTCGTCACGATGAAGAAGCTGCAAATGCTTGGCCCGTATGAACAGCGCGTGCGTGTGGCTCGATCAACGCGCTTGAATCAACTTGAAGTTGAAGCAACGGCAGACTTGGCCGCCCGGACCCCGGAGAGAGTCTTTGGGTCGCCGGTAACTGACCAGCCAGTCGCGCCCACACAGCCCCTCATCGACGCACCCAGCAGCACCAACTTATATCACCAAGAATGTGCCTCAAGTTTGCGTGCTTTGGCTGCTGCCCCCAAGACGACGACGACGACTACAGCCCGGTGGCCAACACTGTGCCGCGGGGCCGGCAGCCGCCGTGGCCGCAGCACCACCCAGGCCACAACGAGGGATGGCTACGGCTCCACCGCTGGCGGCGTCGTACGCGCCGCAACACACGGCGTACACGTATTCGGTACCACCCGACGGAACATTTGAAGCGCCCGGAAAAAGGCCGCGCACAGGCACAGCACGCTACACTGACGCGGCCGGAAGGGATTATGAGCAATGGACATGCACGATGCATGCTTGCATTTCACCGGTTACTACTTCACCTATTGTTTTGTGACACGGGTTTATGTAAACAAACGTTGAAATGCATTGTAATGTATTTAGGAAAATTCGTTGATATATATCCAGCTTGTGCTCTAAATAAACGGGATATATATCGGCTTCAAGCAAGTACTTGAGTTATTTTTTTCATCCCTCTAATAGTTGTTCCAACTTCAGCAATGGCCCTTAAATTTGAGCCCCTACTTCCATGGGACCCACTTGTCTAGACCTTGGATGGAGGAGGTGTGTTGGCTGGGAGGTGAGGGAGAGCCAGAGCTCAAATGGACGGCGGACAGCCAATCAAGCTCCCTTTTCTTCGTATTCTCTTCGTCTCCCGCATCACCATGCTGGACCAAGCTCTACCACAAGGCGGTCTCGTCTCGCTCATCTCTTACTCCCACGCCACGTGAGCAGCGAATGACTTTGTGGCGGGAGGTGAGCTCTCGATCTAAGCCACACTCTAGGAGGGCTTGCTTGAGGGTCGGTCAACCGGCTGGGAAGGGAGGCGTGGCTGAGCAGAGGCGGACAGGTGGTGAGGACGAGCAGGTCGGGGAGGTCGCAAGGGGATGCATGAGGTCGCACTTTGGGTGTTCTGTGGAGGAGGGGGCTCGAGGTTAGGGTAGAGCTCCAGGAAGGCCCGCTCGAGGTCACCATTAGGGTGATTGGTGGTAGATGGGAGCTTGCGAGTTTAGGTAGTCGGTGAGGAGAGGAGCTTGTGGGTTTAGATAATCAGTAAGGAGAGGAGCTCAAGGAAGTTTGTAACTCAGCCAAACTTGGGGAAGATGGCCAACATGAAGGAAAAATTTGGTGCGACAAGAGGAGGAAGAGGAGTGATTCTAGCCAGCGGGGAGACCAGATCCTATGATCGATGGCCAAAGGGAGGGTGGTGGTGGTGCTAGTGGCACAAGAGAGCAAGTCAAGCATGGGTGAGAGACAGAGGGAGAACAAAAGAAAAAGGAAAGTTGAGGCTTTGGGCTCAAGCCCCAGGAATGATGGCCGTGTATGTGGGGGTGGTGATTTGAGGGCCTCTCTACTTTGGGAGTTTGAGCAGAGACCTTGTTGGAATTGTATTTTTGCTCTAGAACCTTAAATTTGGGTGTATGAGACTCAGCAGGGGCACTTCTAGAATTACTCTAAAGTGTGTGAACACCTTTATATTAAAATAGAAGTTCACACTTGACAATCCGTTTCCGATTGTAAACCCCACTAAAGGAAAAAGTCTACTTGACCCCCCCAACTATCATATTTGGTCTACTTCACCCCCTCAACTATGAAACCGTCTGTTTTACCCCCTGAACTTTTCAAAACCATCTATTCTACCCCCTGGGCGGTTTTCAGCGGCGGTTTTGCTACAGTAATGGCGGGGTCGCTACAGTAACGGCGGATTTGCTGCAGTTCCGCTCGTTTTGAATTTCCTTTTTTTTTATTTATTTTCGGTGAATTTTTGAAAAATCATAGTAAATCATAGAAAAATCATAAAATAAAAAATCTAATTTTATTAGACTCCACATGAGTAGATCTACACAGTGAATATATAATACGGTATGCTTTAGTACAAATTTTTTTTTAGCTTTAGATTAATTGGAAAATCCAATTTTGTCTGTAATTAATTAGAATTTATCTATAACTAAGTTATACATAGTCCAATGAGTACGAAATTTTTACTATAGTTCAAGCATACAATAATTAGCGTACCATAAAAATTTCACCACAATTGGACCATAGAAGCTGCAGCTATGAATTATTCCAATTAATTACAGACAAAATTAGATTTTCCAATTAATCTAAAACCGTTGCTGTACTGTAGCAAACCCGCTGTTACTGTAGCAAAACCGCCACTGAAAACCGCCCAGGGGGTAAAATAGACGGTTTTGGAAAGTTCAGGGGGTAAAACAGATGGTTTCATAGTTGAGGGGGTGAAGTAGACCAAGTATGATAGTTGGGGGGGTCAAGTAGACTTTTTCAGCCACTAAATAAGTGCCAGCTAACAAAGAAAAGGTGGACGACTTCAATTTCTTTTAGCAAATGTGGAGCTATCCAACATGTCTAGATAATTTGAATATGCAAAATGTTTTCTGAAAACATATATTATAGCCTATATACAATTTCTCTTGCACCTCTATAAATATTCATGCTAGCACTGCAATTAATTCAAGCAACCCAGCAGGAGAAAATGAGTAGTCTCCTGAAGAATGTCATTTTTTTTGCTTTCTGAGGAGCCAATAAATCTTAAATTTTACTAATTATATAAAAAATATACTAATACTTATGATATATAATAAATATTATTGAATAAACTATAGAAAGGGAAGCAATATATAGGTGGAGACACATTTTTATTAAATCTAGTTAAATATAAGAATGTTTGATTTATTAGTTACTTGTAGTAGTATAAATTTAGAATGACATTTTCTTTTGGACGGAGGCAGTATACTTCTTTAGAAAAGCTGCATACAAGCGGATAGATGACTAAGACCAGTGTACAATATATATTTTAAAAATAAAAGGCCCCCACCAACATTATTTGTCCGCTTTTCAATAGAAAATTGTTTATAGTCCTAAAGTTATAATCACTAGCACCATAACGCCATCTAATCAACTTGATGGCTCATGCTGTTTAAATTTGGTTAGTAGCTAATAATTGACATACTCATCAATCACAATGATTCTAGATGAAAAATATGTTTTATAACTTAAAAAAAATGAAAATTACAGATGTTTCATACTGAATTTGGACAAGCTCGGAATACTGCTACATCATACGCATCCAATACTCAAACAAAAGATCTTTTTTCCCGAATTACTCAAACAAAAGAAATTGTTGTGTGCATGATGCCCTCCGTTCTAAATTATAAGTCGCTTTGACTTTTTTGGTTCATCCATTTTGCTACGTATATAGACATGATATTATATGTAGATGCATAACAAAATGGATGTATCAAAAAAGTCAAAGCAACTTATAATTTGAAACGAAGAGAGTATATATAATTAAAATGACTAATATAACACGCAGGAGGGTAGGAGAGGGGTGGACGAATATTTCATGAAATCTTTGCCTTCGCTGATGACCGAGAAAAAAAATGCACATCAAAATCATATTCCCGATCCGGGGCCTAAGTGTAAATGTTGGCCCTAGTAAGAAAAGTTATTACACAACCGAAGGAGAGAGAGAAAAAACAAAAAGCAACTAAGTTTAGAGCATCTCAAAGAGTATCCTATTTTTTTCTTCTAAAAACATATAGTTTTGTAACTCCTAATAAGGTATTGAGAGAAAAAAAAAAGTCAATCTCCAAGAGTTTCTAATAATCCACTACTAAAATATATAGAAGACAATTTTACATCAGGAATTCTATACTATTTCTAAATTATCATAACCAGTTTTATATATTCTTTTTCTCTCGAACATTTGCATCAGAAATATTTTTCTACTCTCTGTTCTTTCCCACACCCTTATACCTTTAGAAGACTACACACGAAAGAGCACTGCGCGCATTTTTACGCAGGGCCTATTTATCAATTGCCAATAGATGGGGAAGAGATATGGGTACTTTTATAGATGAGTTTTTCTCTCTTTTTTAAAAAAAATATGGATGGAGAAGAGATATGTGGTACTCTCGGAGATGCTCAGGTATTTAACTTTGAATTTAACTTGGATACAGTGAAACATCCATATATACACTCATAATTTAAACAGAAACGTAGTAGGAAATAGCATTACAAGGACAAAACTTACTCGAAATAGGACGAACGCAACAGCTTAAGACGACGACAGCCAAAATATATTTGTATCATACACTAAAAATCCCCACTTCCAGTCCTCATGCCCTTGCCGCTCCTCCTGGCTCCTCTCCTCTCCACGCCGCCGGTGGCCCCGGGCGTGGAGTTACAGTTGCCGTCGTCGAACATGAGCGGCGCCTCCGAGTCCCTCTGCTCGTCGTCGAGGAGGTCGTCGTGCGTGCGCACGTTGACGCACGAGCACCGCTCCAGGGACGCGAAGAACACCGCGGCGATGCCGCCGCCGACCCAGCCGGCCACGCGGTCCAGCGGCGGCCATCCGCAGCCGTGCCCTTGGCCGGCGGACGACGGCGGGCGGCGAGTGCGCGGCCCGCCTGACGAGCGCCCGCCGCAGAAGGGGACGCCCCACCTAGGGGACGCAATAATGGCATCGGAGGTGAGGGTTGGCATCCTCTCGCTAGCTTAGCTAAGGTGAGCGCTGCAATGGCGATGGCATGAAACGCGAGCAAGCTAGAAAGGCAAACTAGCTCGGCCACCTTTAGGCTGTGTTGTTGTTTAATAAAGAAGAAGAAGAAAAAATCTGGAGCGGCGCCGAATGGTGAAAGCCACCGGTACTTTCCAACTTTGCCCTTGGCAAAAAAAAAAAAAAAAGCTGTATACGGTGGCTACATGTGTTGATTAGCATTTTGAGATTACTGTAACATCGTGTCTTTGATTGGTCATCGTGGAGTTCTGGACAACTGCTAGTTGAGACGCGTCCATGGGAGAAGATGGAGTTGCAACGGATCGCCATCGACCCTCCGCTCGCCTGTGATTTGAGGTCTCAATCGCCTCTCGCACAGAGGTCTTGCAGATCGATATTGCTGGATCGGGCTTTCGCCCATTGTCCAAGATTCCCCACTGCTGCCCCCCGTGGGAGTCCGGGCCGAGATCTTGCAGCAACCATCATGGTCAAGGACTCTTCCGGCTATCATGTAGCCGGTAAGCTTAATGTGGGGCATGGCTGGCGAGCTAACACGAGTCAAGGCTGGGGCCTACAATCTGCAGGAGAACAGAACTGGAGAAGAATGCTTCGGGCACGGGCTCACAGTTGGCGAACAAACGGCCATCACCGTTGTGCTTAGTGATTACTAGATCACATTGAATGGATTTGGACTTCAGAACAATTGGATTGGAATGGACATTAGTCATTTTGTATTAGGATAGGTTTGGACTCGGATCTTAATTGGATTTATCATATGGATTTGAATGCTAATCAATTCCCACCTCTCGACTCATAAGCTACCCGTAAATTCACTAAATCTATTCGTGTCTTGTTTTGTCCACATGGAGGGGCCAGGGGAGTGAACACGAGGAACCACTCGCTAGTCAATACTCACATAGGGGGAGCTTCAAATTGCCGATTAGATGTTCTTCTTTAGTCGCTCTTGCTGTTATTGCTAGGTCGTCCAAAAGCGCATCCAATTCGGTGGCCAACTCATCATAGAAAAGCAGTGGCAAGTAATACAGAAATGATCCAACTCGGGTGTCCGTCCGTGACCCCTGTCTAGACACGGCTCCTTTGGAGCGAGCCCCAAACAAAAAACAAAATCTCACACTCCCTCGTACTTATTTGTCTGCCCGTCCCCAACTCCTTCGTGCTTAACCGCCAGGCCCCGAAGCAGCGTGACCGCTCTTTGTCCACGCCCCTTCCACCACTGCGTGCACGTTCGCTACCGTGCCGTGCCACAACGCGCCATGCCCCATCGCCAGCCACGCCACGCGCTCGTCCGTTGCTGCGCCATGCCCCACCGCCCAGCACCCCAATGCCGGTCGCGCCGCGCGCCCATCCCAGACACCTATGCCGCTCGCTCCCTCGCCATCTGTCCGTCCGTCCGTCTCCCATTGTCGTCGCGCACGGCGCTGACCCGCCATGGCCGCTGGGTGCATGTGCCATGGCGCCTCAAGTCTTCTCCAGCCAAGCCAAGGGCACCCACGAGTGCAGGCGGTGCTGGTGGTGCTCACGCATGGTGACTCGCCGCCGACTCCGACCCCGACGGCCGGAGTTGACCAGCCCGAGATTCCTCTCACCTATGTTGCATATGTATGTTTCAAGTGTTTCAGGTGTTTCAAATTTATGTTGTAATTGTTTCATCTTATATGTATGTTTCAAGTGTTTCAGGTGTTTCAAATTTTTGTTGTAATTGTTTCATCTTGATGTTGCAAAATAGATCGAGGGATGTTGCAAGTGTTTTCAAAGGCATGTTGCAAACGTTTGTTCAAAATGTTTCATCTATTTTCGGACGTATGTTGCAATCGTTTTTATCTAAACGTTGCATATGTTGCAACAATATGTTTCCAAATGTTTCAGTTACTTCAGTCTTTATGTAGCAGCAGGTGGTTTAATGTTGCAAGTTGCAAGTGTTTTATTTTGGATGTTTCATGTGTTTCACACACATGTTGCAAAAGCATGTTTCCAAATATTTTATGTTGTTCGGCTGGAGGCAAGCCAGGGATCGGCGAACGGGGCACGCGGTGAGCCGGGGGCCGGCATACGGGGGTGCTGCAGTCGGGGCACGCTGGAGCGTGCTCGTCCTTGGCAGCTCATCGCGGCTCCTGAGTGTCGTCCGTGTGATGAGAGAGGAGGGGGTCAGGGGGCAACCGACAGGGGCAGTGATGGGGGCGGGGCAAATGCGGACGAGGTCGGGGTGAAAGTGGACGGGGGGGGGGGGCAGGCTACGGTGGGACTGTGACTTTGGAGCTAGGCCATGGTTCGATTTGCTGGGGCTAGGAGTTGCGTCCGTACACGCGGCAGGCGTCGGGCGTCAGGGCGCTAGTGCCTCCGCAAGTAATAAGAGCTAGCAGCCCTCGGTGTTTTTTTGGTTGTATATCCTTTTTCCTTGCAGGATGATGGCATGGGGTCACATTAGATTAGGTGCACATAAATTAATTCCACGGACAGAAATAAATAAACAGATATAGTGCTGGAGTAGCATGATGATGTCCAAAGTGAAGGTTGCTCTCACCATCATGGTGGCATTTTGCCAACTTTTTTTTTTAACGAAATAAATTGCGTTATGCGAATTTTTGCCATACGGTGAAACCCCAAGTGTGATACTGTGAGAAAAGACGACGCAAATAAAGTAAACTGCTGAATTGGCAGCCATATAAATACGCGGCGCCGGCGGGGGCAATACGCTGTCCACTGCCCGACGGCAGCGCGCCGTCGATGCTTTCGCTAGGTCGGCCGGCGGTGGCATCAACGGTGCCATCGATGGTTCACATGAAAACTAGTGGCTTCGCGGTGCGTGTGCATGGGCGCGTACGCACGAGTCGTTAGTACACGCGCGCTCCAGGTCACGAGATGACGCCCGGCTCCGAGCCGTGACGTCGTGCAGCAGCAGCCGCGCCCGCAGGGTGCGAGTGTGTCCGCCGACCCGCCGGCCGGCTCGGCCGCACCGGCGAAAAAACCACTCCATGCGTCTCCGAGGTGCGACCGGAATCGCGTGCAGGGGAGGGAGGATTCGTGTGATCGTCATCGTTTACCAGCTCGCCCGAGCGCACCACCGATCACTAATGACAGAACAGCTGATACCTCTGCAAAACTGTAAACTGTTGCATGTGCCACCGTCGACTTTTGTTTGCAATAACATGGCTGACTTCAGTGGTCACGAACTATATACGGTCGCCAGTTTGAGTTTTGGCGGTCTGCTTCTTAGCCTTCCATAAGTACTCCCTCGATTCCAAATTATAAGTTATTCTAACTTTCTTGAGAGCCAAAGCATCTCAAGTTTGACCAAAATTATAGAATATTTATGACATCAAATAGGTATACTATGAAAATATAATTAATAAAAAATCTAATGATTCTTATTTGGTATCGTAAATGTTATTATTTTCTTATATAAATTTGGTCAAACTTAAAATGCTTTGACTCTCCAAAAAAATTAGAATGACTTATAATTTAGCATGGATGGAGCATTAGATAGAGACCAGCACAAAGGGTGATCCAGCCTAGTCGCAATGAACACAACACATAACATTGAGGATCACAAACCTTGGAGTCAATGCGCCATCGGTGCAGTAAGGATGCAAGCGTGAGATCGATGTAGTGGTACGGCGGTGTAGCGTCAACCCTCAAGACGACAGCGGCACTGACCAATCACCTTGGTCGTGCCTAGAGTCAGGGATGAAGGGCGGCAGCCTTCGGGTCCATCCAATGCCCTCTTAGGATCGGGAATAACACTATAAGAATTCTAGTAGTACATGACGATCTACTTTCATCATAGACACTTGAAAACGCGTCACGGTTACCTTACCATGACGATCGGAAAAAAGGTCATGTATCTCGCGTCATACATTTGCTGAAACGAATTGAGCCATCACAGACTGGCATTTGTGTTCATGATTAATTAGTTGTCTGTCTTCTGTAACCAGCCCATATCCAAACTTAGATCCAAACCATAGTGACGAAAAAGAATATCACAAATTAGTGCTAAATCATCACTACATTAATATGCATCACAACTCAAAAGATACACCAATCATATAAACAAACATTTATCATTCATGTATTAGCAAGCCCAATGTCACATTTTATCAAACTACGAATTGGTCTGGCTCACAGCCATTTAGTTTGACTATCACAACAACTAAGTTTGAACTTAAAGATTTCATCTCTAGGGAGTCTAGTATCCACGAGCACTTTAATTGGCTTGCTGGCCATAAGATATGCTGCATGAAAATCAAAATGAATATAAGATAAATCAGTTTTCAGCAAAGATTCTAAATAGAAATGTCATCTATTTATTGGGAAGATTTTACACTAGGTAACTAGTTCAATGCATATATTTTTTAGAGCCTAACAAGTAGAGCATGAGAATCTAAATATCAATTCACAACCAAGTTCATAACAACTAAGTAGCAGTAAGCATTTATTGTCAAATGAAACTAAGTTCATATTCATCACAACAAGAGTGATTAGATGTTACTGTGAAGTGTGAAGCAATAATTTAGTTTCATACCTACTCTCAAATTCTCATTAAACTTCACATAGTGAAGCATAAGCAATAATAATCAGCAAAGCTCACATGACATACTTATTTAAGGGCAGCTGCAGTAGGTGTAACATAGTATAGCACACAAGTAAATGCCTCTGCAGAAGAGATCATCATAGTATAAGCAGGGTTAGCACAAGTAAATGCCTCTGCAAATGGAACCAAATGACTCAAAATCACAGGCTTACTTGAACCACTTTGATATACTAAGTTCTAAATACCATTAGATTTAAGGTCACACATATGCAAGGTAAAAACAGCAAGTGGGTTTTAATTTAAGGTCAGTCATCTCTCATGATAATACTTAACTAGGCATACATTGCATCTATTCACACATCTATAAGGTGAATGCAAGTAGTATAGTTCTTACCTGATTTACTTCACGCAGTAAGGTGATAAAGATACAAGTTGCTTCGATTCTGGCCTACCAAAATTCAATGATGTTGTGGATTCAGCTAAGATATTCACAGTAGAGTAGGGACAAAAGGACCGCAATTGACACAAATATTCACAGCAGAGTGACCTACTTTAACCTCTATCACAGATTGATAGAGATGCATTGGGAAGATTTCTCACTGGATCAATGCTGCCCTGCCAGATTCGTGCCACCACCACACTGATGAGATCTACACCAGCCCGCTATCGAGCCCAACCTGCCCGCACCGTTCTTATCCGCAGCCACAGGACGCACCCTGCTCCCCCCGCCCACTGGGGTTGCACCCTCTTGCCTGCCGGGACATGGCCCTTTGCCGCTAGGGCTCGTCCCGGCCCTCGCCCGCTGCGGTCGTGGTCTCTGGCCTACCTCCTGCCCACTGGGATGCGGCCCTCCACCGCTGGGCCTCGGCCTACCGCTTGGATCCAATGCTGACTAGGGAGGGGTGCACGGTGGATGCGGGTGGTAGTGGATGGGAAAGGGGGACGTAGTAGATGAATGTCTGTGGATGTGGGAGGGAGGGCTGGTGGATTAGGTTTAGGAATTTCTTTTATTTTTTTATATTTTTACAAACTGTCAGAGTTTAGAGCTTCCTATCACCTCATACACAAAATGTCACAAATTACAATATTCTATGATGATTACTGATGAGGCCACCAATGGACCTTCATGTATCACCACATTTCTTGTAGTGTAAGTGTCGATGTGGCTATTTCTCAATTGTGTGTTGGCCAAGGAGAAGCCGGGTCACACCTTTTATTAGGGCGCTGCTCAACTCAGGGCCGCAACCATTGGTTGGTTTGGGCGCTACCGATCGTTGCGCGTATGGGGGTTCGCCCTAGACTAATTCGGCTAGGGGAAACGATACTTGACCCCACACCCCTTTGTAATGGTACAAACCAGAGATCACATAATTCCAACAATAAGCACAACCCAGCACAATGAATGTTGATTTTGGGCTTTGGCCTTTCACTTATGTTCATGTAGAATCAAACAGTCCAACAGCCCTCGCGGATACGTTGTCGTAGCACTGTGTCACCGCTAGTTGCGTTAATGATCGATAGAAATGTACGTCTTTCTGACCTCCCTGATTTCACATCCCAATTGCGCAAAATACAGCATAGCAAAGCTTGGACTCATTTTCAGAATTTGGAATGAACGAATTTCACAAGAATTGGCAACATTCGCAATGGACCGCTTGCATTGAATAAGACGAGAAAAGCAATTGAACAATGCCCTGTAAATAGAAGCCACTGCTTTAGGATATGCTATGAGTTTTGATTTGAAAAGAACGGACACCACGACGGGAGGAGATCGAAATCATTGACCGAGCAGTTCAAAAATCATGGAAGGGGAGGGGCAACAACCACTGCACACTCACACATTGTGCCTTTCAGGAACCTCATACAGTCATACATACTCGCCTTCCAACTCCATTTCCTGCATCCTTCACATCTGAAACTTATTGAGTACTACTGACTAGGTTTCCCTCCGGGCATTATATTCGCTAGAGAATAAACATTGGTGGCAGAAGCGGTGGTGCTGCCAGTGGTGATAAGATGAAGAAGGGCTGGCGATCAAGGCGAGAATAAGCCGTCCGCCATGATAGGGGACTAGACGGATGACAAGCACTCGTGAAGCTACCCGTTCATCTTTCATTGCCACACAGAGATGGAGACATCACTCGCCGCTGCCATCCTTCTTGTGCTAGTATGCATCCACTTGTGTTCCACCCTCGGGGAATGTCGTTACGAGGCGGTTGACGTAACCCTCAATGAGTTTGACTTGTATCAAGGACTGTGAGCCTTTTAACAGCCCACAAGGGAGGTGGATTAAGCTCCCCATTCGCAGCGAAACCGATGAGGACCGAGCGACGCTGGCTTTCAGTAATAACGACATGTACCTGCATGCCTTCTAGAACCACAAAGGCACTTGACACGTCTTTAGGGGGTACAAGCACATGTTCCCCAGAGACATAGTCCTGAACAGCTTGAGCCTGGACGAGACGTATTATAAACTTATTCCTGGTGGGCATAAGAACTTGTATTTGGTACCCCTAGGGAGGGACATAGGCCTGCAGGTGGCATAGACATTTGGCAGATATAGACACGGGACTATCCCTGAGCCACAACTTAAGATGGGCAGATGGCTTTGGTTCAGTTCATGATAATGGTCTCTAAGGCCTTGAGGCTTTGGAGCATCTACGAACAGTTTAGCTACCAGTGGGAGACAGAGTCGCACCTCACCGAGCTACAGTCAAAATATGTGGTGCAATGGGTGGATTTGTCATGGTTCTTGCTTATGTGGGATCAAGACAACATATGGGATCCTAATAGCGCGCTAAGAAAACTGACACGAGAGGAGATCCATGTCACGAACACGAATGAAGCCCTAGAAATTGTGGACTTTTTAAGGCGGTCAAAATCATTATTTGTTCCTGATTTTCCTGTTTAACTGCAATCTTCAAGGAGCCTGCATTGTACTAGTGCTAGTGGACTAGTAGTGAAGTTGTATGAATTTACCCCCTTATGTATTTCTTTTTTATTTTTCAAGATTTGTGGAGTACTATGTTGAAGTTACCCTTATGTATTTCTTTTTTTATAAAGTTTCGTGGACTACTGTGTGTTGAGGCTATCGCTATGTACCCCTTCCATGAAGTACTTGTATTTTTCATGATACATTGTTATAGTGGACAAAAGTGTTGGGGTGTATTTTATGTTAGGAACTCTCCATTAGTGTGTACAGGGTCCAATTGCATAGCCAAGAGGCTTGTGAGATGGCGTTTAGAGCCCATTTGTACCTTTTGTAGTCCCTGGAGGCTATTTCTAAATACAAGCCCCAACAAGAGAAATAATGAAAACCTCGCATATTACCTTTCATATAAAAAGGGACAGAAGGTGGAGAGGGGGCTCGCCTCTCACTCATTTTGCTTTCTTCCTTTCTCTCCACTCTCACTTCTATTATTTTAGGTCATAGACCAACAAAAAAAGAAATGATGTCGAGCTAGCTAAATGTATGTTGCATTTTTCTTCTTTTGGCATTTGTATACTTGATCAAAATATCGACAATCAATATATAGTTTGGCATAGATAAATAGATCACTGGCTGCATAAAGGGAGCATGCATATCATAGACCTCAATATATAGTTTTTTTATAAAATCATCTTTAATATTTAGTAATCGAATGCCGGGTATTACTAAGCTAAAAAATGTTTTTAGCATAATCATGGGGTGTGGTGTTTTCCTTTTAATTTAATAATCTGAATAATTGATCGAACGATTCGAAAATCACATGAAAGGGAGGGTCAAAAACCACTGATTTAGGATATGCTCTGAGTTGGTCTAAAAAAGAATTTATACCACGACGGGGGAATCATTAACCGTATCACATAGAATGGGAGGGTTTGTGTCTTTCTGACTCACACGCCTTTTAAGAACCTTGCCTTCCAACTCCATTTCCAACTCCATTTCCTATTAAGTATTGTTCCCTTCGGGCATTGGCTAGAGAATACACAATGGCGGCAGAGGCGGTGGTGGTGTCGGTGGCGACAAGTAGAAGAAGAGCTGGCGATCGAGGCGAGGAACAAGACGTCCGCCATGATAGGGGACTAGACGGGCAACAAGCACTAGTGGAGTTTCTGATTCTTTATTTTAGTGTTGCATGGAGATGAAGACATCGCTTGACGTTGTGCCAGTGATATGCATCGTCGCGTGTTCCATCCTCGGGGAATGTCGTTATAAGGCGGTTGATGTAACCCTGGATGAGTTCGACCTGTGTACTATCAGCTTATATGATCTACTGTACGACGTCTTCTTCGATGTACTAAACAGCACGATGCCAAGACTGGTGTACGCTGGCCATGGCTACCTAGGGATGAAGGATTGTGTGCCTTTGGCGGCCCACCAATGAGGTGGACTAAACTCACCATTTGCGGTGAAACCGAAAGGACCAGGCGATGCTATGCCTTGTAGAACAACGAAGACACCTAACACGTCTTTAGGAGGTATGAGCACATGTTCCCCGGAGCCATAGTCTTGAACAGCACAACCCAGATGAGACGTATTATGAACTTGTTCCTGCTGGCCATAAGAACTTGTATTTGGTACCCTTAAGGAGGGACGCATGCCTGTAGGCGGTGTGAATGCTTGGCCAATATAGAAACAGGACTACCCCTGAGCCACAACTTAAGATGGCTTTGGTTCTGTTCATGATAATGTTTCTGAGGCCTTGAGATTTTGGAGCATCCGCGAGCAGTTTAGCTACTAGTGGGATACGGAGTCGCAGCTCACCGAGTTGCAGTGAAAATACGTGGTGGGATGGGCGTATTTATCATGACTCCTACTTATCTAGGAGCAACGCAACTTATGGGATCCTGATAGCACACTAGAAAAGATGATACGAGATGAGATCTATGTCACGAACGTGAATGAAGCCCTGGAGATTGTGGACTTCTTGAGGCGGCCAAAGGCATTGCATGTTCCTGATTTCATTATTTAGCTACCGAAGAGAATCCACATGGGTACGAGGGTGCTAGGCTTCAAGGAGTCTGCATTGTACTAGTACTAGTAGTGAAGTTTCATGAATTTAGCCTTATGTATTTCTTTTTCTTTTTAAAGTTTCGTGGAGTACTATGTCAAGTTACCCTTATGTATTTTTTATTTGTTGAAGTTTCACGGACTACAGTGTGTCAAACTTATCCCTATGTATCCCTTCCATGAAGTACTTTCTTGTATTTTTTTCTGAATCAAGTACTTTGTTGTATTAGACAAAAAAAATCCCGCCGAGCAAGCTACATGTATGTTGCATTTTCCCTCAGCATTTGTATGTATATATACCAAGACAAATTTATTAGGAGAGGGTACTACGGTGGTCACACAAATGTATATATACCATATGGTGAAAATCTTCATTATTATGATGCCAACTCTCTTTATCCATTTGCTATGTTGTGGGATATGCGTGAGGGGAACCCGAAGTGGGTAAGTAATGAAAGAATAGATGATGAAAAAGATTTCATTCTACCATCAATTTGAGATATGCCTGACCAGGCAATTCCACAACCTATGACAGGTAGTTCACAGGCAGGTACAAAGCTCCGGCAACTCATCTAGGGCTTGAACCCAACAAGCCCTTAGTGTTGTGCAACGAGACGAAACCTAGTGGTGGACAACAACCTGAACAATCCGATATGCAAAAACAAGATGACATGGTAGTTTGAAATATAAAATTCATAGCCTGTTGTACTACTACACATTTTTTGAAGGGTTTCTATTGGTTAAATCATGAAATTTTATATCTATTTTAAAATGGACTAATGAAGGTTTTTTTTTGAGAAACAAATGGACTCCTGTAGTTGCTCTTAGCACAACGATGGACCACTGCATTCATGAGCCTGGTTGGTCGAATCCGCTAGGCACAGGCCCAAATCGTCCACTCTGGAAAATGGAAATCCATTCTTCTTTCCTAGGCCCAGAGTGGTGGTTTTTGCTTTGCTTTGCGTCAGTACTCGGTCGTCTTCGACGCGAATCGGGAAATCAGGATGCGGCTCTCCTTCCCCCTTGTCGCCGGCGCCGTCGTGTGAGTCTCTCCATTCCCCATCTCTCACCTGCACCATCCTCTTCATGGATGCCACTCGGCGTCTCTCGCCAGCCCGATGCCGATCTAGACGCGCCTATCCAGTTGCTGCTCCACTGCAACATCCGATTTCGGTTGCGGGATTGCGGGGTGCCCTTGTAGTCCCAGTGTCATCTGGTGTAGATGGAACTGTGACCTCGGTTACTGCCCGGGTTGGTGCTGTAGTCCCCGTGTGTAGCGCGAAAGGGTTGTGGGTGTCAATCACAGCTCTCGTTAGGTGCGCGGGAAGCTTCGCTGGGCACACATCTGGGCAATGTCAGTAGGTTGCTCATGCTGTGTTAGGTAGTACCTGACCCATTTTCATAGCGTGTAAGGAACAGAAATATCTGTTCTCACTTTTCAGGTTATGAAGTTTGGCCTGGTCATGGTTCTAGCATCAATACACATCCCTTATCCCCATTTTTCATATGTTTGCTGCTTTGGTGTTAATTGTTGTATATGAATTTGCAACCCGAGCTTGAAACCTATATTCATGTTATACTCCATGTCCCCACCATGCTATAAAATGCTTTTAGTGTGAGATGTATTTTAGCCAATGGGGTTCCTATATCCTCTAAAATTGGTCATCGACACATCCTTTTACCCTGACTGAAACGCCATCTAATTCATTGTGGTCACTCATTTTTGGTCAACTTATTCCTCAGTCAGTGAATATTTAGCAGAACAGAATAAATTCAATGATTCAAGTATTCAACTAGTAATTTGACATGGATTCAACGTAATATTGAAGGACGTGTCAATTTTTTCCATTTTCAACACATCAAATTGCTCCACTCGTCTGCAGTCTGCAGGATATCATACTAATTTGATGCTGACTCGTAAGTCACTAACCTGGCAGTTTCTGTTTGGTAACTTGATGGCAAATTAACAAACCTCACCAGGTTCATAAAAGCAAAATAGAACATATAGGTAAATGTAGGAAACCGCCTTTTGGATTTCGGTTTCAGTTATTTTGCTTTAGAGATGAGCTATGAGATACTACCAACTCGAGAATTGTGGATGCATATTCTATTTGATTGGGGACCAATAATACTTACTAGAAAACCTGGGCGCGGCATTGCCGTGCCATCTTGATCACCGATGTTATTTTATTGCGCTATAGTTAAACAATAGAGTATTGGAGCTCAATAAGGAGCTCTAAGGTGTTTGATATCTTCTCTCGTTTTGTTTGGCTGCTGTGCTCTCATTCTGTAGTTCAGCAATGTCACCCTACAATGACAAATTTAGAAAGCATAATAACATGATTACAGATGGATAGTATGGAGGAGAGATAAATGTAGCTTATATAGAGGATAAGATCGTAAGGGTACAAAAGCAGTGTCGACAATAAGTAATAAGAACTACATCAAGTATTTAGTAGAAAATAAATAAAGGTCAGTTGTTATGGCATTCTTTAATGACAATCTTCAATGAAATATTAGACAAAATAGCATATGTACTTACAGATATGACTGTTGTAGCAGCCAAAGACAAGCCTCTGATTTATGCTGATAAACATGAGAATGCTGTTAAGAACTCAATTAAGTGTTTGCTATTGATTAGATAGGAAGGTACATTGCAACTACACATTCAATCCACGTCATCTTCCTTGTACGTAATCAGTATCTGTGAATACTAACTTGGGAACGACTACCTATCGCCAGAGCAGAGATGCATTTGACCCCTTCCTGCATGTTGTTTTTCCTCCGACAAATCTGAGTGTATCCAGCTTTTATATGTCTCTTTGGCTTATGAGTGGCCAATGATAATACCTACAACTTTGAAACCATGAACTGAGACCAAGGAAAACACAGTGTCTAATCGTACCAAGATAAATGTGATGGAATGCCTTAGCTCAAGCTGTAATTCTTAACATGACTTCTGCAGGCTAAATTAGCACATTCAGATAATTTTAGGCATGCACAAAGGTCATATTGTCACAAAGCTATAAGCATATGAAGACATATTATTATACTATATCCTAATCTGATAACCATTCAGGAACTCCTCCATCTAGAAGATTTAGCTTTTCACTTTACATAAGACTTCAGTTGATTTAATAAAGTTCGATGCAAAATATAAGTTATAACAGATTTGTTAGTGTGGATACAAGTTAATTTAATAAGTAATATAACATACTAATGCTGATAACCTACTTCTGGGCTCTAATTTACAGCACTGTGTATCACTACAGTGGCCATGGCAAATGTCGAGCACATTACGCAGCTGTTTGCATATCCTGATATCAATGCATTGTAAGGTCCAGATGTCCATGTGTGGCAATGCTCTCAAAAGCTGAACAACATAAATACTGTCTATTTAATAGATTGCCAGCACCTGGATGCATGATGCCCTTAGTTGATTGACAAATCATTTGAAATCTTCATTGCAATTTCAGATTTAAAAAAGTAATAGTGTATATTTAGAACTTCATTAACAAAATTGTCAAAATATGACCTCTTGCAGTGACTGATTTTTTAAGTTAGATGTGCTTGGATATGATTAGTGACCTCCATTATCTTCATATCAAAAAGTCTATGTATTCAAGAAATCATTTTTTTCACCTCTAAACATCACAAGCCTCAACCTTAGCTGTCAGTAGCTGCACCTGAGTGCTATTTTGGCATTTTTTCCGTTTCTACAATAGCTAAAATTCAGATGCTTTTTTAGTTAGAAACTGTAAGCAGGCAAGGGTGCAAGGCAAAACTTAGAAATGTTAGATTAAATCAAATTCAGAGTTCATGTTCTCTGGGTAGTAGCCTAACCGGAAATAATGTAATGATCTCAAATTAATGCCATAAATAGTAGTAGAAAAAAACATATTGTGGCTTGATTACAGAACAGTGATTTATCGGAGCAAAAATTGAAAATTGTATCATATACTTTTTGGTTTGCAGTAAGAGATGCAGAGGTCGTTGAGTATATTTAATAAGCTGAACAAAAATGTGTACATTGAAAAGATGGACAAAGGGCAAAACTGCATTAGCAATACCCTGGAAGGCTGGAACCAACACTTCCACTCCTATTTTTTTCGGTGGAGATTATTGCTCACTGCACATGGTCTGACAGCTTAAAGATTGCCTCGGTTTATACCTAGCAGAGACAAAGAAATATTTTTATTGTTATTTCTTCCATAGAACTGCTTGCACTTGACCTGCTTATTTTCCAATTGAGATGAAATTTAGGTTACTTGCACACTCTTTGGTTCAAATGGTTTTTATGCATATTGATTTGGAACACTCAAAATCCAATCTTCCATAGATGTTGATGCCATGGTAAGTTGAAGGTAGTAAGCAAAAACATTTGAAAAATTGATTATTACAATGTGGTACAGGATAATCTTTTCTACAAGCATTTTAGCAAACACATGATGTGCATAGTAAGAGAGTAACGAAATAGCTGTGAAGCACGCAGGGAGGAAGGGAGAGCGAGATTACCAGACGCCCCCCTCCCCCCTGTCATCGCAGCAGCAGTGCCTGCCAAAGGGCCTGTGAAGGCAGGGTGAGGGATGCTCCCGAAGGCATTGGAGCCCAAGTTGGCACCGAAGTGGCGGAGCCCCATAGCATGCTGGTGGAGAGCACAGTGGAGGTGCACGGCCGCCGCTTCCAGTCCGTCGTGCATTCGCCACATTTCCTCTTCTTCCTTCCGTTGGCGCACCAGCTGCTGACGTGCACCTGCGCTGCCTGACTGCATCTGAAGCGGAAATAGAAGGGAGGAGACATGTCGTCATCTTCATCTACTCTCTGGGCGGTCGCCCCGCAGGCTCTTGGCCTTCCTGTGGCGTGGGCATCGGGGACCACGAGGTGGGGCTGGGGCACTGGGGGGACCGCAGGGCCCGGACGCTTTTGCGGACGCCACCAGTTGCCTCAGCTTCCACCATGTTGGCCACGCCCGGGTTCCCGCGACCTTGCCTATGAAGAAGAAGGTGGCCATGGCCATGGAGGCGGCCGGAGGTGCCGGGGTGGATGTGGTGCCCGGGGCGGACATCGGTTTTGCTATGGCGGGGTCGGCGAGGTGGCCCGAGCTCGAGCTGCGCCGCCGCGCTCGCGTCGAGGTGAAGGTGACCACCACCACAGGCCGATGAATCGAGAGAGTACGGGAGATATCGGGTCCGTGAGGGAGTGGCCAGAGGGAAAGAGGCCTGGACTGCGGGTTGATTCGACTAAAGTTTGAGGTCTTTTTTGCAAAAATACCGTGGCTCGCCCGATCTAGGCCGTCCGCGCGTCCGATCGAACAGCCGGAAAAAGCCCGCGGCGTGGCACGCTGGCTGGCCAGCTTTTGGAGGCAGGATTCATATGGTAAGATATGAAAAAGAGCACTGTTAGAAAACAGCTGTTGCCAATCTTCATGGCTAGGATAGTAAAATCAGCACAGCTGAATGAAGTGTGTTAGCCAGGCAGAATCCATCTCCAGAAAATCACTTAGGATATTCTGTAAGAGAAGTTTAATATATTTACTTTTAGTTTGACCAAATGATTAAATGGTGATGTTACTGTGATCACATAAGTACTTGGCTGTGCAAGAACACTTTTCCAGTTTTCCATGTAGCAACTGAATAACTGAATTGAACAGACTCTAGGAATGATTGAGATGATATGGAATCTTCTGTGCATGGTTCAATTTCTGATATCCCAAAAGGCTACAACATGAGTTTCTAACCTTTGGCCCAGGCACAAGTTTAGCTTTAGGAAATTTGTTTTGGAGTAGTTATGGTGTGTGCATTGATGATAACTTTTATGTGCATAACTGCAAGAGCATCATTTATATTTGATTTCAACCTAGAGTTGTAAAAGTTGAGATCCCTTTGACATTGAAGAATTTTGTGGACTGCAACATGATCGAACTATGCATGGCCCTTTGATTACTTCATGTAGTTGCTATTGATTCTAAAATAAGTGTTTTACTAGTGTGGGCACGAGTTTTTCAGTAGATCATTTGATGAAATCTGCTCTTGGAATCTGAAAGTAAGGGTAACAGAGTCGTCGTCATATAAACTTGGTATTTGGCAGCTCATGAAGTCAAGCGCTCAAGCTTTTAGTGATATTTGTACTGCTGTGACAGTAACATGAAGCATTTGTTTGGCATCCATATAAATATATAATTTATCTTGCAATGGTGTTTCCTTGTGCTGACTAGGGTTTGTAGTACATAGCAATTATGCTTTGTGCCCACTGCCCATTTCTCTTTTGTTTCCTTAGTTGTCTTTGTCAAAAGAAGCCCTGTTTATTGGTGTGTTTGTTGGCTACAGTCGCAATTGCATATCTGCTTATTATGTTGGCAGCATAATCTGCTATTGCTGTCAAGCTTATCTTGATGTTCTTAGTTATTCTTTCCTACAAATGTTACAGGATCGGAGTGATTTCTGGTAATGTTATATTTGGGCCACCACTTCAGAAGTACTGGGCAGAGAAGCAGCAGCAAGAGGCAGCAAAAGAAGGCCAGACTGGTTCAACCTGACAAAATGTCCTCCCCTTCTGCAGTTACATGGATTAAACACTGAATGATGATGTCCATACAAATGTGTACTCCTTAACCCTGAGCTAGCATCACTTTTTGTTAGCATTGGTTCCATTAGAGCAACTCCAAGAGTCTCTCTATATCCTTCCTAAATGATATGAATAGAGATTTTGGTGAAAAATTATCCTCCAACAGCTTGTCTAAATGGTTATGTAAATATAGCCATCTTTTATTCTGGATCTTTCACTAGCAAAAATAGAAAACGAGAATGACTTTTTAGAGTGCGTATGAGATATAGAAAAGCTGTTGGAGAGTAAAAAGATATAGAAAATGATTTTTATGGAAATGACTTTCTAAATGATAATTTAGAGAATGAGATTTAGAAAGACACTTGGAAATACTCTTAGTTGCCAAGTTTTTGGTGCTGGAAGAAGGCATCGAGGAATGCACAGACTGATTTGAAATCCAAACTATATTTGCATACCTTTGTATGCAGGTTGATCTCGTAGCTAGATGTCAAGATCACATGGTTTGGATGTCCTGTATCTGTGGATTTTACTTGCCTCTATATCGTGGCTTCCGAATCTTGCTGGGCCGACCGTTCCTCGGACTTCCGGCCCAAATGGGCTTTCTCGGAATACGGCTCGGCCCTTCCCAGTACAACCCTCCACCGCTTTCTGAACACGAAGTCGAAAGGACGCGATATTGCAGAAGTCCCTCCCCGCGCATTCACCAGCCCTAGCCGCCCATTTTCCCGCTAAAACTAAGAACCTTTGCCTCCTCCGGCGACTCGCCGGATCCCTGAACCTGGAGTGAACCCCGCACAGGATGCCGAGGAAAGTAAAACCCGCCGCCCAAGCCACCGTGGCCACCGCCGCCGCCACCACCGGCGTCCAGTACTGGCTTCTGAAGACGGAGCCGGGCGAGTGGTCGTGGTCCGACCAGGCGCGCGCCCCGGGCGGCGTCGCGCCGTGGGACGGCGTCCGGAACCGCCAGGCCATGAACAACCTCCGCGCCATGCGGCCGGGTGACCGTTGCCTGTTCTACCACTCCGGCGCCGGCGCCGCCTCCCGCCGCGTCGTCGGCGTCGTCGAGGTCACCCGGCCCTGGTACGAGGGCGGCGAGGGCGAGGGCAAGGAGGCGGCGGCCGGTGGCGCCGTCGACGTGCGAGCGGTCGGGGAGTTCCGAAACCCCGTCCCTCTGGGTGACATCAAGAAAGCGGCGGGCGAGGTGGAGGGGATGAAGGACTTCGCGCTGCTCCGGCAGGCGCGGCTATCGGTGATGCCCGTGCCGGCGAGGATCTGGGATTGGATTTGCGACGCGGGAGGGGGCTTCGTGCAAGACGGCGAGGTTGAGGATGAGGAAGAAGAGGTTTGATGCTGCAAATGTGGAAGGTACACGACCTGATTTTGCTGAGCAACAAAGAACTCGATTTGTATTGGTACATTTTTATAGTATTTCTGTAAACTGTGTGCTTATCTTGAAATCTTGTAGAACCAAGTTGCTTGTGATGCCGGGTGACATGAGCAACTGCAAGGCGTCATCCTTTTGGCCTGCAAGGGTTGCTAGTTCTGAAGAGGCATTCATGTTTCTTCAGTGTTTGCCATCTCGGCACAGAAGTGCCCAACAAGAATGCACTCCTCTGTTCCAAATTATAAGTCGCTTAAGTCAAAGTGACTTATAATTTGGAACGGAGAGAGTAGTTACTAGTTGATCTATGTAAGTTCAGTAGTCGTAGTCGATGTAGCTGGAGTAGCTTGGATCTATGAAGTACACGAGCGACGAGCTATTGAGTGCTTACTTTTGTAGCTTGCGACTTCCTATAACTGGATATCTACTTGCTGCTCTGTATGGACAGTTGGATGTAGTTTACTAAACTTTCAAGCAGTCTTTCGTATTTTAGATCTATATATGGATATCGTTAATTGCCACTCGATCACTGATTAAGCTACCATTGCACACACTTACTGTGCACAGACAGACAGTTCCTTTGCAACTGTTCAGTTATCAATGTAAAATGTAGAATAATTCTACATCGTGTGACGAAGTGTGCCATGTCTAAAGCTGTTCACTCGAATGAAGCTGGAAACAGAATTGGAGCTGATGCTCGCAATCTCCTCGCAGGGCGGGGAAAAAGGACTACGGTGCTCATGTGAGATGCAGCTGTTGTAGCTTATAATAATGCAGGCACAAATGTGGTTGGTCAGCTGAGCTCTGAACACAGCTTGTTCGCTTGGTCATAAATGATTGTGGATTATTGTGGATTATAAGTCACAACAGTATTTTTCTCTCACAACAAATCAGCCAGTAGTAATAATCCACGATCGTATCAGCACCAGCCGAACATACTAATATACGTGCAGCCCGCAGGACGCTGGCGGTGGCTTGTGGTTTGGGTTGGTTTAAGCTGTCGTACCAAGATTAGTTTAGGTTCATTCAATGTTTTGGGAGCTTCTTCTATAGCCAGAGGACAATACGACGGTGTTTTTTCCATTTCCATCTGCGTGACAATTCAAACTTCCTGATCTTTGCAGAGGCACACAGCTGATATACAAGTTTTACGATTTGATCATTGTACAACAAGAATGTAAGATGTCCTATCTCCAAACTTTTTGTCCGAGTTTTGTTTTTGTTCTTTTTTTTGGGTAGTGCGTCGATACCAAATTCTATGTCATAGCTTTGGTTCCTCTGGCTACCTTTGTAATGGAAAATGACATCTCCTTTTTATTCGCAAGGAATGGAAAATGAACACTAATTGTTGTGTCGTGGCAGTGTTCACTTAGCACACATACAGTCGGCGATACAGGCTGTGCGATGTACTGATGTGGCGGCATCACGGCATCAGATAGGCTGTGTTTAGTTTGGGAATTTTGAGAATCTGGTTACTGTAGCATTTTATTTTTATTTGGTAATTATTGTTCAATCATAAACTAATTAGGCTTAAAACGTTCGTCTCGTAATTTCCAACCAAACTGTACAATTAGGTTTTTTTCGTCTATATTTAATGCTCTATGCACGTATCGTAAGATTCAATGTGATGACTAGTGTAGTACTTTTTAGGAATGTTTTTGGAAACTAAAGAAGCACTAAAATGAAATTCTGGAGATGACGCCGTATCGCCTATCCAGTCATCCAGATTCAGATATGGGACCCCCAATGAATGTGACCGAGACCTGATGCTGAAGGCTGTGCTGGGACTGGCCGATGGAGCAGTGCCGGTGGCAGCGCCGGTAGTGAGCTGTGTCGCAAACTCTCGGGCCAGTTTCACGAAAGAAACCAATAATTTCTATAATATAGAATACCATATAAAAAAAGTACTGTTTTTTAAGTTATAATTTCTATGAGTAATAATTATTATTTTTTTTCTTTCAACTCTATCGTCTTCTTCTAATGGAAATGCGACACGAGCCCCTATAAACGGGTGGTTTCTCTCCAATGACGATTTCATGGTTTCTTGGTGCATTGGGTCAAGAGAAGACCTGATTTCTTCCTGAGGAAATCATTTCTATAATTTTCATGAGAAAACCATTTCTATAATTTTTGCTCTCTTTTTTCATTAATTACGTTGCCATATTAGCATTTTATCTGTGTAACAAATTATTTAATGAGGATAGACCATCATCAATATACTATTCAGACTGCGTTGAGTTAGAACCGTCCATCTGTTTCGTCTTCAATTCGTCCCACGTTGCCTGTCGGCGACTTGCTTGGGTCGTCCTGTCTCCTGGTTTCTTTTTCTCTCTGCCACTGCCACAGCAATTCCACCAAGGCCTTGTTTAGATTACCCCAAAATTCCAAGTTTTTTCACTCTCTCTCCATCACATCAATTTTTAGCCACTTGCATGGAGCATTAAATGTAGGTAAAAAAAAAAACTAATTGCACAGTTTAGTTGGAAATCACGAGATGAATCTTTTGAACTTAGTTGGTCCACGATTGGACAATATTTACCAAATAAGACGAAAGTGCTACTATTCATCGGGTTGAAATTTTTCTCAATCTAAACAAGGCCCAAATCGGGCAGAAGCATTGAGGCTGTGTTTAGCTCGTGAAATTTAGGATTTTAACTATGGTAGTATTTTTATTTTTATTTGATAATTAGTGTTTAATCATAGACTAATTAGGCTTAAAATGTTCGTCTCGCGATTTCCAATCAAACTATGTAATTATTTTTTTCATCTATATTTAATACTTTAGACACGTATCGTCAAATTCAATATGATGACTACTATAGTACTTCTTAGAAAAGTTTTTGGAAACTAAACACAGCCAGCACTCCCAAGTCCTACGGATACCGTCATCTTTGAATGCCTACCACCAGTAACAGACGACAAGCGGATGAAGCCGTTGAACGCGGGAGAAGGGAAAATGCGCCGGACACCAAGCACCGCTCCGGAGCTCAAAGATGTGGATGGACGGAAAATGCGGCGGCGCGACGCGACTGTGCTCGGACGCACACCCAGCGATCGCCGCGCGCGGTGGCCGAAAATGGACGCGCCACGACGACGCCGAGGCCCCGAGCGCCATAAATGTGCACATGAATGGCTCGCGTGGTGGGCGCTGGACGCGGACGACCTGACCTGACCCACCAGACGTTCCGTCGCCGATGGGGTCCGTGCGGTGCGGGCATCAAACCGCTGGCGCGAGCCGCTGTTGCCGATCATAATGCCTCCACTGAGCTGAGCTGAGCTGTTCTCTCTCTCCATCCCCGCTGCTGGAGCTGCCTCTCTCCCTAGCCGGTGGCCGCCCCGCCTGCTCGCGAGATCCCCAACCCCCAGCCTCTCCTCACGCGCCTCTTTTAATGGCGCCCTAGGCTCACAGGCCCATCACAGACGGACAAGGCGCAGGCAAGCGTACACGTACACGTACACCTACCTCGGCGAGCAAAGGAAAAAGCTGATCGGAGCAACGAAACCCGAAGCCATGGCCACGGCCACGGCCACCGCGGCGCCCCGCCACGCCGCGCTCCTCCTGCTCCTGCTGGTCGGCCTGCAGGCCACGACCGCCGGAGCCGCGCGCGCCGGCGCCGGCGCCGTCGTCGATGCCGAGCTCACGTCCAAGCCCTCCTCTCCGGGGCCCAAGAAGCCGAGCGTCAACGTCAAGCCGCCGACCGGCAAGCTCAGCGTCAAGCCGCCGCCCGTCAGCCCCGGCGCGGGCGCGGGAGGCGTCGGCGGCGCGATCCCAACCTTTCCGGGCTTCGGCGGCATCCCCGGGATGGGCATGGGCGGCGGCGGGTTCGGCAGCATTCCCGGGATGGCCGGCGGGTGGGGCGGCGGCTACGGCGGGCCTGCCGGCGGGTACGCCCGCGGCGGCGTGGTGGCGCCCACGGTGACGTGCGCCGAGAAGGGGCCCTGCTACAGGAAGAAGGTCACCTGCCCCAAGAAGTGCTTCTCCTCCTACAGCGGCGCCGGCAAGGGATACGGCGGCGGCAGCTGCACCGTCGACTGCAAGGTCAAGTGCACGGCCTACTGTTGATTCACCTCCGTCCGCTGGCGCTGAGCAGTTACAGTAGCAGTGAGCGGTCTGGGACTCTGGGTGTCAGTGGCCTGCTGCTGTAGACTGTTGGTGTGATAGCGCGCGTCGGTGAGTTGATGGGTACGGGTGGTTAACTGCAGTGTTATAGTAACAGTGCTAGCGTACTTCTGGGACTACATATAGACAAGGGTGCTCCACGATGTGGATAAGGCAGGTTTATTTCTAAGATGCTCTCTGCTTATGGTGTTTATTTTAATCATCTACATTGTGTTCTTGCTTTGGTTAAGTCATAAGATGTGGTTCTGAAATCCTGTATGCATAAATAAAGAGCTTTATATAAGCATACACTTCAGTGGTCTTCTCTTTTGCTATTTGTATATACTGCGAGTGTGAGAGTTATGCCATCGACATTTCAGGACACCCTAGAAAAAGTTTGGAGCTATCGGCCAGTTCGGCTGGCTAGAAAAACGGCCGGTACTAATGCTGATGCTGATTTGTTGTGAGAGAAAAACATTGTTATTTCACTGAAACGGTACGGCTGATAAGTTCAAGCGAACAGGGCCGTGACTCGAACCGTGATTTGCCTTTAAGTAATCGTAAGTCACGTTTAATAGAACGGCGTGGCTAGCGCCCGGACACCCGTGCAGCCTGCATCTGTCCGCCTCGCTTCGACTCACACGTGCACCCCGCCCTCGACGCTGCGCTCGTCGCTCCTCGCGTCCTGATGGACAGCCGTGCCGCCGTCCCCGCCTCGCACGAGCACCCTGCCTCCCGCTGCACCCTACTCCTTCCCCCTGACCTCCTCCTCTCTCTCCGCATGGGCGGGGCTCGAGAGCCGGTCCGTAGCTCGCTACGCCCCCATCCATCGGTCTCCAGCTCTGTCGCGCCCCATCCCCCGGCGCCCGGGCCATGCGTCCATCACTCATCGTGCTCCCGTGAAACACTTGCAACATGAAACATTTGGATGCAACATACGTCGAACACGGATGAAACATTTGAATCATACTGTTGCAACATATCTATGAAATATATGCAACATTTAGATAAAACACTTGCCACATGTGTGTGAAAAACATATGCAACATATAGATAAAACACTTGCAACATGTGTGTGAAACATATGCAACATCGAGATAAAGCACTTGCTGCAACATACGTCTGAAACAGATGAAACATTTTTTTTCAAAACACTTGCAACATACTGTTGACGGTCACTAACACCTGTTTTAACCATCAACATTCCACCCAAAAGCATGACAAAGTGAAGTAAATCATCATCACATGTGTAGAACTTTGTTTATAATTCATCTTGTTCCACTTGTGCTTGTAGAATTATTTGTATGCAGGAAATTTAAGCAAAAATAAGCAAAAGGGTGACAAATATGGACACATGGAGACAAGCGGACATGGCAGGAGGCCTTGGGCCCACTTGGGCGCCACCCGGCCCCCCAAGTGGCCCAGCCACGTCACCGATCCATGGGAGCTCCTCTAGAAGCAATGCCAAGCGTCCATTCAATGTCGGTTTGATCAATGGTCAAGATTTGATGACGGTGGATCTATGGGCCCATTGTCATACACTTGGGAGCCTCCAACCGACCTACTGCTCGAATTTTGACAACCAGCACTGTAGGATGCAAAGGCGGTGCATCCTAGGGCCGGCCGACGCCCTAGGTGCTCCACCGACGTCCCTGCTACCTACAAGTACCCCCTTAATCTACACTATAAATATATGGTGTGGAGCTCGGTGGAGAAGTGCCCCCATTCAATTCCAAGCTCTCCAAGCTTATCTTAGCTTTCTAGCTTAGCATTAGCTATAGAGTAGTAGTCTAGTAGTGGAGTAGAGCAAGAACGGAGCTTCTCTCGGAGTCTAGAAGAGTCTTCTGGGTCTGGTATAGCTCTTTTGTAATTCCTTCATTCAACATTTACTCTATTCGGTACTTTATTCTAGTACTTTATTTTAGTATTATTGCTTTGCTTTACTTAATTACTTGTTTATTATTGTTCATTATTAGTGAGCTTAGGTGCTTATTGTTTGGCATTAGTAGCATAGGTTATCTCTTAATTAGCAGCTATTCGTTAGTATCGTTCCACCGTCTGGTTAGGGTGCTTTGATCTCATTTCATTGGAGCTCAGATCGAAGTAGTAAGTTTATAGATTAAGCGTGGTCTTAAGTTATAGATTACCTATGGATACGGCTAGGCCTTTAGATAGATTATGGTAGGTGGCAAGTGATGACAGCCTTGTCCATCCTTTGTATTCCACCACGTTAGGTCTAGTTATTAAATCATAGGGCTCATGACAGACCTTGTCTATTTAACTCTCCTAGTTGGTAGGTGGGCTATGCCCCGAAGTACTAGCGCATTTCTCCTTGTCATTTGTTTACCCTTAGTTACTTGAAAGATATATCACTTGCTCTCCCACCTAGCTATCTCTAGTATAGCTTGTTTAGTAATTTAGTTTAGGTAGTTCACATTCAACTTCCACTATCATTCACCTACCTAGAATACACTTAGGCTTTTCTTTAGCAATCCTGACAGTAAATATAAATTCTAGCCTTCTGCCTTTCTGTGGGAAAAATATAAATTCGACACTCGGTACTCACCTAGCGAAGTGCTACACGATAGTTCTGTGCACTTGTGGAATTCCTCCAGTAGTTGTTAAGAAGTATGAACAAGCATTTTTGGTGCAGTTACCGGGGAAGGCAACTGGCCTCGGATTTATATTGCTAGTTTTGTTAACTAGTCTTTTAGTTATCCTAAGTAGTTTATCCTTTTTTCTCATACCATATCACTACCCTACACGATCATGGGCGACAAGTCCATTCATGATTTTTCTGCACCCTTGGCTGCTAATGTAGTCACTAGACCTAATGTTATCAATGGGGACGCTAACTTTGAGCTTAAGCCAGCGTTAATTATGATGGTTCAGGCTAGTTCATTTTGTGGGAAAGCCCACGAGGATGCAAATGCTCACCTCCAACACTTTTTGGAGATTTGTAGCACATTCATCATTAAGGGAGTGAACCAAGAGGCTATACGTCTTTGCCTTTTCCCCTTCTCTTTGATACGAAAGGCTAAGCAATGGTTTTACTCTAACCACATTGCTGCAGATACATGGGACAAGAGTTCCAACGCTTTCCTAGTCAAGTTTTTCCCTATGGGGAAGACTAATGCTCTGTGTAATTAGATCTCTAGTTTTCAACAACTAGCGGATGAGTCGATTCTCGAAGCTTGGGAACGAATGCAAGAGTACGTCTCTGTATGCCCACACCATGGCATGGAAGACTGGCTTTTGATCCAGAACTTCTACCATGGATTAGTGCCATTAGATAAGAGCCATTTAGATGCTGCTATTGGTGGAGCATTCTTTTTGCTAAGTGTTGCAGATGCCAAGACACTGATCGAGAAGATAGTTTCCAACCAAGGATGGAGCGATGATCGACTCCAACCCCGTAAATGAGGTATGCATTCAATTAAAGAAATTGATATGCTTGCAGGTAAGATGGATCTGCTCGCAAAGCGAGTAGAACATTATGAGAAGGTGAGTGCCTAAGAGACACTCAAAGCCATGGAATCCCACATGACTTGTGAAGTCTGTGGAGATGTTGGACATTTGGGATATTCCTATCTCGAGACATAGGAGGATCTCAACTTCGTCAACACCGACAATGGGTTTCGTCCACAACAACATTAAGGATGGAATCAGCGCTCCAACAATCAAGGAGGTAATAATTATTACTCTTCTCAATGCATGAAAAATCAAGGTAATAATAGTTATGCTTTCCTAAATCTTGTTTATAACAATGGTAGAATGACTAATAGCATAAATAAGAAGTTGCATGCTTATGACAAGATGTTGGAAAATATAAATGCTAAATTGGATGAGTTTTCTTCTGCTTTAAAGAATCAACTTAGTTTCAATAAAATGATAGAAACCCAATTAGCCTAAATTGCTGCTGCTATCCCATCCTATGAAAAAGATAGAATTCCTAGCAAACCTGGAGGAACCATGGAGATAGCCAACCTTATTACAACAAGGTATGGCTATGCTTTAAGTTCTTGGGGAGCATACTTAGTAGATTCCCCATTTACCATTAAGAAAGGTGATCCTGGAACTCCCGTGATTGACTGCTCCATTGGAACTCATACCTTCCATAATGCTCTGTGTGATCTAGGATCTAGTGTTAACATCATGTCTAAGGCAACTTATGATAAATTGTTTTACACTCTCCTAGCTCCAACTTCAGTTTACCTACAATTAGCCGATCAATCCACCCGTTATCTCGAGGGTGTAGCCACTGATTTATTAGTTAAAGTTAGGAGTGCTTATGTTACAATAGATTTTATGATCTTAGACATGGGCAACAACAAGGATACACCTTTAATCCTTGGTCGTCTTTTCCTTAATACTATAAATGCTTGCATATATGTGGCTTCTGGGCAAATCCAATTTCACTTTGCTGGAAGAAAAGACATATTTGCTTTTGCCACTGGACAGACCCTCTTTGATGAGAAACAGAAAAAGAAGAAGCATCCAAAGAGAATCAAGATGAAGAAACCAAAGCCAATTGAAGAACCAGAGAAGCCTATCAAGAAGAAGAAGAATAGAAAGGGATGGCGTAAAAAGAAAGATCCATCCTCAAATTTGTCATCCCCTGGTCCTGATGAGGCCTTCAAGGTGGAACAAGAGGAAACACCTCCGCTCAAGGAAGAATGACCTTGAGTCCATCAGAAAGGTAAATCTTCTATTACATTGCATATTTACCGTATTTCATTAGTTGTATCTCATATTAATTTTCCAATAAATTTGCTTTGCATTGCATGATTAGTTAATTGCATTAAGCTACTCTATGTTAATAAATAAAGTTCTATAGTAGCTATGCATGTTAGGATAGGGTTTGCATTAAAAAATAGCATATAAAAATAATATTCAGTAGTAGTCTTACTGAATAAGTTATCTAGTAGTAATAGGCTTAGTCATTTAGTCATTCATGCATTTTAGCAGTATTAGTTACTCAATAAAGAAAGAATCAAAAGAGTCCCCTAGAAGACATTCCAACTTATGCAAAAGGTAAACTTGGGGGAGACATCTCTCCCCGCTCAGGTATGAAAAATCATAAACTCTCTCTTTCCATTCATGTTTGTTTTACATGTCAATATTCATGATCATAGAATGTAGAGAGGAGTGCCTTGAAATTTATCTTAAATGAAACTCTGCTCTAATAAAATGATTATAATTTATCAAAGATGATGAATAGTTGCTCTATGATACTTTGCAAAAGCTTGTCATACAACCTGATACTTCTTAAGTTTTTAGCATGATAACTTAGAATTCATCTTAAGTTGAATGCTTTTGTGGGTTGCAACTGCTAGAACCAAGTATAAGTTCTTGTGAGAAATGTTGTAGCCTTGATTAGAGTAAATCTTTGAACCTATCCGAGGGATTGTAAAAATAACCTGAAGTTTTGTTTTGCAAAATGCTAGAACTCTCTTGCTAGAAGTTTCTCAATGGTGATAAATTCCTACCAAAGCCAAATACATATTCATTCATACATGATAAAGCCACTATAAAAGCTACTTGTTTGTTTTGAGCTTTTTCAAGCCTTGTTCATCTGAGTAGAGAAACTTGACATGCTTTTTGATCAAGATCATGTACACCCACATATTTATGCTATTCCTACACTAGGAATACGCAACCACATATGCTTTCCATTCATTATTCCTCTATGAGAATCAAAGTTACCTCTCTAGCTATCTTTCATAAAAAAGAGAGGCATGGGCTACAGAAGAACAGAAAAGAGAGAGAGAATAAAGAGCAAAAAGCTCTAGTGTTCAAAAAAGAAAAAAAGAGAGAAAAGAGGGTGAGAAAAAGAAAAGTAGCCATGCCCTCTCAAAAAGAAGCTAGAGAAGGGAAACTTCTCAAAGGAGTTCCACTTTCACCAAATATACCACGCACATGCACATCTTGATCAATTAGTATGATTTGTTGCTCCTTGTAATCTAAGTGTTTGATTTAGCAATAAATTCAATTCAAGTAGGTTATGCTTTTATCCCCTACTTTGAGCCCTATATAAGCTTTAGGATAGAAACTAAGGCTAAGAACCATGGCCTTGGTGAGATTTCAAATACCACTGAGTGACTTGAGTGAACCATCTAAGGAACTTAGGCAAGTTTTCTTTTCAAAATTTATTGAAAACCTCTAGGAAGTTTGAACTAAACCAAAGTAGGCAAAAAGTATCTATCTAGCTACACATTCTTGCAATTGCTTGTGTCAAGGTGAAAGCTATAAGTCTCACATTGCTAAGACAGATGGTGAATTTCTAAGTGCTAACATGTTCAACTCAAGAGATAGTATTTGTTTATATATAAGTCTTTGCAGGGCGTTACATTGTAGCAACTCCTGATCCAACACCTATTCCATGCTAAACTCGCATCTTTACTGAGGACAACAAAGGGGTATCTTGGAGGAGCTTGTTGACAGTCACTAACACTCGTTTTGACCATCAACATTCCACCTAAAAGCATGGCAAAGTGAGGTAAATCATCATCACATGTGAAGAACTTTGTTTATAATTCACCTAGTTCCACTTGTGCTTGTAGAATTATTTGTATGTAGGAAATTTAAGCAAAAATATGCAAAAAGGTGACAAATATGGACACATGGAGACAAGTGGACATGGTAGGAGGCTTTGGGCCCACTTAGGCCCACCGTTTGGCCCCACTTGGGCGCCGCCCAGCCCCCCAAGTGGCCCTGCCATGTCATCGATCCATGGGAGCTCCTCCTGAAGCAATGACAAGCATCCATTCAATGTCGATTTGATGTATGACCAAGATTTGATGACGGTGGATCCATGGGCCCATTGTCATACACTTGGGAGTCTCCAACCGACTTACCAACCGACCTACTGCCCGAATTTTGACATGTGCTGTCCAAGAAATCGCCTTTGGAAACCGACCAGCACCGTAGGATGCAAAGGTGGTGCATCCTAGGGCAAGCCGGTGCCCCCTACCGTCGCCCGATGCCCTAGGTGTTCCACTAACGTCCCTGCTGCCTACAAGTCACCCCCCACACTCTACACTATAAATATGGAGTGTGGAGCTTGTTGGAGAAGTGCCCCCATTCAATTCCTATCTCTCCAAGCTTCTCTTAGCTTTCGAGCTTAGCATTAGCTATAGAGTAGCAGTCTAGTAGTGGAGTAGAGCAAGAGCAAAAGTTCTCTCAAAGTCCGAAAGAGTCTTCTAGGTCTGTTATAGCTCTTTTGTAATTCTTTCATTCAACATTTACTCTATTCAGTACTTTATTCTAGTACTTTATTTTAGTATCATTGCTTTGCTTTACTTAAGTACTTGTTGATTATTGTTCATCATTAGTGAGCTTAGGTGCTTATTGTTTGGCATTAGTAGCATAGGTTATCTCTTAATTAGTAGCTATTTGTTAGTACCGGTTGCACCGTCTAGTCAGGGTGCTTTGATCTTATTTCATTGGAGCTCGGATTGAAGTAGTAAGTTTATAGATTAAGCATGGTTATAGGATCTCTGGAATGCCTAGAGGGGGGTGAATAGGCCTATAAAAATTCAACTCAAACCAAAGTCAAATTCACCTGCAACACTGCCGCTCTATGAGCGCAGCACTACCGCACCTGCAGGAGAGATTAGTTCATAGTTTAAAATCTACCCAACAAAATTTAGATTGGGTAAATTTCTTAGCTTCCTGTAGGGTAGTAGATCCCAGATCAACAGCTAAAAGTGGTGGGAACACCACACACAAGTAGATCAGCCTCAAATTCTAGAAATCACCTCAATCAACAATATGTGATGCAAGTAATGTAAATCAAGCACAAGTGACATAATGATTTATCCTGTGGTTCGGCTCACCACCAAGGCTTGCCTAGCTCCATATTGTTGAGGTTAGCCACTAAGGCTTAGAGCTTTCTAGCCCTTTCTCGTTCTCAAGTCAAGAGACTTAACTCTTGAGATGATGGGTGAGTTTACTAGCTTCTAGAGATGGTTACAAACCTCCCGGGGCTGCTACACAAGTTGGCAAGCTCTACGGGCTACGCTCTAGCCGGCTAGGAGACAAGCTCCAAGAGTAACAAACACAACTACCAGCCAAAATGTGAACCAAGTGCTCTTTAGAGTTGGGAAATCAATAGAGTTGCTCTCTAATCAAGTTTGGGATCCTTTTTCCTCAAGGATTGATGGGGAAATCAATGAATTTGCTTGAGGGCTTGAGGTCAACAATGGAGGGAGAGATAGAGAGCTCCTACTCTGCTTTGGACATGCTCAAGTAAGGAAAAAGAGGCAGATATTCTTGGGAATGAAGGGGAAATGTATATATATACCCCTAGCCCCCAACGGTCACTTAAAATCAAAAATAGCCGTTGGTGAGGAAAGGGAAAGGTATATATATACCCCCAGCCCACAATGGTCACCGCACCCAAGGGGTTGGGCGAGACGAAGCCCATGGCCTCAAGGTTGGGCAAGATGGAGCCCGGGGCCTAGAGGTCGGACGAGATGGAGCCCGCGACCTTAGGGCCGAGCGAGACAAATCCCACGACCTTAGGGACGGACAAGATGGATCCCGCACCAAGAGGATGGGTGAGATGGATCCTGTGACCAAGGGGTCAGGCGAGATGGATCCCATGACCAAGGGGTTGGGCGAGATGGATCCCATGACCAAGGGGTTGGGTGAGATGGATCCCACGACCAAGGGGTCGGGCGAGACGGATCCCATACCCAAGGGGTCGAACGAGACTGTTTAATACGTCTTGAGCCATCCGGGGAAGTCAGCATAGGCGCTAACTTCCTTATGTCGTGACTCAACTACGTTAGTGCCTCTCTTCAAGTGTGACAGTGCTGCACCATGCAAGACAACAAGGGTAATAGTGAAGAGTAGACTGTCTTGACTGTGAATCTGAGGATGCTTGTAGTTGTTTGAGCACTTGGTAGCATATATTAGCTTAAGCATTGTATCCCCCTTTATAGTACGGCTTTTCCTATACTCAAATTCAAGATATAAAAGAATCTTAAACCTCTTTTGAGTTTGAAGCCATCTATATTTCTAATTGGGGGCTCCTTCATTTTGTGTAGCATCCTTGAATATAAATTCCCTGCTTGTCATCTCGATAAATCACATTAGTTCTCTAATTACATGGTCATTATCACCAAAACCCACAAGTAGGGCTTGATTGCACTTTCAATCTCCCCTTTTTTGGTGATTGATGACAACCCAATTAGAGCTTACAAAAGATATGAAATAAATACTGAGATTTTTGAGCCATGGGTGTAGAGCCTCCCCCTAAGTATGTGAATAGATAATTGAATTCTCAAATTGGCATAAGAAGCCAAGATTCACATTTTAGTGAAAGTGATGGGGCTCCCCCTACATCCATGCTCCTGTGGGGTGCTGCATACTGTGTTAGGTATGTAAAACATGATGCAAATGACAGTTTGTGCATAAAGTGGTTTGCTGTTGCAGCCAGGTGCGGTACTGCCGCACCAGAGTGCGGCACTACCGCACTTGCTATAGCAGCATAGATCAGAACAGACACCTCACAGCATGTGATATATATATAAAGATATATATTCTAGCACAATTATATCATAACTGACATCATAGATTAATATATGTCCATATCCCAACCATATATAAATTACTTAAGTACGGATACGAACATAGCAACCTCCATGGCATCGAAAAAGTTGTTGACCCCTCTAATTTTCTCCCCCTTTGGCATAAAGCACCAAAAAGAGAAGAAAGATCAACACCTACTCGTCATCTCCCTAGATGTCTATCCAATCAATATCATCACCTCCTACAGCCCTAGTACCTCCTACAGCAGTCCCGATACCACCATCACCATCATCATCGTTGGAGTCAATACGTGCATGGCCCTGACGGTGAGTCATGGTGGTGAAGCGAGTGGAACGCCTTGGCTCCTATGTTTGACAGTATCCCTCTAGGGTCTCATACCAATCTACTGCTCATCCCTGCTGCTCCTCCTCATTATCTGAATCTATGTCGAAGAGACTCGGAAGGTTATACTATGGAGGAGGTGGAATAGGAGGAAGTGGGGAAGGTCCTATCCATGCTGCTGACACTGCTCAAGCTGTGTCTCATATGCTCTGTCAGCTGCATAGGTGCACTTGCCAAAGATTGCCTTCAACTACTTGCCAAACTTCTTCATCTTGCCTCCTCTGCGAGACCTAGAGTAGGAAGATTCAGAGATGTCTACATGAGCATGAGAGCTCCCTTTTTCCTAAGTAGCTACAGTTGGCTGGGTCTTCTCAATTTTGTAGACGTTGTATATCCCATCCTTCAGAAAATAAAATCCAGTGACCCTCTCAATCATGAACATGAGGTAAGGGGCATAGGGCAGCCCCCTCCTCCCATCCTCCACTGTAAATCTCAACTCAGTCCATATGAATCTAGGGACATTGAACCTATCCCCACCTAGAGCAAATCTAGCCAACACATTTCTCATGTAGCCATTAATATCTAAGGCTGCTCCATCTTTTGGGTTGGTGGTGTTCCTGATGAGGTTGTTGAGGATGTAATAGAAGCTTTGTAGACCACTCCTCTTGCCATCTGCAATCCTTCTATCTCTCCACATGTAATTGATGTCACAATCTTAGCTCGAGGCTCATCGTGAATGTAATTGTAACCTCTGTGCTCCTCCCCAAAGCCAAGAATCCGGCTAAAAGTGACAAAGTCGACTCGGTAGTGCCAACCATCAGTCATCCAATGAATCTCATCAAAGGTCTGGTCATAGAAGTATGTGGCATGAAACTATGTAAGGACCTCCTCATTCTAGTTATACTAGAAACCCATGATGTCTGAAAGCTAGAACCTATCACAAATTTTGATTACCGTGTCAAACTCAGGCTCCTCCTTCTCCTACATCTCATCCCAATCAATATACTACATCTTGATGATCTTGGTTTCCTTGGATGCAAGAATGGTAGTGGCATAAAAGTTGGAATGAAACTCATTCTAGAATCTGTAATCAATGCCCAAATCCTTACGCACTGCATAGGGATTGATCCCCCTTGCCTCTTCCACCAGCTTCCAACTCTTGGAATAGTTGACAACTGCATGCTGGCGGGAGTCATCTGGAGGTCTCATGATGATCTCACCCTCAAAATCTCTCATGTATCTACCATCAAACTCAGAGAGATGATGTGGGGTGTGAGGAATGGTATCAGTGGTATGACCTATCATCTCCAGCCACTCCTCATCTTCAATGTATTGCTCATGCCTCCCCCTATCACCAAGTCCCCTTACAGCTACACTACTGCCTGCTACTATTGACCTCCCTTGACCACGACGAGGTGGATCCTTGTCTCTTTGCTCATTCATCTTTCTTTTTCCCCTTCGGTCATTATCTCCGTGCTCCATCTTCTCAAACGAGGATAGGAGAGGGAAAAAGAGCAATTGCTCGGGCCAAGAATAGCAACAGTCACCGATGGTGTTGGAAGATGGCCGACAACCACCACGGCACTGCTAGAGATTGGCAGCACGCGGCCAGGCAACGACGACGCATGGGCATGAGAGGAAGAGAAGGTGCAGGCGTCGGCATCGGGTGAGAATGAGGGAGAGAGGGAGTTACCGTGGGCCTAGGTAAAGAGATAAGGTAGATGGGACCCACAGTAAAACCATTTGGGCTGAATCTCAATTGAGATTCAAAGTGCGGCACTACTGCATGCCTAGCCCAGCACTGTCGCAGAGCGGCACTGCCGCATGGTAGGAACAACACTGTCGCACTCCCCAAAAATAGTGGGAGTTAGCTATAATCTATATGACTCTCTCTGTATAAGATATGGACACATATCACCTATATACCATGACCAAAAACAAATAATCGATACAGACCATGATCATGATACATAAGTTGCCTTTTATAAATCATTTTCATGCACAATATGAAAATTTTCAACTCTTTTGCCTAGATACTAGTTTATCAAACAGAGGCATGCTAAAATTCAAACCACATTATGAGAATCAAGTATATTTAGCTCACTGCGCGAAGCACAAAATCATGACTCATTGAGGGGCTTTGTGAAGATATCGGCTAGTTGCTTTTCGATGCTTACATGATGAATTTTGATATCTCCTTTGGTTTCGTGGTCTCTCAAGAAATGATGATGGATGTCTATGTGCTTGGTTCTAGAGTGGCTTACGAGATTGTTTGAAAGCTTAATGGCACTCTCATTGTCACATAATAATGGGATTTTGGTAAAATGACATCCAAAATCATGAAGAGTTTGCCTCATCCAAAGTAGTTGGGCACAACATACACCGGCCACAATGTACTCAGCCTTGGCAGTAGAAAGGGCTACACAATTTTGCTTTTTAGAACTCCAAGACACTTGGGATCGTCTAAGGAATTGATATGTCCCCGAAATGCTTTTTCGATCTACTTTGCAACCGGCGTAATCAGAATCTGAATACCCAAATAGATCAAACTTAGAGCCCTTAGGATACCACAAACCAATGTTAGGAGTTTGTACTAAATATCTCAAGATTCTCTTAACGGCCACTAAGTGACACTCTTTCGGGTTAGCTTAAAATCTAGCACACATGCACACACTAAGCATAATATCGAACCTAGATGCGCACAAATAAATTAGAGAGCTGATCATGGAACGATATACCTTGGTATCCACAGCTTTCTCTTCAATGTTGAGATCAATATGTCCATTGGTTGGCATTGGAGTTTCGATAGGCTTGGCATTCATCATGTCAAACTTCTTGAGCATATCATGGGTGTACTTCATTTGACTAATAAAAGTTTCATCATTCACTTGCTTGCTTTGAAATTTGAGGAAGAACTTCAACTCACCCATCATGGACATCTCAAATCTCTTTGTCATGATCCTACTAAACTCCTCACAGAAAGTATGATTAGTACTACCAAATATTATGTCATCGATATATATTTGGCACACAAATATATCTTTACCGACTTTGTAAGTGAAAAGGGTAGGGTCGGCTTTGCCTATTTCAAAGCCTTGTTTAAGCAAGTATTCCTTAAGGCATTCATACCATGCTCTTGGTGCTTGCTTAAGCCCATAGAGCGCCTTTTGGAGTTTGTAGACATGTTTAGGAAACTTGGGATCTTCAAAACCAGGTGGTTGCTCAACATAGATAAGTTCTTGAATGGGACCATTGAGTAATGCACTCTTCATGTCCATTTGATATAGCTTGAAATTGGCATAGGCTAGAAGCATTCGGATTGCTTCAAGTCTTGCCACCGATGCATATATTTCCTCAAAGTCCAAGCCCTCTACTTGAGTGACACCTTGAGCAACCAATCTTGCCTTGTTTCTTATCACCACACCATTCTCATCTTGCTTGTTGTGGAACACCCACTTGGTGCCAATGATATTGGTGTTGGGTCTCTCCACCAAGGTCCACACTTGATTTCTTTCAAAATTGTTGAGCTCATCTTGCATGGCCATCACCCAATCCGGGTCTCCAAGTGCTTGTTCTACCTTAAGAGGCTCCAAAGAGGAAACAAACAAGTAATATTGACAAAAGTTTGCTAAATGCAAATGAGTTGTTACCCCTTTTCGAAGACTCCCAAAGATGTTATCAACAGAATGATCCTGTTGTATTGTTTGCCTTAGCCTTGGATGCTCAATGGCCTCTTGTTCATCTTCTAGATCTTCATCATCATCTTGGTCAAATATGGGTTGTAGGTTTTGTCCACGAGCTAGAGTCGAATTAGCTGCTGCTGACTATGTAGGTGCGGCACTGTAGCCCTCAAGTACGGCACTACCACGCTTTGGAGTTGCAGCAGGTGTTTGCTACAGTGTAGCATCAAGTACGTCAGCAGAAATTGGTGCAGCAGCAACTTGAGGAACCACCACTTCAGTGACTTCATCTTCTTGTGGTCTAATATCACCAATAGCCAATTGCTTAATTGCTTCATATGGTGGATCCTCCTTTCCTACAACACTTGAATCAACTTGCTCCACTTGAGAGCCATTAGATTCATCAAATGTCACATCTACCGCAACCTCAACTCTCCTGGAGGTTTTGTTGAAGACACAGTAGGCATGCTCATTTGATCCATAACCAAGAAGAAAACCTTCATCAACTTTAGGTGCAAACTTAGAGATTTTGGGTTTCTTGTTAAGTATGAAACACTTGCACCCAAACACTCTAAAGTAAGACACCTTAGGCTTGTTACCGGTTAGAAGCTCATATGAAGTTTTCTTCAACTTCTTATGTAGGTAGAGGCGGTTGATGGCATGGCAAGCGGTGTTGATGGTGTCACACCAAAAGATGTCTGGCGTCTTGTACTCATCTAGCATTGTCCTTGCCATGTCAATGAGTGTATGGTTCTTTCTCTCTACTGCACAATTTTATTCAGGGGTGTATGGAGTTGAGAACTCATGCTTGATGCCCTCTTCATCAAGAAACTCATCAACTAGAGTATTCTTGAATTCGGTCCCATTGTCGCTTCTCACTTTCTTGATGGGAAGACCAAACTCCTTTTGAGCTCTTCTAACAAATATCTTTACATTCTCTTGAACTTGGCACTTGTCATGCAAGAAAAATACCCAAGTGAAATGGGAATAGTCATCAACAATAACAAGATCATATTTGTTACCCCTGATACTTAGGTAGGCGACTGGTCCAAAGAGATCAATTTATATTAGCTCCAATGGCTGCTTGGTGGCCATGATGCTCTTTGGTGGGTGAGGTGCTCTAACTTGCTTTCTGGCTTGATAAGCGTTACAAATCCTATCTTTCTCAAAGTGAACATTTGTTAGTCCAAGAATGTGTTCATCTTTTAGAAGTTTGGCCAAGTTCCTCATCCCAACATGGGCTAGTCAGCGATGCCAAAGCCAACTCATGCTAGATTTTGCCACTAAACAAGTCTCAGGCTTACTTTACTTTTGTTGAAATCAACTAAGTAAAGCTTGTTCTTTAATTGACCCATAAAGACAATAGAGGAATCCTCCCTTCAAAAGACTTCTACACCCTTATCCGAAAAGAGACAATTGTAGCCCATCTCACACAATTGAGAAACAGACAATAAATTGTAACTCAATGAATCAACATGTAATACATTTGTAATTGAATGCTCAAGGGTTAGAGCAACTTTACCAAGACCAATCACATCCCCCTTTGAATTTTCTCCAAAGACTATTTTCATTTGAGTGCGTCATCGGGAAATATGATGAGAACATACTCCTTTCTTTGGTCATATGATTTGTACATCCACTATCAATCACCCAACTTGATCCACCGGAGGAGTATGCCTACAAAACAAGTTTAGTTGCTAGATTTAGGTCCCCAATTTGACTTGGGGCCTTGCATGTTAGTCACAAGAATCTTAGGAACCCAAATAGTAGTATTCCTATATATGTTGGTTTCCTTTCCAACATATTTTGCAACCAATTTCCCACTGCTGTTGTTCCTCAAAACAAAGCATGATGTCAAGCTTTGTCGAGGTGCATAAATCTTTGGTTGATAGGCATACTTATTCTTGGTGGCCCACACTGGTTCCTTAGCCTTTTGGATAACCTATTTCTCCTGTACACCTTCTTCTTGGGCTTAATTTGATCAGGAATAGAATTGGTAGCCTTCCCATTTTTGCAGGGTGCGGCACTGCCGCCCTTTACTGCGGCACTACCGCTGTGCGACATTGTTGCTCGGGGACGCTACACTGCCATGGTCTGTGCAGGCTGATCTGTACCAATTTTGCCCTTCCTCTCAAACTGCACACTCATAGCCATTCACTATCCTTCTTCCATTTATCTTGGCTCCTTTTGTGTGTCCAAGCCCATGCTTGATTGAGGGGTGTCTCCCTTGCTTGAATTGAGACACTTTTGAATCATTTGCCTTCTTGTCACTTACTTGAGCCTTACCACTCAAGCAGCCCTTGCCAATGATCTCATTGAGTCTAGCAATTTCTTTTCTCATTGCCTTCATGTTTGCAAGGTTAGTGGAATAAGCATTCAAATCAATATTATAACATTTTCCACAACCTTGACTAGTAGAGGTAGTAGAGGCATTCTTTGCCTTAGAGGGATGTAAGTTGCTATCCCAAAGAGTGTTATATTGCAGCTCAAGTTCTTTGTGCTTTTCATCTTAGTCATAATACTTTTTCTTGAGAGCAATATTTTCTTCCTTTGTGATAGCATGGTCCCCTTATTCTTTGGCCAAGGCCTTGCGCAAGGATTCCACCATACTTCTCTCTAATGCAAGAGCTTCCTTGCAAGCAATGTGGAGATCCTCTTGTTGGATAAGAGTTTCCTCTCTAGATTCTAGCTCAGCTTGGACACTCTCTAAGTCCTCTATTAGCTTAGTGATAAATAATTTGGTCTTTCCATACAAATTTTTAGTTATCATGTTTATTTCTTCATCACTAGAGCTATCACTAATATCACTACTAGAGATATCACTAGGAGGTGGAGGAGATTTGGCCTTCGATTTGAATTTTACCTTCTCACCCTTTGCCATGAGACAAATATGAGGGGAGTAGTAGTCATCATCGGACATGTCGTTGAAGAGCTTTGGTGTAGGGGAAGACTTGTGAATAGCAATAGTTGCAACATTCTCATCCTCTTTACTTGTGCTTTCTTTAGTCGAGTCCCATTCATGCCTAATGTGAGCCTCTCCCATGTACTTCTTGCTCTTTCTACGGTCATGTTGGGGACCAATACCAGGGTACCCAAAGAGGAGGAGCTAATAACCATCAACATTGATTCATCTGAGCAGTCAAGAGCATGACTACAGCTCCACCCGACCTCTAGGTGCGCAAACTCCGCCTCACCCAACCCCTGAGGTGGCTCCACCTTGCCCAACACCGAGACCATGAGCTCTTCCTCGCCTGATCCTTGAGGGCAGGCTCTACCTCGCCCGACCCCTGAGGGTGGCTCTACCTCACCTGACACTAAGGTCATGGGCTCCGCCTTACCTGACCCCTAAGGGCGGGCTTTGCCTCGCCCGACGTCTAAGGGCGGGCTCCGCCTCGCCCGACGTCTAAGGGCAGGCTCCGCCTCGCCTGACACTGAGGCCATGGGCTCTGGCTCGCCCAACCTCTACAGGAGGGCTCTGCCTCGCCTAACTCCTGAGGGCTAGCTCTGCCTCGCCTAACATCTAAGGGTGGGCTCTGCCTCGCCTGACGTCTAAGGACAGGCTTCGCCTTGCCCGATCCCTTAGGCATAGCTCCTAACGAAAGCTCACGCTACCACCAACCACTATGGGCTAGAAAGCACAACCCAAGGTCAAACTTCTGGCATCGTGCGAGGAGCGGTCATGTCTCAACATGACCCATCCCTGCGACATGTTATTCTAGGGAACTCACATCACCCATAGTGATGGACGCATGGTCACTATGTTGCCTACTCCCTGTACGACCGCTGATCAGCACACTAGTTCACCGCGCTACCCATTGGGGTAGAGTGGGACGTTATGACCTGCTGACAATGCCAGGGCATGGCATCATCGGTAGGCAGGCGCTCAACGTGGAGCTATCTCTGTCACCACCTGCCATGCCAGCGGGACCTGCACAAAGGAAAAGAAGGGCCCGATGACCCTAGAGGACTTCCTCTCCCTCTCGCTCTCCTCTTTTCTCCTGCTGTAACCCATGCTTTCCCTTGGCCTATAAAAGGGAAAGCAGGGTACCCCACTAAGGGCATCAGATAAAAACCACTAGCATCGAACCTTGAACACATAGCCAAGTAGCGACCGAGCTCTTGATACCCATTTGTTCTTTCCACCAGAGACTTGGGACCCATCCTTCTCTCACCTATTTGTAACCGCTACTATAAACTTTTTAGTGCTAGTAACACAAGCAGCAGCAATGAACTAGACATAGGGACATTCCACCTGAACCAGTATAAACCTCATGTCCTCTTAGCACACCATCCGAGCCAGACGCGTAATATTAGAAATTTACTCATTGGTGTTTACTCGAAACACCGACATGTTGGCCTTCTCCTCTTCATGTGCAAGATGCAATGTATCCCAAATTTGCTTGGCAACATCCACACCAATCACTCTATTGTATTCATCACCATCTAAGGCACTAAGTAGCACACAAGTAGCTTGACCGTTTAGGTGGATGATTCTCATTTCTTCCATGGTTGGATTCTTAGGATCAACCGGTGCCTCAAATCCAGTACAAACAACCTCCCAAATGCTAGGATGAAGACCTATAAGATATACTCTCATCAAGTGCTTCCACTAGGCAAAGTTAGTCCCATCGAAATGAGGTAACTTGCCCATAGGCACATTGGTGAAAGACTTGCGATCATGGTTAGTCATAGACATAGAAGAATAGTTAAATGATACGGTAGCATATTTGTTGTCGTCATTCTTCTTGCCCTTTCCTTTCTTGTCCTTCTTGCTATGCACTTGATAGGAATCATCATCATCACCATCTTCGGAGCTGCTAGATATCTCACTTGAAGATGCATTGGAGGCTTTTGCTTCTTGTTCCTTCTTCTTTCTTGCTTCTCTTCTTTTTCTTCTAGCTTCTCTCTTGAGTCTTCTTTCTTCTTTTCTTGCTTTCTTCTCTTCTAACCATTGTTGTTCCTTCTTCTTTTTCTCTCTTGCTTCTCTTTTCTCTTTTCTAGCTGCCCTTCTTCTTCTTCTTTCTTCTTCATTTTGAGCTTTTTCAGCATCGGTTGCCTCTAGCTGTGGGAGCATGGAGTTGCTCGCTGTAGAGGCGCTAAGCTCACTATTGTCGGTGTCATGAAGCCCAACATCCTCTGGATCGATGTTGATGGGCTTCACAACACTGGATCCTCCCCTGGGTTCCATACCTCACGTGGTGAAATGCACACGAGGTAACCTCACTCTAATACCACTTGTAGGATCTCTAGAACGCCTAAAGGGAGGTGAATAGGCCTGTAAAAATTCAACTCAAACCAAAGTCAAATTCACCTGTGGCACTGCCGCTCTATGAGCGTGGCACTGCCGCACCTACATGAGAGATTAGTTCACAGTTCAAAATCTACCCAATGAAATTTAGATTGGGTAAATTTCTTAGCTTCCTACAGGGTAGTAGATCATAGATCAATAGCTAAAAGTGGTGGGAACACCACACACAAATAGATCAGCCTCAAACTCTAGAAATCACCTCAATCAACGATATGTCATGCAAGTAATGTAAATCGAGCACAAGTGACACAATGATTTATCCCATGGTTTGGCTTGTCACCAAGGCTTTCCTACCTCCACGTTGTTGAGGTTAGCCACTAAGGCTTAGAGCTTTCTAGCCCTTCCTCATTCTCAAGTTAAGAGACTTAACTCTTGAGATCAGGGATGAGTTTACTAGCTTCATGAGATGGTTACAAACCTCTTGGGGCTACCACACAAGTTGGCAAGCACCACGGGTGATGCTCTAGCCGGCTAGGAGCCAAGCTCCAAGAGTAACAAACACAACCGCCGGCCAAAACATGAACCAAGTGCTCTTTAGAGTTGGGAAACAAATGGAGCTGCTCTCTAATTAAGTTTGGGACCCTTTTTTCTCAAGGATTGATGGAGAAATCAATGGATTTGCTTGAGGGCTTGAGGTCAAAAATGGAGGGAGAGAGAGAGAGAGAGCTCCTGCTCTACTTTGGATGTGCTCAAGTAAGGAAGAAGAGGTAGATATTCTTAGGAAGGAAGGAGAAAGGTATATATATACCCCCAGTCCCCAACGGTCACTTAAATCATAGATAGCCGTTGGGGAGGAAAGGGAAAGGTATATATATACCCCTAGCCCACAACGGTCACCGCACCCAAGGGGTCAGGCGAGACAAAGTCTGTGGCCTTGAGGTCGAGCGAGACGGAGACTAGGGCCTAGAGGCCGGGTGAGATAGTTCCCACGACCTTGGGGTCGAGCGAGACAGATCCCACACTAAGAGGTCGGGCGAGATGGATCCTATGACCAAGGGGTTGGGAGACAGATCCCGCACCCAAGGGGTTGGATGAGCCCATTTAATACATCTTGAGCCATCTGGGGAAGTCAGCGTGGGCGCTAACTTCCTTGTGCCACGACTCAAGTGCGTCAGTGCCTCTCTTCAAGTGCGACTGTGCCGCACCACGCAAGACAAGGGTAATAGTGAAGAGTAGATTGTCTTGGCTGTGAATCTAAGGATGCTTGTGGTTGTTTGAGCACTTGGTAGCACATATTAGCTTAAGCATTGTGTCCCTCTTTATAGTATGGCTTTTCCTATACTCAAATTCAAGATATAAAAGAATCTTAAACCTCTTTTGAGTTTGAAGCCATCTATATTTGTAATTAGGGGCTCCTCCATTTCATGTAGCATCCTCAAATATAAATTCCCTGCTTGTCATCTCAATAAATCTTATTAGTTCTCTAATTACATGGTCATTATCACCAAAACCCACAATTAAGGCTTGATTGCACTTTCCATGGTTCATAGGCTATAGATTACCTGTGGATATGACTAGCCCTCCGAATATATTGTGGTAGGTGGCAAGTGGTGACAGCCTTATCCATCCTCTATATTCCACCATGTTAGGTCTAGCTATTAAATCATAGGGCTCATGGCAGACCTTGTCTATTTAACTCTCCTAGTTGATAGGTGGGCTATGCTCCGAAGTACTAGCGCATTTCTTCTAGTCATTTGTTTACCCTTAGTTATTTGAAAGATATATCATTCGCTCTTCCACCTAGCTATCTCTAGTGTAGTCTAGTAGTTTAGTTTAGGTAGTTCACATTCAACTTCCACTATCGTTCACCTACCTAGGATAAACTTAGGCTTTTCTGTAGCAATCTTGACAGTAAATCTAAATTCTAGCCTTTCACCTTCCTATGGGAAAATATAAATTCAACACTCAGTACTCATCGAGCAAAGTGCTATGCGATAGTTCTGTGCGCTTGCGGAATTCCTCCAATAGTTGTTAAGAAGTATCAACACATACCACTGAAAAAACTTGCAAAAATATACAATATGTGCAACATCCCGATTTACTTTTGTAACATCCGTGTGTAACATTGCAATATACCTCTGAAGCATCTGAAAGACTTGAAACATATATTTGCGACATATAGGAGGGGAAGGCCGGGGCCAGTCAATTCTGGTTGTCGGGTGGGATCCGGCAGCACACGAGCACCACCAGAACTAGCCACGCTCATGCGTGTCCTTGGCTTGGCCAAGGAAGACCTAAGGCGCCATGACACATACGCCCCAATGGTCATGGTGGAGTCAGTGGCGCTTGGCAGCGATGGGCGATGGATAGACTGTAACGCCCCTAGTGTTACGAGCTTGCTTAGCACCTGGGTTAAGGCCTAAGAGAAATTAGCAAAATAAGTTCTTGAGTTTTTAAAATTTTAAACACACATGAAATGATAAACAAACCCTGTGCAACTCACTTTTATGGTTGAGAGAAATCAAATAAATATCTAAGTTAATTTACTCAGTGCATAAAAGTGCTAATGAAAATCCTAAGTGGTTTTAATTGTTTGGTACAAAAAACAATTTCTATAAACAAAAATAAAATATAACTCATGTATAGTGATTATGTAAGATGATGAGCAAGTGGTGTAGATGAAAATGCAACTTTAATTTTTGGAAAATAAATGTGTTAACTAATGTTCTTGGGAGCTCAAAAAATCAATTTGGAAATTAAAATCAACCTTTTTGTTAAGTCGGCAAAGATCTGAACTTATGTTAAAGTACTATTTTTGGTGAGTTATATTGGGCAAAATAATTAAATAGTGCTTAAATATTTTGTTCCTATGGTTTAGTATCAAGTATGGACTATTGCATGAAGTACTTATTGGTTGGAGTTAATAAAGATTAGGCCTTTTAAAAATTGTGGCAAAAGTTTTCATGGTTGTTAAGTTCAAACTGAACTCTTGTCTTTTCTAAGTCTGAAAGGGTAGTAGACAATGCCATTTTGGCGTTTAAATTCTAACTAAAATGTTTAAACACTAGCTTCATATTCTTGTATTGTCGGTTGCTTCTAAGTGAGCACTTGGGCACGGTGTAGGTCGTAGGTGTGTCGGATGCCACGTTGCCCTCTTTAAAAATTTCTCAACTTCATTGGGACATGTTGTAACCTAGTTGTTGGCGCTCTGTTCGTGCACCAGCGTTCAGAGCGATGATCTTATCTTGGCGTCTCTCCATCTTTCTCTTAGGCCATCCTCTGGTCATAAGCATTGCTTCGCTAGTTAGCTGTTGGCACCAGCTACAGGTTAGTGGAATTGGTTGAGTCTTAATCGAGATGCTAAGTAGTTTTGGGATCACTTTAAAAACTATGCTGGGCACCATTTCGGCCACTGGCCCCGTAGGCACGGTCGCCACACGTGCGTACGCTGCTGGCGCTGAACTCAGGCTGTGGCCGTGTTGTTGCCGCTGGCTAGCTCGTGTGCCCGGTCGGTGCCGCGCAGCGCCCTTGGCCTCGCGTTGGCCGTCCTGGCTGGCATAGCCTGGCCCCGCTATCACTGTGTGCGCACGCCACCCTCTCACCGCCAAGCCACACACAGGGTCGAGACAAGGCTATGGCTATCATATCCTTGCCATTGTGGTGCTCACCCCACCCCTCATTTCATCTACCACGTCGAGCCTCTAGGCAAGTGCCAATGTCGCCGTGACTAGGCCAATGACCTCGGTCGCAGGGGCAATGGTCATGTCTCTCTACTATGCTTGCCCTCGCTAGCCAACATCGGTGTGTCTCGTCGTCTATGCGCACGTGCTCGTACTGCTATGATCGATCAGGGTCACCTCGTCTTAATTCACTTGGGTTCACTCGTGTGACCTCCCCACAGCCACACCATGCATAGAGCCACCATTCCTTCCTCTTCCTAATCACCAACTCGGGCTTCGCAGTGCAATTCCCTGCATCAGTGGGTGGCATAGGTAGTCAGTTAGGTGCCCTGTTCTCCTCAAGCCTGGCCGATCACTACCAACTGGCAATTTGGCGTTTTGCTCACCGTTGGTCAGGTGCGCCACCGAGCCTATAGGTTGGGAGGTAAGGCTTGTAGGTTGGGTAGTAGTTCAATGGCTCATACCCTCGAACTCGTCTTGACTTCCTCTGTCCGGTGCTCGTGCTATTGTACCTAGGGAACTCTTTAGTGTCTGGCTCAGGGTATCGCCGCTGTCCCCGGGCACACGTGGCTAGACCTCCTTGGCCCTCCCTTGCTTCAACAGTCACTATAGCATGTACCACGGTGAGCTATTTATGCTTCCCCACCATCTCTACATTTGCATGAGGACATAGGCTCGCCGGAACGCTTGCGCCGCCGTACGGATCCACCATCTTTGAGGCTAGGGTTGGGTAGTACACTATTGGACCTTCCGTCATTGTGGTAGAACCACCTAATCTAATGTCCTCCCAAGAGTACTTATCTTCTATTAGATACTAAGTACCCAAGAGAGTGCACTAAATCATACCGTTCCATCGAGCTCACCCTAAGAGAGAACTCAAATATCCACAGTTTTCCCTCAAGATCATAAATGAGGGGATAAAGCTTACAACATTCTTGAGCATTTCTTACATCACTTTATTACAATATTAGAGTATTACACAAGTTGAATGCAACAGCGGAATTAAAACAGTTTACACGTAAAAGAGTTTATACGTTTTTGGTTCACAAGTTTTATCTTGCAGCGGAGCACAACATATGACCAGAATTACAGTGGAAATAGATATTAATGGCAAATTATTAATCATAGTGAACATTTATAAACCTGATATGATGGCAGATCTTCAAACTTCTCTTCAAAAAAAACTTTTAGTGAGGGTTATAAATAAACACTACGACCGTAGCATGAAAGGAATCTTCTCTGAGCCCACCAGAAGGGTTCCACACACAAGAGTCAGCTCTAGTATCCACCTATCACCTGCAACAGGGGGAATAAAACCCTGAGTACTCGATTGTACTCAGCAAGACTTACCTGATAGGAGGAAAATAAAAGACTCCAAGGATATGCAAGGCTTATTTGGCATGCTGGTTTTTGCATTGCAGGAAGCGTTACTAAAGGTGTATCCTTATGTACATGCTTTTAGCGGTTATTTTAGTTGATTAGCTAACCCTTCTAGGTAAGCAACTTTCAAGCATGTGGTAAGCGATCAGAATAATTTTATCACCTTCCATGTTCTAGTTCTTACTACGGTGCTAGACCATAGTTAAGTCATTACCGTCTCATAGAAACGGCGATTCACGAATCAATGTATCCTAGCTGGGTACCCTAAAACACACGCCCCGCTTGTACCCTAGGCACAAACGGAACCAACTCATCTCACTCCTATCAAGGGGTCTAGGTCTCTGTCCAAACTTGGACTCCAAGCCTCCAACACCTGAGACCTAGTCTCAGTATGGTGCTTAGACCTCCACCTAGTACCCATCCCTAAAGTTGGTCCAAAAAGAGCCATAACCCATGACAAGAGAGTAACAAGTCTTTTCTCTCCCATAAGCAAGTATGTGCTCATGATAATAAGTCTGTGACCTGACTACCATCCATAGCAATAGACGGTCCTCAGTCGACACATGCGGGACAAATGCAACCAGAGCCTCACTCGATTGCCTATCCAAATCCAAATCTAAATCCAAAGTATGGTCCCGTCTGGTCTCCCGTTATTGTCCATATATATTTCATGCGAAAGTAACATGATAATAGTAACAATAATATCTTTTCCTATCTCTCGTGAGTGATAGGTAATCACTCAACTTCTATCGGGACCCTATAGCATAGCAATCTACACGATCCTATCATACTTGTAAGACTCATATGATAAGGATATATATATGCAAGTGGATTTCATTCAACTCTTTTAAACTTAATGCATAAGCATAAAATAAAGTGCAGAATAATAGGGGTTATGCATCGGGGCTTGCCTGAGCAAGATATAGTCGAAGGTTAGCATTCCATCGTGGTAGCACGATCATCAAGGCACCATCTTTTCTACTACTCCGATTGACTCCACGATCTATCGTTGTCCCTATGATGATACACGTAGATGCAACACAGAGACGTAATTAATTTATGGCAGCCGCAGCTCTAAGAATATGGCTACGCCTCGCAAGCTAACGAGCTAGCTCTAATGTCTAACGTACTAGTCCACATATCCACGTTGTCGAGTAAGGCGTCGTTTCCCAGAAAAATGTTTTAGTTCTACCATACCGAGGTGTTTCGGCATTTTTTCGATTTAATATATTTATATATACTTACACTAGGGCTCATTAACTATGTTAGCAAACTAATTGATATGAAGCTACAAAAATTACAGTGAGCACCTAATAATGTTAGTAACTTTCTATGAAGATTTCAGCGCCAACACTATCACCAATTCGTCACAATAATTCCTATAAATTTATGTTTTAACAATATTAAGTACTTCAAATTAATTAGATTACTCTAAAAAATTCTATGAAACTATGTGAACAAAATATACTAGTAGATAGATCATGATTTTAGGAACTGAACAAAATTAGTTTGACAACTCTTGGTTAACTATACCAATTTATCTTCAATTTACAAGCTAGTCTTAGAAACTAAATTAGAAACACTTTAGAAAAAGAAGAAAAAAAGAAAAGGGCCGGTGGCCATCCATTCGGCCCAGCAGCTTGGCTTAGCCCAACGCAGGATGCGGGCGCGCGCAGTACGCCAGCCCAGCAACGGCCCAAGGCTAGGAGCCCGCGCGCGCCCGCTCTTTTGCAAAAAGAGGGCTCAGGCTTTTAGACATTTAAGCGGAACAGCGAAGCACTATTATCGTAGACTCATGTTTTGCATCAAGGACCCTAGAATGTGCCGTCTTTGCAATGGGGCTGTCCCTAGGCGATGGCGTGGCAACCGACGGCAACCTGCGGTTTCACCAAGCAACAGGGGACCCGTTCTGACCAACTAAAGGGTCGACCACCATCACAATTCAGACAGCAATGATGGGTCGTAGTGAGATATGGGGAGGTGCCCTAGGATACGCTGCAGCGACAGGCGGTGGTTCGCGGCGATGGTGCAGCCGTTCTGGCGAGCCTATGCACTCTCGGAAGGGTAGAGGTGGCAGAGAAGCATCAGTAGCTCACCATGGTGCACGCTCCAATGATGGTTGAAGTAGGGAAGGGTCACGATGGTCTGGCCATGTGCGCTCAGGCACGGCAGCGACATCCTGTGGCGGTCCTGGCGTGTCACTGCAGCTCCGACAGAGGCCTTGGATAGAATGACACGAGCACTCACTTGATGAGGTCAAGACGAGTTTAGGGATATGAGCAATCAAACTGCTACCAGCTCTACGGTCTTACCCCCAACTTCTCGGCACGGAGGCGTTTTGACCGGCGATGAGCAAAACGCTAAATTGGTGGTCGGTAGCGCTTGGTCGAGCATGGGGAAGATAGGGTGCCTAGTTGTCTTCTTATGCCACTTACTGGTGCGAGGAATCAAACTATGAAGCCCTAAGCTAGGCGAATTGGAGGGCGGAAAGGCAGAGCTCGAGCCGTGGTCATGCCGTGGAGAGAGCACACGAGCGAGGGTGAGCGGATTAAGATGGGTGGCTCTATTCGATGGTGGTAGCACGAACACGTGTGCATAGGTGACGGTTCATGGGGCTTGGTGCGATGCGCTTGGATGGAGCGGCAATACCAAGCGGGGCTCATCGGCATCGACTAGTGGGGACAAGGCAAGGCAGCGGAGCATCCCATCGCCACTATGACCGGGGCCAACGACCAAACATGGCGGCAGTGGCATACACCAATGGCACGATGCGGTAGGTGAATCGAAAGGGTGGGGCGGGTGCCACATTGGTCGAGCAACGACCACCGTAGCCATGGCTCACCCTACGAGTGGCACCGTAGCCAGCCGCCTGAGTGTGACCCACACGTAGCAGCGAGAGCCAGGACGCACAGCCGAGGCTGGCCAACGCCTGGCTGTAGACGCTATGCGCCACCACCTGGGCGCGCGAGCTGGCCAGTGGCAGCAGCCCGGCCATAGCCTGAGCCGGGCGCCAGCAGCATGGCCATAGCCTGAGCCGGGCGCCAGCAGCGCCCACACGCGCGGTGACCAAGAACCCAGACCGAGAGATGGCAACTGGTGACGTGCACGTATTTTAAAGCGGAGCAAAAGCTGTTAATGATCGCGATTGAGGTTCAACTAATTCCCCTAACCTAAAGCCAGTGATACCAGCCATCAAGCGGAGTGATTGCCATGAGCAGGGAGCAACCAGAGAAGGGGATAAAAGAGCACTAACATGGGCTCACCATGCTGAACGCCAGTTCGCGAACGGAGAAGCAACAACATGATTTCAACACGTTTCAACCAAGTTTGGGCAATTTTTAAGAGGGTATCATGACACCCAACACCACTACCACCTATACCATGGTCAAGCACTCATTTAGAGGCAACCAACAGTACAAAAACATGAAGCTAGGGTTTAAACAATTTAGTCTGAATTTGAATGCCAAAACAACATTGCCTACTATCTTTTTCCGACTTAGAAAAGGGTAAGGGTTCAGTTAGAACTAACAGCCTTTAGCATTTTTGTCACAATTTTTAAAATATCTAAACCCTATTAATTTCAACCAACAAGTATTTCGCACAATAGTCCATACTTCGTGCTAACCTATAGGGGCAAAATATCTAAGCACCATTTAACTATTTTGCTTCGCCAAAAATGGCATTTTAAATATAAGTCCAAATTCTTGCCGATTCAACAGAATGACTGCTTTTTAGTTTTAGGTTCGATTTTTGAGCTTTCAAGAACGCTAGTTAATAACATTTGTTTTCAAAATTTAAAGTTGGATTTTCAACTACACCACTTACTCCTCAACTCTACTTAAATACTAGACACAAGTTATATTTTATTTTTGTTTATATAAATTATTTTTCGTACCAAATTATTAAAATGATTTATCCAATTTTCTGGTTAGGATTTTCACTAGCACATTTTATGCACTATGTAAGTTAACTTGGATATTTATTTGAGTCCACAAAAGTGAGTCACAAAGGATTCGCTTATCATTTCATATGCATTATAACTTTTTAAAACCCAAAAACTTGTTTGGCTAATCTCTTTCTCGGGCCTCAACCTCGGTGCTAAGCAAGTTCGTGACACCAGAGGTGTTACAACCGCCTCCAACAATTGTGCGTTAGTCCATGAGCTGACGTCGGCCCGATGGACGCGTATTTTTGGCCCTCGATAGGCCGGCGTGGCCGTGGTAACACCTCTGGTGTTATGAGCTCGTCTAGCACCAAGATTTAGGCCTAAGAAAAAATTTCGAAACGGGTTTCTCAGATTTTTGATTTAAAACATACTTGATGTGATAAGTAAATCCTATGTGACTTAGTTTCGTAGACTCAAATAAACGATCAAGTTAAATTACTCAGTGCGTAAAGATATTTAGGAATGTCGAACGATAATTCTAGCCAATAGATAGCGAACGGTTGGTTCTATTAGATTAAGCATGAAAAGCAACTTTTATAATTAAAATAAAATCCATTAATAAATAAGAACGATATATATAGCTTTTGAATCTAATTTGAATTCGAGCTTTGTTGAAAATCTCCTTATGCCTAGATGTTGCTAATTGTCTAAATTAATAAACCGATAGAAATATCTATAGGTATATATATACTCGTGTGTTTATTTTGATAAGCACGCTCAGTTGAAAAGCTTTGGTCTAGTGACATGTTTATGTTTTTACATATAGACTCATTTTAGTCCCTATGATAATTTGGTAACGTACCCGCGACAGCTGCCCCTCTGGCCGTCTCATAAATTTAACGTGATTAGTGTGAAAGCACGTAACAGAAGAGAGATAGCGCAACAACTTCATTTACTTTTTCGGACGTGGCGTTCAGCATACTCGCCTTGCTTTGTAATTATGCACCGTCTCGCCTTCCATCGTGGCTCTGCCCCTCCCCCGGGCGTGTCGTTTTGCCTACTTCACTGTCCTTCACTCCCTCGCTAGCATCTTGTTTGAATTTTAATGGAAGCACATGGCTCTGTCGTGCCCACACCCCCGCTAAGCGCCACCGTCCATCGGCCCACTTCATTGCATCATCTCTGCCTGTTTTGCTTGTTTCTATCTGACTCTATCGATCCTTGCGCTGCTCCCTCTCCCTCTATTTTTCTACTGCCTCGGTCTTGTCCTTGCCTGCCTCTGCTTGTCTCTACGGTCTGCCTCCATTGTCTCGTCGCGTTATTGTCCTTGTCGCAGCGCCGTTGTTTGCCTTCGCGTCCTGCCGAGTTGAGTCATCTCATCCATGCCTCTGCTGTCCTATGCCCGGCGCTGTGCTGCTCGTGCGCATGCTCCCTCTAGATAGTTGGGCAAGGCGCTGTTCCTCGCATTAAAACGTGGCCGCTGGTAGCTCTCACTCGCTCTGCTTGCCTCCTATGCCGGGTCGCCATCACCGCACCGCTGGGCCACGACCGCCATCACCGCTTTCATCGCCTACCATGGAACATGGCGCCCGCATTGCCACACCACTCCACCTCTGCTGTTGCGGCCTTGTAGCACCACCATCGCTTACCTCCCATTCACCGGAGCCACGCGTAGCTCCGCCTACCGAGCCACAGCCACACTTGGGCCATAGTGCTCCAAGCCGTCGTAGAGCCTGCCCATGTCGGTCATCGTGTCGTGCCAACCGCAGGTGCTCCGTGTCTGACCGTTGCTGTACCCGTTGCTCCTCGGCGCGCCAATGCCGCTAACACCCCACGCGTCGCTCCTCCCTTCCTCGCTCCTCGCCACCGCTGAGCGCCTAGCCGGACGTGACCTACCCATTGCCCGTAGCGCTGCCCCTCCTCTTCCACCCCGGCGTCCACGCTCAGCACCCTGGCGTCTGTGCTCTGCTCCCGGTGCCTGCGCTGCCACCACCACATGCGCAAGCGCGCCAGGCTCACCCGGAGCAGTCCTGCCCGTGCCTCTCCATCGACCATGCCGACCACCGCATGCGCAGCGCACCCGAGCCATGTGCTGCCCCACGCCATCCGCAACAGCACTGCCACCGGCGGAGTCCTTTCTTAGTCCGTGCTCTACTTCTGAGGAGGGGAGAAGGTGAGATATCAAATTAGAGAATGTTTCGGGGTTCTTAGTGCAAAGTACGTGACTCACATGAACAGTAGGATACTAAATAGATCGAAACGAGGGTTGTTTTTGCTAAACCACCAGGCCAGTTTGGGCAGGCCGTGCATGGGCCGGCTTGCCTAGGCAGCTCATGCCGCGCGCTGGACTAGCCTGTGGCCGCCGCGCCTGGGCCGCCTGTGTGCCACGCTAGGCCGGCCTATTTCCGTGTGCCTTGCTGGTGCCACCCATGCCTGGGCCGCGCTCGCACCTACGGGCCAAGCCGGTCGTGGACGCTGGTTGTGGGCCTCTGTGGGGCCACGCTCATCGTGGGCCATTTGGGCCGCTGTGTTATTTCCCTTTTCCAATGAATTAGTGAAGATTTCCTAATATAAATTGTGAGCTAATTTTGTTATTTAAATATAAAATCATTTAGGAGTCCAAAAATTATGAAACCAATTTTGTTAGTCCCCTAAAATCATGATCTATCTGCTTGTATATTTTATTCACATAGTTTGATAATATTCTTGGAAGCCATATAATTAATTTGAGATACTTAATAGTGTAAAAATATAAACTTGTTGGAATTATTATGATAAATTGGTAATAGTGTTGGATCTTGTCGATGTTTGACCACCGATAGCCTGCCACGGGGGTCCTCGAGGCAGTATGTCCAGGCTTCAGTGTATGCAGAACTCGACGGTAAATGCAAGAGACGGTCGATTTATCCTGGTTCGGACCATCGATCGTTGATCGAGTAATAGCCCTACGTCCAGTCGGCGTTAGCCTTTACGTTGGATTGATCGTAAAGTGTTGTGTTGTACAATTGTTGTCTTAACTCCCGATTTAAGGAGCCCTGCCCTCCTTTATATAGTTAGGAGGCCAGAGTCCTAGTCGGTTTACAATGAGAGTTTCTAGTAGGATTATAGGATAATACTACTACTAAGATTACAGGGGAAGAATCCTAGTCAGGCTAGTTCTTCTCCCCTCCTTGCGGGGTATCCTATGGGTCCCGCACCGACAAGCCCCTGAGCAATTCATGGTTGACTTCTGCAAAGCCTCGTCTTGTTCCTTCAAGTCTTGTCGAGCAGGAACAAGCGTCGTCCGAGTGCTTTCTTGAGCGAAATCGTGTAGCGCTTTATGAGATCTTCACGTGGTGTGTACCTTTTTGAAGAAAAAAGTACCCCCATTTGGATGTAGCCCCCGAGCCTCTTGCTGTTTGGCACAAGGAGCTTGAGGGTCTTTTCTTGAAATCTTCCTGATTCTTCATTGAAAGGTTCCCCGGCTTCCTTGTTGAAAAGAGCTCTGATTTAGCTGTGTTTGGGTTCTTTTTGTCGGAAAGAGCTCGGATATAGCTATGTCCGGGTTCTTTTTATTTTGTGGCCTTGAAGTCGTCTGTCTTGAAGAAGTTTTCTGAGTGACATGCGCTTTTTGAAGAAAAAAAGTGCACTCATTGAGTGTAGCCCTCGAGCCTCTTGCTATTTGGAACAAAAAATTGGAGGGTCTTGAATCTGAGTTGTTCGACAGAACTGTATACCTCTCCTTTTGCAGCCCCGAACATATATCCAAGTTGTTTTGTTTAGGAAGAACTCGGATGTAGAGTCTTGGCGTATTCTCTAGTAGTCTGCTGTTGTCAGATGTAGTTGTATGGTGGTGGTTGAGTGTAAATACTTTTTGTTCACGGGTTGTACTGTGTTGGTATATTCTTTCGAATATGCTCATCTTCGAGTACTGTTCCCTCTCACCTAAGTCTTCCATTATTGAGCCCTATCTTTTCACTATATCCTTTGTTAGGCTTGTTCTGTTGGTACTCCTAGTCCATGTGCACCGCTCCTTCGATCTATAAATACCCTCCCAGAGTGCTTGTTTTCATTCATTGAACATTCTGTTCAAACCTTTGTGGTCATGAACATGGTAGTTTGTGAAGTAGAGCAGCCCCCGGGCGTGTTTTATAGTTCTTGTGTGTCTTGTCATAGCTAGAGGAAGTCTTGTGATGTGGGCTTCGTTCCTTTATCTAGCAGTTCTAGGTTGATCCTCGTCGCCTGTCCTAAGACTATCCGGTGCAGATCAACACCATATCCAGCATCACATCGGTCTTGGGTAGATAGATGCCTACCAGCCTTCTCTGCTCCATGTTGTCCCATCGTGCTGCTGATTTCTGCCTTGGATGCACTACATTCATCCTTTGAAGAAAATAGTATAGCCAATGACGGTTTGTCCTTCCAAGTAGCAATTTGGGACACGTAGTCGTTCCAGAGCCTAGCCTATCCAGGTTCCTCTTTGCTACTTTGCTTTTCATGGTACCGAGTTCGTTGGGTCTTGTAAGATTTGTAATCTTCTATTTTTGAAGTCGCTTGTAATGGAAAGAATCTTATCTCCTGAGTTATCATTTATTTTTCTGTTGTAGTCTTGGTTGTTCATGAGATTCCTGAGTTCTTTCCGTAAGAACTGAGTTCTTATGTTCCTTGTGAGGTAGCCCTTCTTTTCTTCATGGTTGACGGGTTCTTTTTTATAGTAATCTGATAACTCCACTGTAGTACTAGATGGATAAGTCTGAAATCTGCCCGTTGAATTGTACCATTGTGTGGATTTGTGCCCACCGTCATTTTAGCTGTGTTAGTAAAAGGACCGTTGCGTTCTCACATCGTGCTTTAACGGGCCTGGTGGGCCATTTTTATCGCTGTAAAATCTATTTAAAGACCTTTCATCTTCTTTTTCTTTACTGCCCATCTCTTGCCTTGAAACCCTAGCTCTTAGAAATCCAGCGTCGCCATTGCCGCCGCCATCTTAGCGCCGCCATCCAAGCTTTCTCTTCCCCTAGTTGCTTTTTGCCTCCATTAGTACATGGGTAAGAAGAAGGCTGCGAGCAAGTCCCAGGCATTGAGAACCAGGAGTTCATGGCCATGAGGGTTGCCTAGAAGTCTTGGCCGGCTCTGACGACGATTGAAGATCAGCTTCGAGAACTTGTCAGCGATGGTTTGATCCAGAGCAAGGCCATTGCTGAATGGAGAGTTCCAGGCGAGCATCGGGTCCCTGCTCCAAGTCTTGGTGAGATTGTTCTTTTCGTCTCCTTCATTCGTGCTAGACTTTGCCTTCCTGCCTCCACCTTTCTTCATTAATTTCTCAACTATTTTGGGATTTGCCTGAATCATCTTGCTCCTAATGCAGTCCTTCACCTTTCTGTCTATGTTCATCTTTGTAAAACTTTCCTTGGAATTCCCCCTTCTCTTTCTCTCTTTCATCACTTCTTTCACCTAAAACCCCAACCCCGCCGCGAAAACACCAGTGTTCTTGGTGGCTACGGGATTCAATTTCACCAGGGTCTTAAGAGCAAGTTCTTTGACTATGACCTAGTTGATTCTGTAAGGGATTGGTGTGCCAACTGGTTTTATGCCACCAATCTGATCCCTTCTCTCGCTGTCCACTCTAGATCTGGTCCCTTGGTTAATGACCGATGGGATAAGAACCCTATGACGACGGCTGAGGTTCAGGCAATCCAGCCATTTCTTGATAGGATAAGTATGTTGAAATAGTAGGGCTTGACCGGCTTCGGTATTGTCTCGAGCTTTCTTCATTACCATGTTCAGCCTCTAAAGGAGCGAGAGCACCTTGGCTTCGAGTAGTCTGGGGCTGAGGATCCTTCGTGCATGGTCCCAGCCCTTGAGTTGATCGATGAGGAGGTACTCAAGCGTCTCCAGAAGATGCTGAAAGGAGCAAGCGTTGTCCCGCTTACTATTTCTGAGTTCTCCACCAACAACCCGCCCCCAACTGTAAGTCATCTTCTCTTCGCACGGGTACTTTCTGTATTTCTTTTGCTGTATCTATTTTTACTTAATTTTCCTTGTCTTGTTGTTTTATTCTTTTCGTAGGGATTGGGGCATAACTTTATTGACCTGATCTCTCTTGATGTCCTCCCTACCATGGTGAATACTGGGGAGAACCTTGCTGGGGCTTCTGTAACTAGTAAGTTCCCAATCACCATAGTGTTTCCTAGAGTTTCTTCTGGATTTGTTGATGTATATGAAGAATATGTTCCTCATCCATTCCCTCGAGGTCCTCGTAGTGTCTCGAAGAGGGGGCGAGTGGATGGTTCTTCATCTAGTTTACCTTCTTCCAAGAAGTCTCACCAGCCAAGTACTCATCCAGGTACTCCAGTTGTAGCTAGCATGCTCTTAGGTGAGCATATTAATACACTCTGTCCCTTTGTCTTTTTGTTATTGTCTTGAACCGAGTTCTTTTGTTCTTTTTTTAGCTGGCGCTATGGTGGTCTTGGTCGAGACTGAGGAAGAAGAGGATGATTATGTGCCTCTTATGCGGTGGTGAGTTGTTTTCTTATTTCCCTGCACTTGAATCCCTCCTCTTTGTTTTGACTTTGGTCTTGATCATTTTGTAGTAAGCGGTCGTCGGGTACCAGTTCTTATGAGGCTCCTGCACCGGGTTCTTCTATGGCTCCGGTGCCGAGTTCTTCCGTAGCTCTGGTACCTGCTACACCGCTCCCACCGCCTAGTGGCGGGGATGTTTTTGCTGCTGTGGTTCCTCCTGCGAGGTCTTCTTTTTGTTTTGTGAAGAAGAAGGTGGCTGGGTGAGTGGATTCTGGCTTTGTCTCTTTGCTTCTGTTCTTCTTTTCTCTGGTTCTCATTGGCGAGTTCTTTTATCAACTTTCAGGCCTTCGTCTTCTCTCGTTTCTCCGTTGACTTCTTGCTAGCCCTCCGTTGTGCCACCGAGTACTGAGCCTTAGGACTCGCAGCGCACTATCGGTGAAGTCGTTATGGGGGCGATGAAGCTTTCTGGCGATGATGCCGCTGCAGACTTGGTTGCCCCGGAGGTGACCGTGGCCATTGCGGTGGGTCCTTCTGAGGGATTGGCCTTGGCTTCCTAGGAGATTGCTCTGGTCGTGCCTTCTTTGCCTCAACCGGCTTCTCCTTCTCTTGCCTCTAGTGGTCCGCCTTTTGCTGACGATATGGTGCAGCAGTTTGATGCCACTCATCGACTATCAGAGTTAACTGCTGCCTGGGGAAGCTTATCGACCCTTGCGACTTCTTTTGGAGAAAAGATCCAGGTAAGTTTTTCTACCGTTTCTTCTTTGGATGTTCGCTTTTCTTCTATCCTTATGCCTTGTTTTTCTTTGTCTCTTTTTGCTCAGTCCTTCTCTCATGATCATACCGGCTTCTTTTTCTCGTCTGAAAATGAGAAAAAGTTGTCTTCTGAAGTGAGCGCCCTAAAAGCTAATCTTGACCTCCTCCAGGCCGAGATGGAGGCTAAGTGTCAAACGCATCAGGAGGAGGAAAAATCTCTTCGTGCCTGGGTTATTGAGACCAAGAAGCAGAGGGATGCTGCTTTCTAGGAGGCTCAAAAGAATTAAGAGGCCATGAAGAACTTGGAGGTCGTGAAGGAGTGCAACGGTATTGCGGGTTCTTTTTGTTTCCTTCTGCATTCAAATTCTCCTTTCTGCTGACTTGTTGTTTGTTGTCTTGTCTAGCTCTTCAGGTTGAAAAGCATAAGCTCTCGGAGGGTGTTGAAGAAATGAAGACTCTTATTCGTACAAGTCACAACAAGGCTGAGGAGGTAATTACTCATGCTGAGGAGGAACTTGCGCTTGCTAAGTTGATTAGGCGTGGAGCTGATAGAGATCTTGTACAGGCCCAAAAAACTATTGAAGACTTGTCTAGCAAGTTGGCGACGGCTACTAAAAACTAGAAAGCTTTGTGGAAATCCTTTCGTTCAGTAGCCAACGTTCTCCGTACTCTAGTGGATGATGGGCAATCTTGGGCTTAGTTGATTCCTCGAATTCTGACTTGTTTCCAAGAGTTCGTGAAGAGGTGCGTCCAACTATGTACCAAGAATGTCCTGGCCCAAGTCAGAGTTCTTGCTCCAACGGCTCCTTTGTCCAAGATAGCAGAGGAAGCTGACAGTTAAGAATACATTGATGCCGTTGAGAGGATGGAGCTTGAGGTTGAAGACTTAGCTAGTAGAATAGTAGATAATCTTAATATTGTTATCTCTTCTCCTGATGATGAGGCTTGATGTATTTGACCTTTATGCCCGTGCCTTGTAATATGACATTATACTTCTTTTTGAATGAAGATTTTTTGTTGATGTCTTCTTTGCCTGGATGCCTTGCTTATTCCTCGGATGATTTGTCCAATTGGTCAGAGTTACTAGACTTGCCGAGTACTTTGTCTTGCTTTCATCTTTGCCTTGTAAACAATTCTGCGTGCTATCTTGACAAATTTTCTTGATTTGTCGAGTACTTTTCTATCCTTATAAACAACTCGTTATATATAGATCTTTGTGTTGACAACCTTTCTTGACCTATCGAGTGCTTGTCTGGTCTTCTTTTGTGCCATGTAAACAACTCGTTGATCTTTGTGTTGACAACCTTTCTTGATCTGTCGAGTGCTTGTCTGGCCTTCTTTTGTGCCATGTAAACAACTTGTTATATGTAGATCTTTGTGTTCTTGGGTATCTCTAGTGTAGCCCTCGAGCCTCTTGCTATTTGAAACAAGTAGCTAGAGGGTCTTGTCTTGAAATTACTGTGGTCTATGCTTAGGCTTAGTTTCAGTCGTTTTACTTTTTTGTTTCGGGTGTTAGCTTGTTAGCTACCCTCATCGGTGTGCTCAAGCATCTTTTCAGCTATTTTGCTTCGGCCGGGATGCTCAGGCGTATTTTCAGCCATTTTGCTTTTTATTTCAGGTGTTAGCTTGTTAGCTACCCTCATCGGCGGGCTCAAGCGTCTTTTCAGCTATTTTGCTCTTGGTCGGGATGCTCTAGCGTCTTTTTAGCCATTTTGCTTTTTATTTCGGGTTTTAGCTTGTTAGCTACCCTCGTCAACGGGCTCAAGCGTCTTTTCAGCTATTTTGCTCTCGGTTGGGATGCTCAGGCGTCTTTTCAGCCATTTTGCATTTTATTTTGGGTTTTAGCTTGTTAGCTACCCTCATCGGCGGGCTCAAGCGTCTTTTCAGCTATTCTGCTCTCGGTCGGGATGCTCAGGCTTCTTTTTAGTCATTTTGCATTTTATTTTGGGTGTTAGCTTGTTAGCTACCCTCATCGGCGGGCTCAAGCGTCTTTTCAGCTATTTTGCTCTCGGTCGGGATGCTCAGGCGTCTTTTCAGCCATTTTGCTTTTAAGAAACAACTCGGAGGAAGCCATGATGAGACATATGTTTGTCGAGAAAGAATCATCTTTATTGATCATGAATATTGATATGTCACAATAATACATATGTTTTTGGTGAGCGCTATCTTTGTTGATCATGAACGTTGATATCTTTTGTCTTATATACATATTTTCCCTTGAGTTGTTTTTATGCGTAGAATCTTCGTAGCTGACTGATGTGCCATGTATTGTTGACTTCTTTTCCATCTTTAGTTATGAGCTTGTATGTGCCTAGTCCGATGACTTTTGTGATGATAAAAGGACATTCCCATGGACTGAGTAGTTTGTGGCGTCCATCGGTTTTTTGTATTCTTCTTAGTACTAGGTCTTCGACTTGTAATGATCGAGACTGGGTATTTTTGTTGTAGTGGTGCCTTAGTCCTTGGAGGTATCTTGCTGATTGCAAGGTAGCATTTACTCTGACTTCTTCTGTACTGTCGAGTTCTAATCTTCGGGTGTGTTCTGCTTCTCCTTCGTTATATTGCTCTATCCTTGGTGACGTCTAGATCAAGTCTACGGGTAGTACGGCTTCTGATCCGTACACCAGGAAGAAAAGTGAGTATCTAGTGGCTCTACTTATTTGAGTTCATAGCCCCCATACAACCTTGGGTAATTCTTCAATCCATTTTGATCCATAGTCTACTAGTTCTTCATATAGTCTTGGTTTCAATCTGGCTACTATGAGTCCATTAGCCCTTTTTACCTGTCCGTTGGCTTCTGGATGTGCGACTAATGCGTAATCTATGCTGAAGCCACAATCCTGTGCCCAACTTTTGAATTCTGTTGCTGTGAAGGAAGAACCCAAATCTATGATGATTCGATTGGGCATGCCGAAGCGGTGCATAATGTCTTGGATGAACTCGACTGCTTTGGCTGTGCTGTATTTTGTGAGTGGTTTGTATTCGATCCACTTGGTGAACTTGTCAATTGCTATAAAGATGTACTCAAATCCGCCCTTTGCTTTCTTGAGAGGTCCTACTTGATCCAGCCCCCAGCAGGAGAATGACCAAGCAGGTGATATGCAGATGAGGTTGTGGGCTGGCACATGAGCCTGTCTTGTGAACATCTGACAACTTTGGCATCTTCTGACAAGTTTTTCTGTGTCTTTCAAAGCGGTTGGCCAGTAGAAACCAGTGCGAAATGCTTTGCCAACTAGTGTTCTTGAAGCGGCGTGATTTCCACAGCAACCTGAGTGTATTTCGTCTAGGATTTGTTTGCCTTCTTCAAATGAGACGCATTTTAGGAGTACTACTGATGATGCGGCTCTTCTGTAGAGCTTGTCTCCTACTAGGATGTAATTCTTGCTTCTGTGAATAACTCGTGTGGCTTTCTATTTTTCCACTGGCAATTTATTCTCTTTCATGTAATCAATAAAAACCTGGGTCCATGAAGTGGTGATTACCTAGATCTGGTTGTCTTTGGCTGAGATTTCAGGGGTTATCTCACCGGGTTGTTTGATAGAGGGAGCTGATAGCTCCTCTATGAATACACCGGGTGGGACCTTCACCCTGTCTGATCCAAGCTTGGTGAGGATATTTGCCGCAATATTAGAATCCTACAGGACATGTAGAATTTCTAATCCTTGGAAAAAAATTTCAAGTTTTTGGATTTCAGCATAGTAAGCACCCATGTTTTCTTTGGTGCAATCCCAATCTTTGTTGACTTGGTTGATGACTACTGCTGAATCGCCGTATGAGAGTAATCGCTTGATTCCGAAGGTAATTGCCACTCATAACCCGTGGATGAGAGCTTCGTATTCTGCTTCATTGTTGGTAGCTTGCCATAATATCTAAAGGATATACTTGAGTTGTTTTCCGTTCGGAGAAATTAGGAGGACGCCTACACCAGCTCCGCCTAGCTTGAGTGAGCCGTCAAAGTACATCTTCCAATGATCAAGGATGGTGCTTGGTATGGGTTGTTGAATTTCTGTCCATTCGGCAACAAAATCAGCAAGGGCTTGAGATTTAATTGCTTTCCGTGGGGTGAAATCAATGTTGAGAGCACCGAGTTCAACCGCCCACTTAGATATGCGCCCTGTTGCGTCTCTGTTGTGTAAGATGTCTCCGAGTGGGAAATCTGTCACCACGGTAATCTTGTGGCTTTCAAAATAGTGACGAAGCTTGCGTGAAGTGATCAGTAGGGCGTATAGTAGTTTTTGCACATGTGGGTACTAGATTTTTGATTCTGACAGTACTTCGCTGATGTAGTATACTGGGCGTTGTACTTTATACACGCGCCCTTCTTCTTTTCTTTCCACTACTATTGCTGTGCTGACTACAGTAGAAGTTGCCGCAATGTATAGCATCATGTCTTCGTCTTTCTTTGGAGGTGTTAGGACTGGTGAGGATGTGAGGTATGCCTTAAGTTTCTTGAAAGCTTCATTGGCTTCTTCTGTCCACTCGAACTTGTCTGTCTTCTTTAGCAATTTAAAGAAAGGTAACCCTTTTTTGCCGAGTCTTGAAATGAAACGATTGAGTGCCACCATGCAACCTATTAGTTTTTGTACATCTTTGACACTTCGAGGAGGGCCCATCTCTGTTATGGCTCAATTTTGCTTGGTGCTTGCTTCGATTCCGCGATGACTAACCAAGAATCCGAGTAGTTGTCCTGAAGGAACTCCGAATACACACTTGTTTGGGTTCAATTTCCACCTCCATCTTTTTAGATTCTCGAAGGTTTGTTTTAAGTCTTCAATCAGTGCATCCGGGTTCTTTGTTTTTACAGCCACGTCATCCACGTATGCTTCTACGTTTTCACCGATCTGATCACCAAGGCATGTTTGGATAGCTCTTTGGTAAGTGGCTCCAGCATTCTTGAGTCCAAACGACATGGTCTTGTAGCAGTAGGTGCCGAACGGAGTGATGAAAGATGTCTTGCTTTGGTCCTGTTCTTTTAATGCAATCTAGTGATATCCGGAATAGCAGTCCAGAAAGGATAATAGGGCAGATCCTGCTGTTGAATCGACTATCTGATCAATGTGTAGTAGCCCGAACGGATCTTTTGGGTAGTGTTTCTTGAGATCTGTGTAGTCGACACACATGCGCCACTCGTCCGTATTCTTTATCTGTACGAGAACTGGGTTTGCTAGCCAATCTGGATGAAGGATTTCTCTAATGAATCCGACTGCCATTAGTTTTGTAATTTCCTTTTTAATTGCTGCCTTCTTGTTAGGAGAGAATCGTCGTAGTCATTGTTTTACAGGCATGGAGCCTTCATTAATATCAATTCTATGCTCAGCCAACTCTCTTGGGACCCCTGGCATGTCGGCCGGCTTCCAAGCGAAGATATCTTTGTTGTCCCGAAAAAGTTGGTGAGCGCGAGTTCCTATTTTGTTGATAGGTGTACACTGATGATTGTCGTTTTTGAGGGATCTCCGGTGCCCAGGTCGATTTGCTTGACGTCAGCTTCCTTTGGTGGTGCTAGGATGCTTGGCTTTTTAGCCAGTATCTCTAGTTCTTCTTGACTTATTTCTACAGCAATAGTGGCTATTTCTTTTCTTCCATCGTTTGCTTGTGCTCTTGCTGCAATTTGAATAGCCTGAACATCACAGTCAAATGCACGCTTTAAATCACTCTGAAGAGAAAGAACACCGTTAGGCCCTGGCATCTTAAGCAACAGGTACGGATAATGTGGTATTGCCATGAATTTTGCTAGTGCCGGGCGCCCGAGGATTGCGTGATATGATGAATTGAAGTCTGCGACTTCAAACTTGATGAACTCTGTATGGTAGTTTGAGAGAGTTCCAAAGATAACCGGTAGAGTGATTTGTCCAAGTGACATTGCTGCCTTACCGGGTACTATGCCATAAAAAGGTGCGCTTGTTGGTGTGATCATCCCAGCGAGTTGTAGTCCCATCTTCCTTAGAGTTTCTGAAAAAATGATGTTGAGTCTGGCTCCTCCGTCGATTAGTACTTTTGTAACGGTCATACCGGCAATGGTTGGATCTAGAACCAATGGGTAATGGCCTGCGTTTCCTACGCTGGTCCATTGGTCTTCTCTTGAAAATTGGATTGGATACTCTGACCAATTGAGATATCTTGGTGTAGCAGGTTCTACTGCCATGATGGTTCATAACGCTAGTTTTTCTTTATGTTTGCTTCTAGAATCTGGAACACCAACAAAGATTACCGCCACTATTCCCCTAGATTTTTGGAATCCCTTGTCTTCAAGGTTGTCTCCTTCTTTTTTTGGATTGTCTTCTTTATTGTTTCCCTTGCTATCTTTTCTAGTGTATCTTTTGTTGAAGGTGTAGTAATTTCCGATGGTGTGCTTTCGGTTGGGGTGCAAGGGGCAACGTATGTTCTCAATATCATCATATCTTCTGGGCTTGGTAAATTTCTTTGATTTGTCAGCCATTGCTACTGTGTTGTCTGGACCACGCTTTCTCTCTTGATGTCTATTGTTTGGAGGATTTTGCCTGTCTGGGTTATCTCTATTGTTTCTATCCAGGAATCTTTCTTGTGTCTTCTCCTCTGCAGTAATCATCTTTTTCACTGTTCTTCTGAATTCTTCATTGTTTCTTGGGTTTTCTTTGCATAAGTCTTGAAATTGCCACCTAGCCATGATTCCGTGAGAGAAGGCTTTGATTACTTCTCGTTGTGTGATGTCATGTACTTGAGCTTGTAGTTCGCCAAATCATCGATAGTAATTTCTAAGACTTTCACCTCCTTTCTGCTTGAGTCCTTTTAACTCTGCGTGGGTAATTGGATGTGTAATAATTCCCACAAAATTTTCACAGAAAGCTCTTTGCAAGTCTTCTCAATTTCTGATTGATCCTGGATTCAATTTGTCAAACCATTGAAGTGGCATGGTTTCTAGGGCCATGGGAAAGAACAAGATTTTGATGTCATCATCTCCTCCAGCCAATTCAATTGATTGTGAGTAAATCCTAAGCCATTGCTTTGGTTTAGTCTTGCCATCATACTTAGAGTGGTTGGACGGCTTGAACTTGTGAGGTAGTCGTATTGAAGCAAGTCTGTTTGCAAAACAGAGGAATCTATCGTGCGTTTTGGCTTCCGTATATTCTGATTCTGCGCCCCCTTCTTGCCAACTGTCGTCTTGGTGAGAGTAGTTCTGTGTGGCTGTCTAAGTAGGTGCTTTGCTTCTGGTCTTTCTAGGTTGCTCGACTCAGTTGTTTTGACTATGATTTCTTTGGCTTTCTCCGTTGTGACTTCCACTTGGCCCAAGTCTTTCAAAAGCGGACTTCCTTTGATTTTGATCTTCCTGTTCATGAGATGTTGCCCTTCCATCGTGCATTTTAAGGACTATTGATCGGAGAAAATCTCGGAGTTGTTCTTGTTTTTCATTGGGATATGAGGTCGCCCTAAGTTCTTCTAGTGCTTCTCGGATCTTATCGTAGGGTGTATTTGCTGCTCGTCCTTCTTCAACCTCTCATTCTGATTTTCTTCTATTGTACTCGGCTAGGTCTGATTCATATTTGATCCAAGTGTCCTTTCGCTGCTTAGCACGGTGTTGATGTCCTTGTTTCAATTTGTTCTTTCTTTCTCTCGCTTGCCTCTGACTCTCAGTCTCACCATCGTGCCCCTAGATAAATGGTGATATGTTAGATTTGAATTCATCTAAAGACCTCATGTCAGGTACTTCTGGGGGGATCAATGGTGATTGAGGATGGCGAATCATGAATACTTCTCTAGCGTGAGTTGTTCTGTCATCGTCGTTGATTTTCGTACTGCCAGAGCTGTTGATAACTTCAGTAGATGTTTCAAGGTCATAGATCGAATCTCCTTCTTGGTAGGGTAGAGTTTTTGTCATCATATCATCGACTAGTTGGGTGTCATCATCCTCAAGAATGGTACCTGGCTAGTGAACGATGCAGTCTTGAGAAGTTATAGTTAGAACGAGACCTTCCTGGGCTCCCTTCAGTGGCATTCTGAGCACCGGATCGAGGAATCCTTCAGACTATGTCTGATTAGATGTCGCCATGTTGTGGAGTATGAACGGAAGAGGACCCGACTTCTTTGAAGTATTCTGAGTGTATTCCGAGTAGTATTCTTGATAGGTTGACGTCATGTTTCGGAGCTTTTTCAGAAAAGAACTCGGTTTTCTGAAAGAACTCGGATAAGACTTGGTCTCGGAAGCGGAACTTGAGTTCAAATCGGATATGTGAAGTCATGGAATCTAAGTTGGTTTGGACATTACGAGCTACGCAAATCTTTCGGCAAGTTGATCTGTCGTTGTCGTCGAAATGAAAGAGTCCTGATGATGATCTGAATCTTTAAGGAGATGGCCTTGGAGCTTGCCATCGTCGCTTGCCTCGTAGATCCATGAACCGAAGATGAAGATTGATCCCTTCGAGAAGATCATGTTATCGAGGTCCGTCGAGCTCTCAGATGTAAAGTCACCGAAAGCCCCTACCTGGCGCGCCAGCTGTCGATATTTGACCACCGATAGCCTGCCACGAGGGTCCCCAGGGCAATATGTTCGGGCTTCAGCGTATGCAGAACTCGACGGTAAACGCAAGAGACAGTCGATTTATTCTGGTTCGGACCCTCAATCGTTGATCGAGTAATAGCCCTACATCCAGTTGACGTTAGCCTTTGCGTTGGATTGATCGTAAAGTGTTGTGTTGTACAATTGTTGTCTTAACTCCCAATTCAAGGAGCCATGCCCTCCTTTATATAGTCAGGAGGCCAGAGTCCTAGTCGGTTTACAATGAGAGTTCCTAGTAGGATTATAGGATAATACTACTACTAAGATTACAGGGGAAGAATCCTAGTCAGGCTAGTTCTTCTCCCTTCCTTGCGGGGTATCCCGTGGGTCCCGCACCGATAGATCTGAAATTTCTACAGTAGGTTCCTAGCAATATTAGGTACTCACCGTAATTTTTGTAGCTCTAGAATAATTAGATTGCTAGATAGATAATGATGTCTTATTTCGAATAAAGATTAAATTGATAGAATGGAATAAAGAAACACCATGGAATTGTATAACTAAAACACTTGTTGGGGAAATAACACATTTCTCAACGATATTGATACGTAGATTAGTACGTTAGTCGTTAGAACTAGCTCGTTAACTTGAAAGGCGTAAATCATATTTTACGAGTCATGGTTGCAATTGATTAATTACGTCTTTGCATTGCATCGCATGCATATCATATAGGTACAATGATGAATCAATGGATTAAGTGAAGGATGAGTGGGAATCCGAAGATGGTGTAATGGTGTTCTCTCTAGGAGATGATGCAATGGGCTTTCTATCCAGATGATGGTGGATGATCTGAAGATGCAGATACTAACTTTTTAGTATATAATCTTACCCAGGCAAGCTCCGGTGCATAACCCCTACTTTTTTGCACTTTAAAATTATATTTGTGCATTAAGTTTTAAGGAGTTGAATGAAACCCACTTGCATATATATCTTTATCTTAAGAGTCTTACTAGTATGACAGGATCGTGTAGGTTGCTATGCTACAGGACTTCGGTAAAAGCCGATTGATTCCTGTCACTCGCAAGAGATAGAAAATATATTATTGTATTATTATCAATTGGAAAATATAAATGGTGGAAAGAAAAAATGGTGACCTGGCAGGAATATGGTTTGGGTATTGATGGGTGTAAGAGGTGGTGTCCTATGGCCAACGGGGCATAGCTTGCTTACATTGTTTTTCCTGTCCGTGTCGGTTAAGGACCAGCTGTTGCATTGGACGCTAGGCAAGTCATAGATTTATTATCCCGAGCACATACTTGGGTATAGGCGCTTAGAAGACTTGTTACTCTCTTATCATGGGTTCTGGCTCTTTCCAGACCGACTTTCAGGGTGGTTTTTGGGTTAGGAGTTCCTTGCATCGCACTGAGTCCGGGACTCAGGGGCGAGGACTTGGAGTCCCAGTTTGGATAGGGACCTAGACCCCGTGATAGGAGGGTAGTGGGTTGGTCCTGCTAGTGCCTAGGGTACAAGCGGGGCATATATTTCAGGGTACCCAGCTGGGGACATTGATTCGCAAATCGTCGCCGGATCGGTACAACTTGTTTTAACTCTAGCACCGTAGTAAGAACTGAAAGATGAAAGATGAAAGATGGAAAAAATGGAATCCGATTGCTTACCACCTGCTTAAAAGTAGCATAGGTGCTTATATAGAATGGTTAGTTAATGAACTAATGCACTGCTACTAAAAATCGAATATAAGGACGCACGTTTAGTAATGCTTCCTGCAGATGCAATAAACCCACAAGCCAAATAGCCTTGCATATCCTTGGAGTCTTTTTTTCTCCTGTCGAGTAAGTCTTGCTGAGTACAATTAAGTACTCAGGGTTTTATTTTCCCCTGTTGCAGGTGACAGGTGGAGGCTAGAGCTAACCTTTGTGTGTAGATTCCTCCTGGTGGGCTCAGAGAGAATTTCCTTTACGCTCCGATCATAGTTTTTATTTATAACTTTCACCAAATGTTTTTATAAATAGAAGTTTTATAATATGTTGTCATAGTTTATTTATCAATGCTTCATCATGCCATGAATAGCTATTTATTTCCGCTGTAATTCTGATCACATATTTATATTCTGTTGTTAAGTAAATTGTTCATAACTCTGATAGTATGTTCATATTCTGCTATTATAAATGATAAATATTATACTCTGATGTTACATGCAAAGTGATGTAAGAAATGGTTAATAATGATGTAAGCTTTATTCTCTTATTTGTGGTCCTGATGGAAAAATATGGATTTTTGGGTTCTCCTCTAGGGTGTGCCCGACGGAACTGTGTGATTTAGTGTTCTCCCTTGAGGGCTTAGTGTCTAATGGAAGACAAGTACTCCTGAGATGCATTAGATTAGGCGGTTCTGCCATAGCCATGCTGTGCCGGCCGGAGCCACACCGTCGTGCACAGGGCATCGGGGAACGACTCAGTGAGAAGGTAGAGTTTTTGGGGGTGCTCGATGTAAAACGTATCTCTAGTGTAATAGTGCTCAGAATCGCCACGTAGTAATCTAATAAGCCGGGGACTCTTTTGCAAAATGCATGGACACGCTCGAGTAGCAGGCTAGTTGGGCTGGTCTGCGGACGTGCGATCACGCCCCCGTGCGGGCTGCAGTGAGCTGCTAGGCCGAATTGTGACCGTTGGTTCTCCCTTTTTCTAAAATATTTTTTAATTTAGTTTCTAAGGCAAACTCGTAAATTCCATATAAATTTGTGTTTGGCCAAAAATTATGAAACAAATTTTGTTAGGTTCCTAAAATCCTAATCCATCAGCCAGTATGTCTTGTTCACATAGTTTCATAGTATTTTCAGAAGTTATCTAATTAACTTGAGATGCATAATATTGTTAAAATATAAACTTGTAGGAATTTTTATGATTAATCAGTGCAAGTGTTAATTCTAGAAATTTTACTATAAATTCCTAATATTATGAGGTGCTCGCTGTAATTTTTGTAGCTCCATAATAATTAGTTTGTTAAGATAACTAAGGAGCCCTTGTTCGAATATAAATTAAATCAATGAAATGAAATAAAGAAACACCTTGAGATTTTAGAACTAAAACGCTTGTTAGGAAACAACATCTTATTCAACAACATGGACACATAGCTTAGTACGGTAGCTATTAGGGTTAGCTCGTTAGCTTGAGAGGCGTCAACATACTTTAAGAGTTGCGGTTGTCGTTAGTTAATTACGTCACTGCGTTGTATCCACGTATATAATAGGAACGACGATGGATCGCGGAGTCATCTGGAGTAGCAGAAAAGATGGTGCCTTGATAATCGTGTCACCACGATGGAATGCTAACTTCTAGTTATATCTTACCTAGGTAAGCCCCGGTGCCTAACCCCTATTATTCTGTACTTTATTTTATGCTTGTGCATTAAGTTTTAAGGAGTTGAATGAAACCCACTTGCATATATATATCCTTATCCTATGAGTCTTACTAGTATGGCAGGGGCATTTAGCTGCTATGCTATAGGACCCCGGTAGAAGTCGAGTGATTACCTGTCACTCGCGAGAGATAGGAAAGATATTATTGGTGTTATTATCATATTACTATCACATGGAATATATATGGATGATAATTGGAGATCAGGCGGGATTGTACATTGGATTTGGACTTGGTTAGGCAACTGAGCGAGGCTCCGGTTGCATTTGTCCCGCCTGAGTCGATTGAGGACCGTCCATTGCTGTGGATGGTAGTCAGGTCACAGACTTCTTATCCTGAGCACATACTTCCTTATAGGAGCGGGAAGACTTGTTACTCTCTTGTCATGGATTCCGGCTCTTTCTGCACCGACTTTTAGGGGCGGGTATTAGGTGGAGGTCTAAGCACCATGCTGAGATTGGGTCTCAGGTGTTGGGGGCTTGGAGTCCAAGTTTGGACGGGGACCTGGACCCCTCGACAGGAGTGGGTTAGTCTTGTTTGTGCCTGGGGCACAAGCGAGACGTGTGTTTCGGGGTACCCAGCTGGGATACATTGATTCGTAAATCGCCGTTTCTGTGAGACGGTAACGACTTGGCTATGGTCTAACACCGTAGTAAGAACTAGAATATGAAAGATGGTAAAATGGTTCTGATTGTTTACCACATGCTTGAAAGTAGCATAGATGCTTACCTAGAATGATTAGCTAATTAACTAAAAATAACTACTAAAAACTTAGAACATAAGGATGCACTATTAGTAATGCTCCCTGCAAATGTAATAAACCAGCAAGCCAAATAAGCCTTGCATATTCTTGGAGTCTTGTACTTTTCTCCTGTCGGGTAAGTCTTGTTGAGTATAATTGAGTACTCAGGGTTTTATTCCCCCTGTTGCAGGTGACAGGTGAATGCTAGAGCTGACTTTTGTGTGTGGAAACCTTCTGGTGGGCTCAGAGATGATTCCTTTTACGCTGCAATCATAGTGTTTATTTATAACCCTCACTAAAGATTTTATAAGAAAAGATGTAAAATCTGCTAGTATATCTTGTATATAAATAACCACTATGTTAATGCTTCACCATGTCATTAAATTTATCTTTGTTTCCGCTATAACTCTGATCATATGTTTATTTTTCGCTGCAAGATAAAACTTGTGAACCTGAAATGTATAAACTCGTTTACATGTAAACTGTTTTAATCCTGCTGTTGCATTCAACTTATTTAAGTACTCGGATATTGTAATAAAGTGATGTAAGAAATGACTAAGAATATTGTAAGCTTTATCCTCTTATTTATGATCCTGGCAAAAAATGTATATTTCCGAGCTCTTCCTTTGGGTGGGTTCGACGGAATGGCATGATTCAGTGCACTTCCTTGGATACTTAGTGTCTAATGAAGGACAAGTACTTTTGGGAGGGCATTAGATTAGGCGGTTCTGCCATATGGACGGTGAGAGGGCGAGCGGCGTAAGTGACTGGGACAGCGCAGCACGCGGTGGGGGAAGAGGGCAGACGGATAAGCGCCACGCTGCTTCAGAGACGAGTGGATTAGCATATGATGGAGTGGGATTTTTTTTAAGAGATTGGACCTGCTCCTATTGAGCCATGCCCGGACGGGAGTTACTAATGGACGCAGGTATTGGGTCATTATCATTAATACAACGTGATCGTGATCGTTTGTTCGGCCGGCCAAAACCGCCCTAATTGTTTTACTTTTAGTATTCTATGTCTGAAAATAGTGATCGAACATACAGGCAATAGAAAATTGAAAATAAAATTCTATTGCCTGCTTTACTTCCTAATAATATTTCATATCTACGAATAGTAATGATTGAAGATCCAATTCAGATGAACCTACTAACAGGCGACAAAGGCGGGGCCATGGCCGATCATTGCGGTACAATATTTCATAACATCTCCAAAACGGAATCTGCATTATCTACTCTACCTCAAAGTTAAGAGCAATTGTTATAGTCTCTTTTTTTCATGTTATTGTAAAAAAAAAGATTGGAATTGAGTTTACACGGTGCTCTTCGGATCGGCTTTTGACTCCAATCTAGATTGCTTATTCTTCTAATTCTCTTACAGTTTCGAAGCTCGATGACACACACAAAAAAAAAAGACCAGATAGCACATAATGACATAAGTAAACGCGGAACGCCAACTGATTGTTTGTTTCCGTCGTATACAGGTCGTCGGTAAAACATGAAATGAGTCACTAGATTTTGTTTAGATACTTTATATTAAGCATAATTCTCACATGCTCAACTATAACCTATAGGACGGGCTCCTAACCGCAATCATCGAATACTTGGCAACCGCTTTAGCCAAAAATGATGGAATGATTACATGCTACCAAAAATGTGAAGGAGAGCATACACCATTGGATATACACAACAGCAGCAACAAGAGAGGATGAAAACAAATTTATTTGTCTTTCTATCAGAAGGTGCCAGAAATAAACAATAGCCGTATAACTTGTTGCGTCCTGTTCTTTTAGGTCTGTTTATAAACCATGACTAAAAGTACTATTAACTGGTTTGATGTGAAAAAAAAATACTATTTATTAGCCAATAAATCTTAGCTTATAAATCAAATACGATCGAGCGAACAGGCTAAACGAACAAGCGATGGAGCTATACAGGCAGGGATGACTCTGTTTCTACCTACGGCCCTACCCTAAAGCAGAGGCCCACTGCTCCCCTGGTACTGCTGGTGGCCGCCGCCGAAGCACGGCGCGCCGTACGCCGCCGGGCTGAGCAGCGGCGCGGAGAACCAGGACGCGTAGTCGAACTGCTCTGCCTCGGGCACGGGCACGGCCGCCGCGGCCTGGGCGCGCCTGCTGTCCGCGACCATGGCCGCCGGCGTCAGCGTCGCCCTCTGGTGCGCCGGCCCCGGCGCGGCGGCGGCTGGCGTGCCGGCGCCCGTCAGCCTCTGCACGAGCTCCCGGAAGTCCCTGGGCTCCACGCGGTACACCTTGGGCGGGGGCGGGCCGCCGCCGCCGCGCCAGGGCCTGCCCGTCGCGGCGCTCCTCCTGTCGCCGTGGTCCATGCTATAGAAACTCTGCGCTCTCTGCCGATGCCAATTGCCGAGAGCCCGCGCTGTATAAATAGGCGGGACGTGGGGTTTTCCTTTTCACACTCGCTCGCTGCGTGCGGTCACTCGGCGAGACTAGTCGTCTGCTTGAAAGAGGGGGGGCGGCTCAGCGGCTGGGTGCAATGGAACACGTGGGGACGGTGGTCAACGTGGCGTGGAAGTGGAAGGGGGCCGCCGCACGGGACGGGGCGGGACGGCCGGCTGGCCTAACCGCGGGCCAGGGCTCAGGGGCTGCCTGCCACTGCCAGGACGACGTGTCCGCGTGCGCCTGCCCGGCCCCTGGCTTTCTCAAGTGGTATCCTGGGTTCCTTTCTTCGCTCGTTTTTTTCAATTTTGGTTTGTTACCTTCTATACTAGTTGGAGTCGAATAGAGATCATTATTGCACAATCACATACTAGCAATCGTAAAAAAAAAGAGGTGTATAATATGAAGCTGGGAGGTGAGAGCAATGTGATGACAGTGCTAGGCCTTCCCCGACTCAAAGCAGCTTCTAATTCAGTCTCAGTTTTTTTTCAAGTGCATCGAAGAGAACCTTCCAAGAAACAAATGCTCTGTTCGTTTGGTTGATAAGCCATGACTGAAGTACTGTTGGCTGATTTGTTGTGAGAAAAAAATATTATTCGTTGATTGAAAAAATATGGTTTATAAGCGAAACGAACGGGGCGTTTCTAAATCCTGTACGAGCCATGCCATAAGAGAGAAGGGCGGGAATTTTTTGTGCCCTGCCGGGAGCTGTCAAGACACCCGGCCGCGGCCGGTGACGCAACTGCTCCTTACCGTTGCCTGGCTGCGGTCAGCGCCGCCGGCGCGCCATCCAACGGTTCAGGGCTTTTAGGCCTAGGCCCAGTTTAATTCCAAATTTTTTGGTAAAATGGGCACGGTAGTATTTTCGTTGTTATTTGGTAAATAGTGTCCAACCATAGTCTAATTAGGCTTAAAAGATTCGTCTCGTGGATTTCGTCTAAACTATGTAATTAGTTTTATTTTTTATTTATATTTAATGCTTCATGCATGCGTCCAAAGATTCGATGTGACAGAAAATGTGAAAAATTTTGCAAAATTTTTGGCAAACTAAACTGGACCCTATCCGTTCAGGTGCCATGCATTTCGCCTGTCTCACGAGGATTTTTTAACACTCCACACGGTCCACGCTGACGCTTCTGCGAGCCTAAGCGCGTCGTCTCGTCAACGCTTCAGGCCAGCAGTGCTCCACTCACGACGACTCACAAGAGAGATGCCAATGCCAAATTACCAATGCAGCGCAGCGGCACCTGGCCCACCATTACGCACAAAGTCGCGTTTGGCCGGTCCTCGCTTGGTAGGGCGTGTCTGGAACCGGTCCTCTTAGTTCTATAAGCTAAAGTATCGAGAAAGGTGGTCTAAAGTTAGCTTTAAATTTTAGCCCTTATGTTAGAGCTTTTATATTGTAAAACTGAGTAAAAGTGCTCTAAAATCTCTACAGCTCTAAAGTTTATAGGAGAAAATCCAAATAGGTCATAGACAAGGGGCATGTTGGTTGCCGAATGTGTGGCCCAACTTAGGGTAGGATGCAGGCGTTGAATTTTTAGATGCCTATGTTAGGAGATGTAAAAAGGAGCGTGTTAATGCGCTGGGCCGCGTTCCAGAGGTGCGCGTGATGACCACAAACTGTTCTTCTTCTTTGATCATCTCCGCTCCCATCTCATATCTTTCTTGACCCTGCACGCCTCTCCTTCGCCTTCCTAGCCCACCAACTCGACTAGCGGCGCTCCCGCCGCCGACCGTGGGGCCTACGCGTGGGAAGGAGGATGAAGATGACCTATGAGGCCTATGTGTAATTGATAGGGAGAGAGTGGAGGACAGAGGGTCATTCTGGGCAATACAGATATACAGTGGTCTGCAAATGGGTCTAACCGCGTCTAAAACATACATAATGGTATTTTTCCATAGAACCGAAGAATTATAATGGCTCGTCGCCCAATAGGTGAATGGTAATGGTATTTTCCAGATCCGCGAGAATTGTAGTGGCACCAATAAAAAATTTGAAAAAATGGTTTCACCGGCTTCTAGTTTATAGAGAGAGAAAATATATTACATGAACAGTACTCTAAATAGTACTTGCGTTTGAAGCCCTGGCAAAGAGAGATTAAACATCATGAGATAGCATAAAGACTCAGGCAACGGCTTTAGAACAGTTTGTCTTGTTCAAGTACGCAAGACGGAAAAAATCACCAAAGCGATTTAGAAGCGTTCCAACATTACGTGTCGTTTATAAAGTTCAGAACACAAATCGGGAAGAGAGTGGAGTAGCAACCCGATATGTTTAAAAACTGAAACAATGCAAATCATCAAAGGATTATTCCAACAGTGTATGCAATTCATGGAAAATTGTTAAGTTTAGGAAGAGAAGATCACTTAACTTCCCTAAAGATGTAGGAAGCGTGTGAAAGTTGACACATCTTGCTAGGCCGATGTATTGGCACCGTTCTTAAAGAAGTACTTGTATATTTGTAAGTATTAACCCTCATGACACATCTTGGTAGGCCAATGTATTGGGACCGTTCTTAGGTTTTGCACGTTCAAGAGATGGTTCAAGGATTTAACCAAGTCCGAGATAGGAAGGTTAGGAGCATCTGGATACCTTAATACTAGCTTTTAATTTATAAATTGAACTAGGTAGATCTGCCACTTGACACTTAGACATCCACTTAACTTCAGAAATTCCAAACAGAGCGTGTTTGAGGATGCTTGCTTAGGAAGACGAATTTCAATGCATCCCCTAGAATGCAGGTTCTGACTTGTTGCAGAGACTTATAGGTTGACGAAGTCTCATTAAGATTCATTTTAGCTGGTAATGACAATTCAGATTGTCCTCATGCATAATGGAATTTAGATGTACCATATCATGCATATGGAATGGAATTTAGACGTCACTATGAAGAGAACAATACAGCGCTTGCCGCTGCTGTCATGTTACACCTCTCGGTCCCCTATATTTTGTAGTGCAGTAGTAAAGCTTAAGAGCACCGCTGGAACTGGCACTACTACAGTAGTTTAACTGAGCGGGCGTTTTGAATTATCCGAGGCGCCCGCAACTGCCTACAACAAAAGGTCACGATTAATACACGAACTACCGAGGCGGTTGTCTGCCGTCTCAGTTAATCAAATAAAAAACAAAAAAAAGGAAATCCATGGACAGGCCCGCCGAGCCCATTCACAGGCCCGCCGAGCTCATCCACGGCTGCAGGATCTACGCGTGCGCGCCGCCTCTCGTCGGGGCCGCCCCACCGGATCTGGAGTGGAGGTCGCGAGCCCACCAGAGTCGTCTGAGGCTCCCCGCGCGCGCCACCGTCGTATCCGGCCGCTGCTCGCCAGATCCGACCGCCGCGCGCCACTGGAGGGAGAGAGGAGAGAGGGTGTCCCAGAGCTGACGCAGAGCTGAGGTGGAGGAGGAGCGCCGCATCGCCCGCGCCGATGCCAGTGGAGGAGCGCCGCCACCTCGCCCGTGCCTACCGGGATCCAGGCTGCTCCTCGCAGGGGGCGCGCCAGATCCACTGCCGGAGCGCCGCTGGAGCAAACCTGTGACATCGGGACGTGTGCCACCCGACGCCCACGCCAGTGCGAGGCCACGCCGCCATGGGAAGGGAGAAGGAGGGTGGCGGCGCTGCTCGGGGAGGGGAGAAGGAGACCGGCGCGGTGACGTCAGAGAAGGAGGGGGCGCACTCGGGAGGGGGCGCGGCCCTATCGGGAGAGAACGGAGTCGGATAGAGGGAGGTGAGGAAATGAAACCTAAGTCACGTATTTATATTCGGACGCACCTCGCCTGGGCCTGATGGGCCTCGACCTTTTTTCCGAGGCGGGCCATCTAGGAGCTCCGCCTCCGAAAATGGAGGCATTTTTAGAGGCGAGCCTCTTATAAGGCCCGCCTCCGTTAATAGATTTTAAGAGGTGATTATTTTTAACCGCCTCAGTAAATTGATTTTGCGAGGTGGTTGATTGTGACCACCTCGGTTAATAAAAAATGACCGCCTCGGTTAATCCTAGGCATTAACCGAGGCGGTTGAAATGTCTGTCCACCTTCGAGCCCCTTTGCCAAACGCTTTGGTTAAGTTTTTTTTACTAGTGTGGAATACACTAAGATGGTGAGCAGCTTCGACGCTACCATAGTGTTCGAGGTCGCCTCCAGGTCCAAGCGCTCCAAGCTCCCATCCTATCTCATCTCCTCTGCAAAATCGCTACACCCTTGCAACATATGTAGTATACGTTTGAAACATAACAGTATAATCATTGCAACATATACAACATTCAGATCTACTTTTGCAACATCCAGATGAAACACTTGCAACGTACGTCTGAAACAGCTGAAACATTTAGAAAAGAGTTAAATGCACCGTAGGTCCATTAACTTTTAGTGGTGTATCATCTAGGTCCATCAACTTTCAAACTGCATTTTTTGGTCCATTGACTTTTGGTGGTGTGTCATCCAGGTCCATCAATTTTCAAACTGTATTTTTTGGTCCGTTAACTTTTGGTGGTGTGTCATCCAGGTCTATCAATTTTTAAATTACATTTTTTGGTCCCTAAACTTTTTAACTGGTTCATCGTAGGTCCATACCCTTTCGTTTAGCGAATAGATCTGACATGGCACGCCAAAAAAGCAGCCACCGTGGAGTACAGGTAGGGATGAAAACGGATCGGATATGGACGGATATCACCGATATTACATTTGTTTTCATATTTCTGTCCGGATTCGAATTCGAATACAGATAGTGTCAACTATGTCGGATAGGATACGATTGGATATCGACATCATAAATATGCGATTTGAGTATTCGGATATGGATACGGTATCGGATGTTGAATATCCAGACTCGGATACGGACAGATCTCAACCCCTCTAAATGGATTCGGTTTCGAATACGGTCGGAAAATATCCATACCGTTTTCATCTCTAAGTACAGGACGAGATCACCATCCAGAGATAATCTCCAATACGAAGAATCTGATGGGATCACCATCTAGGGTTTCTCGAGCGGCGGCTCAACGGGGAATAAACTCCATAATAAAATCCAGTCTTATCTACCCGGTACAAGGCCGAAGGCCATAGGTATAGGCACGCAGGCCACCTGACCCAAACAAAACTCGGACTTCACTAGCCCAACAAGGACCGATTGACCCTGAGTCCCTGATTCGGCTAACATGCATGGCACGTTCAAACGCAGCCACCAATATGATTCACATACACAGGTGCACGCAGGCACTAAAAGCTAGATGCTAGATAAAAGATCGTATATTACAACTAGATAGAAAACTAATGCATGGAAATAATAAAATACTACGACAAGGATGTTAATCACGTTAGAAAAATTCCATTGATGATCTCCACCTCTTTAGAATTAGTTCTGATGTATTTTGTTTGCTTCATTTTCTCCTCCTTTCCACGCAATAATAAGGCATCTCTATAAAATATCTTTAATGACAGTCCAGCAGTTGTAAATTTCTTCATGTACACAATATATTTATCCTTAAAAATAATAATCCCAAATTTAAGATCAGATGATATTAACGAATTACTGGCTGCTACATTTGATTTATTGGTAGACAAGTCTCCATGAACATCTTAAGGAGCTATGGACTCATCACCTACTCCACAGTGGTTGCTTATTTGGCGTGCTATGTCAGATTTATTTTCTCTAAACGAAGGGGTATGGACCTACGGTGTACCAGCTAAAAAGTTTAGGGACCCAAAAATAAAATTTAAAAGTTGATGGACCTAGATGACACACCACCAGAAGTTAATGGACCCAAAAATACAGTTTGAAAGTTGATGGACCTGAATAGCACACCACCAAAAGTTAATGGACCCAAAAATACAGTTTAAAAGTTGATAAACCTAGATGACACATCACCAAAAGTTAATGGACCTACGGTGCATTTAACTCTTTAGAAAATATACACTTGCAACATACGTTTAAAAATAGCTAAAAACATTTGGAATATACACTTGCAACATACGTGTATAACCATTGCAGCGTGTGCAACATGCCAACATGCCGATCTACTTTTACAACATCCAGATAAAAACACATGCAATATTAAGATGAAACATCTGAAACACTTGAAATATACGTTGCAACATACGCTTTCAGCGCATTGTCACCTTACAGTTTGAAGGAATGGAGGCTCGTCGTTCCGAACCTCGATGGCAGTGTATGGAGCTCGCTAGTGCGATAGCAGCGTGGGCAACTCACCAGCGAGACAGCGTCAAACGAAGCTCCTCCGTCGACCGGTTTCGGTGGAGGCGGTCGCGGCGTGCGAGCAACGCGGTGGAGGTGGCCGCGGCGGGTGGATGCAGCGAGCTGTGCTGTGGAACGCGGAGTGGGAAGCTGCCTTCGTCCGTCCAGACGCCCTCGCGAGAGCAAAACCCCATAACCCAAAACAACAACACCACGAACACGGAACGGAGGAACTGTGAAGAAGGAGATCCAGTTAGCCGACCTAGACTTGTACAGAGACGGGTCCACGATTACGTTTTTTATTTTGGAAATACTGGGCCAAGCCCACCTTAAAGCCAACAGGCGGAACAGTCCAAACCCAACGCACTGCAGAGCCCAACAACTAGGCCTACTTTTCCTCAAAATATATATAGAGAGAGAGCTACTATCCTGTAGCTGGCTACAAAATAACTTATTTTGTAGTCATTTAGAGTTACAATAATTATTATGTTAATTTACGAGATTATAGTAACTCCTTACTAAGTGATTTACTATAACGTTATGGTAAATATCCCTATGTGTTAGAGTAACCTAACTATCGTAAATATGTATTGACATTATCGTAAATTAGTATATAAAATTATCATAAAGAGGTGGCTACAGAATAACTTATTTTGTAGCTGGCTACGGAATATATATATATATATATATATATATATATATATATATATATATATATATATATATATATATATATATATATATATATATATATATATATATATATATATAACTACTAGGCCTGCTTGACTCCAGCCCAAACGCTGATTACAATCACCGCCTGCCTATTTTTCAAGGGAGTGTATCCGCTACAGGTGAAATGTTGACAAACAGCGCTCAGAAGTTCTAATTTCCTTCTAATCGAATAATTGAGAAATGGGGCACAAAGTACAAAAAGTCATCGATTGCTCTTCTCTTCTTTTTAAGATACTACGTACACTATTACTAGTTGAATCCCTGGCTGTCGACGTCCCGTGCACCCGTCTTCTCCCTCTCAAGGCTGCTATTTTTTTCCGAAAGGGGAGATTCCCGTTACCATTCATTTTGAACGGAAATACTTGTCCACCAAACACAAATCTATTATTATGAGCCAGTTGGTCTAGAGTCTATTATTATGAGTCTTTTTCCTGTGTGACATTACGAAAGATGCTCCAAGCCTATAGGCCATTAAAAAGTTCAAACACACTCTGGTGCCATGACATTTTTTTTTTTTTTTGCCTCCCAAGCCATTTCGTCCACCTTCCGTCTGGTTTTTGCCGTTTGCCAGCCCTGACACGTGGGCCCAGCCAGTAAAAACGTCTAAAATGCCCTTCTCTCATAACCTCATCCTCTACCTCTTTCTCTCTCCGCTGGGTGGGGCCAAGCTGTCAGCGACTCCAACACCTTCTTCCTCCTCAAGACGAGCAGCACGAGCTAAGGCCTGGCACCCCCTGCTTCAGCCGACGCGAAAGGAGCATGGGACGACGACGGGGATGGGGATGGCGCCGAGGATGGGTCGGTCTCCATGTCCGTCTCCTCGCCCTCGCTCGCGCCGCCGAACCGGAGGCGCTCGCCGTCTGAGCCCACCCCAGCCCGCGCGCCAGTCGCTAGCACGAGCCCTGTCCTCGGACGCCCGCCTTGCTTGCATCTCGCGTCGGGTGCTCTGGTGCCACCACGAGCGCGTGCTCACCGTTCTCGGGGCCGGCCGAGAGCCGCGCCGCGCCCTGCGGGATGATGGCCGCACGCTGCCCCCGAGCTGGCCACGAGCCGCGCCTGAGGTCCGGCCATGCCGCGCCTGGGGGCCGGCCACGCCGTGTCCTGGAGGACGGCCACGCTGTGCCTAGAGGCCGGCTGCGCGCCGCCTCGGGGCCCACCGCGCCTCGCTGAACGCTGTGCATGCGGGCGGTGTGGCCGGAGGGGTAGGGCGCTGCTATGCGTAGGTCGATGGGGCAGGGCGCAGCCATGCGCCACCTCCGCCGGTGGAGCCGCCTCCTGCGTCAGGGATACTGAGACGATGACCAAGAGAGGGATGGAAAAATTCGGCCACGCACGTTCTTGGCTTTGCGGCCATGGCGGACAGCGGCGACGGGATCAGCCAATACAGCCCCTACCCTTGATCGTTCTGACAGGATTGCTTCCAAGAGCTAGCTTTCAACCTTATTCACTCATTGCTACAAGGAGTCAAAACGAGAAGGCTCGCTTGTGGCGAATTTTGAAAGATGCAGAGGGCGGCCATGGCGGACGTGTTCTGGCTTTTATAGCCGAGCATCTTGACGCAGGGCAGACATGAGCTTGATTGGTGCTCGCGGTGGCTTCCAGAGCACGGCAGGGCATCCACTTGCGCACATGGCGGCACCACAGACGCGGGTGGCGGGCGCCACACTTGCCGCGCAGGGGGAGCTCGCCGCCGCCATGAACAAGGCCCATGCTGCCGATGACGCTTAGGCCCAGACGACGATGTCGTGTGCGGCCGCGGTGTACGCCAAGGAACGGCAACCTCGCCTGCGTCTGGCTTGCCCACCTTCTAGAACGGCGCTCAAGGGCCTTGTCGAGCTGCAGGAGCAGTCGCATGACGGCAGCAGCTTCGCCGCCGTGCGCCGGGGCGGAGTTCGCTCGCGGCAGCTGGGGCAGAGCTCGCCCACGGTGGCTGGGGCGGAGCTAAGCTCGCCCTCACGTTGGTAGCAGTGGGCGGGGCGCTGGTCGCGTTGGCCGGGGATGCCCCCAGCACTGCGTCGGGCTCTCGTGTGCCATCGATTCGGTCGGGGCGGCGCTGCTACATGGAAGAGAAGAAAAAAAGAGGAAGCTTTGGGTGGCTAACCAACGGATCCCACTATAGGGCAACATGGTCATTTCATCTGTCTGTTGGACATCGTTAGAGGTAAAAATAGACGAAATGGCATGGAAGGCAACAAAGTTTAGCGTCATGGCATCAGAGTGCGTTCGAACTTTTTAGTGGACTGTAAGCCAGGATCATCTTTCATAATGGGGACACATGTAAAAGGCTCTATTGGCCCTGTTCGTTTGTCTTATAATCCGTACTTTTCAGCTTGTTTTTTTAGCCGGAACAGTGTTTTCTTTTAAAACAAATAAGCCAGAACAGTATTTCGGCTTATTTTTTCAGCGAAGCGAACGGAGCCATTATTATATACTCTCTCGCATTCTCCGGGTTGCTTGCTCGATCATGCAAGCTGATTGTGATTGTCGAACATTCCTCCCTCCAGCTTCATCATAAGTTCATAAACTAACTAAACCATACAACACCTAAAGACGTCGTCCTTATAAAAACATATCTAAAAAAACTTCAAAGATGATGACAAAGCCCCAATATAATTCGCGCCACTTGCGTGCGCATCCACACCTTCATTTCAATGTCCTCAGCTCTCATGGTGATATAAACAAACTACATGTGCAATCCAGAGCAACGCCTGCAACCCGTCGTCGACGATTCGGAGCTCCCATCGGTCATCGTGCCATATCCATCATCCAACCTTCTCTCTGCCGCCGTCCGTGCGTGTGCGTGTGCGTGTGCGTGGGCATGGGCATGGGCGAGCCCCGCCCCCGCCCCCGCGGTCCCGGCCGCAAGCCCAGCGCGGCCATGCGCGCGCTGCGCGGCGCCCGCGACCTCTACGTCCGCGGGCTCAGGGGCCTCGACAGGCTGCTCGCGGCGGCGAGTCCCAGGAGGGCCGGCGTGGGCCGGCCGACGTCGTGGGTCTTCGGCGGCGTCGGCAGCCAGCACTCCGAGGAGGACCTGCGGGACCTCGTGCGCGTCATGCAGGCCCGGCGCGCCGCGGCGGCCTCTGTTGGAAGCGGCGGGAATAAGGAGGACGCCGCCAGCAGCGTGCCGCCTGTCAAGAGGCGCGGGGCCACGCCGCTGCAGAGGATCAACGAGGATGCGGCCGTCGTGCACCCGACCAGCTGACAGGTGACAGCGGCGTCGTACGGTGACCGCCGTGACGGGATCGGAAGGCATGCGGTTGTGTTGGCGCCTTTGCGGTGCCGCGGTGGCAGTGGAATCTCGGCATGGGATTTCTCCTTTAACCGGCAGGCTGATTCTAACCTGTGTCTTGACAGCAACTTCGTTCAAAAGATTCCTAGGTCTGCTCCTGTGAATACTTTGATAGTTTAATTTGGTCCTCGGTTTTTCCGCGGAACGAGAGAGAAGCAAGTAGTTTTGGAGTCATTGAGCGCTCTGGCATACATTTTTTTTGAAGGAACTCTGGCATACATTCTTCGTTGCAATTTGATACCCAGGTGAAGTAAGGTAACTAGACGAACAATTTTCGCTTCGTGTGAAGTGGCTGTTTTCTACCTCGTCCATTCCAAAATACAGATTGATTTAGTTCTGTTCTACGGGTTAAGGTGCAACTGATCAGACATGGGGCAGAGCAATGGGCCAGACCGGGAGCTCAGTAGCTCACGGACTTGGTATTGGTAGTTTCGCGTCTGTGTGTAATATAGGTCTCTTACTCTCTTAAAGCGTTGTATTAGCACCTGAGTTTTCGCAGCGACCCTCTTGGGCTAACTGCTGATCTAGCGCTGGTTCACCAGACGCGTACAAAGATACATAGGCTCCGTTCGCTGGGCTGAAACTGGGGCTGAAACTGGCTGAAAAACACTATTCCGGCTGAATTGTTGTGAGAGAAAAACACGGTTCCAGCTGAAAAAATAAGTCAAACAAACCGAATATGGGGTAAACCGAACAGAGCCTTCTCTTATATATTTAAAAAAATATATTATTAACATCTACGGTACTAAATGAATACAATGTCGGACTATATCTATACCTATACCAGAATTTCTCTCCCCCTAAGTTTTATTTGTAGCTAGGGATAGGGAGTACCCCTCCCACTTCCGGACATACTCTTGTTCATTATTACTTTATAGGCAGTATCAACTAGTATCAAGTAGCCAGACACACTGAATGCGCAATCACCTCTCAGTAAAGGCGATCTTCCACCGTAACTCACATGTCTCCTACTCGACCGGTCCCTTGTCCAAAGTGCACCTTATCTAGGTTCTCCACTTCTTTATAAGGAGCATATGGAGCATGGAGACAATGGAAGCAGGATGCATAGGCGAGATTTTAGGAAACCGGAAAGTATAGAAGGTGAAGTTTAGGGACCAATGCAAACCTGAATGTTGCCATCATCTTTCTCTTTCACTCTAGTGATCTTCATCCAAACGTAGAGATCTATCGGTATACTAGCCCTAGCATTGGTTACATTATTCATGTCCACTCCACATCAGAAACTTGAGAATGAGAGGCATCAGGATTTATCCTCCAACCACGGTAAACAAATCTCCTTCCACAAAAGGAACTGTTGCAGATAATAGATAGGACACGACGTCCGTGAGTAAACAACATGGGCAGACCGATCGATCAGCCGCTTGCGTTGGGTTCTGACCTCCTGTTGACGCTTCCTTAAGTTGCTGCTCCAGATTCCGGAGTTCGGAACTAGTCGTGGTATAGCCACGTAGGTCTAATCTTGAGTTTTAGGCTCAGAACAACATAGTGATGAAGAACCAACCCATTCGACTATTAGCGTCACAATGCGACCGTCTTTGTCAAGCAGTAGGATAGTTTGTCTAAAAACATGTAATGATGCATGGTGTCCGAGAGTGAGTTTGTTGTGCAAGAGTGCCTCTCCATGATTTGTCTGTAGGAGACTGAAACTGAATCGGCGTTGGGTGCAATAACGACTCTCCATGCTTTTGTGTTATTATTACTTGATGTTATGGAAGGACCAAAACCAGTGGATCCTACAAGCAAATCACCATCTTCAGTCGCCGGCGGCTCTGTTTATTTGCCACTGAAGCTTTTGGTTCCTACTGATACTAGTATGTCGTGAAGTTTATTTCGTGTAAACCTTTTCTATGTTCTTTTATGTGTTTTTTTTGGCAATTCTAGGCTTGCTATGAATTGCTGTCTTCTTGCTTCTCTTTTAATTTTAATAAAATTGTTTAGCATTCTAAATTGTACGTGAATGTTGCCATCACCCGTCTATTTTTCTCTAGTGATCTTCATCCAAACATAGAGATGTACCGGTATCCAAACTAGCCCTTAGTTACATTATTCTATCCACATCATATCAGGAACTTTACCAAATGTGAGAACGAGAGGCATCAGGATTTATCCTCATACAATTGCCAACCCAGTTCCAATTGATGGAAATCAACCTACTTCTGCCTTGCAGCGTTTGTCGCGATGAGCGAAATGGAGGCAAAAGCATCTGATTATGTGCCTTTCTGGTTTGGCCCAAGCTAGCAGGACCTAATCTCTAGGCCTACGGTGGCTGACAAGATTAGCAAAAGTTAGTTTGGTCAGTTGGTCCGGGCGCCTCTTGCTGCTCCGCCCGGTGGCCGCAGAATAAAAGACCCTCGAGCCAGCTGCGTGTCTATCTTTGCTCTCCAGCAGACCAACGTAGGACTGCTGTTGTCACAGGACCATGAGGAGTGGTAGTTTGGTGGCCGTGAGAACAATGGGAGGGGCTATACTAGTTGCGATTGCGATGGTGTACGAGAGTCCAATAGTCCATACTTTGTCTGCATGTAGGAGACTCCGAATGCTTTTGCGCTGCTTGATGTTACGGAAAGAACGTAACGAGCGTGTCTTCTCGACTTATCGTTGTGCGGCCATGCCCGTTGCGCTGGTGTCCACTGTCCAGGATTCAGTTGGAGGGTTTGCAGAGGATCCTACCAGCAAATCGTCATCTTCAGTTCCTAGGAGCTGTGTTAATTAGCCAGTGAAGCTTTTTGTTCCTACCAGTCTGTTGTCGAGTTTGTTTCTTGTAAATCTTTTCTCTGTTCTTTTATGTGTGTCTTTGTGATTTTGGCGAGCCTAGATTTGCATGACTTGTCTTCTTGATTCACCTTTTAATAAAAAACAGTTCATCCCTTTCAAATTGTAATTTTTTCTAACTTTTACTAAGTTTCCTAAACAAAGATATTAACATCTGTAATCCCAAATAAATCTACAATGAATACATATTTATATTTTAATTTAATAAAACTAATTTGATGTCGTAAAGATGTTGGTTCATTTTTCATATAATTTAATCACATTAGAGGGTTTTAGAACAAGTGGCCTACAATTTGGAAAAACACATGGTAAGATATGTTCAGAATTGTTATTTTGGCTTTTAAAGATACGATAATGATATAATTAAGACGTCCGGATGGACGAACGCCTCCCTCCGCTCAGTCTCGCACGCGCTGATGTAGACTAGACCCGATCTTCCGAAAGGTATGATAGCGTCGATTGGTGGAGACTCGACGTTCACGATCTGGGCTTCGAACCAAGATTGATTCGGACCCCCGCAACCGTTACACCACTGCTCCGTTGGTTATCAACCATGCGAACGCGATTGACCTCGCCAAGAAGGCTTTCCTGCAAACGAATCGAGAACACAAGCAAGAACGGGATGAACGCAATCTGAAATTGCAAATAAATATGAGGCTTATGATAACAAGAAGTAGTTCAAGTCTTTATTCGAAAGGACTAATCGTCACGGGCGAACAAAATCAAGAACTGGGGTCCTGGTTCACAGCAAGCAGCCTTGGCGGCACAGTTGTAGCAAAACGATGTCTGTTTCACGAGGAAATCAAGAACTAAACAAAACACAAACCCTAAGGAGAGCGACGGCTGCTATTTATAGAGTCTTGGGCGTCACCCCCCTGGACGCGTCCCCTAATGGGCCCAAACACAATACACGGTCCAACGGACCAAAAGACGGTGTTATAGTACCATGATAGATTCTGGACGCTGGCTTGTTTTGACGATTTCCGTTGATTCTGAAGGTCTTTTGACGTGAGACCACTTGGATTGGCTTCCTTATCAAATTAGTTTTACAACCATATGTGAATCGTCGAAAATGGAGTCCGGATGCGTCCTGGGTGACCAGTTTAAGACAGACTGGTTCTGGAGGCCGAGACAGACTCGAGCTTGAGTTGCTTTGGACCTCCACCTCGGGAACTCGAGCCGAATTAGCCTCGGACCTCCTTCTTGACTTGGACACCTTTGCTGGCCTTCTACCCCTCCATACCATTTGCCAAACATGGTCATATGCATGGGTGTCATGTCCTCATCATTCTCCCCTTCTTGACGAAAAGCCGTCCTCGACGTCGATTGTGCTTAAAACTGATCCTGCACAATATAAAGGAGAACGGGGTTGTAAAAATAAAGGGAACTGAAATAATTGTGAGAAGAAACGTGACCATGTTTCTAAGTTTGTAGCATGTCATCTCGCATAAAAATTTCAACAAGCATGTAGACTCCATGATCCGAATGCACACGATGTATGTCAACACTATCCTGCAAAAGATTAGAACTAACCAAAGACAATGCAGGAATCGATGGTCTAACAGACATAGGTAGCAATCAACAATGCTCTCCTTCTTGGAAGTGAACTTGTTTCTTTGAGGAACATGAGAAAATGTTAGTATTATTATGACTGCCCTCTAAATGATCATAATCTTGTACAACAAAAGAAAAATTCATATTACTACGAATGTATACTCGATGTATCATATATTATCCCTTGTTGTTATATTTGCCAATAACATGATATGTGTGTTTAGAAAACCAAGACAAATCAGCATATTTAAAAAGGCTCCCCTTCAAACAATCTAGGTTACACAAAACATCAAATTTAATGCAACCCAAAGTATGTAAAGAAGACAACAGTTTGAGCTCATCAGTTTTAGTAGCAATACGAATAACATGTTTATTTTTAGCACAAGTGACTGGTTCCAAAACATGTAAAACTGAAGCATCATCAACCAATGCATCTTTATCACAAAGAACATCAAGCAAATTATCATGGGACAAAGATAAATCAAGAGATGGTTCCACTAACAATTGCTCTATGATAGCATGGTTTGTGAAAAAATTTAGTACATTAAGATAATTTTCACCTTCCATGAGTGTAGCATTATGGGCATTACCTGTGTTTTTGGTAGGAGTAATAAGTGCATTGTGAAGTAATGGTTCTGAATTTACATATGAGGTTGTGAGCTCCTCATTTTCTTCCATGTCATCCTCTCGCTTATGTATATTATCCTGTAGAATGCTAGTCATAGCAAGAGGAGTAACAACAGACTCTTCCTCTAAATGGTGCACATCATCATATGAAGTCAAAACAGGAGGTGGATTAACAAATGTTTCTCGCATAAGAAGTTTCATATCATTCCAAGTTTGAGGTTTATCAGAAGGATCTAAAGACTCCCACCAAGATAAAGCAGAATGTCGCAAAATAATAGCTGCATTTTTTACCTTCCTCCTTGGACACATAAAGCGAGTAGCAAAAATGTTATCGATGGCAATTTCTCACTCTATGTACTTATCAGCACCTATACCATCATAAGTCGGTGGATATGAACAACCTGTCATTATTAGAAGACAGCAAAAGACAACACAAATAGTATTATCCCTATCAACTACTTAGGTTGTGGACAAGGAAAAAAAGGCACTCAACTCTCAAGCGTCTTACCACGGTCTTATAAGTGTTCTTACCAAAGCAACAGGCAGTGCAATCGGTCGGTGACTGTGATACCATTGTAGCTTGAGTGTAACAATTGTAAGACGAACCTGTACTTGGTTAAAAGAAAGTGGAGCTTGAACAAGCACAATATAGTTGCAAGGAGTAGCAAAATTCACAACTGAATAGCAAAGCTGAATAAGTATCCCAAGTACTTGTCTTAGTTGCTGGCCTACTCACGTTCTAAGTACCAAATGTATCAAGTGATGTGAACAGCAGGAATATGATTAGGAATAAGGCAGAAATTAGCACACGCAAACACAGCTCAAATGGCACTCTCTATGTGCTCCTCTAGATATTGTTCCTCTTTTGCCTCTATCTTTTTTCTCTATTTTTGGCCTGTCGCTGTTTTTTGGGATTCTTTGACTTTTTCTTTTTCTTTTTTTGATATTTTTTTCACTTATGAGCACAAAAGAAGTAACCATAGAAAATATGAGCTTAAACAAGTGAAAGGCGTGGCCTATGGAAATTTTAGAAGACGTGCTCAAAATCGACAAAAAGCTTATGACCACGAAAAGAGTGTCTTGTGACCAGTTTTTTACCACAATAAAAATCTCTGACCCTGATAAAACGGGGGATGGACAAATCTGATTTTTTTTCCTGATCGATTTTGATATATGAAACGTCTAAATCTGAGTTCGTATGCGAAAACTAGACCAGTTTTACGAACTGACTCCGAATTAGAGGACAAAACGGAAACAATGCGCGCAAAATTGGTCATGGCAGCAAGGATTTGATTGAAACAGTGAAGACAAGTATAATAAATTAGATGACGTGGACTAGGGTTTAATGGATTTTCACGGATTATGATAAAAAACAAAGGGAAAAATATAAACTGGACTAAAAAACGATCTAAAACCAGCAACCAGAGCTTGACCTGGGGCGCAAACTCAACCACGCGACACAGAGACGAAACTGCACAGCACAACGAGGCTATAGGACAGGGAATATGTGGTAGTGTATATTTTTTTGGCTTTTTGTAGACTATAGGTAATGCAAAAACAGTAACAATCTAAAGGAAAAAAACAAAGTTATACCTAACGGGCAACAAGGTCTCTGATACCACTTGATGTAGACTAGGCCCGATCTTCCGAAAGGTATGATAGCGTCGATTGGTGGAGACTCGACGTTCACGATCTAGGCTTCGAACCAAGACTGATTCGGACCCCCGCAACCGTTACACCACTGCTCCGTTGGTTATCAACCACGCGAACGCGATTGACCTCGCCGAGAAGGCTTTCCTGCAAACGAATCGAGAACACAAGCAAGAACGGGATGAATGCAATCTAAAATTGTAAATAAATATGAGGCTTATGATAACAAGAAGGAGTTGAAGTCTTTATTCGAAAGGACTAATCGCTACAGGCGAACAAGATCAAGAACTGGGGCCCTGGTTCACAGTTAGTAGCCTTGGCGGCACAGTTGCAACAAAATGATGTCTGTTTCATGAGGAAATCAAGAACTAAACAAAACACAAACCCTAAGGAGAGCGACGGCTGCTATTTATAGAGTCTTGGGCGTCACCCTCTGGACGCGCCCCCTAATGGGCCCAAACACGATACACGGTCCAACGGACCAAAAGACGGTGTCGTAGCACCCTGGTAGATTCTGGACGCTGACTTGTTTCGACGATTTCTATTGATTCCGAAGGTCTTTTGATGTGAGACCACTTAGATTGGCTTCCTTATCAAATTAGCTTTCCAACCATATGTGGATCGTCGAAAACGGAGTCTGGATGAGTCATGGGTGACCAGTTTAAGGCAGACTGGTCCTGAAGGCCGAGACAGACTCGAACTTGAGTTGCTTTGGGCCTCCACCTCGGGGACTCGAACCGAATTAGCCTTGAACCTCCTTCTTAACTTGGACACCCTTGCTGGCCTCCTACCCCTCCATATCATGTGCCAAACATGGTCATATGCATGGGTGTCATGTCCTCATCACGCGCCACTCACCCAGCGACCCTATCCGCTCGTCTCGTCCGCACGCCCCCCTGCTCATTGCGCCATTTCCTCCCTATGTCGCCGTGCCCATCCGTCCACCCCACTCCGCCTCGCCACCGCTGGTCTCCCACAGTGTCACGCCCCATCCCCAGCGGCCTCCTCCGTGCTGCCTCTCCGCGTTGCCTCCTCCATGCCGCATTCCCCACCGAGCCCAGTATGCCTCGCTCGCCTCCACCATGCTGCCTCCTCGCCACAGCCGGCCTACTCGCCGCGACCGCCACCACAGAGTCGACGAGCCTCCATGACATATGCTCCAGCAAGCAAGCGAGGGGGATGAGATTCGTGTGACACCACGCCCGCCAATGAGTTGGTCATGCCGCTGCCGCACAACGAGGTCCATGCGCCGCCGTCGACCTCCACACCGGCGTGCCTCCATTCGTCCAAGCAAAGCTCATGTTGTAAGAGTATGTTTTAAGTGTTTTAGATATTTCATATGGATGTTGCAAGCATTTCATCTTGATATTGTAAGAGTAGATCGGAATATTGCACATGTTGTAGTGGCTATACACGTATGCTTCAAGTGAATGTTCCTAATGTTTCATCTCGTTTTCCTTGCATATGTTTTCACACATATGAAATGTTTTAGGTGTTTTTTGCAAGTGTTTCATACGCATGTTTCGAGTGTTTCAGCGGTTTCATATGTATGTTGCAAGTGTTTCATCTGTATATTTCAAAACTAGATCAGGTGTTGCAACTAGTGTTTCAGATGCATGTTTCATGTATTTCATCTGCCTTCAGACATATGCTGCAAGCATTGTATCCGGATATTTCAAAAGTAGATCGAGTGTTGCATCTCTGTCTTTGCTTTTTTGCTACCTCACCTTTGCCTCGTTGTCTCCTCCTTCTTCCGGTGCCGGCTAGGCATCCGCTGCCCTCTCGCCCTCTTCTAGATGCTGACGTAGCCACCTGTCGTAGTCACCCGTTGCAGCTGTTGGCCGTGTGCATGCGCGTGAGAAGCGGAGGGGGCGCGAGCGGGGACTCCCTACGTGCAGTCCGGCGGCACGGGCCCCGCATAGACGGGCGCGGGATGCAGGTGCGCAGGGAGGAGACGGAGTGCAATCGCGAGCGTCCGTCTGGACGTCCGAACGCACTGCAGTTTAAGATAATTTTATTGTGTATCTAGACATAATGAATATTTAGATGTGTGATAAAAGCTCTGCACTAAAAATAACGACTTACGATTTGGAACAGGACACCTTTTAACAGGCACTTTCAATTTTAGCCATTGTTGGATGTGGACTAAAGAACTATCGTCATTCTGAAGTAGAGTATGTAACATTTCTCCTAAGTCTAACCTCTTACCTACGAAAATCTAGTTTGGTCCCTTCGTTTTCCAAATCGATAGAGAAGGCATCAGTTTTGGAGTTGTTCGGTGCATTGAGATGCATTCTTCTTTGCAGTCTGTTGAATTAGGTATCTGGCGTGGGTAATATTGCCTTTGTGTAGTGTGGCTATTTTGTTTTTAATTAAGGAAAGGGAGTAATCCTTTCACTTCTGGAGTACCTTGGATGGTTTTGCCATACTAACTCGTTCATTACTATAGGGTGTAGCAAGTAGCCAAACACAGAATGCGCAATAGTAAGGATCATCTTTCACCATAACTCACCTACCTCCTACTCGACTTATCCAGTGTCAAAGCGCACATTTCTACGGGTTCTACTATACTTTATAAGGAGTATTATATGGAGACAATGGAAGCCAAATGGATTGGCAACATTCTGGAAAAATATAGAAGATAAAATTTTAGGCATGGAACATAACTGTTATTATCGTCTTTCTCTTTTACTCTAGTGATCTTCATCCAAACTTTAGAGATTTATCGGTATGGAAACTGACCCTTTGGTTACATTATTCATGTCCACATTCCACTCCACATCAGGAACTTCACCAATACGAGAACAAGAGGCATCATGATTTATCCTCCTACTATGGAAAACCAGCCTCCTCTTATACGCGGACATGGGGTGCATTTTACTCTAGTAAATTTAATGAAACTAACTGATATTGCAGATATTGGTATATTTTTCTATAATTTTGTCAAAGCTAGGAAATTTAATTTTGGATAGAACCAGTGACGAAGCCAGAAAAAAATTTAGGAGGGGCTGAACAAAAGAATAGATGTTTTTTTATCTTCTCTTAGCCTTAGCCCCTCCTACTTAATACATGTATGCATAAAATTTTAAGAATGGGACTTAGAAAAACTCCACGTGCTCAGGATGGGTAGGGGGGCTGAAGCCCCCCTAGCCCCACCGCTGGCTACGTCCCTGGATAGAACTTAAGTGACCTATAATTTGGAATCGATACGTGCTAAGGGCAGATTAGGAGAACAGCTCAGTGAATACTATGTTACTGACCTCAACGTGTTACTATGTTGGTAGACACATTAATTGCACTATCAGCCTGTTCGCTTGGTCGTATTTGGTTTATAAGTCACAGCTAACGAACAGTATTTTTCTCTCTCACTAAACCAGCCAACAGTACTTTCAGCCATGGCTTATAAGCCAAACCAGCCCAAACAAACAGGGCGCATATCTTTTTTCAATTATTGTTGTTTTCCATACCTCACCTACTCGAATCATGATATTTTGTTAATAGGGCACCTTTCACCCTATTCTTTATAAAGGCAATAGAAGTAGAAGAAAGTAGCAATATTGATATGAAATTTACTTATGGACATAAGCAAGAGTAATTAACTGGACAAAATCCAAAATGTCATACCGTCAACCGTGGGAGTGATTTGGATGACGATCTCTATATAATCGGCATAGAAAATGACGCATATAAATAAAAAAGATATGCCCTTAGATTTATCAAAGGAACAAGGCAAATCACCCTCTTGGTACAGTTGTTGGATATAAGGATGAAATACCAATATGCCCTTAGATTTATATTTTTCAAATTAGTTCCTGCTTCAAGAGAGTGTTGTCCACCACTTAGGTACCATTTAAGAGACACCTTTTCATTTTATAAGCATCATTGGATTTGGACTTTAAGAACAACTATGATCATCCCCTAGTACATTTCTCCTAATTCTAACCTATTATCCATAGAGAAGGTAGTTTTGAAGTTGTTGAGCGCCCACAGATGCATTATTCATTGCCATTTAATTCCTTATTGAATTAGGCAACTGGCTTGTAATATTTGATTGTGTAGCATGGGTGTGGTTTTTATTTGTAAATTGGTGATTGGGATTCTCGACTACTACTTTTTGGCATGTTCGCTTGAACTTATCAGCCGGCTTATCAGCTAGAATCTACAGTATTTTTCTCTCACAACAAAACAGCTTCAGTCAGCTTTAATACCAGCCAAACAGGCCCTTTATTTCTGGAGTAGCTTGGACAGTTAGACCTTACTAACTCGTTCATCTCTGGCAACTAGCAAGTAGCCTAACACATTGAAATGCACCATCGCTTTTTGTATCTGCAAAATATTCCACCATAACTCAATTGTCTCCTAGTCGATTGATCCACTAGTAAAGCGTGCATTTCTTTGGGTTCTTCTGCTCTTTATAAGGAGCACCTAGGCAATGGAAGCCAAATGGATCCACAGTATATATTCTAGGATAACATAGAAGGTGGAATTTATGTACAAAACATGAATGTTGCCATCATCTGTCTCTTTTGCTTTGGTGATCTTCATCCAAACATGGAGATATATCGCTATCCAAACTGGCCCTTTGGTTACATTACTAGGGCATGTTTAGCATAGTTTCTTATGGCTTCAGCTCATACTACACCTCGTATTAGAGCAGCACTATTTATTTGTCTCCCTCTCCTGGTAAAATGGACGTAAACACGAAAAAACTACAATTTGTGGCTCTTTGGCTTCGGCTCCTCTAGTACTATAGCATGAAAAGCCTTGCCAAATGAGATCTCATTCTTCTTCGCATTAATCCAATCCCAATCACATCAGAACTTCACCAATGTCGATTCAAAAAAAAAACTCACCAATGTGAAAACGAGAGCCATTAGGATTTAAATCCTACTGTTGTGGTGTTGCCAACCCATTTTCAATCAATGGAAACCAACCTGAGGAACAAAACGGAATTAGCCGCGTCTGATTACATGCCTTTCTAGGTTGGGCGCCAACTGCCAACGGCGAAAGCGATTTTGTCCAGTTGGTCGGGCGCCTCTTTCGCCCGAATTTTTTACATTTTAGCCCTTTTTTGAAAGTTTCTCACAAATAGACCTGTGGCGGAAAGAATTTAGAAAATTGACCCTTAGCTCGGCGTCATTGGTGCTGGCGCCGAGCTAACACGTCTCGGCGCCAGCGTCTCTAGCGCCAAGCTCCTGGACACGGTAGATGACATGGCAGTGAGCTCGGCGCAAGTCACTCTGGCGCTAAACTCGGCGCCGTAGATCTTGACGCCTGGCGCCGAGCTCCCTACTATTTAACCCCGACCAACCTTCCTGTCCGAGCGTTCTTCCTCTTCTTTCTCCCCCCTCTCGGGTTTTTTCTCTCCCCACTTCACCCTACCTCACGAATCGGCATATTGGACCTTGGAAACTTTAATTTGATCCGTAGATCTTTGAGAGCAAGGTATCCTCGCTCCCCTCCTAGTTTTTTCGCATCGATTCGGTATGTATTAGTTGAATTTTTGAACGTAATAATCATCATCACTTAGGGTTTCATTGTATCCATCAATATATGTATTATACAACTGTAGGATAATGCCAAGGCGTAAAAAAGCTAGCAAACCTAGGCGCATGTAGTTATGTTATGGATTCATTGTTGTGCATCAAATGGGAAACCCTAGGTTTATGGTTTAATGTTAACTGCTTTGGGTTTTTAGAACGAAATTGGTTGCATTGTAGTTATGGTTCTCATTGATATTTATTTGTGATGTTTTGATTTATGTTTGTGGAATTACATCTGTTTTGTTAGATGCAAGAAATGTTTCGGGAGGAGTTTTGGCGAAAACAGGGTCGTCCTCAAGAATTATACCCTGACGCGTCTAGCAAAGATGCCCCCGTCCCTCCTAACCTCCCTATCCCTAACTGTGACTGTGGTTTCCCGGCCCATGTTTTTCAATCGAAACATCCGGACACAGCGGCGCGTTGCTTCTACACATGCAGTCGTTTTAATGTAAGAAATTGTTTCCACTATCCTTTTTATTTATTTGTGTAAGTATGCTACTAATATTTTGTTGGAATCTCATTGTGTAGGATCATGAGAGGTGTTTTTTCTTTCAGTGGATCGACGGTGCAGACAAGTTTGATCATATGTACCTCCTTTTCGACGATTGGTTTAGAGGGAGACATCCACGTGAGCACTTCAAGCGGTGGGTTCCACCCCCCTAACCACTGAGGCAGTGGATCCACATCTAGGACGCACTGTCACCCGTGGCGTCGGAGAAGAGAACGCAGGCAAACATGTGTAGGATCCACGTCCTGCAGTAGTACCCAACTGTCTCCTCATCTGTCTCCTCGGGGCACTATGTGAACTCTTCCCGTAGCTAGGAGATGGGAACTCCAGAAGTGTGAGCCCCTTGCTCGCCAAGCTCACGCCCAAGGAAGGCCTCCACTCGTGCTCTCTAGCCCTCTGATCTGCACTGCCCGATGACTGGGTTGCTATGAATCCTTAGGCCTAGCATTTTCTGACAGTCCTGGAGCGTGACTGTCATCTCTTCGAAAGGTAGGTGGAAATTGTGAGTCTCCGACCGCCACCTATATTAAAGACAAAGCAAGATTACTTGTCAAAAAGTCAATCGCATGAACAAATAGCCATGAATGGAGGCAATGATTCAATTTAATGTCTATCAACCAACGCAGTTATGGCCGCTGAGTTGAACTTGGGCAACCCACGGCGGACCTGAAAAGAGATGACATCCAGGCCAGCTCTTTGCAGGAAAAGAGTGTACCTATCGTCGTACCGCATGTCCAAGAACCCATTGTGGGTTCTATGACGAAGGAGCGGAAGATCCTGCATCGAATAAAACATAGTCTCTTGTTACTTCATAAATACATGTACGCTCACCAAATTTTAAACAAAACTTATAGATTATTACCTGCCCCAGCGCTATGAGACATCCTCGGTGCGTCGCCTCGTACATCGGGTCGAGCAGGTGGAATTGCTCCATCCTAGAAAAAAAGTGAATGAATTATAATTTCAATATACAATGAAGCATGAACTTATAAATGTATAAGTAATTGACACAAATACAAGCATAAATTAAGACATGCATAATTAATTAAATGAATACGACAAATATAAAATAATAAAATCAACCAATAGTCCCACCTCACTAATCTGTCAATGGCAACTTCGTGAATTGTGGCCAAGTCTACCGCACTTGCCGTACTCGTATGGGGTCAGTAACAAATGGAGTTCCTCTCCCACGTCTCGTTCTTCTGGGTATCTGATCTATAACCATCCTGTGCATCGTCCTCTGTCTTGATCCACGCTTGTTCCAATGGTAAGCTGGATCCGTAATTTACTTTGGCCCATCATATGGAGGCCACTCTCTAGGGTCCCGGAAAGGCACGAAGCGGGGGCTTCATGTGTGCACAAGCGTGTCGACACTGAACTCATGAGGTATCCTCCTCTCGATATTATAGTTGCGATGCCTAGCTACTGTCACCAAATGAGAACATAGAAATCGATACTGCCTTGGTTTACCACAAGTGCACTTGAAATTTTGGAGGACAACCACATGTATCCTCGACTCTCAGACCTCACCGTCGGGCGCGGTGCGGCGCGGGTGAGGGCGACCGGTGGAGGCAAGGGCACATGCGACAGTGGCGGCGGAGCTCGGCTCTGCTAGGGCGAGATAGGGAGAGGAAGAGAGGCGCGGGGCCCATAGGTATGCCATGTCATCTACCGTGCCCAGGAGCTCGCCGAGCTCACTGCCATGTCATCTACCGTGCTCAGGAGCTCGCCGAGCTCACTGCCATGTCATCTACCGTGCTCAGGAGCTCGGCGCCAGAGATACTAGCACCGAGACGTGTTAGCTCGGCGCCAGCATCAATGGCGCCGAGCTAAGGGTCCATTTGGCTGGCGCCGAGCTAAGGGTCCATTTGGCGCCGAGCTAAGGGTCTATTTTCTAAATTCTTTCCGCTAGGGGTCTATTTGTGAGAAACTTAAAAAAAAAAGTACTAAAATGTAAAAAATTCGGCTCTCTCGCTGCTCTGCCCGGTGGCCGTGGAACGGAAGACCGAGGCCCCGACCCAGCGCGTCTTGAGCACCTGTTCTGAGTGTTCTCCCTCCCGATCCCAATCCCCAATCCCGTTACTTTCCCCGGCTCCTCGTCCTCCTCCGCCCAAAAATCCCAAACCTTAACCCTAATACTGTCATGGCGCTCACTACACGGGGCGGCGCCGGCGCCGGTGGCGGGGATCCCGCGAAGGCGCCGTCCGCCTCCGACCCCAGCCTCGGCTTCCTCACCAAGCGCGACACCGAGGTCAAGCTGCCACGCGCCACGCGGGTCAAGAACAAGACCCCCGCGCCCATCCAGATTACGGCCGAGCAGATCCTCCGGGAGGCCAGGGAGCGGCAGGAGCCTGAGATCCGCCCGCCCAAGCAGAAGATCACAGACCCGCACGAGCTCTCCGACTACCGCCTCCGCAAGCGCAAGGAGTTCGAGGACGTCATCCGCCGCGTGCGGTGGAGCGTCTCGGCCTGGGTCAAGTACGCGCGGTGGGAGGAGCAGCAGCGGGACTTCGCGCGCGCCCGCTCCGTCTACGAGCGCGCGCTCGACGTCGCCCACCGCGACCACACGCTCTGGCTCAAGTATGCCGAGTTCGAGATGCGGAACCGGTTTGTCAACCACGCCCGGAATGTCTGGGATCGCGCGGTGTCGCTCCTCCCCCGGGTGGATCAGCTCTGGTACAAGTACATCCACATGGAGGAGCTGCTTGGTGCGGTTGCCAATGCACGCCAGGTGTTCGAGCGCTGGATGTCTTGGCGACCCGACACGGCCGGCTGGAATTCTTACATCAAGTTTGAGCTGCGGTACGGGGAGGTCGAGCGTGCCAGGGCTATATATGAGCGGTTTGTGGCTGAGCATCCACGGCCAGATACCTTCATCCGCTATGCTAAGTTTGAGATGAAGCGCGGCGAGGTCGAGCGGGCACGGCGGGTGTATGAGTGTGCAGCAGACCTGCTTGCGGATGATGAAGACGCAGAAGTGTTGTTTGTGGCGTTTGCAGAGTTTGAGGAGAGGTGCCGTGAGGTCGAGCGTGCACGTGCAATATACAAGTATGCTCTGGACAGGGTGCCCAAGGGTCGTGCTGAGGAACTGTATAGGAAGTTTCTGGCATTTGAGAAGCAATTTGGTGACCGCGAGGGAATTGAGGATGCCATTGTGGGCAAGAGGAGATTTCAGTACGAGGATGAGGTTAGGAAGAACCCACTAAACTATGACTCATGGTTTGATTATATCAGGCTGGAGGAGAGTGTTGGGAATAAGGACAGGATCAGGGAGGTTTACGAGAGGGCCATCGCCAATGTGCCCCCTGCTGAGGAGAAGCGATATTGGCAGAGGTACATATATCTCTGGATTAACTATGCACTTTATGAGGAGCTAGACGCACAAGACAGAGAACGGACCAGGGAGGTTTACAAGGAATGCCTGAGGTTGATTCCTCACAAGAAGTTCACGTTTGCAAAGATGTGGCTCATGGCGGCCCAGTTTGAGATAAGGCAGAGAAATCTAAAGGCTGCAAGACAAATTCTTGGAAATGCAATTGGAATGGCCCCAAAAGGCAAGATATTCAAGAAATATATTGAAATCGAGCTTTATCTGGGCAACTTTGACCGTTGTAGGACTCTTTATGAGAAATATATTGAATGGTCCCCAGCAAACTGTTATGCCTGGAGGAAGTATGCCGAATTGGAGAAGAACCTTAGTGAGACTGATCGTGCTCGATCAATATATGAACTTGCTATTGCACAGCCAGCCCTCGATACACCAGAGGTTCTGTGGAAGGTATGCTCTCTTGCAGAGTTGCGGTTGTATTCTTAGCTTATGCATATTAATACATTATATGGTTTGTATAGCGATGTATAGTAGATGCATTTTTTTTATTCCTAAACCAACTGATCTAGTATATTATAAATGATGTTGTAAATAGTTATTTTGTTGCCCTAGTTACTAAAATCACCAGAGCTCATTCCTAGTTAACAATTCGTTGCTCGTTAGATGCCTTTAAGAGGCGCCATCCTTCGGATAAGAATAAGTTGCTGTACAGATCTCTGATTTGCATTGTTACCTATTCTATCTCTGCTGAAAGTTTGTGGAACCATTTAGGCCTGTGGAAACATTTCTTTGTTGTGCGCTTGTGTTTTTAGTGTCCATTTTAGCCCCTGTTCTCTGTATGCCTTACCCATGGAGGTGAATTTTCGCAAATTTCATTGGGCTGTTTGATCGTTGCCCAATATTGTTTCGGACTTGTAGCCTGAACTCAACACGTCTCTTGACAGTATTCTAATTGAACAGGAAAGCATTGAATCTGACTATGATTTGTTCAAACATGAAAAACTTTGTAAGATATTAGTTGATCATATTCATTCCTATATCAATGCCATGATGGTTAACTGCACAATATGCTTATTAGAGACTCTGGCCTTTCTTGGATTTTGGAGGTCTGTACATTGGCTCTAATGTCCTAAAATTAGTTTGTCTCAAGCTAAAATGGTATTTTATATTTCATTTTTACTGTTCCTGAACCAGATTTTTTTTCCTTGGCACAACTTTTGTACCGTCAAATTTATGGTTTGGATATCTTCTCCTTTTGTACTATATCCATTACTAGACATAAAGACATCATGAGGTGTGATTTATAAAATATAATTTCATCAATGCTTCTACATCGAAATCTGTGTTATAAGAGCTAATTTATGAAAGTACTTTTCTCTGCTATATCAGTCTTGGAATTCCTTTGTTTATTTAATTATGAATTGTTTTGTTTTAATTGCATTTTATAATCTTACACATGCTTGCCTAGGATGCTGTAGTGTGTAAGTTAATGTGCAATTTTGCTTAGTTTTCTTGGACTTTTCAGTAGCCTTACTACTTGGTGTTTATAATACCTTAGCAAAGTTCTAAGTCAGATTGTAGTGCAAGTAACTGAAGTGAAAACAAATCAGATTGTAGTGCAAGTAACTGAAGTGAAAACACCTGTGCTGTTGTTTTCTGTTGGATTTGTCTGCCTCAGTTTCTAGGAGGGTGGAACATAGTTGTTTGATTTTTTTTCTCGAACATGCGGGAGAGCTGTGTACAATTATATTAAGAAGAAAAAAAAATGGGGGGAGAGCTCTAACAACACACAAACCCACTCACACTAACATATGCTCCTTTTCTAGAGCAAGACATGACCTCGATCAAGCCTAAGGGCACGTACAATGCAAAGTCGCTTATGTATACTCTTAAGGGAGAATATATGATACATCATCAAGAGTCTACGAAGGAGCTCCGACCTACAATGGACACACTGTTAAAATTAGCTGATAAGCTTAAGAGCTTGTTTAAGAGTCCATTAACCCACAGTGCATCTGAAATGCTGCAACTCACTTTTACTAGTATATGCTCTTGTTCCATCCATGAATGGAACAGAACATGAAGTGTGCAGCTCTTAGTAGGCTAGTAGGCTCCAGAGGCATAGAACGCCTAGCCAGGCTTTGACACTGGCCGTAAGCGCCTGTAACAACTCTCCCTGGTCTCCAATGTGGTATCACTTTGTTGTAACTGTCCACGAGTGCCTTGCCATATCACTGCGCTGTACAGGCCCTAGCAAAAACTATGAAACAAAGGCAGAGAGGTACGAAATACTCGAGTCAGAACACACAAGAGAAACTCCTCACTAGTGAGCAAAAAAGCCCTCTCCAAATGTGGAGACACACCATAAATCAAACACACACTTGTTGTGATGGTTCCGCAGGGACCAAGCGACAAGCGTAGCAAGGGAATTAAGGCCCTTTTGAATTGCTGACTTTGCCAACTTTGCTGAGTAGGTTCTTGAAATATCTATCCTAAAATGCATTTTGATTCTGTATGATTTTTATCAGGTGTCGTTTAAAAGTTCTGCAAATCTATTGATCTACTTGATGCAGCATTAGTCCATATCGCTTTAGCATTTGAGACATTCTGAAAAATTAGTTAATCTTTCTTACGCTGTTGATTAACTCATTTGGATGCTTACCAACTCATGTTCTGCTCTTTAACTCACAGGAGTACTTGCAGTTTGAAATTGATGAAAATGAATTTGAGAGGACAAGGCAACTATATGAGAGACTGCTTGATAGGACAAAACATTTGAAGGTATGGATCAGTTATGCTGAGTTTGAGGCCTCTGCTGGCTTGGGCAGTGAAGACAGTGAAGGTGAGGAGAAAAAGAATGAAGTTGGTTATCAGGAACAGCAGATGGAGCGGGTCCAAAAATGTAGAGGTAATTAACGAGTTAGAGATCAATCTTAAATTGTCCAACCATATATGTTTTTGCATTTATTGACTCGTTGCAGACTAAAAATAACACCTTGTATTTTGATGATCAGCTATCTTTGAAAGGGCATTCGACTACTTCAGAACCAGTGCCCCAGAGTTGAAGGAGGAAAGAGCTATGCTTCTTGAAGAATGGCTTAATAAGGAGGTGAGCTTTGGTGATCTTGGGGATGTCAGCTTAGTGCAAAAGAAGGCACCAAGAAAAGTAAAGCGGAAGAGACCAATCCCTACAGAAGATGGCTCCAATATAGTGTATGCTCTTTACTCAGTTTCCCTTTTAGCACTTCACTCTCGAATTGCAATATCTTTTCCTTTTGTTTTCTGGAGCAATGGAAATATATGTACTGACATGAAATTTGCTTAATCCTTCAGGTATGAGGAGTACATAGATTACATTTTCCCTGATGAAGTTGCTCTAGCACCAAACCTGAAGATCCTAGAAGCTGCTTACAAATGGAAGAAGCAGAAAACCGGAGATGATGATGAGTGATCCTGGCATCTCAGTATGCCATTGTCGTGAACGTTTTGCCACAGCCAAAATCAGATGTCCTGCAACACTGTGGCTAGAGCTATCGGAATGGGAATAATCAATTTCTTCATGTCACAGAGGATGCTGTTGCTGTTGAAAAGAATCATGCGAATTACTTTTAACTGGTATAACTGTATGGGTGCTAGTTTGGTGGCCATGAGTCGCTTCCATGCGTAGGTTCAGGCTCAGAACAATGAGAGAGGGCTACACACGTCGCGATGGTGTATGGGAGTTTGTCTTGCAGTTGCAAAGGTGCCTCTCCAGTCTCTATGCTTTGTCTGCAGTTAGAGTAAACTGGGCGTCTTCGACTTCAATGGCTGTGCGTCCATGATTGTCACGCTGGTGTCCAGGATTCAGTTGGAGGGCTTGCAGTTTCAGAGGATCCTACCAGCAAATCGTCATCTTCAGTGCCTAGCAGCTCTGTTTATTAGCCAGTGAGGCTTTTGGTTTCTTGTATTTTTTTTCTCTCGAAAAATCGACAAAAGCTTTGCTGAGCTAATTTATTACAAAGAAAAACAAGAAAAGTACAAGACGGAGCAAAAAAAAAAAACCAGCAAAAGAAAATGTTGTGAAATGACGAACAGACGTCTCTTCACGAGTGATCTCATTCATCAAGCATAGGATTAGTGGAAATGATTAGACAGTTAATTTTAGTTTCAAAGGGTATGTCTTTTGGAAACAGTCGTGTCTCTTCGTGACACTCCTCTACTTGTATAAATATATTTCCGAGATCAATGAAAGCAATAGTTCTTCCAAATCTTGTTTATTTCCATTCACATTCTAACATGTTATGAGCACTTTGCTCTGCGACCAAGAGGAAGAACGGAGACACGCATGCCTCTCGACTATCACCGTTCCCTTAGAGTTCGTCGAGAACAAGACGAGAAGGACAACAGATCACGCACGCAGTGCTCGCTGGCTGTTCTCTCGGAAGGGAGACTAGACCAAGAACAAAGAAGATCAGAAGAAACTGCAATATCAAATCGAGTTCACAGAGTTCACACGGTAAGAACTCAACAAAGATGTGGCAAGTTCGAGAATGAACCATTGGATCGAGGTAACTGCTAACCTTCCCGATCATGGATTCCATACTTCTGGATCTTCGTCGGGTTCACCGTCATGGTGTTTCATTGTTGTTTATGCATTGCTGCACATCTCCATATGATGTCGTGCTATTGGCATGGCCTCAAGCCGGAGCGGCAGCGGTGATCGCCCTCAGCCTCCCGCCATCTGAGCCCGCCAGCCCATGCCTACCGAAAATTCGGAGGCGACGCACGGCCACGGACTATGCGACTCGTCCCAGGCGGACAATTGTTGTGGCGACAGCGCCCGCACGCACGGGCCGGTCACCCGGCACGGCAGAGGAGAGGCCAATGGTGGTTTCTCGCACGCCACGACGGCGGAGGACACGACCCGAGCAGTGGGGGTGCCTGTGTGCGCCCCGGCGTCGGCGATGCCTGCCGACACTAGGCAAACACCATTGGCCGTCGCGGCCGAGGCCGTGCAGCAGTAACTGCACCCGCGCGCTAGGCTAGCTTGTGTTAACGGCGGCCGGCTCCCCTGCGTGGAAATGGCAGCAGCGTCCTGCCCAAGGCCGGCGGCATCTCCGATGGCCATAAGACCGAACCTTTTGGGAACTGTCCGCTCGAAGGTTGTCTCCCTGGGAAATGATAAGGACGTGCGTTTTTGCATAAAAATCCTTCTTTCTTCCATGAATTACATGATAATCCTAATAGATTATTGATGTATTCCAAATTTATGTCTGCGGTGTACTATATTTACCCCACGTAAATGCTCATTTTACACCTTAGAGTTAAAATGCATTATGATGCATAATATTTACCTCCTGTAAATAAGTATTTTTGAGACCCATGTGTCATCAAGAATTGCATCATGACATGTACTACTGCAGATGAATTTACCACTGTAAATTCGCTTTCTAGATCCTATGTTTTCTGAAAAAAAATTTAGTATTGTTCAAAGCGTTTGTCCAAATTCGCAAACCCAATAAACATGTTGTCGGTGTTTCGGACCGGCAGGCCCTCAACCAACTAGTAAATTTGTATTGCATGTTCTCAATCCCGGATGGTGATGCAAAGAGACACAAGGTTTATACTGGTTCGGGCAATGGGTGCCCTACGTCCAGTCTGAGAGTTCGATCTTGTATTCCTCGCACCGAAATGCTCGTAGTAGGGGGTTACAAGCAGGGCGAGAGAGGAAGCTTGTCCCAGATCTCCGCGTGGAGCGGCGTGGATTGCTTGAGATGTTGATCTCAAGCAGTGGAAAAGCTCGTGTGTTTGTCCGTGCGTTTATGCGTGAGTTCGTCGCGTGGGCGTAGGTCTAATCGTAAACGTCCGCCCCCTAGAAACGGCCCTGGTCCCTCCCTTTTATAGTTGAAGGGGGGACAAGGGTGATACATGCGCTAGCTACACGGCGTCGTGCGAACGGAGGCGACATGTCCGAGCCCTGTAGCCTGTTACTGTGGCGGCGTGGTCGATGGAGTGGTCCCATCCTTGAAGTACTGGGGCGACACGCCGGTCGCATCCGATCCTGTGCGTCGTGGGAGCTCCAGTGTTATCTTGAAGCAGGCGTGGCGGTCGGCGTGCTGGTCACTGTGTGTTGACTGTGTGAGAAGCCGAGGCTCAGTTGGTGCCAAGGCCGAGCCATCGTGGGAGGCTCGGCGGGTGCGAATCCCAAGGTTGCCGAGACCCTGAAGTATATTGCCGAGGCTCGGGGGGAGCAGTTAGTCCTGTGCGCCGATTCCGAGGCTACGGTGACCCGGACTTGACTCCCCACGCCGCGTTGTTCCTGGGGCAAGGGTTAGGTGGCACAGTGTAGTGCGGGCGCTGGTCGTGGGCACAGCACCAGAGCACAGTAGCCGGTAACCCCTGCCCTGTCCTGTCCTAGACGGTATGGCGTTGACGCGACTTCCCGTCTCGTCGGCCGCTCCGTAGTGTCAAGCCATCGTCCGGCTGATATCGCGGGAGTGGTTGGCATATTAATGGGACGTGACGCTCTATCGGGGAGATCGGTCGAGGCAAAAGCGACGGGTTATTGCCGAGCCGGCCTCGAGCGATACGGAGAATCGTCGTCTCGTTCGAGGCTTTACGCGTAGGGCCTCGGGCGAGACGGAGAATTGGTTCCCCGTCGAGGCCTCCCGTGCGAGGCCTCGCGCGAGGCGGAGATTTGGTGGGTGAAGGGTCGAGATAGCGGACTAGAGGGGGGTGAATAGTCTTTTCTGAAATTAATCGCATCGGCTAACCGAAACAAGTGCGGAATTATAACTATCGGTCTAGCCAAGACTACACCCCTCTATCTATGTTCTCTAGCACCTTCCAAAGATATTAATCAAGCAACAAAGGTGCCGGGCTAGTTAGAGCTCTCCTAAACGATTCTAGGAGCAATGTTACATAAACCTATGCCACTAGTATTTTAAGCAACAAGAGAGCTTCTACACATGCTAGTAAGCAAAAGCACAAAGCTAACAAAGCTCACTAGCAATGCTCAATAATAAGGCAACCAATGCCTAATTAGAGAGCGCAAATACTTAGCTACACAAACTAAGCAATGTGACTAACAAGGTTACTAAAACCAAATTAGCCACGCAAGGGAGCTACTTCTATGATACACAAGCAAGAAGGTAATTAGCAAGCTACACAAGCTATCTAATTACAAGAGCAACTACACAAGCTTAATATGTATAAAAGTAATTGCAAGCTTGTGTAATGGGGATGCAAACCAACGGGAAGAACAAGGTTGACACGATGATTTTTCTCCCGAGGTTCACGTGTTTGCCAACACGCTAGTCCCCGTTGTGTCGACCGCTCACTTGGTGGTTCGGCGGCTAATTAGCATCACCCACTAAGCCCGCACGTCGGGTGCCGCAAGAACCTACCCCTTGAGTGAGGGTAGCTCAATGACATGATTTACTAAAGTTGCTCTTCGCGACTCCCGCGGGGCGAGCACAAGTGCCCCTCACAAGCACTTCTCCGGAGCGCCGTACAAGCTTCTTGCGCGCTTCGACAGAGACCACCACCAAGCCGTCTAGGAGGTGGCAACCTCCAAGAGTAACAAGCACCACCGGCTTGCAACTCGATCACCTAGTGCCACTCGATGCAACCTCACGATGCAATCACACTAGAATCGCTCACTCACACAATCGAATGATCACTATCAAGTATATGTGTGATGGAGGGCTCCCAAGCACTCACAAGCATGGACACTAAGTCCCCTTAGGTGCTCCACACCAGCCATGGCCGAAGGCTACTTCTATTTATAGCCCCAAGGGCTAAACTAGCCGTTACCCCTTCACTGGGCAAAAATCGGGCCGACCGAACGCTCCAGTCGTGTTGACCGGACGCTGGACCTCAGCGTCCGGTCGCCCGCAGACGGCCACGTGTCCCTATTCTAACGGTCACTTGACCTGACCGGACGCAGCAGCTTCAACTGACCGGACGCTGAACCCCCAGCGTCCGGTCGTTTCTAGTAAGGTATCGACCTTGACCGGACGCGTCCGGTCACACTTGATCGGACGCAGCCCAGCGTCCGGTCACACTCTAGCTTCTGCGTCACCGTACGTCAGTTTGACCGGACGCACCCTGCCAGCGTTCGGTGCTTTCAGACCCAGCGTCCGGTCAGTTGACCGACGCCAGCGTCTTCGCGATCAACTCGTTTTCACTTCTAACTTTTTCACCTTTGCTCCAATGTGCCAACCACAAGAATTTACATCCGGCGCAATAGAAAATAGGCATTCCATTTTCCCGAAAGCGCTGAAACCCCAAACCCATCTCAACCCTGCAAACACCACCTCCTTTGTAAATGTGCCAACATCACCAAGTGTACACCACCATGTGTATGTGTGTTAGCTTTTCACAATCATTTCCCAAAGGATGTTAGCCACTCAACTTGCCACGCCACTCGATCCTAGCGATGATGCAAAGTTAGATCACTCGAGTGGCACTAGATGATCGATATGCAAATAAGTTTGCCCCTCTTGATAGTACGACCATCTATCCTAAACTCAGTCATAAACTTCTCTACACACCTATGACCGGTGAAATGAAATGCCTTAGGTTATACCTTTGCCTTGCGCATTCCATTCCATCTCCTTCAATGTTGATGCAACATATGCACCAACATGGTCAACAATGATATGATCCACTTCATATCATCACGTGATCATATTGGTTCATCAATCTTGACATTACTTGCTCTTCACCGTTGCCATCGTCCATCAGCGCTAAGTCTTGCTCAAGCTTCACCGCCACGCGGTCCATCACTCCAAAGCCTTCGACTTGCCCTTCACGCTTGCAACCGGTCTATCAAGCCAAGTCTTGTCTTGATCTTCTCCACCTTGATCACATGACTCAATGTCATGTCTCATGTGCATTTAAGCTCCTTCATCATCACATGTGTGAGCTTTGCAACATCTCCAAGCCATTTTCACCTCCATGGCATATGTTGCTCATACACATGTACCTGTAGACTAATCACCTGTGTATCTCACATAAACACAATTAGTCCACCTAAGTTGTCACTCAATTACCAAAACCAAACAAGGACCTTTCAGCGGGCCGTCGAGGCCTCCTGTGCGAGGCCTCGAGTGAGGCGGAGAGCCGGTGGGCTCGAACGAGGCCGGGGGTTAACCAATGGTTTACCTTTTGGCTTTGTTTTTTATGGGGTCTAAGCGATTCTTTCGGTATACGCTCAGGGTACCCTGTTTTATGGTACCCGACACATGTGCTATTAACATTACATGTTCAAAGTGTTTGTCCAAATTGGCAAACCTAATAAATATGTAGTATAATCATTACATTGTTCAAAGTGTTTGTTCAAAATGGCAAACCCAATAAACATATAGTATTACTATCATGACCTTAATATTGTAATTACTTTGTTATTTGTAATTTTCATTTCATGTTAAGCCCTTTTATACTTTATTATTTAAAGCTCATAGTGCTTACATTTTTAATGCAAAATCCATTAAGTGTATTACCTCATTATTTGTATATAACACAAATGTTTCACATTGTATGTTGGCCATACACAAGGTAGCGTCATAGTTGCTACTGTGGGATCTACACCAAGTTCTTAGTGACTATCCTCAACGTACGTACCTAACATCACAAATTATAACATGTGGTCTACATCTTTTCACAAGATGACTACCATTAATCAGCATTCCTATTGGCCATACATAAGGTAGCACCATAGTTGCTACTGCGGGATCTACACTAAGTCCACAACTTAGTGACTATCCTCAACGTGCGTACCTAATTCGTTTATAGATTAACTAAGGTCTACATCAATCTTTTGATGATTACCTTAAAATATGTTTATACAAATTGCATACACCACTTGGCATCTACTATTCAACAGACTATATCCATATTATTAGAGGTTTACATCTTTACGATGACTACCTCTAATGTGTTAGCATAAATGAGGTTTACACTATTAATGAGATAGATCTTGTCTCCTATTTATTTTGCATTAATTAATACAACATCACCATAGCAATTTTAAATTTACCCTTAGCGTAAATTCAGAAAATATATGGTTTAAACCTTGTTAGAATAATAGCCAGCAAAGAGTTTAATCTCTTGCTCTTGATGGTCACCATTATCTAACATGATCAATGAACGTAATGTTAAACTTAATGTTCTATGGATTCATGGCAATATTTGATGCTCCTCATAAGAGAGCATCACCACTTATGATCAATTTAAGTATAGAATTTTATTTAAATAAAGCACTATACACATCCAGATCACACATATGTGTATCTCAATGGATGCAAATCGAAGCACTATATGGCTAGCTTTCAATGAGTGATACGAACAACACAAGGCAGTCATTCTGCTCAATGCCAACTATGATTGGCCACAACTTTATCTCTAGAATCTTAAGTCCACTTGAGAATATAATTATGTTGTTCCAAAATATCCCCCAACATTGCGTTTTTGCGAAAGAACACAACTTACCAAATGTATTCTAGATTAATTCCTACATTACTTCAGGTCTAAGTGTATGATAAACTCTTATCAAGGAATCATTATTAGCATTATAGCGATGCTCTATCATCTAAAGTATATTGAATTTTCAGAATCATTATAAGTTCGATGCCATATAGTAATGTCATCCATAGAACTTTAATGGTAAGATTTAACGCAAAAAGAAGTAGTAGCCCCATGTATTTTTTAGGGTCAATGCATTTTCCAAATATGACAGAACCATATTTTATCCCAATTGTGTATGTTACAGCCACATAACTTGAAAATGTCATGTCTTGAAACATTTAATTGATCGGTATTATAAATCCATTGGACATAAATATCCGGCTCAACAATAAAGATATGAAGCACGCTTCTATCTTCAACCTGACACCACCAGGAAGGCCAGTTGTTCACAAAAAGTTTTATGAAAAAACCAAGTAGCAACCAAACACTTAATTAGTAAGTGGGTCTTATGAGCATGGAGAGCACGATCATCGAATTTACTTCGCTTGATCCATTTTGGGGACCAAAATTTGTCTCCCATTTACAAACATACATAGTATCTACGTCCCATTTTAGTGTTGTAATATAAAATGTTGTCATCAATTTTAATTGAATATCATAATAATATGCCATCACATTTGATATTCTATTAATTAACTTGTATGTAATCTATATATCTGCAAAGAATGTCATTATATTCTTCATGCTATATATAGACTTACACGGGAGTCAATCCAAATGCAAAGAGAAATTTTGCCTAGTGGATAGTTCAACCACAAAGAATGTCATTATATTCTTCATGCTATATTGGTTATTTTGATATCATCATGATACAGAAATAATCATGCAATCATTTGAGATATAATTTCTATCATGTGGATTCGAGATGGAGGATTTGGGTAAGACCAAATATTACCTAGGCTTACAACTTGAGCACCGTCCTTCAAGGATTTTAGTGCATCAATCAGCCTATATCCAGAAAATATTGGAAAAATTTAATATAGACAAATCATATCATAACAAAACTTCGATAGTTGTTCGTTCTTTAGAAATAGAGAAAGATCCATTTAGACCATGAGATTTTGGAGAAAAGATATTGGGACTAAGGTTCCATATCTTAGTGTTATTGGAGCACTTATGTATCTTGCAAATTGCACCAGGCCTGATATCGCATTTGTAGTGAACATACTAGTTAGACATAGTGCAAATCCAACTTACCGTCATTAGACAGGAGCGAAGCATATCCTCAGATATCTTAGTGGCACAAAGGATCTTGGTTTATTCTTTAAGAGAAATCATGATCCCAATATGATTGGATACACGGATGCTGGTTACTTATTTGGTCCCCATCCCAAACTGGATTTGTATTCTTACAAGGAGGTACAGCTATTTCATGAAGTCTTCTAAACAGACTCTGACGGCGACCTCTACTAATCATTTTAAAATTATTGCTCTATACGAGGCATCACGGGAATATGTATGGCTTCGCAGAATGATTAACCACAATACCACATACAACAGTCATGTGGTATTGGTTCAATTGAATCACCTACAATTATATATGAAGATAATTCGCTTGTGTTACACAGATGCAAATAAGTTACATAAAGAGTAATATCACTAAGCATATTGTTTCAGAATCAGGGGGAGACATCTCCTAAATGTTGACCTATACCAGCATCATATTATACTCTTTTCTTTCACAAGTTTTACTTACAAGGTTTCTTGTTAAAGTTTTTAATGAGGTAATATTAACATAAGCATGTGTCATATTTCCTATTTTTCCCACCGGGTTTTTTGTGGGAAATATCAAAGACACATATTGCCCTCACAACTTATCTATGGTTTTTCCCTGAAAATATTTTTCATGTGAGTTATCCAAGAGGCAATACCAATAATATGTCGTCATATTTTCTCCTAATTTTCTCACTGGGTTTTTACAGGAGTTTTAGCGGCATATCACTTTATATTGCTCCTCATATTTTTCCTGAAAGGTTTTGGGGGAAGTTATCTTTATGTCGTATCTCCAATATTTTTCCCCATTGGGGTTTTTAATGGGATACCAATGACATAGTGGTTTATTTAAATCACAAATAAATATGTTATTTTCTCCTTATTTTTCAATAAGGTTTAAAGGAGTTTTTATGGCATATCATACATTCCTCAGATTTTTTTCATAGGGTTTTTTGAGGAATTTCAGCTTACAGCTGTATTGATCTCGAGAAAGATTCGATCAAGGGGAAGTGTTGTGAAATGACACCTATACGCGAACGGACGTCTATAGACGAACATGCATATCTTCACGAGTGATCTCATCCATCAAGCACGGGATTAGTGGATAGGATTAGACAATTAATTTTAGTTCCAAATGGCATGTCTTTTGGAAATAGTCGTGTCCCTTCGTGACACCCCTCCACTTATATAAATATATTTCCGAGATCAATGAAAACAATAGTTCTCCCAAATCTTGTTCATTTTTTATTCACGTTCTAACAGAAAAGAAAAAGGGGCAGCTATAGGAAAGTGAAGAAATCCTTTCTCTGTTCTTTTATGTGTGTGTTTTTGTGATTTTGGCAAGCCTAGACTTGCCATGATTTGTCTTGTCTTATTACTTGGCCATCTAATAAAAATAGTCCATCCATTCTATTAGTTTTATCCTAAGTCAAACTTCTTTAATTTTAACTATATTTTCTTGAAAAGAAATATTAACATCTACAAGTTCACATAAAATTGCTATCAACATATGTTTCATAGATAATTTAGTGAAACTAATTTGATATTGTAGAGATGTTGGTGTATTTTTGTGTAATTTGGGCAAAGTTAGATTAGAGGAATTGAATTTAGGACAACTGACCTATAATTTGGTACCGATACATGGTAAGGCATGCTAAGGGAAAAAAAGGACTGATGTTGATGTTTGATTAGGGGAAAAAACTTTGTGCATAGTGACCTCAACTTGTTCATGTTGGTACAGACACATTAGTTGCGCTATATCTTCTCATTTAATCGCTGTCTCCCAGAGCTCACCTACTCGAATCGTGAATGCACCTTCACCCGGTTCTTTATAGGGAGGATGGAGCACCTTTCACCCGGTTCTTTATAAGGAGGATGAAGGCGATGAAAGTAGAAGAAAGCGGCAAGAAATAGGGGAGACTAAATAAAAGAGTAAAATTTTGGGACCAAACGCAAATGCCATATTTTTTTCTCTCTTCTTTCTTATTAATCTTCATCCGATAGAGATTATATTGTAGCCCAAAACAACCGACATTCAATTTCTCTATCTCCACACACAAATATTCGCCCTATTCGCTTGGCTTATAAGCCGTACTTTTTCAGTCAACAAACAATATTTTTCTCTCACAACAAAGCAACCAATAGTATTTTCAGTCATTGCTTATCAGCCACATAAATAGGACAATTAGAACTGTGAAGGATGAGAATTCATTCTCCTACTTCTTGGCTACTGCGTTGTGTCATGATTGTAGATTCATTCTCCTACCACGCACAACGCAGCAGCCATTCTCTGCATGATCAAACACACACGGAGGCGGAGCTGGTCAACACGGAGGCGGAGCTGGTCAACGTGACCGGTGGGTGCGCCCAGCGCCAACAAGTTAATTAGGTTGCTTATTTCCTGAGTAATTAGCGTGCTCTTTCCTGAAGGTTCAGTGTTGTACTGTCAACCAGTTAAATCTCCTATGACGCTTGGTTTGCCACATAGCTTGTTGTTGTACGTCCTATTCGTTTAGGCTGATTTGACTTATAAGTTATAGCTAAAAGTACTATTGACTAGTTTAGTGTAAGAGAAAAATAATATTCGTTGACTGATAAGTCATGACTTATAAGCCAAATACGACTAAACGAATATGCCGATAATCTGAGATTGCTTCGGCCTAGTGAATACGATGACTGGGAAGTTGGAACTTGGTTCATGATTCAACGACAGGATATGCTACGCACGGTGAGGTTTTAAGGATCCCAAATGCTACTCCATAACTTGCAAAACATCTCGGAGTACACCGTATCCTTCAATCCTCTTTAGCAAGCAACTGGCAACTGCCACGTCGCAACACTGCAAGACTCTAAAAAAGTTTTTTAAGTTTAACTAAATTTATAGAAAAAATAAAAGAGTAACAATATCTATGACATAAAATAAGTATTTTATAAAAATATATTATATGATAAATCTAATGATACTAATTTGATTATATAAATCTTAGTGTGTGTTTTCTAGAATTATAGTCAAAATGTAAAAAGTTTAACTTAAGATAATTCTAGAAATCTATTTATTTAGGGATGGAGAGAATATTCTTTTTTAAATGCCACGTATTGTCCGTCAAAATTAAGAGTTTATACGATAGAGAGAGAATTAAATCCGGGTCTATGCAAATTTATTCCGGAGCATTTATATATTTACCACGGTTACGGACCATATATGACATGTATTTCTTATACCTCGCATGGGCACGATGGTAAATATGTAAAAATTCCATTTATTCCCGGTCAGCATCGCTGTCTTTTTCTTCTTCCGTTACCTCCTCCAGGCTCCAGCGTGCGCGCTCTCTCTCCCTCTCCGTCGGCGACGACTACGCCAGGTCTTCTTTGAGCCCAGGTCGCTGCCGCCTACGCCAGGTGCCCAAGTTTTCTCAGGACCCTTCGCCGGCGACGAGCTCCCCCAGGTACGCCTACCCCTTGGTCTTCCCTTCCTGCATCGCGGCACCGAGCACCCAAACCCTAACTTACTATTTTGTATTCGGATCTGATCTAATTACATGTGTATATGCATGTATCATGCCTGCTAACTTCGATGGTTTTGCAAAAATTATCGCCCCCTCCCCCCCGGGATGGAATTCGATTAGTTTCCGTGAGTATCATGTTCTTCTAGAGTTTCGCGTAAAGCTTCAAAAAAGAATATTGTGGGAGTTGAGAAATCTCCCTTTATGTTGATTGAGTTATCGTAACTCTTTTCTAGGAAATTACTTTCCAAGACTTGTTTCTGTGGTTTAGGATACCAGAAGGTTATAACTTGCATCCTGAAACCGTCAGGTTGTGCATATAGAAGATAATCCCGATGTCAGAAATAAAATTTTGAAATGTTGTTGCTGGACTTGTCGTTTTTATTCAGAACTAACTGGGGAACCAGTGGCAGAGCTTGACCATAGGATTAGTGGGGAGCTAATCTATATAATTGAGGATTAGACACTAATAAACAATACAAAAATCGCTGTTTAGACTTTAGACAGTGGAGACCACATTGAGCAGGGGTGGCTATGGCCCAGCTTTGTCTTAACCAACCTCCACCCCTGTGGGGGAACTTTCTTGTTATTATATTTGTTGGTTTGTGGCTTGATTCCAGTTTAAGTCCATTGGAATTTTGCTCTTCCCCTAAATATGGACCCTTTTTTGTGGCTTTCATTATTCTGAGTAGAAAAATTGGATGCCCTTTCTAGTTATATAATTTCCTACTTGTTGGATGTTGGTTTTCACTGCTATCAGTATTTTCGGTCATTTTCTAGCAGTGTTGGTGATTGTGTATTCTTTGGCAATTGCAGCTTGGTTCACCCCCAATAAATTGCAAAATGTCAGCCAATGTCGGTGAATCAACCAGCGGTGGCAGCAGCAGCGATGCAGCTGGGGGGAGCTTTGAATGCAACATATGCTTTGAGCTGCCTCAAGAGCCAATAGTGACTCTTTGCGGCCACCTTTTCTGCTGGCCATGCCTTTACCAGTGGCTGCATGTCCATGCACATTCGCCAGAGTGCCCAGTGTGCAAGGCCCTTGTGGAGGAGGACAAGCTTGTTCCCCTTTATGGACGTGGCAAGGATCGTGTTGACCCAAGGTCAAAGAACATGCCCGAGGGTGAGATTCCTCACCGCCCAACTGGCCAGAGGCCTGCCACAGCCCCCCAGGCCGATGCTAACAACAACTTTGCCAACGCCAATGCAAATGCGAATCCATGGTTCATGGGCACAGGAGTCCCTTTGGCAAATGCGCGGTGGGGGAATTATGCATTCTCAGCTGCTTTTGGGGGACTATTCCCTATGCTTAGCTTCCAAGTTCATGGGTTTCCAGATGCTGCTGCCTATGCGCAGCCTGCTGGGTTCCACTATGGGTATGGCCATGGGCATGGATTCCATGGCGGGCATATGGGACACGCCCATGGCGTCCACCGACAAGCACCATTGGGGCAACAGCAGCAGGCAGATATCTACCTGAAGGCCCTGCTCTTCATGGTTGGAATTCTAGTGATTGCAAGCCTCCTTGCGTTTTGAACTTGTTGGCAACATCTATCAGGAGGCCTGCCTGTCATGGTTGGAACTTGGAATTCTGGGAATGCAATCCTCCTGGCATTTCAAAGTCGTTGATAGCTTGACATTGTGATGGCATATTGGCCTATGAATTGCAAGAATGTTTCAGTGTTGGGTCTGTACTATAGCCTCTGTACTATAGTTTGGTGCTGAATGTTGCATAAGTACAATAATATTTGCGTGAAGTGTCCATAGAATATGTATTTACGTCTACATAAGTATCTGCGTTTCACAACACCTTATAGTGTATTAGGAGGAACATGGAGCCATCATTAGTGTCTAGTTTTGATGGTCTTTTACTCTTTGGAGGTGAACATGATGTACAATTTATTGGGAAGTCATCTCCCACTTGCATCTGAAATTTGTACCCATTTAGGCTGGACAAGAATAGTACGAGACAGTACCTGAGAATTTTAGGGTTTTGGTGTCGAACTGCTGATAATGCCAAGCGTTACTGTTTGCCTGTGTTGCTGATTGGGAGTCTGATAATGGCTGGCTCCGAACTGCTGATGATGCGTGTGTGCACAACATCTATCAGGAGTCTGAAGATTCAATCGAAGTCAGTGTCCAAATTCGTGTGTGCAAACCTGCACAAACCTGTTCGGCTGGTATTAAAGCCGGCTGATCAGTCGGCTGAAGCTGTTTTGTTGTGAGAGAAAAACACTGTAGATTCTAGCTGATAAGCCGGCTGATAAGTTCAAGCGAACAGGCCATGATCATTGCTCGCTGCACCCAACCATTTTGATGGCCATGATCATTGCTTGCTGCACCCAACCATTTTGATCTTGCAAGGGGACACGCAAGGGAGATACGATGCGTCTCTGCTGAGCAAACTGAACGGACAATGAAACAAAGAGAGCCTTGAAAAAAGTTTGAAGGGAGATACGATGCGTCTCTCTGCTGAAGCAAACTGAATGGTCATTCTCTGCCATTCCTACTTTCAGTAACAAGTACAGTAGTGTAGTACTGCCCAGATTGGCTAGTCAATTACTGAGGAGGTGGTCATGGGCCATGGCTGGGCCTAATGCCATTTCGCAATCTATCATTCTTAGCCTGGTCCTCTTGTTGGCAAGATTGTTAAAATTTGTCGGCCAAATATTTGGGCCCTTTATCAGGTCTCATAGCGAGGCATCTGCTAGTGACACTACAACGCCAGTACTTAGCTGTTAGCACTGTAGAGATGGAAGGGGTCACCTGCCTCCTACTAATCAATGATTACAAAGACAACTCGACTAGATATTTGCTAGAGCTGTCAGGTACGAGTAAGAAAAAAAACTACAAGATAAATATTCATGTTCGTGGGAATAGAAATTTGACTTGGATGATCTTTTGTGCATTAAAACAAAGTGTTGGTTGATGTTTTGTTCTGAGCTGAGGCATAAAATAAGTTCTATTATCACAATAACAATAACTAAATAATTTTTCTAAGAGAAATGATATGTCTGGCATCTACTCACTACTCACAAGTCACAATGGTAAAGCAAGTGTAATTGATCCATGTTGGTGAATTTGTTGTTCAATTGTTGGGAAGCCATCTCCTAGTTAGAGTGGACATGGATCAGAGCATATTAGAATTACTAGTGTTTGGTATCCCTGGTTCGTATTTTCATTAATTAGCACTCCATGCTTATGTATGTGAAACACACCAGCTTACTGGTGGCCTAGGCTGCTGCAGTGGCTAGAAGAACAGACTGAATGATGATAACGACAGGCAGGAGTGTGGCACTGATACCCATTCCGGAGTGGTAAGTGTCATATTCAGTAAAATAAAGAAGAGCTTGTATGTACTGTTTTTTTCTTTTTAATATATTTTCCAGTAGGGGCTTAAAACCCCTCCTGAGTCTTCAAAAACAAAAGAGCTGCTCTTTTGCAGGCTGTGCAACTTTGACATGCTGTTGGTACTAATATAGATCCCAAAAAATTACAGTGGGGCCTACTGCCAATTTGAGCTGCTGGTTCGTTCTGAGGCTGCAATCCATTGGATCTAGAAATAGTGCGCGTTTGGGCGTAGGACCCTAACCAATCGCCTTTGAAATCTGGATCGATGCATGCCCTTCATACTTTAGCCATCGTATGTGTATACCGTAATGGTGCTTAGTACACACACTGCACACGGCACACGGCACACGGCCAGGTTTGACTTTGCAGAGCTAGCTGATGAAGTGCATGAACCAGTGCTATCTGAAACGTGCACTGAACGAATGAGATGCAATCGGAATTGAGCGACGGTGCAGGAGTGCAGGACCCAGAACGGCACCGATCGACAAGGAACCATCAGAGGCTTGAAGAAATCCATCGCATCGCAGATTCGCAGGCAGAGAGCAAGCCCGTCCCTTGTCGCGCTGTTTTCAGTTGATGAGAACCACGTCCACTCCACTCGGCCAGTTGCGCTGACCTTGCCCGGCCGATGAGCGGACGGAGCCGAGAAAACAAACATGTGCTGTGCTGTCCATATCTGATACGACCACATCGGACTGGGGCGTCAACCCGACAAGACGCGCTGTGGCGACTTGCCGGATCGGCCGACCGCCTTTTTCCGTCGAAAAGGAAAAGCCCCGCCGCGTTTCCGCTTTGGACGACAGCGAAACTGTCGAGAAGATCGGAGCCGGATGAGATGGGGACGGGGACTGAGAATTGGCATTGGGATAGGATCGGCAAGCAAGTTGCGGCGGAACAGAAAAGGAGAGGCGAAGCAGCAGAAGCTTCGTGGAACGGAAGCGCGCAACGCAAAATGTCAAGTGGTGGGGTGGGCAAATGATTAGTGGAGGCGCCACCGCTTCCGCCGGACCGGACTGACCACGTACTGCAACGACTGCGGACTGCCTGCCATCGATCAGGCATTCCACTTCCACGGCTGCCGATGCCGCTGGCGCCGTGGTGGTGCAGCGATACCCGCTCCGATCTCGCGGCCTCTGGAAGCCCGGGACCGTAGCCGAATTTTCCAGCCCAAAACTATGGCCGTTTAGTTTCGGTCGTCGACTAAACAATAAGCTAGTTTGACAGTACGCCAGGTCAGTCTGGTGGTCGACGAATCGCAATCGTGATTGTCATTTGTCAAGTAGGGGTACAACTGTTTGTGCAATGCTAACAACAGCTTGGAGGGGTGCTGGCCTGCTGGGTGCGCTAGTCGTAGTCTGCAGCGCTACCTGTAGCCCTGTTCTGCTGAACGGGACGGCGGCTTCTCCGGACATTCGACGGTCGTCTTCGTGTGCTTCTCGTGTTCTAGGTTTGCAGCGGGCTAGTACGTGTGCGTGTTGGATCAACCTTTTAGGCTGAAATCTGAGGAGCGAACCAGAGCCACTGGGCCGCAATGCGGCTGCGGGGTTTGGTCCGGACCTAACAGTGGCATTGGCTGGCCTAAAGCCAGCAGCAGGCAGCAGCCTGTTTACCCGTGGGAGACGGAGACCGACTGACCTGCCCGTCAAAGTCCTGACGCAGTCGTACCCGCCATTGGACCTTTGGTCACCACCGTCAGTCAGTCATGTAGGAGTACGCACGCATTGGACTCTCGGCAACATCCGTCGTGGGAGACAAGGTGCGGGGGATGCGACGCGAGCTGCGCTACGGAGGAAGAGGATCACGTTTTGGCAAGCTGCGGGACAGCGGGCACCCAAGAACCAGTTGGCGATTTGTAAAACTTGCCATATTTCTTGGTTTGGTTCGTGAGCGCGGATCAAGCAACGTGCCCACATGGAATGGAAATGCATTCAGACGGTGCCGGTTGCCGGCCGCCGCAATCCGGGTCTCCGGTTCGGCTCCTCCTTGCCCTTTTTTTTTCTCACGTTGAGCCAAACTAAAGAGCGTTGCCACTGCCAGTAGACCAAACGATTTGACGATGAGTAGAATAGAACTGGTCCATCCAAGCTGAACCCCTTTTTCATTTTTTTTATTTTGTACCATTCCAAATTACTTATTTTCTCCGTCTCGCTCATCAACTGTTTTACCATTGGCTCCGTCAAAACATTGTCTCCAGATTGTGACTCAAACGAAAGTGTACACTGTACAGTTCATTTTTGTTAGAGTGCCTCTTGCAATCAGCTAAAGGTGGTATCCTGCTGAAGAATCAACAAATGTCAGGAAGGAGAAGATATATATCAAATATTGTGAACACGAATAGCAGATCAGCGTAAATAGAGAGTTGTAATTGCTCGTTTTTTTTTCTTCGTCTAATAAAATCCACGGCAAAGCTTTTACCGTCCTTTCAAAAAAAATAGCAGATCATCATAAATAGAGAGATGTAATTACTCGTTTTTTTCTTTGTCTAATAAAATCCACGGTAAAGCTTTTGCCATCCTTTCGGAAAAAAAAAAATAGCAGATCAGCTGATCAGGTGCTGCCACAGCCAGGCTATTCTTTAGTTGACGTAGCACGCTCTCGCAAGCATAACTACCATTTCCGAAGAAAAGAAGCTCGAACACTGGGACACCTGGATGGATTACTCTAATAAAGGTCCGTGTTAGGTACTCTGATCGGCCATAGTTCTCCACAACTGCGGAGACTTTGACTTGTTTATGCATTTTCTATCTACACATAACAAGGAGAGAGATGCGGATTGATGACTTGTACGTACACTTTGTGCAGCAGAGAGAGAGCCAGAGAGGTACATTGACCCTGTAGTCTACGTGCAGGCCGTACTGTGTCCTACTTGTACTGTACTTCAACTTAACGTAAGATATTTCCGTCCTCTTTTCGTACTCCTAGGTATCGTTCCGTGAGATCTGGAGGGTTTTCCAAGGGAGCAAGCTGCTGCTGCATGCTTCTCTAATCTCTAGGTTCACAGTAAAGATGCTCATCTCATGTACTCCGTACTCTACACTCATGTGCTGTTTCTGAGTCTCACTCTCTCAGCGTCTCGTCCCCTCCGGCTCTGCAGCATTGGGGACACTGGTTACAATGGCGAGAGGCTTTTACCCCCTTTGGGTAGGCCAAGGGAGAGTAATAATTCATTTCCATGTGTTGGACATAATGCAGTTCTTGAAGGTAGAATAGTTTCCTTGTTTTGAAGTCTTCAGTGCAAACACATTGAAGGCTACAGGATATGGCGTTGCCCATGGTGTGTTCTCAATAGAGTGTGGTGGAGCCTCTTAGAATCGATGACTCCATGTGTCCATATAGGCACGGCTCGGTTCACCCCAAATCACTTTTTGAAAAAGAAATAATCCCCGGTGAGAGTCATCCTCTAATGCAAGTAAGAACCGAGTTAAATCGAATTGCCTTTTGCGGGGGATATGACCCCCGGTATGTTCAAGACAAGACATGGCCGCACCATCCGAGGTGCCCCAGCCCATAAGATCAAGGCGTGCACGACACTGGTCGACGTGCACCGCAAGATATTGTATAGTACCAAATGTGATACTTTCCTTGTAACCCTAACCCTCCAGAGTATATAAGGAGAGGCAGGGGTCCCCTAGTCGATATCCCCATACAGATCCTAGGCCTAGCCCAAGGCATCTACATAGATCTCATAGTCAATACAATACACTAAAGACACAGGACGTAGGGTATTACGTCAATCAGACAGCCCGAATCTGTCTAAATCGCTGTCTCTGCGCCTTGTGTCACCATCCGGTTCCTGATTACGCGCACCTCCACCGATCAATCTACCTTCGTGGGATACCCCTTGGAGGACTGTCGAGCATCTTTTGTCGATAGTTGGCGCCCACCGTGGGGCTCATGCGCGCTGATCCCTGGCGAACCAGATGACGTAATTCAAGATCAGCATCCTTTGACAACCACGGCGCACGTCTTCGTACGCGGATTGACACCGCCAAGCTCCGACTACGTCCATCCTACTCCAACACGAGATCAACTTCGTTCCAGCCGTCAAGCGAGCCGCTAAGCAAGCTGCCCGCGTCGCCGACCAGATAACGCCATACGTCGCCGATCAGACATTCTGTCTAAAGCTAAGTCATACTTTAATATTCTTCTAAATATTCTCCAATCTTTGTATATTGCCAGTTTCTTCGAATTGTTTTCTCCATGTTTGCTCTCCAAACGATTTTCTTTCATGTATACCATCTTAAAGATGACATACAGCTAAGTCTAAGACGAATTCCCGAACAGTCATGTTGATGCTCGGATGTCCCCAGAGACGGCCCTGCCTCCGGCTCCTCTCTACACGTGCACGAGCGTCTGCCCTCTGCGTTATGGGTGGTCGACAGTGGCTTCTTAGCGACACTATGTTCTTCCTACACGCACACGGGCTCCGCGCTCCGCGTTATGGTTAATAGGCTAGTTAGGGCTGGAGACTCAGCTACACACTAACTGGTCGGGCGGTTTGTATTAAATATAAATACATCTTCATAATAACACTAAGTGTTCACATCAACTGATCGTCGAGCTACATACGCTATTTCTTCTCCGGAGTTCATATATTTCTACATCATGTACTACTCGTTCTACATATTTGTATTGCAGGATTATCGTCCAGGTGATCGGACCACCTGGTGCTCGGACTTCTCCACCGATCAACTGGTCGGACCGCTAGGTTTATGGACTTCATCGCCGACCAGTTGATCGGACTGTTCGCCGGTCGCTTCTACTCAATGCTCACTTCGCCGCCGACCAGTCTGTTCGTCGCTTGTGCTTCATCGCCAGCTACGCCAGGGACTCCTAGGAGCTCCGACCTCACCAGCTACGCCGGGACTCCTCGGTGCTCGGACATCGACAGCTACGCCAGGGACTCCTCGATGCTCGGACATCGCCAGCTACGTCGGGGACTCCTCGGTGCTTGGATTCTTCGTGCAAGCATCGCCAGCTAAGCTGAGGACTCCCTTGGTGATCGGATCTTGCTACATCTCATCGGTGTTCTATCAAGCTGCTCCATACTGTTTGGATCAGGGTGCTGATCTTGGGCAACACGTCTGGGGTCTTGATACGCGCATGGCAGATGACGTTGGCAAGCTTTTAGACTTCTTTTTCTTTGACCCTGCTATAAGATTCATTCTTCATCTTCCAGCAGGCTCGGGGACTAAGTGGCTACACTTCACCTGGTGGTGAATGTAGTGCTTATTTCTTGATTTACCCTCCTTATTGACGGAGTTTAAGTGGTTACACTTCACCTAAGGGGAAGAATTTTCAAATTTTATCTTGAGCCCCTTACATCCTTCTAGCAAACCTCAGCTTCGAGTAAGTCTGGGCTTGCTCACAGTTGAACTGCTCGGACAACAGCTCAGATGACAGTTCAACTGCTCGGACGCCTGTTCAACTGCTCGGATACTCGCTTCAACAGCTCGACTTCTAGTTGAACTGGTTGGACACATGTTCCTAACGATCAGCAGCAAGTTGGATAGCTCGGACAAGCTCAAGACGGTGTTGCTCAAAGGATACAAGGCGCTTAGGGACTAGCTATGGGGGATATGACCTCCGGTATCCCCAAGACAAGACATGGGCCGCACCATCAGAGGTGGCCCAGCCCACAAGATCAAGGTGTGCACGGCACTAGTCGACGTGCACAGCAAGATATTGTATAGTACCAAATATGATACTTTTTTTGTAACCCTAACCCTCCAGAGTATATAAGGAGAGGCAGGGGTCCCCTAGTCGACATCCCCATACAGATCCTAAGCCTAGCCCAAGGCATCTACATAGATCTCATATTCAATATAATACACCAAAGACATAGGACGTAGGGTATTACATCGATCAGACGGCCCGAACCTGTCTAAATCGTTGTATCTGCACCTTGTGTCACCATCCAGTTTCTGATTACGCGCACCTCCACTGATCAATCTACCTTCGTGGGATACCCCTCGGAGGACTGCCGAGCATCTTTTGTCGACACCCTTAGAAGAGATGGTGTAATTGTGGTAAAATACTTGGAGGACTTGTCACACAACTATGGCAGGATTTCACAATTTGAGATATCATATACTCCATTGTACAAAATATAATCATTTCTAGGTTTGCCCAAGTCAATGTATCCTAAGGTGGTGTATAAAATGAACAAGATTATTTATAATGTCAAAAGACTGAAAGGATCAAGATGCCCAAGAGGGGGTGAATTGGGCTAATTCTAAATTTTCTTGCAATAATTAAATCCTATGGTTAGCCCAATTAACCCCTTATGCCTAGAAAAGTGATTCTATTAATCTAACGCACAACGGACTTGCAACCTATGTTTCAAACTTACTCTAGCAGCCGAGGTATCGGAGAGTCGCCACTCCCCACTAGTCCTCATTGGAGCACCCGCGTAAGGGTGTAGCTCCCCCTTGATCCGCGCAAGGATCAAGTGCTCTCTACAGGTTGATTCTTCGACACTCCGTCGCGGTGAATCACCCAAAACCGCTCACAACTTGAGTTGAGTCGCCCACAAGCTCCGCCAGATGATCACCAAGTTCCCAATCCCCACCAAGCCGTCTAGGTGATGGCGATCACCAAGAGTAACAAGCACGAACTCTCATTTGACCATGCGGAGCCTAATGAGAACGGTGGATGCATACTTTGCTACTCTTGATTCACTAATGAGGCTACTCTCTTGGATTCATGAATCTCAATCACCTCACTAGGACCTTGCTCTTCTTGGCACTCACAAACATGTTTCTCAGCTGTTGGAATGAGCAAAAGTGACTCCACACAAGAGTGGAGCTTCTATTTATAAGGCAGCCTGAAAAACGAACCGTTATGAGCTTCTGCGGGGTGACCGGACGCTCTGGTCAGTTCAACCCGCAGACCAGTGTTTAAGTGATGACCGGACACTGGCAGGGTCCAGTCAGCACTGACCGGACACGTCCGATCGCATTTCTCCCTCACTGGATGCTTACTGTACTCGACCGGACGCTGAACCCCCAGGGTCCGATCAGTACTGACCGAACGCGTCCGGTCGCAGATTCCCTTCTCTGGAACCTTACTGGAGTCGACCGGATGCTGCCTCTCAGCGTCCGGTCACTTGACCACTCCAGCGTCCGGTCGCACCGAACGCAGTCTCTTGATCAAATGAACCGACCGGACCCTACGGCCAATGTCCGGTCGTACCGGAGCCAGCGTCCGGTCAGCATTTGACCCTCCATTCACTTCCAACTCTCGAACATATGTGAATGAAGTTTGCTCCATTGGATCAAAGGGCTTTGTAGGAGCTACCTAGTGCTAGAATTATCAAGTGTGCACCACACCTAACTCAATAGACTCACCTAGGTCAAGCTACCCATCTATACCCCCCTTAATAGTATGGCCAAAGGAAAAACAAAGTCCTAAACTACTCTAAGTGTCACTCCAACTCCAATCGACACTTAGAACTAGTCATCCTTAACCTTGTCGTCCATCCTTTGAAAACCGAAACGATTTCCATCATAGGGGCATGACATCCATGATCGCCCAATCGATCTCCATTACCATGACCAAACTTATTTGCCTCTGTAAAACACACGTTAGTCATAGTAATCCAATATTGTCATTAATCACCAAAATCCAATCTAGGGGCCTAGATGCTTTCAATCTCCCCATTTTTGGTGATTGATGACAATACCACCTCGAGTATGTAAAAGAGTGAGGTTTTTGATATGCTTGGTTCATATAAGCTTTTGTCAATAAGAACAAAAGGGTTAGGCAAGCTTATATGACCCAAGCCAACACAATGTACTCAAAAGATATGAATTAAGCATGAGTACACATAGTAAAGCTCATTTGCATCGGAGTATAAACGCGGAAGGAAAGCAAATGAGCACTGCACAAGTGATATGACATAAATAAATCAAAGTAGAGAGCACATGTCACATATCACAATCATGTAGATATCACTATCATATAGATATAAATGTATCATGAGAGTAAACACACGAACACAAATGCATAAAAGTAATAGTGTATCACACATAAAAACTCCAAATGTATATAATAAGCTAATAAAATATAACTAGCTCCCCCTAAATGTCGCTCCCCCTGAGTCTACATACTCGAACCCTCTCCCCCTTTGGCGTTAACACCAAAACCTAAGGGTCGGTCGGCGGGGCTGCAGCGGACTAGCCGAGCGCTAAGGTACGAGGGGCAAGCTAGAACTAGGCGCCATCATCATCTGACCCTGAGCTCTGTACAGACTGACCCTCTGTGGCTGGAAGTGTCTCTGAAGCGGTCTGGGTCTGAGCTGGGGCAGGTGCTGCCTGTGATGCTACTGGTACATCTATAGGATCTGATGATGCGACTGACCTAGGAAGCCTCTGTGTCGTCACGGCGACGGGAGCTGTAGTAGAAGGACCGGCGGCATGCATATGTGGCGGTGTGGGCATCCCTGTCAACTCGCTGAAAGAAGCTCCAAGACTCCTGGAGACTGATGTGTCAGGCACAAATAGCAAGGCTGACTGGTCCGGTGTGAAGCCCGTCTGGAGTGGAGTGAACTATGGGGCTACCACTGGTGAGGCTAACCACTAGGACATCTGTACTGGAGGTGAAGCAAACTGAGCTGGAGGTTGTCCCTGACTCTGAAACCCACTGGGCTGTACTGCTGGAGTCGTCGTAGTGGTGGCAGGCTGAGCAAGCTGGGGCGAAGGCTGTGGCTGTGGGGCCCAAGAGCTGTCACTACATGCTGCATGAATCCCATGAGCTGCTGCTGCATAAGTAACTGCTGCTGATGCATCTGCTGCTGCTGCTACTAGAGGACCTGCTGCTGGCGCTGGAACTCGTCCTAATGAGCTTGGAACTGCGCAAAGTTTGTAGCTGTCTCCTGAGCCTGTCGTGCCTGATCCTGCTGCATCCGCTCAAGAATAGCAATCAACGCGGGGTCCATCTATGGTGCAGGTGGAGCTGAGCTAGAACTACCGGCCTCTGCATCATGTCTGCATGGAGGCATCTGAGGAATAGGCCGGTAGTCGTCATCCGAACTGTCACTAGACTCGGTCACCTCCTGCTGTGCCTCAAGCTGCTCCTCCTCAGTAGCGGCTATGCCTCTGATAATCTCGTCCTGCTGAGCTGCGGACTCTGGTACATTTGGACGACGGCGAGGCTGAGCAGGTGCCTGTGGTGTGCTATGCCTGATCCTCTGTGCCATGTTATAAGCTGGAAACTCAGTGGTGGCACCTCTGTACTCTACAACCATCTCAGGGGTCCTAACCTGCACAGCCTTGAGCATCAGGAATGTGATCCAATGTGCATAAGGAAGCTGCCTGCGACCCTTGAAGCCCTCAGCTATAGTATCCTCCATCTCTGATAGAAGGAGGTCCCAAATATCGAACACGGTCTGCTGCATCAGGGCGTTGAGGAGCCAAAGCTGAAGACGAGTCAAGCCCTCTCTGTATCCCATCCTGGGAAGTAGTGTCCTCCTGATGATAGCCTCTAGCACTCGAGCTGTAGTAGTGAGGTCACTAGGGTTCCTCCTCGACCCCTCACCAAAGGGCTCCTTGAAGCAATGGCGCACAAGATCTGTAGGGGGCACCAAACCATCATGTGGATGCCTGGGAGGCTCCTACTATCCATAACATACCTCATGTAATCTGACAGGCTGCTCCTATAGCCTCAGTATCTCTCTAGCCCTGAAACTCATCATCCTATAGTCTCTGCCTCTAAATGCAAAGTGTATGAAGTTATGCTGCGGGTCAACGTAGAGCGAGGCATAGAACTGTCGAACCCAAGATGGTACATACAATCCTATCCAGCCAATCAGATCTGTCAGCCCCGACAGATATGATAAGTAGGGGTGGATATGCTCTCTGGCTGCTGCCACAATAGCCTCAATACTGCAAACTCTCTGAGACCGGAAGACTGCCCCACTGTTCAGATATGCATTGTAGAAGTCTTCCTGGAGCGGCGTGTAGAAACCCTCTGCTGCTCTCTCATCCCTCCTCGGAGGAAACCACACATCAAACTCCACAAAGTGAAGCTACTGAACCTGCTTGGCCGTGGCGGCCCTCAAGTCAAGATGTACCACTGGAGGCGGACCCTGTGGTCTAGGCGGTGGACGTGATCCCCTCCGCTGTGTCGGTGGCCTCGGTGAGACTGGAACACGGGTACGACTAGAGCGGTGTAGCTAGGGTGCCTGCTCGGTCTCCTCGGCCTGCTGGCCCTCCTGAGTCTCCTGAGCTGGCTGAAGCTCTACTGGTGGGGGCTGCTGTTGTGGCTCCTGCTGGGACTCCCCCTGAGGCTAAGGCTCCTCAATAGCCAGACGACGTCCTGCCATCATGACAGTCCTAGGTGGACCGCCATGACGACGCTCAGCCTCCTCAACTGCTGCCCTCTGTGTTGGTGTAAGCTATGGATCTACAATGACAACACCACTGCGAGCACTGCCTCTCTCGACACGCTCTATGGCCTCAGCGACTGCTGCTGTTCTCGCTGTCTCTACGTCGGGGTACTTGCGCTTCTTAGATGTAACCTGCTTCGTCGCCTTGCCTTTGGTTCCTGCGGGCAAGCGAGGCGGGGCCTCCAATCGTCATCTCCTAGACCACCACCAACGTTCTTGGTGTGAGCCATCTGATCTGACAAGAGAAAAACTGCCGCTATCAAGAACAACTGTCCACTGACACTTTCGAGGCTTGGCCTCGATCCGTACTCGTGAGCTTGGCTCCGAGTTGACTGACAACTGCCACAAGAACCTCAACGGCACCGACTCGCTGCACGATGGAATAGATGGATATACAAATAAATACAATATATCTAATAGATGCGAAAACCCTAGGAAGCCAGCAATGTAGGTACGAAATTGAGGCGACTGGCATGCTACCTGACGAACCAACGATCTGAGAAAAGATGAGATGTCACACGGGGAAGCTCGGAGTCGGCTAGGGTTAGGGTACGCGATGCACTTCGATGAATCAACAGCCCTAGATGATTTGAAGATAGTGCTTTGAAAATTGATCTAGGTCACGGTTAAGTCAATATGGACTGCTGGGGTACGATGACAGGGCCTTACCGACGCTGAATGTGGATGGCTCTACGGCTGTGAATTGGCGACGGGGGCACATAGGGGCAAGGTGGAGCACGGGAGCAGTGCTGGTGGTCGACGGCAAGCAAGGCGGCGGCGCTGGTGCGGAGGAGGTGTGCGGGTGCGTGGAAGCACGGGTGGCGTGCGGGCACGAGAGCAACAGCGTGGGACTGCGGCGGCAGAGGTGAGCGGCTGCGCTGCGGCGTGCGGTGGAGCTCGTGGACTGGCGATTAGGGCTGGCGGCGGCGTACGGGAGAGGGCTAGGTCACAGTGGATGCGGGGCAAGGTATGGCACGCGCGATTAAAAAGGTCCCCCAACGCGACAGAATAGGAAACGAAAGAAGAGTCCTGATGCCGCATGAGATCTACTGACCGGACGCTCTGGTGGTAGCGACCGGACGCTACCACCCAGCATCTGGTCGATTCTAGAGAGGTCCAATTCCTCTGGAATCATGACCAGACGCGTCCGGTGGTCCATGACCGGACGTAGGCAGGGTCCGGTCAGTTGCCTTCAACGCCATGTAGATCGACCGGACGCTGGAACCCTTCCTGACCGGACGCTCAAACGCAGAGTCCGGTCACTCCTTCAGCTTCAGTTCACCTCCTGTAAACTGATCGGACGCTGGACTGTAGAGTCCGGTGCAGCGTCCGGTCACCCTTTTCCAGCAAATCTTCAAAGTTCCTTCGCGCTGCCTGTTCCCAATCAAGTCCTAACATGAATAAGATCCAAATAAACACCAATTGGGACTGATGTGAGTGACCTCTCTCAAACCCTCATATTTTTTAAAATATTTTGCCTTAGGTTATAATTCTTTTTAAGAAAATAGGCAATAAGAGGGCAAATGGAACAAAACGACAAAACAACATTCATGCATATGCAGTAGTTGTAAGTAAATCTATTTGCTTGTCAAGTTTGATCCAAGGTTAAGCTTCTTCACACGCTTTTCGGCGGTTATCTTAACCAAGTTAGACAAGCCCTATATGCATTGCCAAAGATTAAACATGTTGTATATTACAATGAATGCAAGGGATAACACAAGCTCAATTTTTTGTGAAGTTACTAAAATCAAGTACATTGAGCTCATTTCGCAATCTACAAAATGTAGCCTCATCTAGCGGTTTAGTGAAGATATCCGCTAATTGATCTTTGGTCCTTACACCCTCTAGTGATATATCATTTTTAGCAATATGATCTCTTAGAAAGTGATGGCGGATATCTATGTGCTTGGTGCGAGAGTGTTGAACCGGATTATTTGCAAGTTTTACCGCACTTTCATTGTCGCACAAAAGAGGTACTTTTTCTAGAACTACACCATAGTCTAGCAAAGTTTGTTTCATGTATAATATTTGTGCACAACAAGCATCCGCGGCAATGTATTCTGCTTCGGCGGTGGACAAAGCCACACTATTTTGTTTCTTGGAGGACCAAGACACAAGTGATCTACCAAGCAAATGGCACCCTCCGGATGTGCTTTTTCTATCAACTTTGCATCCGGCGTAATCCGAATCGGAATAGCCAACTAATTCAAATATAGCTCCTTTGGGATACCAAATGCCAATGCTTGGTGTGTGCTTAAGATACCTAAGGATTCTTTTTACGGCAATTAAATGTGTTTCCTTAGGATTAGCTTGAAATCTAGCACACATACACACACTAAACATGATGTCGGGTCTAGATGCGGTTAAATATAACAAGCTACCAATCATGGAACGGTAGAGAGTTTGATCAACTGGGTTACCTCCCTCATCTAGGTTGAGATGTCCATTGGTAGGCATTGGTGTCTTAATTGGCTTACATTCATCCATCTTGAATCTCTTGAGAAGATCTTTTATATATTTCTCTTGAGAGATGAAGATGCCTTCTTTCATTTGCTTGACTTGAAAACCAAGAAAGAATGTAAGCTCACCAATCATTGACATCTCGAACTCCTTCGACATCAATTCACCAAATTCTTTGCATGAGTCTTCATTTGATGATCCAAAGATGATATCATCAACATACACTTAACAAATGAAGATATGCCCATCAAGCTTCTTGGTGAATAGTGTGGTGTCGACCTTCCCAATGGTGAAGCCCTTCTCAATGAGGAAGTCTCGAAGGCACTCATACCAAGCTCTTGAGGCTTGCTTAAGCCCATATAGTGCCTTGGACAACCTATAAACATGATTAGGATATCTAGGGTCTTCAAACCTGGGAGGTTGATCAACATAGACTAGTTCATTAATAAAGCCATTTAAAAATGCACTTTTCACATCCATTTGATATAGTTTCATTTCATGATGTGATGCATATGCAAGTAGGATACGGATGGCTTCTAATCTCACAACCGGTGCAAAGGTCTCTCCAAATCCAAACCTTCAACTTGGGAGAACACCTTTGCAACTAGTCTTGCCTTGTTCCTCACAACAACACTTGATCATCTTGCTTGTTGTGGAACACCCACTTTGTTCCAATGACTCTTGCACCTTTTGGTCGCTATTCAAGAGTCCAAACTTCATTGCGAGTGAAGTTGTTCAACTCTTCATGCATGGCATTTATCCAATCCGGATCTTTAAGAGCTTCTTCTACCTTGGTAGGCTCATAGCAAGAGACAAAAGAGTGATGAGCAATAAATGAAGTAAGTTTTTGAGATCAAGTCATTACACCCTTTGATGGACTCCCTATGATGAGATCTTGTGGATGATCTTGTAGGAGAGGTGTATTTCTTCTATTGACCACTTGTGGAGGAGGTTGTGGAGCATCAACATCTTGTGCTTGTACCACCATTTGCTCATGGGTGATATGGGTATCTTTATTTTTTACTCTCCCATCTTTTTCACCATCTTGTGGCATACTTGATGAAGAAGGTTGATCAATGACTTATACATCATCTTTATCATCTTTAGGCTTGATGTCTCCCACCGGAATGTTCTTCATAGCCTCTCTCAATGGTTCATCACCTACATCATCAAGATTCTCATGTGCTCCTTGGGAGCCGTTAGATTCATCAAATTCCACATCATATGTTTCTTCAACCAAGCCGGTGGCATGATTAAATACTCTATATGCTTTGGACTTTGATGAGTAACCAACAAGAAAACCAGTATCACAACGTCTTTGGAACTTCCCTAGGTGTTGCCGCTTCTTATAGATGTAGCATTTGCAACCAAACATCCTAAAGAAGGAGACATCTGGCTTCTTCCCATTGAGCAACTCATAAGGTGTCTTGTCAAGGAACTTTTGAAGGAATAGGCGGTTTGATGCATAGCATGCGGTGTTGATTGCTTCCGCCCATAGAGCTTCAGGGGTGTTGTACTCATCTAGCATTGTCCTTGCAAGAGTAATCAAAGTCCGGTTCTTCCTCTCAACTACACCATTTTGTTGAGGAGTATAAGTTGTGGAGACTTCATGCTTGACCCCAACTTCATCACAATAAGCTTCAATGTTTGTGTTGTCAAATTCTTTTCCATTGTCACTTCTAATTTTCTTGAGCTTCACTTCAAATTCATTTTGTGCTCTCTTGGCAAACTTCTTGAAGCAAGATGCAACTTCGGATTTGTCATGAAGGAAGAATACCCATGTATACCTTGAATAATCATCCACTATCACAAGACAATAAAGATTTCCTCCCAAACTCTTGTATGTTGTTGGTCCAAATAAATTCATGTGGAGGAGTTCTAGCACTCTTGTGGTTGACATGAAAGCTTTTGTTGGATGGATATTTGCAACTTGCTTGCTGGCTTGACATGCACTACAAAGCTTGTCCTTCTCAAACTTCACTTCCTTCAACCCTCTCACCAAATCATTCTTCATAAGCTTCTTGAGTGAGCTCATCCCAACATGAGCAAGTCTTCTATGTCATAGCCACCCAAGTGTTGTTTTGGTGAATAGGCAAGTCTTCAAATTTGCATCTTCGGAGGTGAAGTCCACTAGATATAAGTTGTTGTATCTAAATCCATTGAATATCACTTGATTATCATCTACCTTGGATACAACAACCTCCTTCTCGGTGAACAAGCATTAGAAGCCAAGATTACACAATTGTCCAATGGATAGCAAGTTGAAGCTCAATGAAGCAACATAGAGCACATTGGAGATGGAATGATCATTTGATATTGCCACTTTACCCAATCCTTTAACCTTGCCCTTTGAGTTATCTCCAAATGTTATTTTCTCTTGTCCATCCACTTCTTCATCTAGTGAGGTGAACATACGAGGATCACCAGTCATATGTTGAGTGCAACCACTATCAATAACCCAATGACTTTCACCGGTCTTGTAGTTCACCTACACACAAGAGATTTAAGCTTTAGGAACCCAAACTTGTTGATGGCCCTTCACCTTCTCAACAAGTGACTTAGCCACCCAAATCTTCTTAGACCTATTCTTGTTAGGGGGTCCTAAGAACATGACTTTCATCTTTCCATTAGAATCCTTTCTAAGCATGTAGTGAGCATTGAAGGTAAAGGGTCTAGCATGCTTGGGCAAGGGTTGTGGTGGTGGAGTTTGACACTCATGAGCAAAGTGGCCTTCTTGTCCACACTCAAAACATCTCTTTGGCTTTGGCTTTGGCTTTGATTGTTGTCGTTGAACTTGAGCCTTCTTCTTTTCTACACTTGCCACATATCCAATGCCACTTCTATCCATCTTCATGACGGTGTTCATGAGTAGCTCACTTTGGAGATGCTTGCCTCTAGCAAACTTGCTCAATCCAATCTTGAGATGCTCTTTTTCCAACTTGAGCATCTTATTTTCTTCCTTTAGAGCATAATCTTTCTTCTCTTCCTTGAGCTTCTTGTTTTCTTCTTTGAGCTTCTCATTCTCAAGGATCAACTCTTTGTCATGATCAAGAGTTTCTAGCACAATGGTGTTGTGGCTTTTCATCTCTTCAAGATCTTTCATGAGCTTTTCGTTTGTGTTCTTGAGCTTGACATATTCATCATAGTCATTGCACTCAACCACTTGCTTGCCTTTGCCACTAGATCCTTGCTCAATGCTCTCATCAATTAAATCATCACATGATGTGGCTATATCAATCTTAACAACATGGTTAGTAGCATCATGTGGCTCATTTGGTAAAAATTCTTGAGCAATAACAAGAGTATCATAATTGATCTTTAGAGTAATATAATCATCTTTTAGCTTGTTGTGGCTAGTGATGAGCTCATTGTGCACCCACTCAAGTTTATCATATTTATCTTTAAGCTCTTTCTTGGAAGATTTGAGCTCCTTGAGTTTGGATGATATAGCATCATTTGTTTCTTTAAGTTCAACATTAGCCTTTTCCAATGTATCACATTTTGCTAAAAGTGAATCATTCTTAGCATCTAGTTTTTCAATTTTAGCTCCTCTCTTTCTAATGATCTTAGTATATTTTCTTAGTATTTTAACGAGATCATCATAAGAAGGTGAGTCATCATCATCACTATCGCTATCACTATCATCATCACTAGCATGCTCATCACCACTACTATCATCATCATTAGATACCTTGCGTTCACCCTTGGCCATAAGGCATAGGTGTGTAGAGGATGATGGCGATGGTGGCGGTGAAGATGAAAGATCAATAGCAATGGCGGCCACCTTCTCATTGTCACTATCATCATCGGATGATCCACTAGATGAATCAATGTCCATGAGCCAATCACCGACAATGTAAGCCTTTCCACTCTTCTTCTTGTGGAATTCCCTCTTCTTGCCATCTCTCTTCTTGTATGGCTTGTTCTTCTTCTTCTCATCTTCTTCTTCATTGCTTGAGTCATCTTTCTTGCCCTTGTACTTGTTCTTGTACTTGTCGTTCTTGGGCTTTGTGCATTGATGTGCTAGATGACCAAGCTCACCACAATTGAAGCAATCCATTTTGGAGATTGGCTTCCTTCTTGAGCTAGTGAAGAATTTCTTCTTCTTACCATCAAACTTGATGCCATTCTTGTTTAGCTTCTTTAGCATCTTGGCGGTCTTCTTTACCATGAGAGCAAGGCTTTTATCATCATCTTCTTCATCACTTGAGCTCTCATACTCAAGTCTTGCTTGCCCTTCTCTTGGCTAGCTTTGAATGCTAAGTCTTTTTCTTTCTTCTTTGTAGAGGATGAACCATCTTGAGGAGTGATGTGCATGTACATCTCATGAGCATTGATCTTTTCCAAGATTTGTGTCGGTGTAGCGGTGGAAAGATCACCTTGGTGTAGTACGGTCACAATATGGCCATATTTGTCAATGGGGAGGACACTCAAGATTTTTCTCACAACGTCGGATGGTGACATTTGAGTTAGTTCAAGCCCATTGACTTCCTCTACAAGAACATTCAAATGTGAATATATCTCATTAGCACATTCTTTAGGAAGCATCTCAAATGAATTTAGCTTTTTAATAACAAGATGATAGCGTTCCTCACGCTCACTCTTAGTTCCCTCATGGAGCACACAAACGTCCGACCATAGTGCATGGACGTCTTTGTGGTTCCTTACACGGTTGAACACATCTTTACAAAGGCCTCTAAAGATGGTGTTGCGAGCCTTTGCATTCCATTTTTCATAATTAACCTCATCGCCTTGTAGTTGTGCGGGATTCCTAGGTCTTGGAAAACCATGTGAGGCGGCTCTAAGTATTCCAACGTCTAGAGCTTCTAAGTACGCCTCCATGCGAATTTTCCAAAAAGGAAAATCATCTCCCTCAAAGATAGGTGGAGGTCCATCCCCGTGAGACATCTTGCTCTAAGCGGTTAAGCTTACAAACGTGAGCACGGGGCTCTGATACCAATTAAAAGGATCAAGATGCCCAAGAGGGGGGTGAATTGGGCTAATTCTAAATTTTCTTGCAATAATTAAATTCTACGGTTAGCCCAATTAACCCCTTGTGCCTAGAAAAGTGATTCTATTAATCTAACGCACAACGGACTTGCAACCTATGTTTCAAACTTACTCTAGCATGGCAATTCTATGAATATAAAGACAAGTATTGAATTGCTCAAAGTAAATGCTCAAAGTAAATAGAGAGAGAGAGAGAGGAACACGGCGATGTTTTGCCGAGGTATCAGAGAGTCGCCACTCCCCACTAGTCCTCGTTGGAGCACCCACGCAAGGGTGTAGCTCCCCCTTGATCCGCGCAAGGATCAAGTGCTCTCTACGGGTTGATTCTTCGACACTCCGTCGCGGCGAATCACCCAAAACCGCTCACAACTTGAGTTGGGTCACCCACAAGCTCCGCCGGGTGATCACCAAGCTCCCAATCCCCACCAAGCCGTCTAGGTGATGGCGATCACCAAGAGTAACAAGCACGAACTCTCACTTGACCACGCGAAGCCTAATGAGAACGGTGGATGCACACTTTGCTACTCTTGATTCACTAATGAGGCTACTTTCTTGGATTCATGAATCTCAATCACCTCACTAGGACCTTGCTCTTCTTGGCACTCACAAACATGTTTCTCAGCTGTTGGAATGAGCAAAAGTGACTCCACACATGAGTAGAGCTTCTATTTATAAGGCAGCCTAAAAAACGAACCGTTATGAGCTTCTACGGGGTGACCGGACGCTCCGGTCATATTGACCGGACGCTCCGGTCATATTGACCGGACGCTCTGGTCAGTTCAACCCGTGGACTAGTGTTTAAGTGATGACCGGACGCTAGCAGGGTCCGGTCAGCACTGACCGAACACGTCCGGTCGCATTTCTCCCTCACTGGATGCTTACTGTACTCGACCAGACGCTGAACCCCCAGGGTTCGGTCAGTACTGACCAGACGCGTCTGGTCGCAGATTCCCTTCTCTGGAACCTTACTGGAGTCGACCGAACGCTGCCTCTCAGCGTCCGGTCACTTGACCACTCCAGCGTCCGGTCGCACCGAACGCAGTCTCTTGATCAAATGAACCGACCAGACCCTGCGGCCAGCGTCCGGTCGTACTCGAGCCAGCGTCCGGTCAGCATTTGACCCTCCATTCACTTCCAACTCTCAAACATATGTGAATGAAGTTTGCTCCATTGGATCAAAGGGCTTTGTAGGAGCTACCTAGTGCTAGAATTATCAAGTGTGCACCACACCTAACTCAATAGACTCACCTAGGTCAAGCTACCCGTCCATACCCCCCTTAATAGTACGGCCAAAGGAAAAACAAAGTCCTAAACTACTCTAAGTGTCACTCCAACTCCAATCGACACTTAGAACTAGTCATTCTTAACCTTGTCGTCCATCCTTTGAAAACCGAAACGATTTCCATCGTAGGGGCATGACATCCATGATCGCCCAATCGATCTCCATTACCATGACCTAACTTATTTGCCTCTGCAAAACACACGTTAGTCATAGTAATCTTATATTGCCATTAATCACCGAAATCCAATCTAGGGGCCTAGATGCTTTCAAAGACCATCATTAGATCTGTCGTGATGTATCACATTTTTACTTCTTTGATGATGTGGGCATGTTCGGCTGGTATTAAAGCCGGCTGATAAGCCGGCTAAAGCTGTTTTGTTGTGAGAGAAAAATACTGTAGATTCTAGTTGATAAGCCGGCTGATAAGTTCAAGCGAACAGACTCTAAATTAGTCAAACTTGAATATCCAAATAACAAAACCGAAAGCACTTGTATTTGTAACATTTTGGGTGCGTCACGTAAACAGGAAATATGGTACTCTCTAATCATAAGTGGTGTTTCATACATGATATACATTATTATGATCTCCAAAACGCAATTAACTAATAAATTTTGTCATGGTATATCTCTAATCAATAAGTGGTGTTTCATACATGATATACATTATTATGATCTCCAAAACACAATTAACTAATAATTCTTGTCCTGGTATACTGTATTGTTGCAATATGTAGTAATTATATTGCTATGAAACTAATTTTCGCTATAAATCAACCGGCGTTGTTTTTAACATCCAAACTCAAACACACAAAATAATTTATAATCCAAGTTTGAAAACTTTGTTTCAAAAGTTAATATTATGTGTTGAGCAAATTACAGGCTATACAAACACGGTTATTTTGGAGTAAAACAAAGCTCCCTTTTTCAGAAAAATGGGTCAGTTTTAAATCATGGCTATCACTTATTTGTGACTATTTTATTACCCTTAGAGTAAGTATAATAACAGGCTGTAAGTTGACTAAACGCTGACGTAGAGGAGAGAGGAGAAACGGACTATAAGCTTTAAACCGGCTTAGACATAGAACGAAGAAATTTTATGAGAGAGACAAGTGGACCATGCATTAAAAAATACTCCCTCCATCCTAAATTGTAAGTCATTCCAAGAATTTTGGAGAGTCAAAGCATCTCAAGTTTGACCAAGTTTATATAATAAGATAATAACATTTATGATATCAACTAAGTACCAATAGATTCTTTGTTAATTATATTTTTATAGTATACCTATTTGATGTTATAAATCTTTGTAATTTTTTTATAATTTTGGTCAAACTTGAGAAGCTTTGACTCTCCAAGATTCTTGGAATAACTTATAATTTAGGATGGAGGGAGTAAGAGATAACTACTCTATGAGTGGGCTGAGAGACGACCTTGAAAAAACCTTATTATCTGTAGTCGGCTATATTATTAATGTTACTCTTGCTTCCATCGAAACAGGTCGCAAAAGGAACAGCGTGTGCGCTCCGACGCCGACTCTCGCGGCTGATTCTTCGCGCAAAATTTCAGGTGGCGCAATCACTAGCATCGGAAATGTCGGGAGCGCCGAACGGCAAAACCCTCCCGATCCGAGGCTGATTTTGAGATCACCACACCACTCGGATTCGTCTCGTGCGAGGAGCTCAAAAAAATGTCTCGCGGATTCAGAGAGTCTCGCTCGCAGAAGATACTGCCGCGCAGTGCAGTGCAGCCGTACAGGGTGCTGCAGCCTGTGTGCTCGGTGCTCCACGCCAGCGATCGCATCTCAGCACCGACATCGAGGCATCTGCCGATCCAGCTGGAACTATGGCCGCTTCTGGCGACATGCTGCCACGCGTCACGTTCTTGAGAGGGCCCACAAGTCCAGAGGACGGGGACCCCACCTCACCTGATTCATGCAAATCAGCAGACGAACAATCATCGCGCCCACCGACAAATGAAAACCCCACATTCATTTAAATATTTAGCGACCCCCAACTTCAAAAAAAAAAAAAAATGCTACAGTATCTGTCACATCGAATGTTTGCGGCTCGTGCATGGAACATTAAATGTAGACGAAAAAAAAACTAATTGCACAGTTTGGTGGGAAATTGCGAGACGAACGTTTTGAACCTAATTAGTCCATGTTTGAACACTATTTACCAAATAAAAACGGAAATGCTACAGTAGCCCCAAATTCCAAATTCCTGGAACTGAACAAGGCCTTATTTAAAATCCTGCTTTAGATGCCGGAATAAAAATCCTGTGAGCGATTTCAGCGAAGTGGGCATCACATGCATGTCATCGTGTACTTCCGAAAATCGGCGGTGCCCGGCGGCGGATTATTCAAAATATACTGCTCCAATCACGAGTCTTGTTTAGTTGGTTGCGGCCTTGTCGGAGGAGGCTGACTAAACTAGTAGCAGCTTGTTTTCTGCATCAATTAAAATAGATAAAAAGTTAATCTGGTACACTGTGGTCACCCAACGAGGGCCACACAATTCTAATGGATATACATCATGGATCCTCCACTATATTAGTCCCAATCTGTTTTGAGCTTTTGCTTTAAGATGATAAGATGATTTTGATAGCCAACGTAGTAAAATCACCAAAAGAACGCAGTGCCAGTACTTTCAATCATTTCCCTCCCATATCTACAAACATAATCTCCCTCCACAATATGAAGTGAATTTTGCCCACCCTATATGCTACCTCACCCAAAACAGAAGACACCATGTGATACACAAAGTGGAGAGTTGAATTAGCGTTAATATAAGATCCCATATCAACGCACCTTCAATTACTTTCACGCGGTGGCAATGCTTTACAAGTCGCCAAACCTCACCGTCACTGCACACGCAAAGTAGCTGTTAACTTTGCAAAGATTACACGGATATTTAACCATGAGTTAATCCCATGGCTTTTGTTGTTTTCCCCTTGACGCGTTCAGATCAGCTCCCCACACGCTTTGCTCAGTCAGTCATAGACCCGCGCAAGCCTTTGACCCAAGTTTGACACCTACGCGTCCTCAGTTTCTCTTTCTCACCCACCCGTATATAAACACGGGCCTCGCCGCGCTCACACAGGCCCCCGAGTCCAACCACGCAAACTAACTTCACCGAGATGACGCGCTCTCATCTGATCCTACTACTACTCCTCTGCGCCACCGTCGGCGCCGCGGCGGCCCTGCCGCGGTACCGCGAGGCGCCGCACTTTACCAACTCGGCGGCGGCGCAGTGCCCGCCGCCGCTGCATCCGTCGGACGCGGACGCGGCGTGCTCGCCGCACGCGGCGGTGCACGTGGCCATGACGCTGGACGCGTCGTACCTGCGCGGCACCATGGCGGCCGTGCTCTCCGTGCTGCGCCACGCGTCGTGCCCGGAGTCCATCCACTTCCACTTCATCGCCTCCGCCTACGCCGAGTCCAAGGCGGCGACGGCGGAGGAGCTGAGGGCCACGGTGCGGGCGTCGTTCCCGTCGCTGGCGTTCCGGGTGTACCCGTTCGCGGACGAGGCCCGCGTGGCGGGGCTCATCTCCACCTCCATCCGGGGCGCGCTGGACCGCCCGCTCAACTACGCGCGCTCCTACCTGGCCTCCACGCTTCCCCCCTGCGTGCGCCGCGTCGTGTACCTCGACTCCGACGTCGTGCTCACCGACGACATCGCGGCGCTCGCCGCGACCCCGCTCCCCGCGGGGGAGGAAGGGACGGAGACGGCCGTGGCGGCGCCGCAGTACTGCGGCGCCAACTTCACGGCCTACTTCACGCCGGGGTTCTGGGCGTCCCCGGCGCTGTCCTCCACCTTCGCGGGCCGCCGCGCCTGCTACTTCAACACGGGCGTCATGGTGCTGGACCTCGCGCGGTGGCGCCGCGCGGGCTACACGGCGCAGATCGAGGAGTGGATGGAGCTGCAGAAGCGGGTGCGCATCTACGAGCTGGGCTCGCTGCCGCCGTTCCTGCTCGTGTTCGCGGGCCGGATCGCGGCCGTGGACCACCGCTGGAACCAGCACGGCCTCGGCGGGGACAACTACCGGGGCCTCTGCCGCGGCCTGCACGCCGGCGCCGTCAGCCTGCTGCACTGGAGCGGCAAGGGGAAGCCCTGGGACCGCCTGGACGCCGGAAGGCCCTGCCCGCTCGACGCCGTCTGGGCCAAGTACGACCTGCTCCGGCCGGCCGCCGGCATCGAGAGCTCGTGACGACCCACAACGGCGTTCGATCGAGCGCTCGTTTTTTTTTTTTGATAGATTTAGAAGGACGTGGTCTTCGTTGTTTTGTTGATCTAGATTAGATATTTGGTAGATCAATCATCAGAGTGTTCAGCTGAACTGTACATACTGTTGCTAACTTCAAGAATAACTAGAAAAGATGGGCGCGGCGTTGCCGCGCCAGCTTGGATTAGCCCACGGCCCATCTACGAGTAGTTATTGGCAATATTGACGTATGTTCTTTGTACTCCATGATGGTAATTCAATGGTATTTCGTTTGTAAAAGATCAAAAACATGTCTGCAAAAAGATTGACCTGTGGACAGCAGTCTGCAATAGTGAGGTTCCACAGTTGCTACTAGCAACGAGCTTAAAGATAACATAAGCTGAAATAAGAGGTTCTAGCATCCTTAATCAAGATAACATGGCCTTTTTTCTACATGGAGCTACTCCTATACATAAGGCATGTAATGACATCAAATACAAATATTGAAACTATTAAAAACAGCAATGCAGTATTAAGCAGGTGGAAGTAGCAAGGATTTGATTTGATGGTACCATCCACTGATTTGTACTAAACTGTGAGCATGGATCGATGTTAAAATAACCAAGTTAATATGGGGTAAGAAAATATCCTTTCAGGTCCAGATATTGTACGCTTCACAGTATGGAAAAATGAGACCTTGTCCTTGGTACCTTGAGGGAATCCTGTTCAAAACAAGCATATAAAGATTGGCATGCCTTACATTATGTATAAAAATGCAAATAAAGATTGAAATGAGAATTTTCCACACTAAAATGATGAAAGCAATGAATGTGGCAGCAAAGGCATTCCATTCATTGTTACTAAGATCACATCATATATAATGGAGTAGCTGTTGGAAGTATGACCCCATGTTGTTTGTGTTCAACATAGTATACTTCTGTTAAAGATAAGAACGGTTTGCTGAGGTTTCCAACATAGCCATAGCTTTGATTTAGTTGGGTTAAGAATCTTTTTTTGCTGCTGTTGTTCTTGGTGGCTCCATTCAGAAGCAGAAAAATGATTGATACTAATGATCCTTTTATTAGATTTTAATCTTGTCATCTGTAACTTGGCTCTATGAGACACTCTAAAAATAAATACACAAAGCAAGGACATTCCAATGATGCATGTGTTTGTTACTGCCGTCTTTCTTCAACTATCTCTGAAATGAGACCTGTCGAAAATCAGACTGTTACTCATCTGAAGAATAGTTCATATATATTTTCTTATGGATGATATCTTGGTAAAGAACTGAAGATTTTTCCAGAGATGTGTTCAGACATCAAACCTTGAAGTTCTTGATTGGGGTATGTCTGTTAAAGAGCTTTCCAAGGGTATGGAATTGTTACTGTTGCTACTCATTAGGATTCAGTAGCTTTATGAACAAAGATATATTCGACAGGTTCAGAAAATATTGGTAAACTAAGAACTGAGCTCTAAACATTTACACTACGTATGTATAAAAGAATAGGAGCATGATGTTTCGCGTAATTTTATAGTCCAAATAAACAAAAAAAAGGTAACTGTCAGCCCATGGTGAGCCTGCGTGGATTGCACGATACCTGTTAAGGTGATTTCTATCAAATGATCTCAGTTCTAATATTTCTCTAAATGTTCAAGTTAAAAAATCATGCATAGATACTACTGATGCAAGCAGATGTTTAGCGAAGCACAATATATGAGCACAAAAGAACATTTAATTACCAAGGTAGGTGTTTACATCAAAATTTAGAAAGAAGAACACGGAACTCAAAACTTTCAAGATTGAGTCATCAAGGAATCGATTGCATAAGGATCGATATCAGCTGATTCAGATGCGGTACTGAGATCGGCTCTCTTCGGAATGAGCTACGGTTGACGTCGAGAAAAATATCGGACTCTACAAAAAGAGAAAGATTATGGTCCAAGTTATCTTAAGTTAGGAATATTTCTCTTATACCAAAGTTTGTAATAAGTCGTACTTGAGTAGGATTCATACTTAGGTTCCGGGTATAAATATTGGACCGCGGCTATTGTAAAAGACATCCAATCAATCAATACCAATTACTCTTTTTGGCTTCACGTCAACCCTTAGGGGTAGGAGTAGTGTAGATCTCGACGAGTTCTTCAACAAGCAGGGCTGCATCGGTCTGATCGACCTCCGGCTTGTCTGTAAGTACCGTCATGCCTTATACTTTTATTCGTAAGGCTGCATCGGTCCGGCCGACCTCTTGCGAGCTCTAGCATAAACTAGTTATCGATCCTTATCTAGTTCAAGTACGGCTGTATCGGTTAAGTTCGACCTCCACTGCTCAAATTAAATTAAGGTCAAGTTATCGGCTCTATCTAAGGGTGACATCCTTCGGGTAGATTCATTAAGTTATCGATTTTGCTGATGTTCTTACTGTCATTAGTTTCAGCAATATCAACCTGCCTGATCGAAATCGATCTAGATCGGCCTCACATCCTTTTAGTCCCTCGTTTATTCTGTCACATCGCAATGATTCTTACTTTAAATGACGAACTCTATTTTATCGGTTGTTTTACTTCGATCTTGATCGTGCGTAGTAGGCGGTTAAGGCATGTTTGATTTTGAGAAGGTTTACTAGCTAGTTGAGTCTGGTCTATAGCTCGTTATTATGGATGTAACGATCCGATCGATCCCCACTATTAGTACTTTAGATCGGATGATGCTAGCTGGTAGATTTGCTTTCGACCAGGTATAACCCTGGTTGTTTGCTATGCCTGCATTGGCTAAATAGCCGATCGCCCGCACCCTAACGCTCATAGTATGTATTCATGATCCTGTTAAATATGAATAGATCTGTTTACTTTAAAGGTTTGATCTGTTATCTTTATTATGGCTGCCATCGATCTGGTCAAACCCCACTATTAAAGATAATAGGCTAGATTTGATGAGTTTATAGATCTGTTTGTATTAAATAGTCGATTGTTCTCATGCTCTAATCCTCTTTCTACCTGAATCGGTTATTTCAGTCGATTCGCCTGTGCTTTCACACATGTAGCATGTCTTTTAGAAACCTGTCAATGTATGGATGGTTTTGTTGATTCTTTGGTTTTAGTTTATTGTTATCATTATAGCTGTATCGATCCGGTCGAACCTCACTATTGATAGTAGCAGATTAGATTCAGAGTATTTGTAGATCTATTTGTACTAGATAGTCGATTGTGTTCGCATGTTATATCCTTTCTCGTTAAACTAATCGGCTTAATGCTTTACATCGGTTATACTTATCTAGCTGATGATGTTATCTATATCTGGGTGCAATCATGTTTCTTACTATAAAATCAATCATGACCCGCGAGCTTTACACCCCCCTGACAGCCGATTTCTTCTTGTATCGGCTATTTAGTCGATTTCCCGTCTGGCTGCTCTCAAAGCGGCACACTTGGAACTGTCTAGACAAAACTGACATGTTTCACCTTAAATTACTAATAAACTTTCTCTCATTGTTAATTACAGGTCAAATTGACTGGCACGCCTGAAAGGTCCTAATGGCTAGAGTGGAGTGAATAGCCTATTAAAAATTTCTACAACAACACTTAGCAAACTGGTTAAATAATTATGAGACGAAGCAAGTGTTGCGCTAGTCTACTAAAAATACAAGCCACCTACCATAATTTTAGTTTCTATAGTTTCTAACCACACAATGGCTATGTCACTATACTAAGTTAGTGTGCTCTCAAAGACTAACTAAAGAGCCACACTAACCAAACTAACAAGCTCTCACAACTAGCTACACTAAAGAGCTTGATAACTAGTTTGTAGTAATATAAAGAGAGTGAGCAAGATAATTATACCGCCGAGTCGAGGAGTGACCCAATCAATCACAAGAATGAAGACCAATCACCTCAAAATCAAATGATGACACAATAATTTTTATCGAGGTTCACTTGCTTGCCGACAAGCTAGTCCTCGTTGTGGCGATTCACTCACTTGAAGGTTCACGTGCTAATTGGCATCACACGCCAAACCCTCAATGGGATGCCGCACAACCAACACAAGATAAGGATCACACAAGCCATGAGCAATTCACTAGAGTACCTTTTGTCTCTCCAAAGGGGAAAGGTCAAGGACCTCTCACAATCACCACGATCGGAGCCAGAGACAATCACCAACCTCCGCTCGATGATCCTCGCTGCTCCAAGCCATCTAGGTGGCGGCAACCACCAAGAGTAACAAGCGAATCCCGCAGCAAAACACGAACACCAAGTGCCTCTAGATGCAAACACTCAAGCAATGCACTTGGATTCTATCCCAATCTCACAAAGATGTTGAATCTATGATGGAGATGAGTGGGAGGGCTTTGGCTAAGCTCACAAGGTTGCTATGTCAGTGCAAATGGCCAAGAGTGTGAGCTAGAGCTGGCCATGGGGCTTAAATAGAAGCCCCCATAAAATAGAGCCGTTGTACCCCTTCACTAGGCACAACTCGGGGTGACCGGACGCTCCGGTCATATTGACCAGACATAGGACCTCAGCGTCCGGTCGTTCGATGCTTGCCACGTGTCATCGGCTTCAAACGTTGATCGTCTGATCTCAATGGTCATCAGTGCATTTAAGTAGTGACTGGACGCGCTGCTCAAAGTGACCGGACGCACCAACACCAGTGTCCGGTCATTTCTAGTAAGATACCAGAAGCAAAAAATCACGACCGGACACGTCCGGTCATGCCCGACCGGACTCACCCAGTGTCCGATCACTCAACGTCTCTCCTGTGCGCTGCATATGTCATCATACGTCATACTGACCAGACTCAGGCCCTGAGCGTTCGGTCATTTCTCGCGCCAGCATCTGGTCATGAGACTAAAACCGCATGCTCACTGCTGCCACTGACCGGGCGCGCCGGTCCTATCGAGACCAGCGTCCGGTCACTTATAGTGACCTCCGTTCACCTGGGTTTAGCCACCGGACACGTCCGTTATGCTTTGTGAAACCCTGTCTTTTCTGTACGTGCGGACACTCCGCCGGTGAAGTTCCTAACCCTTGCTCAAATGTGCCAACCACCAAGTGTATCACCTTGTGCACATGTGTTAGCATATTTTCATAAACATTTTCAAGGGTGTTAGCACTCCACTAGATCCTAAATGCATATGCAATGAGTTAAAACATCTAGTGGCACTTTGATAACCGTATTTCGATACGAGTTTCATCCCTCTTAATAGTGCGACTATCGATCCTAAATGTGATCACACTCACTAAGTGTCTCGATCATCAAAACAAAATGGCTCCTACCATTTATACCTTTGCCTTGAGCCTTTTGTTTTTCTCTTTCTTCTTTTCAAGTCCAAGCACTTGATCATCACCATGGCATCACCATCATCATGTCATGATCTTCATTTGCTTCACCACTAGGAATGTGCTACCTATCTTATGACCACTTGATAAACTAGGTTAGCATTTAGGGTTTCATCAATTCACCAAAACCAAACTAGAGCTTTCAATGCCCTTGGGAAATTCGTAGGGTCGACTGGTCATGCGTTGAAGCCAAGCAGATCTCTAGTCTTGCTCCATCAAACAGATCCTTCTGGCTTGCTGTGTGCCAGGCGCATCGACATGTTTTTACACCGACACATGTTCTGGCATGCCCTGTGGGACCCCACAATCGTCATGATAGCTTACAACAACAGTGACATCCTTATGGTGCCTTATGAAGACTTACCTGATGAGGATAAAGATGTCATCAGTAAAGCTATAGAAGAATTTCAGAATAAGTGTTTGTTGTCCTACACCAAGACACGTGACAATAAAGTTGTTCAGAAATATCCACTACAAAGAGTTTTGTTGCATAGGAAGTCAGATACAGACGAAGCTGATGACAGACATTTCTTCGTAGATGTTGTAAACAAATCTGTTCATGATACCATGTTGAACCATAATACAGTTTTCTTGAACACCTTCCACAATAGCATGAGAGAGGTGTTTCATGGATATCCAATGGATCAAGTTGGGCCGGCTTATTACAACATTCCACATCCATCGACTCAGGGGACTAATCAAGCCGGTACTAGCCATCAAGAAGTAGCACTAACTGGCAATGATGAAGTCTAGGCAGTTCAGAGCTCATTTGAGCAAGTTCAAGGTACCACTACTAATCAAATACAAAATAATCCTGGATTATCAGTACAATATGTGCAACAGCCGATGGGGCAAGTTCAGAATCAAATGGTTAATTTTGGCACATCAGGCCAAATGCTGTCATTGGCTCAAAAAATAGCGTCATCAGTTCAAAGGATTCATAGAGATACAGATCCTAGCATTTACAACCAGAGACTTCAAGCAGCAAACCAGCAAAGGACCCAACAGATAGAGATTCCATAAGAATATCATTATGGCACAGATTACAATACCCTTCATATAATTCCAAATCCGTGGTATCAAGGTACCTAAAATTTCAATCTACAGATGGGTCAACAATTATAGAGAAATCCATATTCAAATACTGATGAGTTGTTGCTCAGAGTGACCGAGATGATGAAGAATCAGTTTGGTTTGAAACCAAAAGGGCAGACCTTTTCATACAAACGTCCATATCCAGAGTGGTATGATTTGGTCACTCTTCCTATAAATTACAGGCTCCCGGAGTTTGCTAAGTTCACTGGTCAAGATAGCACAAGTACAATAGAATATGTCAGTCGGTATCTTACACAGTTGGGCGAAGCATCCATTGAAGAGGCCCATCGAGTTTGTTTCTTCTCTTTGTCCCTATCAGGACTAACCTTCACTTGGCTTTCATCGTTGCTAGTTAATTCCATTGCTAATTGGGCTGACCTAGAGAAGAAGTTTCATGCATATTTCTATACTGGGCCAGGAGAGAAGAAAATCACAGATTTAATGACCATAAGGCAGAGAACTAATGAATCAGGTGCCAAGTTTCTTTAGAGGTTCTGAGAGACCAGAAATTTGTGCTTCTTATTAAACTTGACTGATGATTAGCTAGCCGCTTTGGCCGTTTAAGGAATATTGCCAACGTGGAGAGAGAAGCTGCTTGGGTAAGAGTTTGACAATTTAGGATAGTTAGCTCAACAAGTGATAGCACTCAATAGCCAATTCTAGAGTATGCGTAGAGATACCCGATTCCAAAAGAGCGCCACAGTTGGCGAAGCCTGTAATCCATATTCAGTTGATGATGGTAATAAGTACGACGAAGAAGAAGAAGAGATTGTTGCGTCTAAATGGAATTGGGGTACAAAGACAGTAATGGTGTCAAATTCTTAGGAAAAAAGAGTTGAAGAGAGCTATGATTTTGACATCACAAAATCAGATAAGCTCTTTGATTTCTTGCTTGAGAGGGGACAAATTAAGTTGCCCGCCAATCATGTGATGTTACCTCCTGATCAGTTGAAGAATAAGAAGTTCTGCAAGTTTCATAATGCTACTTCTCATTCTACTAATGAGTGTAGAATTTTCAGGCAACAAATATAGAGGGCTATTCAGCAAGGGAAGCTCAAATTCGATACACCTCGGAAGATGAAAGTCGATGATAATCCTTTCCCAAGAGATCAGAACACGGTTGATGCTAGGTTGCTCAAAAGGAAGACTAAAGTCCTAACATCAACTAGGGCCAAAGAAGCCAGAACAGTTGATCCCGAGATGCAAATATCGGCTGAAGAATATAGAAAGATTAAAAGATGACATGACCAATAGAAGAGCCGATATGAGCAGGGTGAGATGTCAAGAAACGGGGCGATAAGGCCGCATGTCACATCTCGAATTTTGTTGAATAAATGGCAATGGCAGAAGGAAAATGATTATCAGCATTGGTTAGAAGAGAAAGAATACCAGCGTCAACGGGAGAAAGAAAGGTATGAAAGAAAGCAAGCTGAATCACAATGGAATTGTTCTTTCTTCAGACATTGTTGGAACGAAGGTTTAAAATTGCCTACTAAAAATAATTGCCCAGAGTGCAGTGAGCAATATTGGGAGTTTAGGCAGTCTTAAGCCAACCGCTGGTCTATCCATGCTCGAGATGAGTATCATCATAATAATATAGATCGATGCTTAAAAATAGAAGTGTTCATGATCGGCTTGGGAAGCGAGTTGTTCATCAAAACTGGGCTAATTATGAAGAAGCGAGTGATGAGGGAGAGTATGTTTAGCAGGAAGGGCAATGGTGTCCCGAAGGCTTGACAAGAAGCCAGAAAAGAAGAGTGCAACACCTAAGGAACAGAGAGCTAGAACAAGCTCAGGCATCTGGTAGACCTCAAGTATTGTGTGTTAAACAAATAGCCAAAAGGGGTCAACCATCGTCTAATATTCAAATGGCTTTTCTATTGCCATCGGAATTCAAAGCTCCAGTGAATCAAGAAGTCTATTCAGATTTTGATGAATCAGAATATGAGGAGATAGTTGCCAAGTTGACAGTGATACAGTAGGCTATATTTGATAAGCCAGTCAAGCATCGGCACTTAAAGGCTTTATATGTGAAAGGTTTTGTCGACGCGAAGCCGATGAACAAAATATTGGTGGATGGAGGTGCCTCTGTCAATCTTATGCCTTATACTACTTTTCGTAAACTTGGCAAGGGACTAGGAGATTTGATTGAGACCGACATGATGCTTAAGGATTTTGGGGGTAATGCATCCAAGACCAGGGGGGCAAAGAACGTCGAATTGACAATCGGAAGTAAAACTTTGCTCACCACATTCTTCGTCATTGATGGAAAGGGTTAATACAGTTTACTCCTTGGTCGTGATTGGATTCATGCAAATTGTTGTGTACCATCGACTATGCATCCATGCTTGATTTAGTGGCATGGAGATGATGTTGAGCTGGTTCATGCTAATGATTCTGTAAGTATCGCAACAGCTGATCCAATGTATTGGGAACTGGAGGACTTTGAGTGTTTTTCTGGCAAGCTATGGGAAGGAGGCTTCATTAAGATCAATGATGAAAGCCAATAGCTGATCCAAGCAATCGGCTCTAAAAGTTTGTTTTAATAGATAATCCAATAGATGGCATAGATGGTAAACGAGGACATGGCTTTGCGTCGACCGATGAATTAGAAGAGATAGACCTTGGTCCTGGAGATACACCTAGGTCGATGTATGTGAATGTTAAGTTGGATCCTAAGTATAAGCAAGAGTTATTAGATTTATTAAAGGGATTTAAAGATTGTTTTGCTTAGGAGCATGATGAGATGCATGGCCTAGATCGATTGATTGTTTGATCTTTAGTCTGAAGAGCTCTGGTACAACCTATCAAGAAGCGATTAATGAAAAATATCTGAGGGAATATTATCCTAACGTTTGGATCAATACTTGACAGATGATTTGTTCAGTCATCGGCTCTAATAGCCGGTACCAGAAGGGTATCGCTTTTAGCTCAAAATTACCCCAAAAAGGGGAAAAAGCCGATACGAGATGTATCGCCTATAGAACAAAAAACAAACATAGAGACAATCATACAAAGACATTGCGGAAACTACACTAAGATATGATCATAGAAAAACAGAAGATTTTATTCATTGATTAGGTTGCCCTAAGTACAAGCTAATCAAAGACATTGTTTATCACATCCTGAGCGGATGTGATATCCACGATGGCCTCCACTGCATCGATGAAGTCCTCAATCAACTCCTCATGCTCTTCGGGGCCGTCGCCCAATGGGAAACCGATCTCCATGGTATGGAGCTCGTACCCGGTCTAGACCTGCGCCACGGCCAGCGCCACCGATGTGCCATGACGGATGCCATGAAGGGCGATCTCCTAGACATGGGCTAGGACATTGTGGTGGCGGGCGTTGATGAGGGGGCCCTAGCCATTAACGGCCGCCATAGCCACGTTCGCTGCCAGTCAGAGGGACTCCAACTGCATCGTCAGGCCTGGCGATCATAGAAACAAAGGAGCTATGAAGATAAAGATAGTGAAAATTGGAAGAAGAGTTTTCTAGGAGTTCATCTTACCCACCACCATAGCGTTAGATTCGGCCAGCCGTGCCCGAGCAGCATTGGCCTCTTCCTCAGCAACAAGGAGGGTGACTTGAGAGGCCCCAAGGCGGGTCTCAAGCTAACCATTTTCCTGAGTTGCCTCGAAATAACGGTCCTGGGCTGCCCTCCACTCCTAGAGGAAATGCCGGGCGTCGTCGCCGTTGTAGGAATCGGAGGAGTCCAATGATGAGTCTGACGCGGAGGTAGCATCAGATGTAGCATTGGAGGGCTCGCTGGCCCTAGGAGGAAGAGGACGAAGGCTATCATTCAAGACAAACCTATAAACAGTTAAAAAAGTTCATTACCATAAGCAGAAGATATCAATCTCACCTCATATGGCGGAGGCACTGGTTCATCGGTAGGTTCTCCTTGGGAACCTCCTCCGCCGCGTGCTTGCCCCGGTTGTCCTCGCCAGCCATAGGGTTGATTGGATCTACAAAAAGAGGGAAGAAAACCATTCATGGTTTATGAAGGTAGAAAAGTGCAAAGAACAGAAGCAGTTGTAAGTATAGATGTGTTCAAGGACGGAGCCCTCGGCTGGTATTTATAGCCACAAAGCGAGGTGGTAGATATCTCAGGACGTGCAAAAGACAACCACAATTAATAGAAGGCAAAGCGCCACACCACTAATGCCGAAGAGAATACGGCATTGATAACTGAGGACAGAAGATTGAGGAGTTTTTCTTAATGAAGGCCGTGTTTTTAGACTTAATCGAATTAAGGTCAGAGGTCTAGAATCGGCTATTTTCAAATCGGCTCTGTAGCCAAGACAAGAAATACAATAGATCAACAGAAAATATTGTTATCATTGGTTCCACACAAGATACATGTTAGTATGCAGATTACAAGTTTAGAACATCCTGGATTGCTTTCAATGCTTCTAGCCGGATAGCATCGACTTCTGCAATTTGTTGCTTGTCTTCTTCGGCTGATCTAGGAATATTCTCAAGACTACTACAGATGGCCTTGCCTTCTTTGACCTTGGTCAACAGTTCCTGTTTCTTCTGCTTAATGACATTGGGTATTTAGGCCAGATTGGACTTGTGGCGATCAATGGTAGCCTTCACATTATCCATCTCCTTCTCAAGTTCTGCACGCTTGGTTTCTAATTGGTTCAGCTCTGGCTCGATCCTAAGGGGGAAGTTCTTCAAATTATCAATCAGCTGTGCTAGCTCTTTGGCCTCTCGTCTATTGGAATTCTTCTTGGCCAATAAAGCTTCATGATTAGACATATTCCTCTGAGCCTTTTTCACCTTTGGGGCTTGATCTTCGATAATGGATAAAGGTGACAAGACTTTGATAAGATCTGGGGATAAATTATCCTTAATGGCTAAGAAGACTCTTTGCATTGAATTTGCATCTTGGACCAAATCGCTATATTGTTCTCAAGCATTGGCAATATATCCCTTAGCCAATTTCTGGTCTCTTCTGATAAAGCTTCTTTAGAAGAGGTGGTTGATGAGTTGATTTCATCTTCATCTATATACTCTTCAAGATTAAAAGAGTAGCTTGGAGCCGGAGCATTAAGTATCTATATACAAGAAAATCTTGTTAGGAGGATTGAATCAGTTTATAATAAGATAAACGGTAAAGTGAATACAATACCTTTTCTGTGGTAGTCTCTATCTGAGGAGAAGGAAAAGCTGATGATGCACCAATGGTATCTGGTTGAATTGGCTCTAAACTTTCAGCATTGGTATCTACAAATATCAAGGGAGATTTTTCAATTCATATTCGTTGTAAGAGGGTAGAATAGATATATTATCTTCCTACCATCAATTGTTTGTGGGACTAGAGATTCGACAGTCTAGATGACAACGCCAATAGGATCATTTTCAATGGGTGGACTGTCAGACTCCTGCTCTTGCGTGGGTATTTCCTCAGGGAGTATCTGGCGTAATAAATAGTTAGATGAAGGGTAGAAATTGAATAAGGATTAAGAATTTTGAGGAGATACCTTAGCAGCATCAGGAATTGAAGTGGAAGGGTTCTCATCTTCCACAGTCTTAGAAGTATCATTTGGTTCTAAAATTAGCTCCTTTTGAGGATCGGTCGATGAAGGTTTAGTTGATGCTGATTTGAACGCCTAGGACAATAGTTTCGCACCTAGAGCAGATTGGGATACAATGGTTGATAACTGTGAAGAAAGGGGATTAGAAGTTGAATATCATTTTGAAAAAATGATGAATTTTTTACCTAAGCAGTTGATGGTCTCGTTCTGCGAAGTCTTTTTCCAGTAATGGTTTTCTGGGTTGTCCCTTGGGCTGCCTTGTGTTTTGAAGATTGATATGTTACAATGGTAGAGGCAGCTTGAGTTTTCTTCTGTTTCTTTAGTGTGGGTACAGTTGATCCCATTCTTGAGGCTAGACATGGTGGATGATACTCTATAGGATGCCCCTTCCTGTCCAAGCTTGGGGGATCAAATTTGGTGTCCTGAAAAGGTCTGTTAGAATAGTTGGCAGGGAAATTTATCGAATAATTTTTCTGAAAAAAGGAATGGTAAGTTACCACACTATCAGAAGCAAAATCTCCATCCAGAGCTATGCATCTAGGATGGACTGACCCACAGAAGAGATAAGAGTGTCATTCTTGCCACTAGGAGTTGAAAAGGTTGGAAGAGAAGTTGACTCTTGTCCAGTCATGCAAGCAAAAGGAAAAAAGATATAATCCTAGTTGAAAGACTCTGGAGGCTTTCATTATTTTACTAATACCTTCTCTTGGCTTCAGTGTATTCTTGAAGAACAGTAGAGGAGGCGGTTGGCCAAGACCAAACTAACGAGCTACGAAAGAAGGGTTATAAAACTCATAGGTTGAAGGTTGCCTAGAAGGAAGGAACCTATAGACATTTTGTCGCGGCCATGATGAAATTCGGCTGGAAGGACGCAAGGTTTGATAAAGGAATTGAAGATTGCAGCTGCCGTTTCGTCTGAGCAGCCTGATTCAAATCGAAATTTGAATGGGAAGACCAACTCATTGTTCTCATCCTTATCATACGGTAGATAAGTCAGAATATCTACATCAATCCCTCTATGAAACTTCTTAAAGAGATGGCCAATATCGATAGCAATTGTTATAGCCGATGTAGCTTCACCATAGTTCATGCACTGACGGGTTCTTCCTTCTTCACCTCTGTATTCATCATCAAAGTTGGAGGAGGGAAAGCTCGAATTTTGGAGATTTGGCCTTACAATCTTATGCATATACAAATTTAACCACATTTGTATTAGCCACCAAGGACCGCTGATGGTGTGCACTGCTTCATTCTTCAGCAGCTGAGTGACCACCTGATGCATCAAATGATAAGCCGATCCCAACAGATATTTTCCAAGAGGAATCTCAACGCATACTGCTAAATGCTCTGTCATGAGTTTATGATTGTAAGTCGGACCACAAGATGACCCACAGAAGATGAATCTTTCTAACCATATTGTTGGTGTTTCGAACAAGCACCAGCAAGTAAATTTATATTGATGCGCATTAGGCCCGAATGGTGCGCTAAAGGACACAAGATTTATACTGGTTCGGGCTGAATGTCCCTACGTCCAGTCTGTTGCTGCTCGTGTTATTAGCACCAAGAATGATTCGTAGTAGGGGGTACAAACGGTCGAGAGAGGGACTGGTCCCAAGTCTCTGATGGAAGGGTCGAAAGGATGCCAAGAGCCTGGTAGCAGCTTGATTGTGTGTGATGTGTGTTGTGTTGTCCGTCAAAAGTCAGTCCCTTTGTTGGAGGAAGCACGTCCCCTTTTATAGATGAAGGGGACGGCTTTACAAGTGAGAGGGAAAGGGTGTGTATACTACTAAGCCTTGTTGTTCACGTTTACCAAACCTTGTTGTCCATTCCGGCGGATACCAGATAATGGTAAGCGCCTACAATACTGTCGATGCCACTGTAGAATGTCAGGACGGCTATAGAGTACTGCTCTATGTAGGATATGGACTCTAGTATGGTGGTTTTGACTTATGAGCCTTGCCTAGCCTTGCTCCGCACGCCTTCTGGTTCCTATGAATCCCCGTCAAAGGGACGCGGGGTCGGAGTCTGAAGCAGTGCTGTGGGCAAGGCCTTCCGATCGGAGAGGACGTCCGGAGGCCGAAGTGAGTGCTCTGATCTGGTGGGCCCGAGGGGCCATGGGGCGGGCGCTGTTCCCTTAGGGCCACAGTGTGGCGACAGCACATCCGTCATTGTGGAGGGCTTAAGTCCTTTCCTGGACCGTAGTGGCTGTCGTATGTCTACGTCGGGTTCCATGTCTGAGGGCTGAAAGCAGCGCCTACAACTCTGTAGGGCGAAGAGCACGCACCCACAACACTATTTAGGCTCTGCCATGCCTGGAAGGGTCTAAAGCACCTATCCCATCGTTCCCTGGCAATACTTTTCCTGCTAGGGCGCAGGGTATGGTCCTCGATGCCGCGGTTGACCCAAATGTCTTATCTTACCCTGTACCTATCATCATGAGGGAGCAGGGAGAGGTTGTTAGGCGAGACAGAACCAGTCTTCGGACATTAGGCGAGGCGAGGTCCGTCCTCGGACGTTGGGCGAGGTGGAGTCTAGCTTTTATCCATCGGGCGAGGCCGAGCCCAGCCCTCGGGGGTCGGGCGAGGTGGAGTCTAGCCCTTAGCCCTCGAGCGAGGCGGAGCTGGCCCACGGGCATCGGGCGAGGCAAAGTCTAGCCCTTAGCCCTCGGGCGAGGCGGAGCCGGCCCATGGGCATCGGGCGAGGCGGAACAAAACTCCCGTCATTCGGGCAAGAAACGCAGTGGCGCCCTTGTCCGTCCGGGAGTTTTTAACGTTCGATGGTTATTAGTTCCACCTCCTAAGGTACCCCAGTACTAGGTCCCCGACACATATGTTTAGAAAAGCCATATATTCTCTTTCGCTAACAGTTGATCCGTCTCCAATATGGTTTAGAATGTAGCTTGCCCATCCTGTGCAGTCTAATATTTTGGCTAATTTCTTGGATCCGACACTTAAGAAGTTATAAGGTTGTATTGATCCTGTTATTCTAAGGCCGGTCAACATATAAACATCGGTCAAAGTGATAGTCATTGGACCAAGACAAAAAATGAAAGCATTTAGGGTGTTAGACCAGAAATAAGATGCAGAAATCATGAGTAAATCATTCCTCTCCATTCCAGACAACGAGTGTCAAGCATTGATTTAAGTCATACATCTCCCAATCTCTAGCCTTTTCCCCCAATACCCTGCGAAATCAATCTCTCCATACCTTGGCATTTTGGGCCAGTTTCTAAAGGGAGTTTTGGTGTTCCAGGAGGACAAATCCACTACAAATTGTTTAAAGAAGATTCAATTAGTTTCTTGACGGATAAAGTCAGATGGATCAGGGTCACCCATAAGCCTAAGAAAATAGACATTGGGAGCAACAGCCGATGGAATCAAAATTTTGTTCCTCATTTCCTAGAAACCAGATAAAATAAATTTGAGAAGAAAGGAAATGCAGGGTAACGGCTGATACTTGGAAAACGGGAGCTTGAAATCATACCTCAAGGACGTGGTCGTTGGTCGCCATTGCAGCCAAAATAGATCCGAATCTGAGAAAGGTTGCTTGAATAACAACTTGATAGAGCAGATGATTTGCTAGGGTTGAGGCCCTAGCAATGGCGACGTCGGTTGTTGAGACTTGCTTGAGAAAGAAGGGGAAAGCAAATATACCCAGTGAGTTGGAAATGATACTGTTGGGATATTATATAAAACTCGGGCCGAAAAGTCAGGAGTCACGCGTACGTCTCGGAATAAACGGTTGTGACATGGTGAACAGGTAAATAGAAATTTTGAAATAAAATTATTTTTATCCCAAAATTAGGGGGCATATGTTTACACCAAAATTTGGGAAGAATAACACGGGAACTCAAAACTTCTAAGATTGAGTCATCAAGGAATCGATTACATAAGAATCGATATCAGCTGATTTAGATGCGGCACTGGGATCGGCTCTCTTCGGATAACATCAGTAGATAACGTCAATGAGCTACGGTTGGCGTCGAGAAAAATATTGGACTCTACAAAAAGGGAAAGATTAGGGTCTAAGTTATCTTAAGTTAGGAATGTTTTCTCTTATACCAAAGTTTGTAATAAGTCATACTTGAGTAGGATTCATGCTTAGATTACGGGTATAAATATTGGACATCAGCTATTGTAAAAGACATCCAATCAATCAATACCAATTATTTTTTTGGCTTCACGCCAACCCTTAGTAGTCGGAATAGTGTAGATCTCGGTGAGTTCTTCAATAAGCAGGGCTGCATCGGTCCGGCCGACCTCCGGCTTGTCTGTAAGTACCGTCATACCTTATACTTTTGTTCGTAAGGCTGCATCAGTTCGGCCGACCTCTTGCGAGCTCTAGCAAAAGCTACTTATTGATCCTTATCTAGTTCAAGTACGGCTGCATCGGTTAAGTTCGACCTCCACTGCTCGAATTAGATTAAGGTCAAGTTATCGGCTCTACCTAAGGGTGGCATCCTTCGGGTAGATTCATTAAGTTACCGATTTTACTGATGTTCTTACTGTCATTAGTTTTAGCAATATCAACCTGCTCGATCGAGATCGATCTAGATTGGTCTCACATCCTTTTAGTCCATCATTTATTCTGTCACATCGCGATGATTCTTACTTTAAACGACGAACTCTGTTTTATCGACTGTTCTACTTCGATCTTGATCGTGCGTAGTAGGCGGTTAAGGCATGTTTGATCTTGAGAAGGTTTACTAGCTAGTTGAGTCTGGTCTATAGCTCGTTATTATGGATGTAACGATCCGGTCGATCCCCACTATTAGTACTTTAGATCGGAGGATGCTAGATGGTAGATTTGCTTTCAACCAGGCATAACCCTGGCTGTTTGCTATGCCTGCATCGGCTAAATAGCCGATCGCCCGCACCCTAATACTCATAGTATGTATTCATGATCCTGTTAAATGTGAATAGATCTGTTTACTTTAAAGGTTTGATCTATTATCTTTATTATGGCTGTCATCGATCCGGTCGAACCCCACTATTAAAGATAATATGCTAGATTTGATGAGTTTATAGATCTGTTCGTATTAAATAGTCGATTGTTCTCATACTATGATCTTGTTTCTACCTAAATCGGCTATTTCAGCCGATTCGCCTGTGCTTTCACACATGTAGCATGTCTTTTAGAAACCTGTCAACATATGGATGGCTTTGTGGATTCTTTGGTTTTAGTTTGTTGTTATCATTATAGTTGCATCGATTCGGTCGAACATCACTGTTGATAGTAGCTGATAAACTTTCTCTCCTTGTCAATTGCAGGTCAAATTGACTGGCATGCCCTCAAGAAATTTGTACGGTCGACTGGTCCTACGTTAAAGCCAAGCGGATCTCCAACCTTGCTCCATCAAGCAGATCCTTGTGGCTTGCTGTGTGTTAGGCGCATCGACACGTTTTGTGCGCCGACAGTAAGTGAGATAACTTTTTGCCTATTCTGTCTAATGTTAATCATCTGGTGTTCTGGCATTGCAACAAGCTCATGATCCTCAAACATAGAAGACAAAGGAAAGGTCGGGAAGGGGTTAGATACCTTGTTGCCGCTGACGCTGCCAGTGTGTCAAGGCAATCTTCTTTGTATCCTTGCTTTGGTTGAGAGTTTGAGAAGATGCTTCTGTGTTGATGCCGGCTGCGACACCAGCGTTCAAATAATATTGGAAAAAAATCCAATAGAGGATTCCGAATTGAGGATGCGAGCAAGACATAGCCCAGGATAAAATTGGCACCTTGTTCTAGGCCTGTATGATCGAGGACAGCCTTGGAGGCATTTCATCAAACAGCTGCAGGGCGTCGTCCATGTCGGCGGCTGCTCCGTCTACTGGAGCACTGGCCCGTGCTGCTCCACTGGCTTTGTCGTGCGTCTTGCTGTTTGCAGCTGGAGCTCATGGAGCTCACGACGGCGGTGTCGAACATGTGGCTCCTCGGGCCGTAGCCGTAGCTACGCAAAAGGCACTGACAGGCAGAGCACACTGAGGACGGACTGGCAGGCGAGGTCGTCTTGTCCGGCGCCGCCCTTTCGCCGACGCCGCTGCCCCATGCCCAAACCAGCGCCCTTGTTCTAGGCCTGTATGATCGAGGATAGCCTTAGAGGCATTTCATCAAACAGCGAGCGTCGTCCATGTCGGCGGCTGCTCTATCTACTGGAGTGCTGGCCTGTGCTACTCCACTGGTGCGGCAGGCGAAGGAAGGCGCGGATGGCTTGGTAAGGAGGCTGGCGTCCCGTGGGGAGGAAGGAGGAATGGCGTCGTCCAAGGGCGCAGCAAGGGAAGGGTGGAGGGCGGAGGCGACGACGAGCTAGAGATCGGCGTCGTCTGGATGCTCGCGACTCGCGCGGCGGAGGAGATAGGTCGTAGCTCGACTGCCCGAGCGGGTTCACCAATCTTCACGGAGGCTTTTAGCCGTATGCCATTATAAAAGTTAAGCCATTAAAAAAAAGTTAAGTTTTCACAGGTACCACTGCTCTAAACTTTTTTACCCTCCGCGCCACTTCTGTTAGGTTTGACTTTAACGGTGTCAAACTACGAGTATGAAAAGTTAAAAATACCTTCATGTCTAAATATGCAATTACTTTTTTTTGAGCATCTTAACCATCTCAAATTAAAAAATTCAAAACTAGAAAGTGTTAGATCTCGTCGAGATCTACAATATTTATATAAAAATTATCTTCAATTGATTCCGTACAAAAAATATGATTTTTCTAAGACATATTAAACATATCAAATCATATCTTTTTTGTATGGAATTAAATGAAGATAATTCTTATATAAAAATTGTAGATATTATTGAGGTCTACAACTTTCTAATTTTGAGTTTTTTTTCATTTGAGCTCATTAAGATGCTCAAAAAATTTAATTGCATATTCAGACCTGAGGATATTTTTGATTTTTCACACCCATGGTTTAACACCGTTAGAGCCAAATCTAACGAAAGTGGCGTGAAGGGCAAAAGAGTTTATAGCAGTGGCACATGTGAGAACTCAACTTTTTTAATGGCTTGTGTGTAATTACTAACTTTTATAATGACACACAGGTAAAAGTCTTCACGAGCGCCCGATTTTTCTTCTTAATGGGCAACAGACCCGCAATGATCCGCATCGAACGGTTCACGTTGCAAGCTAGCTTGATCCGACGGCTAACAGGTTAGCAGGCGACATGGCCTAATCGGATGCCCGAGCTTGGCTCAGGAAAGGAAGAGATAACTACAAGAGCAATTTTCCTGAAAATACTTCTATATTTTAGGCTATGTTTAGTTCCCCTTTAAAGTTTACTCCCTATCTCATCACATGTTTGGACACATGCATGAAGTATTAAATATTGATTAAAAGAATAACTAATTGCATAATTTACGACTAATTTGCGAGATGAATCTTTTAAGCCTAATTAGTCCACGATTTGACAGTGTTGTGTTACAGTAACAATGTGCTAATGATGGATTAATTAGGCTTAATAAATTCGTCTGGCGGATTGCTGACGGATTCTGTAATTTATTTTTTTATTAGTATCAAATACTCCATAGGACATCCCGATATGACACCATAAAACTTTACACCCTAGATTTAAACAAGACCTTAATTCTCCGTTTCGCTTTATTGCCTTCAATTAGAAAATTTGAAGCATCTTCTACAAGTTGTCAGATCGTCCAATTATTGTTACCAGCAATTATCACATACTACTCCGTGAACCATTGAGCTGCTTTCACTGATTCCTCGTATATAGAAAACATCCCGGATCAGCAATAACAAACAAAGAAAATACCGGCCTCTCATTTTAAAAAGAAAAAATTAAAAAAAAATATGGGACTATACTTATCTTCCTCAACTTTAAGCTAGTTTAAAATTTTAAATGGCGCTAGAAAAGAAAGCGGGCAAGTTAATCATCATGATTACGGACACTTTGGGCCCCGCGGCTGAGCACTAGGCGTCGCGTAGAGTTGGTGAGAATCCTACAACAAGGAGGAGTTGGCGCCGGCGACGGGGACAACCGGCGGTTCGTCCTACACTTTAGGTAGCCGCGCACCGAGCCTTTCTCTGATGACCTGTCGTTATTCACGGTGTCAGCTCCAAGCTCTACTTGTCCTGCCGATCTCTCGTCATCGACTCATGGTCAGCGATTTTCAACTTTCGAACGGTCCATGGCCCTCAACTCATCCTCAGCTCCACCTTGCGTTGCACTCCACACTGCAGATTCGAACCTGTGATGAGCTGCATCGATCGGCACCCAGTTTTGTCAGCGCAGGTGGATTTCAGGCTTCCAGCAGTGCGATTCATAGAATCATAGGTGGTCGCCCACTGTTAGAGTGTTAGAGACTTAGAGCTGCCCGAAGAACGTGTGCTAGCACAAAGACGAGCGTATCTAATCCCAATGCCTAGCAGCCTACGTGCCAGACTAATTAAGCACGCTGTAAAAATTAACTCATCGTCACCGACCGATCTTGATTCCTATGGTTTACTTATACTTTACTCCCAATCACGACTTCACGAGTTGTTTCAATTTTTCACGTTCGCATCGACCTGATGTGCTCGTTCAGCCACCCAGACATCTCATTCACCATAAAGTATTGATGTCGATGGGCTTGTAGTCTGCAACATAAATAATATTGTATATATAATGAATCTAGAAAAATATGAGCACACATCTTAAGCCTAGAACTCAAACTTGGGTGAGCATGTTCAACCATAAGGAACCAACTAATTCACAATATTTTGTTAACTTATTTCCACAATCCACACTATTGCCATGTGTTAGATTTGTGCTAATAATTCAACCATCACTAACAAAATTCATTTTCATGCTTGTGTAGACAAGAAATAGAAAATATATTATTTGGAATAAAGGATGTGTATAGTATTTTATTATTTGCGATATGATAGTATCTTGCTGGTAGGGCATGCTTGAGTGAGCACCAACTCGCGGTAGCGGGATTGTTACTGAGTGAACCATACACAACCACCAACCTACTTACGTATTCGTTTCGTTCTCACTTCGTTTAAAAGGGTTAATTCGTGGATGGTGATATGCCGATATTGACTCTAGAAGCCTAATATGTTGGTTTAACTCACCCTCAACAATTAAGGTGGGACTAAACACCCACAATCTTACATAAATATACAAATGGGTCACTCTACGTTAAATCTAAACTGGGCCAGATATCACAAGTTGTTGCTTGTATTCAAACTAAATAGGATCAGGTATGAGGTGATTACATAACACTTGTTCTGTCGTTGAAGTCACTTGAACTTCTACGTAGTCTAGGTCAGTGGCGAAGCTACGTTGAGCCGCTGGGGTCTGCCGACACCGACGGTTTTCTGCGAATGTCTTGTAGGTACTAAATTTTCACCGTAGAAGACCCCAATAAAAAAATCATACGACCCCGGCAGCCTGGCAGTCCAGCATCCATAGCTCCAACCCATCGTCCATCACCAAGTCGCCATGCACATTAGCTTGCACATTCAGGCTAATAAGCCCACCAAGTGACCAAGGCCCATTTCCCACTGCCCATGCCCATCGTCCGAGTCTATAGCAGCTAACCAAAAGTCCAAAGGTCTTCACCTCGACGCCTCCGACTCTCCTCTCTGACGGCGACACTACAGTATCGTAATTTGATCTAGTGCGGCGGCGATCGACAGGCAGCACGCAGCAGGCAGGTCTAGACAAGACAAGGTACCCCTGACATCTAGACAAGACAAGGTACCCTCAAATACCCAATTACGCAGTTCGCAATTAACGATCAAGTCTAAATTTTGAGGTCTTAGGGTTTTTTTTCCAGCTATACAATACAATCCAAACTCAGATTCTCAGAAAGCATTAGTCAAGAACGTTCTCTTTCATTCCAGCAAGATGTCAGGTATCTATCTAGTATTTATAATGTACACATACCTGTTGTTTGCTTTAGTTTTTTATTATGTGACTAATTTAGTAACTTGATAGGCAATCAGAGCACTTTGGAACGATTTCTTAAAAGGAAATTACCCCCAGCCGGTGATAATGAGAATAATCATGGAGACACTTCAAGAATAAGAAGAGATGGAGATGGCACTGCATCAAACATTAATTGTACTATTCAGCGCACTTCACGGATCTCACGAGAGGAGGTAAATTTTGATGAGCTTCCATATGATCCCGCAGATAGAAGGAGAATATCAGATTACATAGGCGACAATTTGCAAAATGACATAAGGCGAAAATATTTGACTAGAGGTCCTTGTAAGCCACCACCTGGTTTTATGTTTCCAACGACAATGATAGCGGGTTTTCCACGACGGTGTCAGCATGAATGGTTCACTAAATATGGTTGGCTAGAGTACAGTGAAAAGATGGATAGGTGTTTTTGTTTATATTGTTACTTATTCAGAGATTGCAACAAGGGCCAAGGTGGGAATGATGCATTTGTAATAGATGGTTGGGATGGCTGGAACAAATCTGATAGGCTTCGAGATCATGTAGGCAGCAAATGTAATAGTTTTCATAACACGGCTGTGAAGAGATGCGACAATTTGTTGAAGCCCGGCCAATCAATTGGTGATGCTTTAAACAAGCAGAGTGATATCACTAAAGAGCAGCATCTACTTCGATTGAAGACATCTATTAAAGCTGTCCAATATTTATTGCATCAAGGTTTAGCTTTTCGTAGCCATGATGAATTAGTGGATTCCACCAATAAGGGGAATTTTCGAGAGTTAGTACAACTTTTGGCAGATGAAAATGACAAAGTAAAGAAAGCTGTTGGAAGTAATGCTCCTAAAAATAATAAGATGATTGCTCTAGAAATTCAAAGGGATACTGCGAATTGTTTTGCTGAGGTAAGAAAAGGCTGTCATATTATTTTTGTTTTACAAACTATGTCATCTCTCATAGTCTATAATGATTTTTCTTGTTTTTTGCAGATCATCGTGAAATCTATTATTGAAGAAATTGATGGTGATGTGTTTTGCCTTTTAGTGGATGAGTCAGCTGATGTGTCTGGGAAGGAACAGATGGCAGTTGTCTTACGGTACGTTGATAAGCTTGGGGAAATAAAGGAGAGACTTATTGTTGTTGTTCATGTGCAAGAAACGTCGGCTTCATGTCTGAAATCTAACATTGACAATTTGTTTGCTAAGTATGGCTTGAGCATAAAGCAAATCAGAGGACAAGGTTATGATGGAGCAAGCAACATGAGAGGTGAATTCAATGGACTACGGGCTTTAATCGAGAGAGAGAATAGCTCAGCATATTATATCCACTGCTTTGCTCATCAGCTACAATTAGTCATTGTCGCAGTGGCTAAAAAGAATGATGATGCTAGTGACTTCTTTGACATGATATCTCTATTGCTTAGTGTGGCAGGAGCTTCTTGTAAACGTAAAGATATGATTCGAGAAAGTCAACAGGAGAGAGTTAGAAAAGCCATAGGCACTGGACAACTAACTAGTGGAACTGGATTAAATAAAAAACAATCCCTTCAAAAAGCTGGAGACACACGTTGGGGTTCTCATTATAGAACCCTTAAGAGCCTAAGCAATCTATTCCCTGAAGTTATTGAAGTTCTCCAATATGTGGAAAAAGAAGGTCCAAATGATGCAAAGAGACGCCAACCCCGTGGTCTCCTAGACTATCTCAAGGATTTTGACTTTGTGTTTCACTTGCACTTAATGTTGCTTATTTTAGGCCATGCAAATTCTTTGTCACTGTCCTTGCAGAGGAAAGATAAAGACATCCTAGAGGCCATGTTAGAGGTGAAGTTAACCAAGCAGAAATTTCAGCAAATTAGAGATGATGGTTGGGATTGTTTGCTGCAGATTGTATACTCCTTTTGTGAAGAGCATGGCATTCCTAAGTTGGATATGGATGAGGAATATATTGATCGCCATAGGCCAAGAAAAAAGACCAATCGCACTAACTATCAACATTATAGATATGATTGCTTGAACCCAATTATTGACTTGCAGCTTACAGAGTTTAGTGATCGTTTCAATGAGGTAAACTCTCAGTTACTTACTCATATCGCTGCTTTCAATCCCAAGAATTCTTTTGAGGCATTCAAATCTGAGAGTCTAATGGAGTTGGCTAAGTCATATCCTGATGATTTCAACTTAACACAACTTAAGGATCTTGATCGAGAGCTTAATATTTACATTGACAATATGCGAGCTGATGAAAGATTTGCCGACTTGAACACTATTTCTGAGCTTGCTAGGTTGATGGTGGGTACAAAAAACATTTGGCTTTTCCTTTGGTTTATCGGTTTCTCAAGCTAGTACTAGTTCTTCCTATCGCCACTACATCGGTGGAGAGGTGCTTTTCAGCAATGAAAATTGTGAAGACAATACTGAGAAATCGTATTGGAGATGGATTTATGAATGATTGTATCATATGCTTCGTGGAATCGGAATTTCTATCTGCAATTCCAATCGAAGATGTGATAGTTCGCTTTCATAAGATGGAGGATCGTAGTCGTAGAGGGAAACTGTAAGAGGTAAAACCTTATTTTGTCACAATATGCATTGTTATTTTAATAATTTGATGTTATGCATGGTATTATATTATCGGACCCTATAAATTAGCACTTAGTACTTTGAGTACCGACCCCAGCAGCCATTTATCCTGGCTTCGCCCCTGGTCTAGGTCATTAACAGATAAATGCAAGAAAAGAAGACTATATAAGATTCAACTAATTCCAAACTAGGCGCCATAAGATGGACATGAGTTTTGGAAAATTTTAAAATAGTTTCATATTTTTTAGACTTAAATAAATTTTATATGAATTTTCTAATATTAAATCATATTTCGTCGTATAAAATTTGAAGAACAATATGGATTTTTTAATATTATTTATTTTTTGATACGATCCATTTAACCATTGAACTATAAATAGTTTAGTTTACCCCGCCCCCTCGAGGCTAAAGTGCCACCACATCAGCACGTCTAGCGTCTGACCGACGCCATGTCAGACAAGACAAACCCACCCAGGGAGCAATTTCGACCGTTTTCAAAAGTTGGAGGAGAAGAATCAAAGTTCAAGCAAAGTTGGAAGGGGTAAGAACTCTCGCTTTCTAAACAGGTCCTAGATGTCACTATGGGCATGGGCTCAATATTTAGCAGACAAGTGACTCTTTGTGATCCATAAAAACCTAGAAATGGGCCAAATGTTTAGTAGAGTAGTGAGCTCCTTTGCAACAGGCCAATGGGCTCATATCCCACTTACATGCAACAAACTATTTTTTTTTCTTACTTCTATTTTTTCCATAAAAGTTTCGAGCTTGGACACAATCATTGCTGAGTTTATCGGCTTACAGGAAACTAGTATAGTACTAGCAACGAAAAACAAACAACACTAGCTAATAGAATCAAAAGGCTTCAAACTATCTTGGCCCAAACTACTCGTATGACTAACGTCACAGTAGATGTTCTAGGTTCTCTTCGCTTTTCTTGTCTTGATGCTCAACAGAGTTCTTGAATTGACGAGTAATCCTACAAATGAACTCGATCAATGCCTTCAACAATCTCCTCCATTTCTGAAGACTAAATCGAAATATTTACACATGACATCAAATGATGACATAGAGAATTTATGTTCCATAAAATGCATTGCAGTTTAAATGTATACAAAATAAAAAATCATTGGAACAACAATTTTTGATGGAACAATAGATTTTATAGTCGGAGCCATCCTAAATATGGTATGCAACAATAGGTTTTCAAAGTTGGAACATTAAAATATAATATGGAACAACAACTTTTCACGGCTACAACAATCCAAACTACAAAACAATAGTTTTTTTCACGGCTAGGACAATCCAAACATACCACGAAACAATAAGATAAACACTTTGTGGCAGAACCGCCCGACATAACACACCTTCGGAGGTTCTCGTCTTCCACCAGACACTAAGCACCCCAAAAGCAAGCCACATCGGGCGGATTCCGTCGAGCACGCCCCAAGTAAGAACTCGAATAATCCACGCTTTTACTCAAGGTCCAATAATGAGAACGAGTTTACAATACTTAGTCCATTTCATACAACTAGAGTTCTTAGAAATACATTATTACAGTATCAAGTTCAGAGTGCGGAATTTAAACAACGGAATTATAATAAACGTCTATTGATAATATACAAGGATCCGTCTGTGCCCATCAGAAGAATCTTCACACAACAGCTACTCCTCAAGCTGCATCTGCAACAAGAGTAAATAAACCATGAGTACACAATATACTCGCAAGACTTACCCGACTAGTGGAAATAATTTTCTGACTCCAAAGAATATGATAAACTTTATGGTTTGCTGGGTTTCCTTTTTGCGGAAAGCAATACTAGCGGTGAATCTTTATATATGTTTCTTATTAGCAGTCATGATTAGTTCATTATCTAACCATTCTAGGTAAGCACATGTTCTACTTTCAAGCGAGAGTTGAGCAAACAGATTCATTCCACCATCTTCATCTTCCAGTTCTTACTATGGTGCTAGATTGTAGACAAGTCATATCGGATTACCGGTGATTCACGAATCAATGTGCCTAGCTGGGTACCCCAAAACACACGTCCTGCTTGTACCCTAGTCACAAACAGGACCAACAACCATCACTCTCCTGTCAAGGGGTCCAGGTCTCCGTCGAAACTTGGACTCCAAGCCTCCACACCTAAGTCCCGGACTTAGTGTGGTGCTTAGACCTCCACCATCCCCGTCTCCAATCAGTCAGTCCGAAAAGAGCCAGAACCCACGACAAGGGAGCAACGCGCCTTCCCTGTTTTCATAAACAAGTATGTGCTTAGGATAATAAGTTTGTGACCTGACTAGAATCTAATGCAACGGCCGGTCTTTAACCGACACGGACAGGGAAAACAGTGTAACCAAACTATGCCCCGTTGGCCGCGGGACACAACCCCTTACACCCGCTAATACACGTACCATATCCCTGCTTGATCTCTATTTTTCTTTCACCATTTTATCATAAGAGTGATAATAATAATCACCTATTGTGAGTAACGTCAGGTTACTCACGCTATCGAAAATCCTAAGCATAGTAGCTACTCGACCTATGCTAGTAGGACTCATAGGTAGGTATATCTATGTATATAGTTTCCATAAAATACCTGTAACATAAATGCACATCACATATATATATATCCAGTGATTATTCAAAATAAGGGTTATGCACCGGGGCTTGCCTTGGATAGGCGTGGTGTCAGCAAAGTCAACAGCTGGTGGCTCCGGGGCTCCCTCCTGGACGAGGATCTCCTCCTCGTACTCCTCGATTATCTCCTCGTACTTTGGCTGGCCCGCGATCATGAACTCTACCAACTCATTATCTACATGCATGAAATGATGATACACACTTAGTAATACGGCAACAACAACTCTTAAAATAAGAATACATCTACCAAGCTACTAAGCTAACTCTAACGATTAAGACACTAATTTACCTATTATTCCTACTCAACCGGTATGAAACCTTTCAAGCCTTATCTTAGCAACTAAAGGCATCCTTATTCTTATTACGATTTAATATATATACTAAAACAAGGAGTACTTAGCTACCCCATTTCTCAACATATTCTAAAGCTACAAAAATTACAGTAAGCACATAATAATCTAATGAACCCACTGTAAAAAATTCAAAGCTAGCATTTCTACCATTTCATCACAAAAATTCATTCTCTAAATAATCATAATAATAACAAGCATTCTAAAATAAATAAAGTAATCTTAAAAATACCATAGAACTATATGAACTAAATATACTAACGGACAGATCACAAATTTAGGAATCTAACAAAATTTATTACACAATTTTTGGACACCTATACGATTTTATATAATTTACTATAGATCAACTCAAAACTAAATTGGAAAAGCATTTACTAATTCCCTGGAAAAAGGAAAACAAATTTATCCCCGTGGTCCGCAACGCACGGCCCACGTGGCACAGCGCATGCGTGAGCGCGGCCCAAGGCCAACGGATTGGCCCAGCAAAAGCGGCCCACGAGGGGAGGCCACGCGCGCTGACAACCCTATAAAAAGGACCTTGCGCTAATGGCAAATTAACCAGCAGTCCTTACCACTATTCCACCTTCTCTCAGTCCTTTCACCTAGCACCCGGGATTCCTTCCAATTCCCATTGCGAAGCCCCTAGCGGCGGCGCACGTGACGACGCAACCTCCGCCGGCATTCCACGCTCACGCGCGAGCAACTGGGACCCATCCTAGCTTTTCTGAGGGGTCGATCGCCATCGCTAGCTCGAATGACGACCCTGGAAAGCGGTAGGGAGCTATGGGACGCATGATGGTTTACTATGGCAGTGCGACCATTCTAGTGAACTAGAGCAGCTAGGTGATCAACTAGCTAGTGTACGAGCTTAAGTGACTCACCATAAACTTGGCCGCGGTGACTGTTTGGTCAGGGATGGCCTGAGCGGCGTTGGCCACGAGCGACCGAGCGGCTTGGCGGCGCTCCACAGCGGACACGGCTGCGGCGACACCCCGGGGACAGTGGTAGTGGTTCGAAAGAGGGCCGCAAGGTGTAGAGGGAATCAAGGCGAAGATAATAGTGCCATATAATTGGATGCTAGAGCTATGTGAAGGGGGGTGCTCTGGAGTGGCTTGAATTTGGCCATAAGATGACCGACGACGAGGAAAACTTCAAATTAGAGCTCAGCATCGCACGACTGTGACAGCGGGCGGGCTTGGCACGTAGCTAGGATCCTAATCGAGCCTCAGGCGAGCGTAATTACCCTAGAGGTGACAAAGCGCTGCGGTTTTAGCTTTGGCATGGCTCGGTCGAGCCGACGCGATGCCATTCAAAGCGGTGGTGGTTGGGAAGCACGACATGGCGCTTGCCACTTAATAGAAGAGGACAAAGGCACGACTGAGGATGGCTACTCGTGCAGGCAGAGCAAGGGCGATAGTGGCAGCGGCACGGTGTGCAGAGGGGCGCTATGCCACCTTGGCGGGATGTGGATGCCAGGCAGAGCAGGTGCACGTGGGGGTGTTGTGGCCCTGTGCGCGTAGTGCCCTCGATGGGATGACGCGGCGTAGAAGGAACATGCGCGTGTTGGCGACAGTTGCTATGGCCATGCGATGCCACTGCACCCCAAGTAGAAAACAACGACGGCGGCGAAGCTAGTGGAGGGCGACGCGCGCCGCAGTGGTGATGCGATGGCAGCGGCACCAGTGACCAACAGGGCAGGGTAGCAGGGCGGCGTGCAGCCATAGCGACACCGGCAGTGGCGCCAACAGTAGTGTGCAGCGCGCCAGGCGCCCCGTTAGGGTGGCCAACGGTGCCCCAGGCACGCGGTGACCACACACTCTTGGCTCACCGGCCCAAAACGTGTAGTGCACGCTTTTTAAAGCGTCAACCACGAATAAACCGTTGATCCCATCCCCAAACCACTTTAGCTATACCCAAGATGGTATATTAGACTACAAAGCCATAATACTACCCTACTGCTTAACCCAATCTCACATAATAAATTGCCAAACCTAGCAGTGTCTATCTGTCGGGAAACTTCAAAAAAAATTCTAAGTTTTGCGTTGAACTCTATTTCAAATTGTATTTCTAAGCTATTGAAAATCTTAGCTAGTAATATCATTTTCGACCGCAAGTATTCCATTGTCATCTACAAAGTTTGCACTTCAAACCTTATTTAAGTATCACATACATGTTCTATAACATTTTTGCTTAATAAAAATTAGTTTTAAACCCTAAGTGATATAACATGACTATTGAATTAACTTTCGTTTCACACTTCCGTTGATCATTTTGAGTTGCAGAAATTTATCTACACTCTTTATTAAATGCATTAACACATAAACATGATGCTCATGTAGTGTTTTAGTAAACGATTTATGGTGTAACACCGTGTCGGTGTTTCGTACAAGCACCGGCAAGTAAATTTATAGTAATACGCGTTAGGCTCAGATGGTGCGCTAAAGGACACAAGATTTATACTGGTTCAGGCCAAAAGTCCCTATGTCCAGTTTGTTGCTGCTCGTGTTATTAGCACCGTGAACGATTTGTAGTAAGGGGTACAAACGATCGAGAGAGGGACTGGTCCCAAGTCTATGATGGAAGGGTTGAAGGGATGTCAAGAGGTTCGAGACAACTTGACTGTGTGTATCTGTGTGTCGTATTGTTCGGTCTCCAGAGTCCTTCCCACTGATGGAGGAAGCGCATCCTCTTTTATAGAGGAAGGGGTGGCTTTTACAAGGGCGAGTTTTTAGGATGTATACGCTACTTAGTCTTGTGGCTCACGTCTACCTGACTTCGTTCTTCATTTTGATGAGTACGAAGGAAGATAAGCGCCTACAATACTGTTGATGTTTCTATAGAATGTCAGGTTGATCATAGAATGCTGCCCTGCGCAGGGTGTGGGTTATAGTACAGTGGTTTTGACTTATCAGCCTCTCCCAGCCTTGCTCCGCACGCCTTCTAGTTCCTGTGAGTCTTTGTCAGAGGGACGAGGGGTCGGGGTCCGGAGCGATGACATGGTCAAGGCCTTCTGACTTGGTGGACCTAAGGGGTTAGGAAGCGGGTGTCGCTCCCTCGGGTCCATAGCGTGGTGACGGAATGTCCGTCATGCGTGGAGATATTAAGTCATTTTCTGGAGCGTAGCGATTGTCGTATATCTTCGTTGGGTTCCGTGTCCCAGGGCTGAAGGCAGCGCCTACAACTCTATAGGGTGAGGAGCATGCACCTGTACAACCTTTCGAGCTCTGCGGTGCCCGGAAGGGTCTAAAGCACCTGTCCTGTCATCCCCTGGTAGTACTTTTCCTGCCAGGGCGCAGTGTATGGTCCTTGGAGCCATGGTTGACCCAAACGTCTTATCTTGCCCTGTACTTATAATCTTGAGGGAATGGAGAGAAGTTGTCAGGTAAGATGAATCCAATCTTTAGACATGTAGCAGGGTGAGACTCGTTCATTGCCGTCGGGTGAAACGGAGACTAATTCCTATCTCTCGGGTGAGACCGACCTCGCCCCTCCGGGGTCGGGCGAGGCGGATTCTATCCCTCAACCCTCGGGCGAGACCGAGCCCGCTCTAAAGGCGTCGGGCGAGACGGAGTTCATCCCTCGGCCCTCGGGCGAGACCGAGTCTGTCCCAAAGGCATCGGGCGAGACGAAGATTAACCCTGAGCCCTCGGGCGAGGGAGAGTTATCCCACAAAGGCGTCGAGCGAGCCGAAACCGAACTCCTATCACTCGAACAAGGGATGAAACGACGCCCTTATACATCCAGAAGTTTTTCATGTTCGGTGGTTATTGGTTCCACCTTCTGGGGTACCCCGGTATTAGGTCCCCGACAGTAGCCCCCGAGCCTCTAGGTGATTCGAGTAGAACCGCCTAGAGGGTGTTTTTTTTACTTCGTCAAAGTTACTTTGCCAGAGGGTGCGCGCGAGCGCACCCGATGGGTGTAGCCCCCGAGCCCCTAGGTGATTCGAGTAGAGTCGCCCGGGGGGTTGCATCGGTCCCTTCACGGGTAAGGCTGAGGGACTTAATTTTTGTCAACTGGATGTTTTTCCGGGTGGGTCGTGGCATCCCATTCGCTGGGAACTGATTCAGGGCTGACCTAACTGGTGCTTCTGTCCTTGATTTCAAATTGTTCGCGGATCCTTCCTTAGTTGGGCCGGCCGCTGAGCTTCTGGGCCCTAGGCGGGCCAAAGAGAAAAGAAAAGGCCTTCGTGGCTTGTGTTTCCCAGGTGGGTAGAGAGTCCAGATTCGCCTAGGGAAGGCAAACCGTCCACCAAGATTTCTTGGGGTGAGAGGATAGGGACTGCGAATGCGTGTCCCGCGACGTGACGTGGTGGCGCGCGTGGCAGGCCCAGAGATCGAGGCGGACGGTTGCCCTTCTTGCGTCCATCGCCCCCTATAAAACCATGGGGTTCACCCCCAAGGTTCCGTATTTCGCTCCCCTGCCTTTGTGTTCTGAAACATCCACCGCCAATCGTCCCAGCCTCCTGCGCCCGCATCGCCACCATCGACCGGCTTGCGTTCGTGTTGCAGCCACCGTTAAGCTCGTGCCTGCCCTCCTCCCCTATCGCTTTAATGGAGTTGTGGGGCAGATCTAGCATCACCTCCCGTCGTCTGGAGGGCCTCGTCCGCCGTGGCCTTCTCCGCCCACTGTCCGCCATCTAGGAGTGGCTGCTACCTGGCGACGAGGGTGAGCCGGTGCCGCCTGAAGGGTATGTCGTCTCTTTTGCCATCTTCCATGAGCGGGGATTCGGGGTACCCGCGCATAGATTCCTTCGGGGGCTGCTGGATTACTATGAGGTAGAGCTGCAGCATCTAACTCCCAATGGGATTCAACACATGACAGCATTTGTTGCCATGTGTGAGGGTTTCCTGGGGATCGATCCCCATTTTGATCTGTGGCGATATTTCTTTAACATTAGTTTATCGAAGAGGAAGATTGGGGGAAAAGATATGAACGCGTCGATGGGATGTGCCAGCATCCATCTGCGCCATACCCGATCGAGGGGTTACCCATACATGCGTCTGGCGACATCCAACAAGGGATGGCATTCGCAGTGGTTTTATGTTAGGGATGATATGAGTGCCACCCTACCGAGGTACACTGGACGCCTTATTGTGGATGCTTCGGAGTCGTGGAGCTGGGGCGTCCAGTCCAAAGACAAGAAACACATCTCCGACCTTCTTTCCGCCCTCCAAGCCCTGAAGGATCAGGGTGTAAAGGGGACGGGGATTATCGGCGCCTACCATGCGAGGAGGGTGGCGCCACTGATGGCGCGCGTGCTTCCCCTGCATTGGATGATGCCCGGGATGTCATTTGAAGGGACGGTGCTTGTTGACGAGGTGCTCCCTTACTCGGAAGTGGCGCAGCGCATCAAGGAGGTGACGGAGCCGATGAAGGATTCCGCCGGCAGGGTCCTCGACATCGTGTATCCGGTGCCCGGACATCCCCCAATGTGGCCGGAGCCTGGGTTCTTTGAATTCGTAAGCCCTCTTCTCCCGTGCTCTTTTCTTTCTCCTAAATCTCCTTTTTTAATACTTGCTTTTGTGACGTTGGGATCAGCCGAGGGGGCTAGTCTTCAAGAATAGTCTGGTTCCGCTACCGAAGGACAAGGCCGTGGCAGCGGCGAATCGACTCGTGGCCGAGCGGGACAGGAAAGCAAGGGAGGAGATGAAGAAGGTGAAGCGATTCAAGTAGGAGGCACGGGATCGGGGGGAGGATGTGAGCAGTGAGGATGAAGACGACGACGATGATGATGATGACGAGGTAGCCGTCGGCATGGATTGGGACGTCCTGGAGGATGAGGACACGCTGACAAGTGGCCACCCATCCGTGTAGGGACCCTTCCCTTTCCACACGGAGGGAAGTGAATCGATGAGGTCGGTGGAGGCCAGCGAGTCCGCCGCTTCACACGGTGTGCCGCCCGAGGACTGGTGGGTGGAGGAAAGCGGGCCTGCCGCTGCCGACCCCAAAGCGATGGGGGAGGGGAGTGGCTCTGGTGCTGCGCCCCGTGAGACAATGGAGGGGAGCGGCTCCGGTGCCGTGCCCCATGAGACGATGGAGGGGAGCGGCTCCGGTGCCGCGCCCCATGAGACGATGGAGGGGGGCGGGTCTGGAGCCGCGCCCCACGAGGTAAGCCTCCCTGCCCCGGAGTAGGGAGTAGGCTCGAAATGGTCCCGCCCAGATGAGGCGGGGCAGGGATCTGGGAATCCGTCCTCAAAATGCTTCCGCCGGCCGAGGATGTCAACGTGAGCTGTTGATTCCCCTATTTCCATCCTCTTTCCATTTCTATTTTGATCTAATGATTAATACCTTTGTGTAGGTTCTTGCAGACGGGTCACCCCCTAGGGCTGGCGCCTAAGAAGAGTCTCGCCATTCAAGCGAGACAGATGGCGTCACCTGGAGTCACCCCCGCTTCGGGCAGGAGTGGTGCCGACGTTGGGGCCACATTGGCCGACCCGATGGCGTCCGTGGTGGCTCCCACGCCCGCAGATGTTACTGAGCGAGCGGCCTCCTCCATGGCAGACGTGGAACAGTCGGCCGAGGGCCGCATACCACTGGTGGAAGTGGTCATGACCGCGCCAAGCCAGGATCAGTCGGGCACGGTCGTGGTGGCGCTCGAGGGCGTAGTGCAATCCGTGCCGCTAGGGGCCCAGGTGGATCTGCCCGTGGCGCTTGAAGCGGCCCAGATGGAGGTGGGTCCAGCCAGAGGATCCTCGAGTGCGGCGGTGGTGCCGCACAGGGTCAGGAGGGAGCCGCCCCCGGCCCCTTTATCGGGAGGAAGCCGCTCCCCCACATGGGGGGAGCCGCCACTTCAGTGGATGGCCGCCCAGGACCCGACGTCAGCTCTGTTCTCGCTCGATGATCATTCTGAGAGCATGGAGCGGGAGGGTCTTGACATCGGAATTTCGACCATGCTGGAGGCCCTGGACCAGGCCAGAGGAGCCCTGCGTGAAATTGTCGTTCCTACTACCCAGGTATTCGCTTGATTTTCTTCTTTCTCTGCATGTTTTTGTGTTTTCGCATTTCTGATTCCAGTCCTCTTCCTCTTCAGGTTCTTGTTGCTCGTAGCCAGAATAAATCCCAATTCCTCCGCGAGCAGAAGGTGGAGTGGGATCGCCTCTCCGAGGAGGCCCGGCTGTGAGCAGACATGGCCGCATAGCTTGCTACTGCCTAGGAGCGGGAGGCCCAGGCACGTCAAGACGCGGAGGAGGCCCACGGGATGTTCAAGGATTTGTCGGCGAGGTCCAAGCTAGATGGGGAGGAGATCGCCAGGCTCCAAAAGGAGCGAGATGAGCTGCTGCAGAGGAATGTCGTGGCCAATGAGAAGGCTGGCAAAGTCCTGAAGGAACTAGAGATGGAGCGAGACCTCCGGCGGAAGGCCGAGAGTACGGCCATGGCCCTTCAGTAGAAGGTGGACGAGGACGTCGAGGTGGTCCGCTCTCTCCGGGTGGAGCTCGGTGATGCGGTGAACCGAAGGTTGAGCGCTGAAAACGTCTCCGTCAAGCTAGAAAAAGAGGCTACCCATGCACGAAGGGCCCTTCAGGTTGAGAGTGATGAGCACGATCTTCTACAAGCTACGGTCGGGGTGGTCCTTAATGCCCTGAATGTAACGGAGCCGGTGGAGACCAGCCTGCTCGTGGCTCGTGTCGCAGGTATCACGGCTCGGGTGGGCCAGCTTGAGGAGAGTGCCTTTCACGCCGGGATCACCCAGGCCTTCACCGTCGCCCATGCTCATTACGAGAAGGAAATCAACCTGAAGGTGATGAGCGAAGGCTTCCCGTCCACCTATGAGGATGAAGAGCTGGAGAAAATGGAGGAGATGGTTGCTCCCCTTGCGAAAAACCTGGCAGACAATCTGAAAGAGATGGTTCTCCCTCCACGGGAGTAATTAGTCGAACAATTTTGAGAACAACTTATATGTAATATGTGGACAAGTGTCGGTATTTTTCGAGTCTGGACGCGGTTTCGTGATTTTGCGTCGTAATTTCGTTTTGTTTAATTTTTTGCGATCTTACCAATCTGTTCCCCTGAATTATGCCGCTGGTCATGATGCGAGGAGATTGTTTCGAAAGGAAGAAAGGAGGTAGCCGTACCTTAACCAGCCCCCGAGTAAGGTCTGACCCCCAGCATTTGCTGGGGTTGGGGGTTACTAGAGATTGGAACTGTTGTTTTGGTGATAGGGTCGACAAAGTCCATGGATGGCATTGCAATATTCCCCGCCCTGTCTTCCAACAGAAATCCCCAACTGAGGACTCTATGGGCTCGGCAAGGTGGGGCCTTCGAACCTGTGTCCCTGTATTGATTGGCTCGAGCCCTCGGGCCTTGTTAGGGTCTGACAGGGATCGGCCGTAATTTGTGTGTTACCTCATCCTCAATTTTCGTAATCAGAGGGGCTGAGTAAATGACACTTGCCTCGACGGCTCGAGTATCGTGCTCAATGAGCTCACTAATGGGTACGTTCGTGTGGAATCCGGGTCCATCATTTGCTGATGGGGTTGGCAGAGCCCTCTGGTGGCACTCCACAATTTCTTAACCCGCCTCCTGGCAGATGCTCGAGCCATTCGATAGGCTCAGGGGGCCTGATGGCCTCTCCTCGATGGAGATTCTGTGGGTTTGGCTCGGGGTTAGAATCGAATGAGAAAAGGTTGAGACGTCCCTGTCCGCTTCTGAGTGGGGTCGGGCAGGTCCGCTAGGGCTTGTCTCGGTTATTTCTCCCTGGCTCTGTTTGGCATGAGGTGGCCTCGAGCCCTTCATGGACTGACCTTCGAACCTCGGCCTGTGGTCGCCTATATCGAATGAGGCGATGGCCGTTTCGTGATGCGACACCAAGTGTTGGGATGTTTTGCATATGTATAATATAATCGAAATGAACGTGGGGTCGGTAACGTTACCTTGGCGGTATGAGTGACGAAAAGCTCCTACCAGATGTGTCCGTGTGGGGTTCAGACCCTGATGTTTGTGATGAGGTTGGAGTAACCTACATAAGAATCGCTATTCTTTGTTTTTCGTATCTCGGTGGCGTTCCGAGCCGTTTAATTAACTTGGGCAGCCTGACAGCTTCTCCTTTGGGAGAGACTCTATAGGTGGACCCCTCCGAACCCTTTTTGAAAAGGCAGACGTTGAAGCTGGAGATGCGAGAGGCGTTTGAGCATGGTTTTTCTGGCGAAAAGAAAACACCGTAGCTACCAAGGCATAGGGTCTGCTAGTTCGTCCAGTTTTTACTCAAAGTTTTATGCCCGTATTTCGCTTCCTTAGTTTCAAGTGTACGGAGGGGGTCGGCAGCCCCCGAGTGATGTTCGTGTTCCCGCTTTTTGACGGGGTCGGAAGCTCGAGAATGAATTTTAACGTGTAAAGTAAGAAGGCGGAGATACTTATCTTTCTTTGGACGTTCGTTCGTTATGTCTTCTGAGCCGAACGGCCGGCCCAGGAGATCCGAAAGGTCCTGTCATCGGATCGTCCATGGTCCTGCATGGAGAGGTGAAGGGCTGTCTGCCTATGTGGCCGCCTTAATTGCCACGCCCGGAGTGGGTCAGTGGCGGGCCATACCCAGGCAGTGCTCAGTTTGACCAAAGAGGGACGCCTCATCGACCGGGGTGCGTCCCGTTAGTTCCGACGCGTCCCCTCAGATATCAATCAGTATTGATTGCGTATTTAAAGAGGGGAAGGGAGAGGATTTTTCGTCCAACCTTTCGCCTTTCCTTAGCTACAGCGCCTTCTCTTTAAATAGGGAGGGGGAGAGGAGTTCTCATCCCACCTCCTCTTCTGCCTCCGAGCCGCTATCTCTCCTTCTTCTTCCTTTCCGCCAAACGCGTCCATGCGTCGCGGTAGTTCCTGAGTGAGGAAGAGTAATGCCAGAGAGAGAGAGAGAGAACTCACAAATTTGCTCGTGAGTCTGGTGCGTGATGTCGAGCTGGAGGTTATCCAATGTAGATGAGATGGTGCGTGCTGCCCTTGCTGAGGAGTCGCTGCTGCCGAAGGAGAGGAGGCGCCGGTGGGCGTCGTACATCGTCGACTACACCGTCGTCCGCTGTGCTCCTCCTTTGGCGGGAGGCATTTCCTACCCATACGCCGTTGTCAGGGTTATGGCTGGGGATGATGGCGTAGTCCCCAGACGCTCCGGCGGAGACGTCGTTGTCAGGGTTGCGGCTGACGACGATGGCGTAGTCCCCGGACGCTCCGGCAGAGGCGTCGCTGTCGGGGTTGCGGCTGACGACGATGGCGTAGTCCCCAGACTCTCCGGCAGAGGCATCGCTGATGGTGGTGCCTTCGAGGATCCAGTGAAGCGGTGGGATATCGGGAGGTCACCGATGGAGAGCGTGGCACGGCGACCGCAGTAGACGAGCTGGCCCGTGTACACGCGTCGGGCGTCGCCGATGGAGAGCATGGCACGGCGATCGCAGTAGTACTTGTAGTAGAGTTAAGCAGAGACTGTAATTGAATAATGTTGTGGGGAAGCCCCGAGTAAACAGTCCTCTGAATTTACAAGTATATTGTTTTTTTTGTAATGAAATCGCTTTGCAAGTGACGAATTTGTGCAAAAAATGAACAAATTTACATCTTTTGCCTATGGCAAGCAATTTTTTATTTTTCATCTTTTGTAGAAAAGATTTTAGTGCTTACCGACCCCTCTCATGGTCCAAGTCATAAGAAACTAGGAACGTGGGTGAACTAATTCTGGTTGAACTGGTGAGCAAAGAGGTTGTAGCCGCTGGGGCGTGGGTGTCCCGTAGTCCTACCAGTCGTATTCAGAATTGGTTCTCAAAATCTTAGCCCTTAGGACTTGTTTATGAGAGGAATGGAAAACTTAGAGAATGTTTATAAATATAACACAGGAGGTTTTTGCAAGCGCAATACTTGTATTTACATATGTCATATGTTAAGATCATATGCCAGCCCCCGAGTGAGGTCTGACCCCTCGCCACTTGCTGGGGCCGGAAGTCACTAAGGATCGGGGTTCTGTTAAGACAAAAACTGATAAGGAAGAGTGTAAACTTATTTTAAGGATAGAAACGACGTAGCTGCTCAATGTTCCAGGCGTTGGTGAAGACCTCGCCGTCGATGGTTTTCAACCGGTAGGCGCCTGGACGAAGTACTTCCGCGACGACGTAGGGCCCTTCCCAGGGCGGGGAGAGTTTGTGGCGGTCCTTGTTGCTCTGCACAAGACGGAGGATGAGGTCTCCGACGTTGAAGGCTCGACCCCGCACTCATCGGCTGTGGTACCATCGCAACGCCTGCTGGTATTTTGCCGAACAGAGGAGGGCGATGTCACGGGCTTCATCTAGCTGGTCCATGGCATCTTGGTGGGATGCCTCGGCTCCTTGTTCATCGTATGCTCTGATTCTTGGCGCTCCATAGTCAAGATCTGTTGGAAGAACAGCCTCAGAACCATAGACCATGAAGAAGGGTGTGTAGCCGGTGGCCCGGCTAGGAGTTGTCCTTAGGCTCCAGAGTACGGCCGGGAGCTCAGCGAGCCAGCGCGCACCGAACTTGTTCAACCGGTTGAAAATTCTGGGTTTGAGGCCTTGAAGGAGCATGCCGTTTGCATGTTCGACCTGCCCGTTCGTCCGGGGGTGTGCGACGGCTGCCCAATCGATCTGGATGTGTTGTTCATCACAGAATCGAACGAATTTCCTACCGGTGAACTGCGTGCCGTTGTCTATGATGATGGAGTTCGGTACTCCAAAGCGATGGACGATGTCGAGGAAGAACAGCACGGCTTGCTCAGATTTGATCGTGGATATTGGTCGAGCTTCAATCCATTTTGTAAACTTGTCTATGGTGACAAGCAGATGGGTAAAGCCCCCGGGCGCCTTTTTGAGTGGCCCAACCAGGTCGAGCCCCCAGACCGCGAAGGGCCACGTGATGGGGATCATCTGGAGACCCTGGGCCGAGAGGTGTGTTTGCTGAGCGTAGTACTGGCACCCTTTGCAGGTGCGTACAATTTGCTCGGCATCGGCTACTGCGGTGGGCCAGTAGAAACCTTGTTGGAATGCATTCCCAACCAAGGTTCTTGGTGTGGCATGATGACCGCATACTCCACCGTGGATGTTGCACAGCAGGAGTTTTCCCTGTTCGCCAGGGATACAGAGTTGCAGAATTCCGATGTGACTTCGCTTGTAGAGTTCGCCCTCTACGAGAATGAAGGATTTGGCGCGTCGTGCGAGCCATCGGGCTTCCGTCTTGTCTGCTGGTAGTATGTTGTGGAGGAGGTAGTCGGGGAAAAGTGTTCTCCAGTCATCGGAGGGGTCGGACTCCGCTACTGGGTCCTCTTCGAGCTCCATGACCTCGGGGTCGGGCGGAGCGGTTGGAGGATCGGCCCCTGGGGTCGGACTAGATGGGCCATCGTCGGCTTGTTCCGACCCCATGTAGCGTACCGAGGGTTTGTGTTGGTCACTGGCAAAGACGCCTGCCGGGACTGGTTCTCGGCTAGATGCTGCTTTCGCAAGCGTGTCGGCTGCTTCGTTGAGGCGCCTTGGGATGTGATTGAGTTCGAGGCCATCGAACTTGTCCTCTAGCCATCGGACCTCTTGACAGTATGCCTCCATCTTGGCGTCGTGGCAGCTTGACTCCTTTATGACTTGGTTGACGACCAGTTGGGAGTCGCCTCTGACATCGAGGCATCGGATGCCTAGCTCGATGGCGATTCATAGGCCGTTGACGAGCGCTTCATATTCTGCAGTATTGTTTGATGAGGGGAAATGGAACCGAACCATGTACCTCATGTGGACCCCGAGGGGAGATATAAAGACTAGTCCTGCTCTGGTGCCCTTCTTCATCAACGATACGTCGAAGTACATTGTCCAGTACTCTTGATCGATGGGTGCTGGTGGCATCTGGACCTCAGTCCACTCCACGATGAAGTCAGCTAGTACCTGAGATTTGATCGCTGTTCGGGGGGCATAAGAAATGCCCTGATCCATTAGCTCGAGTGCCCACTTTGTGGTTCTTCCCGTAGTGTCATGGCTACGAACGACCTCGCCAAGGGGGAATGATGTCACTACTGTCACGGGGTGTGACTCGAAGTAGTGGCGTAGCTTCCTTTTGGTGATGAGGACAGTGTAGAGAAGTTTTTGGATTTGGGAGTAGTGGGTTTTGGAGTCGGATAACACTTCGCTGATGAAATATACAGGGCGCTGCACCTTGAAGGAGTGCCCCTCTTCCTCTCGTTCTACCACTAAGGCAGAGCTGACCACTTGGGTGGTGGCCGATATATACAATAGGAGACATTCTCCGTTGCATGGAGGAACTAGGACCGGAGGTTTAGTCAAAAATCGTTTAACCATGTCAAGTGCTTCCTGAGCCTTGGCTGTCCACTCGAAGCGGTCAGATTTCTTTAGGAGTCAATAAAGGGGGAGTCCTCGTTCACCGAGGTGTGAAATGAATCGGCTGAGAGCGGCAAGGCACCCTGTGATCCGCTGAACCCCCTTTATGTTTTGAATTGGGCCCATCCTTGTGATGGCTGATATTTTCTCCGGGTTGGCTTTTATGCCACGCTCAGAGACGATAAAGCCGAGCAGCATGCCCCTCGAGACCCCGAAAACACATTTTTCGGGATTGAGTTTGATGCCGTTTGCCTAGAGTTTCGCAAAGGTTTGCTCAAGGTCAGCGACAAGGTGGTCAGCTTGTTTGGATTTGACTATGATGTCGTCGACATAGGCCTCAACGGTTCGCTCGATGAGGTCTCCAAAGCAACTGAGCATACAACGCCGGTACGTTGCCCCAACATTCTTCAGACCGAAAGGCATCGAAATGTAACAAAATGATCCGAAGGGGGTGATAAAAGATGTCGCGAGCTGGTCGGACTCTTTCATCGCGATTTGGTGGTAACCGGAGTACGTGTCAAGGAAGCAGAGGGTTTCGCACCCTGAGGTGGAATCGACTATTTGGTCTATTCGTGGCAAAGGAAACGGATCCTTTGGACATGCTTTGTTGAGACCGGTATAATCGACACACATTCTCCATTTCCCGCTCTTTTTTCGCACAAGAACGAGATTTGCTAACCACTCTGGGTGGTATACTTCCTTAATGAATCCTGCGGCCAGCAGTTTGGCTATCTCCTCGCCGATGGCCCTGCGTTTTTCTTCGTCGAAGCGGCGCAGGCATTGCTTTACCGGCTTGGAGCCCGGGAGGATCTGGAGAGTATGCTCGGTGACCTCCCTCGGGATGCCCGTCATATCCGAGGGTTTCCACGCAAAGATGTCTTTGTTATCGCGGAGGAAGTCGACGAGCGCGCTTTCCTATTCAGAGGAGAGCGCGGTCCCGATACGGACCTTTTTACCCTTGGAGCTGCTGGGATCCAAAAGGACCTCCCTGGAGCCTTCTGCTGATTCGAACGACCCGGTCGATTTCTTTGCGTCGAGTGCCTCTTCAACGACCTCTTCCCTGAGGGTGGTGAGTTCTTCGGAGGCGATGACCGTGGATGCGTGTCCGCAGCATTTGACCTCGCACTCGTAAGCACGCTGGAAAGAGGCGCCTATGGTGATGACCCCGCGGGGGCCCGGCATCTTCAGCTTAAGGTATGTATAATTGGGTACAACCATGAACTTCGCGTAGCATGGTCGTCCTAGAATGGCGTGGAAAGTCCCCGAGAATCCCACTACGTCGAAGGTGAGGGTCTCAGTCCGGTAATTGGACCGATCCCCAAAAGTGACGGGCAGGTCGATTTGCCTCAGTGGCACGGCTTGCTTGCCAGGCACGATGCCATGGAAGGGTGCTCGGATGGGATGAAGGTTCGTTCGGTCGACGCCCATCTCGTCGAGCGTCTTGGCGTACATGATGTTGAGGCCGCTGCCTACATCCATCAGTACTTTGGTAAGCCGCTTTGGACTGACGATCGGATCGACGACAAGCGGGTACCTCCCCGAGTGTGGGACGACATCCGAATGGTCGGTCCGGTCGAAGGTGATGGCGGATTCTGACCACCAGAGGAAGGCTGGCGTGGCCGGTCCGGTGGTATAGACCTCGCGATGCGCGACCTTCTGGCGGCGCCTGGAGTCGTAGGCCGTTGATCCTCCGAAGATCATAAGGGCGCCAGTCAGCGTTGGGAAGGCGTTGTCTTTCTCCTCTGCGTCATCTGTGGTGGGAACAGGTTCCTTCCCCTGCTCCCCTTTGTTAAGTCCCCCGGCCAAGTATTTGCATATGAGGCCGCACTCCTTGTATAGATGCTTGGGCGGGAAGGCGTGGTTTGGGCATGGCCCCTCGAGCATTTTCTCGAAGTGGTTCGGAGTGCCCTCCGTGGGCTTCCAGCCACCTTTGCGGTCAGTAGCGGCCACGAGCGAGTTGTCACGCTGTTGCTTCTTATTTTTCTTTTTGGCGGAACGGTTGGAAGCGCCTTCGCCGGCGTCCTCGTCCCACCTCATCTTTCCATCGGAGCGATCAAAGACGGCTCCGACCGCCTCCTCTCTAGAGGCATGACTGGTAGCGATGTCCAGGAGTTCCTTGGTAGTCTACGGGCCCCTGTATCCTAGCTTGTGGACCAGGGACTCGCAGGTTGTTCTGGACAGAAAGGCTCCTATCACGTCGGCGTTGGCGACGTTAGGGAGCTCGTTGCACTACCGAGAGAAGCGCCGAATGTACCCGCGAAGGGTTTTATCGGCCCTCTGGCAGCAGTTCTTGAGGTCCCATGGGTTTCCAGGGCATTTGTACGTGCCCTAGAAGTTGCCCACGAAGATCTCCGTCAGATCCGCCCAACTCTAAATAGCATTGGATGGTAGGTGCTCCAACCATGCTCGCGCCGAATCGGCCAAGAACAGCGGGAGATTGCGAATAATGAAATTGTCATCACTCGCCCCACCGGCCTGATATGCAAGTCGATAGTCTTCGAGCCAAAGCCCAGGATTTGTTTCGCCGAAATATTTAGGGATGTTGGTAGGCGGTCGATACCTTAGGGGGAACGCGGCGTTGAGGATGTGCCGTCCGAAGGCCTGAGGACCTGGCAGGCCGGGGCTCGAGCTTCGGTCTTCGTTGCTGTCGTAGCGTCCGCCACGTCGGGGATGGTAGCCGCGGCATGCTGCTTCTCCGTCGTCACCATGGGTGCATTTCTGAGCGTCGATGATGTCGCGTACATCGCGGCCATGGCCGAGGCGTTGATGTACTGGGACGGTGAAGGGCTGCCTGCCGGCTGGTGGGGTTTGGTGAATGGTCGCGTCCCTGGTGGGACATACTGAGAGCGAGCGCTGGCTGGTGTCGGATTCACGTCGTCGAGACAACAAACTTTCCGCCTGCTGCGCCGCCGCACGCTCAAGCAACGTGCGAATCTCCCTGTGGGCCTGGCGATCTTCGGCCGTCGTGGCCTTCGAAAGGCCATACAGCAAGGCGGTTGCTGCGGCGATGTTCTGGCTAGCTCGGGCAAAGTGAGGAAGGGTCCCATCGTCGGTGAGGATCCTTTGGTGTACGGTGCGGGCCGTGGCGCGCGCGCGCCCCCTGTCTTTGCGGTGTTCAATCTCGCGATTGATGTCCGCGTATTCTCGGATGAGCCCTTGCCCAGCCTCATCGATCTCTTACTGACGGGCCCTCAGCTGCTCCATCCTTAGGCGAGATGGGGCTATCGTCTCTCCCCTGGATCTGCTGTCAGGGTTGTTTGTAGGGGCGACCTCTTCCCTGGAGGCGCTTTCGACCTAACCCTCGGGGGTCTGCGTCATGAAGCATTCCCGGGAAGGGTGGTGGCTCCCCCTACTGGAATCCAAGCTAGAGAACGATCCTGGCTCCTCGTTGAGGAGCCCGTAGAGGGTCTCCGTATCATGCTCAATCGCCCCCACGAACTCGATGTCCGTGGGTGACTGAACCATTCGTGGCGCTAGAAGGTGGCCAGCGGTCGCCGCAGCGTTGCGAAGACCGAACAGAAACGCTGTCGGGGCGCTCCGTATGGGACCTTCTGGACACAGGGTGACATTGTGCGAGACCTCACTTGATGACTGGGGTCCAAGGGAGTTGCCCGGTGGGCCCTCAAGCCTAAGACGGCTGAGGTCGATGGAAGGGAGAGATAGGGCGGCTGTGTGAGTTAGCGCCAGCTCTCCTCCTAGTGTGATGATGAAATCTAAGTTGCCGAAACGCACGTGTGCGCCCGGGGTCTAGATGATTGCGTGGGTGGCCATCCGAGGCCTGATTTGGAACGCGCAAAGTCCCCTACCTGGCGCGCCAACTGTCGGTGTTTCGTACAAGCACCGGTAAGTAAATTTATAGTAATGCGCGTTAGGCTCGGATGGTGCGCTAAAGGATACAAGATTTATACTGGTTTGGGCCAAAAGTCCCTACGTCTAGTTTGTTGCTGCTCATGTTATTAGCACCGTGAACGGTTTGTAGTAAGGGGTACAAATAATCGAGAGAGGGACTAGTCCCAAGTCTCTGATGGAAGGGTTGAAGGGATGTCAAGAGGTTTGAGACAACTTGACTGTGTGTATCTGTGTGTCGTATTGTTCGGTCTCTAGAGTCCCTCCCACTGATGGAGGAAGCGCATCCCCTTTTATAGAGAAAGGGGGTGGCTTTTACAAGGGCGAGTTTTTAGGATGTATACGCTACTTAGTCTTGTGGCTCACGTCTACCTGACTTCGTTCTTCATTTTGATGAGTACGAAGGAAGATAAGCGCCTACAATACTGTTGATGTTTCTGTAGAATGTCAGGTTGATCATAGAATGCTGCCCTGCGTAGGGTGTGGGCTATAGTACAGTGGTTTTGACTTATCGGCCTCTCCCAGCCTTGCTCCGTACGCCTTCTAGTTCCTATGAGTCTTTGTCAGAGGGATGAGGGGTCGGGGTCCAGAGCGACGACGTGGTCAAGGCCTTCTGACTTGGTGGACCTGAGGGGTCGGGAAGCGGGTGCCGCTCCCTCGGGTCCATAGCGTGGTGACGGAATGTCCGTCGTGCGTGGAGATATTAAGTCCTTTTCTGGAGCGTAGCGATTGTCGTATATCTTCGTTGGGTTCCGTGTCCCAGGGCTGAAGGCGGCGCCTACAACTCTACAGGGCGAGGAGCACGCACCTGTACAACCTTTCGAGCTCTACGGCGCCCGGAAGGGTCTAAAGCACCTGTCCTGTCATCCCCTGACAGTACTTTTCCTGCCAGGGCGTAGGGTATGGTCCTTGGAGCCATGGTTGACCCAAACGTCTTGTCTTGCCCTGTACTTATCATCTTGAGGGAATGGAGAGAAGTTGTCAGGTAAGATGAATCCAATCTTTAGACATATAGCAGGGTGAGACTCGTTCATTGCCGTCGGGCGAAACGGAGACCAATTCCTATCTCTCTGGCGAGACCGACCTCGCCCCTCCGGGATCGGGCGAGGCGGATTCTATCCCTCAGCCCTCGGGCGAGACCGAGCCCGCCCTAAAGGCGTCGGGCGAGACGGAGTTCATCCCTCGGCCCTCGGGCGAGACCGAGCCTGTCCCAAAGGCGTCGGGCGAGACGGAGATTAACCCTGAGCCCTCGGGCGAGGCAGAGTTATCCCACAAAGGCGTCGGGCGAGGCGGAACCGAACTCCTGTCACTCGAACAAGGGATGAAACGGCGCCCTTATGCGTCCAGAAGTTTTTCACGTTCGGTGGTTATTGGTTCCACCTTCTAGGGTACCCCGGTATTAGGTCCCCGACACACCGCTTGTGGGATAAAAAGCTTTTACTGTTGGAAAAAGTTTATTAGAGCAATTTGAAAAGACTCTCTATATCCTTCATAATTGGTAAGGAAATAGAGATTTTGACAAAAAAAAAAATCCTCCTATAGCTTCTTTATTTAGTTATCTAAATATAGCCATCTTTTATTTTAAATTTCTCGTTAGCCAAAGATAGAGAATGAGAATGACTCTTTAGATTGCACAGAAGATATAGAAAAACTATTGAAGAGCGAAAGGATATAGAAAACAATTTTTATGGAAATAATTCTCAATTGTGATTTAGAGAGTGAACTTTAAAATGACTCTTGAAGATGCTCTTGCATGTGAATAACTCATTCAAATTCTAGGAAACTATTTATTAGAAATATAATTTCTACGTATAGTATCTACACAAATTAAATAGACATAGAAACTACCTATGATTTCTAGCATTGTGGCTGTCCTTACCTGCTAAAAAATAATTGAGATCATTAGTTTACAAGCCAGCTAATATCTTACAAATCATCCAGCTAACAATTACTAACATAGCTAGTTAGTTGGGTGTACTTAAATTAAACATGGCCTTAAATCAGCGAACATCTGATGATTAGTTGGGAGTAACGTCTATCAACAAAACCACAGCTAAAGTGGGTCTTCACGAGCAAAGACCACGGTTGAAGAGTCACGTACAGTACTATTAATATCCACCTCGTATTAGTCATACTTATCTGTAATAATATAATATTTTTTTCTCCTAATAAAATAACATCACCCTTATAAGCCACGCAACTATCAAGGCGATCTTCCGGTGGCGATGGAAATATCTTAGGGTTCGGGGAAAAAAAAAATCTCAGGTCGTCGTCCTCGTCCTGTTCGGTTGTTGCCACCCCCTGTCCTTTCTCACTTTTTCGTTGCCGGCGTGGTGTGGGCGTGTGGCCACCCGTCCCCTATCCTCTCCCGCACGGGGGCGCCCTATACAAGGAGAGGAAAAATCTGCCACTCCACACTCGCGCTCCTCTCTCGCCGTCGCCGATCATCGCCACCTCGCGTCCAGACCCGCCGTTCCTCCGAGGTGAGAAACCTTGCGCATTTCATCCCATGACGATCCCGTTCGCGTCATGTAGTCCGGTGTCCTCGTCTCTTCGATCCGCTTCGGTTTTCAGTTTCGCCTGCTACACAACCCCCCTGACCCCGACGCACACGCATCGCGCCGCCTCCCGGTCGACGAGCCTCCGCGGCTGACATGCCCGCGACTAAGGTTCCGTCCTCCGGCGACTTCCAGTGGGTTCATCCCCTTTCTCATCCTCGATGTAGTCTATTTCTTCGGTTCTTCTTGCTCGATTTGCTTTGTTCCCCACTTCCCTCCCTAATCTAGTGCCATTCCATGGCGGGAGAGCTGCTGTTGGCGGCTAGGGTTCGTTGTCTTCCATCAAAACAATTTGCACATACTCCCTCCGTCCTAATGTATTTTAGCATTCAAAATTTGTCCACAAACCTAATGCATTCTAAGGACAAAAACCAATTTTACATTAAATATTTTCTTTTTATCAATTAGTCATCATTTATCACGTTGATAATAGCATCCGATTAAAATGAGAGTACATGCGTTTTTCACGTTGTCTCTTAATTTGTCTTAAAATTTCTAGAATACACTATATTATAGGGCTGGTGGCCTAGTGATCTCCTGGCGTATTCATAGGCCTATCTTTTTAATAATATTATTTCATGGGACTATGTGGGCTTCTGGGCCTGCCTGTAAGTGTGATGGGCCAAGGAAAAATGGCGCTCTTTGCTGTTCTGCTAGAAATCTTCCATGGGCAACAGAATTTCGGTGTCCTCGGTCGTTCAGTTTTCGTCAATTCCCGATCACACCGAATAACGGAGAATCGAGAACCGCCCTTCCAAAAAAAACCCGATAAGTATTATTCCAGCCTATTTCAATGTGTTGCCTGACTATTTTGTACCTTGATCAGGAAATGGCTGCACTGCAACCCTCATTTTCACCAGCAATGACTTTGAAGAGTAGCTGCAGCGCCCTGAAGTTCCCGAAAACTGGACTGTTACCTGGTTTTGGTGGCATTCCATGCCCTCAAGACAGGAAAGCTTGCTTCGCTTGTTTGATCCCCAAGGTTGCTTCGGTGACTGACCAGTCAATAGCAGAGCCATCAAAACCCAAGCAAAACAGGCACACAGTCGACCCAACTGCTCCAGAATTTCTGCCACTCCCATCTTTTGAAGAATGCTTTCCAAGGAGTACCAAAGAATCAAGGCATGATGCCCTTTCTCGTTTCACCTTATGGTTATTCTTGGATATGCTAATAGTCTAATATAGCTTATGTTTGTCTGTGGGTTATGCTATTCAGTGAAATCATTCATGAGGAATCTGGTCATGTCCTCAAGGTTCCATTCCGGAGAGTCCATTTGACTGGAGATCAGAAGCACTTTGATACATATGACACCAGTGGTCCTCAAAATATAAGCCCAAGGATTGGTAACTCACTGGCCTTGCTTCATTTTTGTGTCTTCAATTGCTTTGGCATTCTTTTTAGTTGTGTTCACATATCTTCAAATTGATAATACAATTTTTATTTTATTATTTTTAAAAAGCTCAGATTGGAGTAGTTAACCTAGTTTTCAGAAAAGGGCGATAATATGAATTATATATATCCTGCAAATTGTGGTACACGAATTTCCTTATAAAACTACATGCGATAGTATCAATTATCAAACAATAAAATAAGCACTAATAAATCAGAATAAACTAGAAGTGTTGACATCACTCTGTTGCTGAGTTCTATTGCTCTACAGCATACAACTTAAAATACTAGTATGCAGTTTATAATAAGCATACAAAATATTTTGCAGGACTCCCAAAGATAAGGAAGGAATGGATTGATAGGAGGGAAAAGCTGGGCAGTCCTCGGTACACAGAAATGTATTATGCTAAACAGGGAATCATAACAGAGGAGATGTTATACTGTGCCAGCCGTGAGAACCTTAGTCCTGAATTTGTTCGGACAGAAGTTGCCCGTGGACGAGCCATAATTCCTTCCAACAAGAGGCACCTGGAATTGGAACCCATGATTGTTGGAAGAAACTTCCTTGTAAAGGTGAATGCGAATATTGGGAATTCAGCTGTTGTGAGCTCCATTGAGGATGAAGTTCACAAGCTCCAGTGGGCCACGATGTGGGGAGCTGATACTGTCATGGACCTTTCAACAGGGCGACATATCCATGAGACCCGGGAATGGATTATTCGCAACTCTCCTGTTCCTATTGGGACTGTTCCTATTTACCAAGCACTTGAGAAAGTAAATGGCATTGCTGAAAATCTGAGCTGGGAAATCTTTAGGGATACCTTGATTGAACAAGCTGAGCAGGGCGTTGATTACTTCACAATCCATGCTGGTGTCCTGCTTCGTTACATTCCTCTTACAGCAAAGAGAATGACGGGCATAGTTTCACGTGGTGGCTCAATTCATGCAAAATGGTGCTTAACTTATCACAAGGAGAACTTTGCATATGAACATTGGGATGACATTCTTGACATATGCAATCAGTATGATGTGGCATTATCAATTGGTGATGGTTTGAGGCCTGGTTCCATTTATGATGCGAATGATAGTGCACAGTTTGCAGAACTGCTGACTCAAGGTGAACTAACACGTCGAGCATGGGCGAAAGATGTGCAGGTGAGAATAAAATAACTATTTTTATTATATATACTTAAATACGAAGATGGAAGGGCGGGCCTGGTGCAAGCGGTAGAGTCTTACCGCCTGTGACCGGAAGGTTCCGGGTTCGAGTCGCGGTCTCCTCGCATTGCACAGGCGAGGGTAAGGCTTGCCACTAACACCCTTCCCCAGACCCCGCACAGAGCGGGAGCTCTCTGCACTGGGTACGCCCAAATACGAAGATGGTTTTAACTTCAAAATGCATAGGGTAAATGATTGATTTAAGATAGTGCATATGCAGACCTGGTCAGAAAAAATATTAGATATTGCAAGTTTGCAACTTATGGGTTTGAAAATGGGAGTTTGACTAAACCATATACGATTGACAAGCTATTCTGTTGCACTATAACCAAATATGATTGCTGGATATACATATTGCCTATCAAGCACGAAAGATGAGGTCTAGCTCTGTAGCATCTAATCAGTGATCTACTCTTAGTTTGGTAGCAGTATGTTTAAATTATATGTATTGAAAGTACAACAGTTTACCTTTGTTAATAAGCTTGTCTAGGAATTGCCTATTGTTACTTACACCCTTCAAGAGTTTGTCTTGATCAACATATAACAATATACTTTATGTTTGGAACCCTTGATTTATAGATGATGGTCTCTAAATGATATCCATTTTTAAGTTTCTTTCTTTTTTATTTGGTTTGTAACTCACTTTAGACCAATCTCCCTGATATGTATCGACTTTTAGGTGATGAACGAAGGCCCAGGTCACATCCCAATACATAAAATTCCTGAAAACATGGAGAAACAGCTGGAGTGGTGTAATGAAGCGCCTTTCTATACATTGGGTCCTTTGACAACTGATATTGCACCTGGTTATGATCACATCACCTCAGCCATTGGTGCTGCCAACATTGGAGCTCTTGGCACTGCGCTTCTTTGCTATGTAACACCAAAGGAGCACCTTGGGTTGCCTAATCGTGATGATGTCAAGACCGGTGTAATATCCTACAAAATTTCTGCTCATGCTGCTGATTTGGCAAAGGGTCATCCCTATGCACAAGCTTGGGATGATGCACTTAGCAAGGCAAGGTTTGAGTTTAGATGGCTTGACCAATTTGCTTTGTCTCTGGATCCAGTAACTGCTATGGCTTTCCATGATGAAACATTGCCCTCTGAGGGTGCCAAAGTGGCACATTTCTGCTCAATGTGTGGGCCCAAGTTTTGTTCAATGAAAATCACAGAGGATATCAGGAAGTATGCTGATGAAAATGGTTATGGAACAGTAGAGGAAGCTGTGATACAAGGAATGAATGCTATGAGTGCTGAATTTTTGGCTGCAAGGAAAACAATTAGTGGGGAACAGCATGGTGAAGCAGGAGGGGAGATCTATGTACCAGAAAGCTATGCAGTGCAGAAATAAGGTCAGTCTGTTATCATGTAGAGTTTGCCTTGCAAGAGCTCATCCATGAAAGTTCTGTTCTGAAGATGTATGATCTTTTAAGAAGCATGAAGTAATCTGTGATATAGTCATGCGATAATATTTAAAATATTTTAACAAACTTCACATATATAAGAGAGTATATAAATGAACTTTAGCAGACTTGATACATCAGTACACAGTAATAATACATGCTAGTCAGTTAGCATGGACACAGCATTTTTTTTTTCTGAATTTGCAGAGTGATGAGTGCTTTGGAAATTAGAAGTTCTCTTGGATCAATAACCATGTCGCTCATATCTTATATGCGAAATGTTTCAAAAAATTTAAGTATATGATCATAAATTTTGAGCCATGTATGTTTTTCTTCTATTTTTGCATTGTTAATTAGATATAGATCTCATGCAGGACACAGTGCTTCTACCCTAAAAAAGTATTTGTATTATGCAATTTTTAGTGATATCATTTTCTATTCTCTGCTGAAACTCTTATTTGTATCTTTATGGAACTTCATCAAACTATTAATTTATTAGGCTTTGCATTCTTTGTAGTTTTGAATATAGAAGCTCTTTTTACTCAGAATTGCAAAATTCATGTAGGTTTCCTCAGAGCCATCCATTCCAAGTGACGCAGATGTGCTGGCTAGTGGCTAGAGCATTCATCAGCAGCAGCTCTACCATCTTATCTAATGAGATGGTAAGCAGTATGTGAATAAAGCTAGTGTTGCTTACCTTCAGTTTGTGAATGCCATTATGTACTGTAATAAAAAACTCTGTATTGTGCTCCCTAGCATTATCTTTATGCTTTAAGTTGTCTTTGTATCACAATGGGATTGTTAGTGATGAAAATTGCACCAGGGGTGCCTGTGTTCTCAACAGTCTGAGAGCCTCTTAGCCTGGACTGTTGTGAGATGGGCTGAGAAAGTCCCTTTGAACCTGAACAGGATAATGCCTGCGAAGGGAGTGTGCAATTCTATTTTCATGTTTTCCAGGAACCTATCAACCTTTTGGTGGAAATTGAGGTATTGTCCATGATTGCATGGAGCTCAGCAACCAGGCCTGCCTGTTCTCTACACAGCATCTTGTTAGCATTTTTCCAAGGGGGGAGAATCTTAACAGGTATCAGCTTCATCATGACACCTAACAATTTTATTTATAATGTGCAAGTCATTTAGTTAAATCTACACATCCATGAAATTTGTCAAAGCATTTTTTTTGAGATCATTTGTCAAAGCATTTGCTAGTCCTAAATAATCTAGTTCTACATCTATCTGTTCTTTGATCGTGCGCTCTATCTGTTCTTTGATGAAGCTTGCGGGTTCTACTTTCTAGACCTATTAAGATAGGACCTTTTGGCACGGTACAATATCAAGACTGCTTTTGGGAAGGGAGTATATTTACAGTAGTACAAAAGGAGATGGCTAAAACTGCTACAATTTTTTTTAGATGGATGATGTTTGTCAATTGAGGGTGGAAAGTACCAACCAGATTGCATTTGACTTCATCCTGCCATCATATGGTTCTCGTCTATTGATAAATAACTAAGAAAGTTTTAGTGAACTACTTTTTCCCGTTCTCGTGGGTTTTTCAAATTGGTGTGCTTAAATATTTCACAAAGTCTTTTTAAACAATATTGTAAAATTCTCATCTGAGCATTTTTCAAGTCCAGTATTATGCATGATATTTTCCATATGCATGTTGTCTGAAAGCAGCAGGATCTCAAAGCACCTGCAAATTCAAAACAGAAATATATTGTAACTTCCAAGTTGCTGCATTGGTGAAGAATACTATATTAGTTTTACTTTCAGCCGATTGCACTTTTGTCATGTTTCACTGCCTGCAGCCTGCTTCACACTTTGGCTGTATTCTGCATTATACCTATGTTCATATCCAACTGCCATGGCCGATGTGAGATGTTAAGTGTGTCAGTAAATAATTCTGCTGTGGCTCAATGTTTGTGCTCTCTGTGGTTCCATTGAACTATTCCCATTTGCAAATCTAAGATCAACTCTGATTGTGCTCACAAGGCAGAGTGTCAAATCCAGCGGAGTTGAGCTGGGCACCTAATTTCTTGATGTTGCTGCTCAAGTTCTCATATGCTTCTCAAGAAAATTTGAGATGTTAATTATTAAGACTTCCAATTTGGTTTATATGGAACCGAGGAATTCTATCTGAATGTCTTCTTGAATATAATTTTGTTATGGATTAAGGACCCAATGCTTTAGCTGTTTTGTACTGTTCTGTGTGTTATTATTTTGCTTTATTCAAACTCAAATTACCAGAGGCAAAGATCTCAAGAACAGATTTTTTTTTTGAACGAAAATGGCAGGAGCTCTGCCTATCATCAACTTTGCCAAACAGAGCATACCTTGTTAGGAGGAGGTTTAGGAATTCATGACATGGATATTAAAAACACTGCACTTCTTAGTAAATAGATGGGACTTGGCAGCAAATAATTCATAATATGTGTTTAGGTTCTAAGACATTATCCCAGGTTTATTAGGAAAATGAGGCTCATTTTTAGGATAGTCTTACGAAGGTGGAAAAGAACTGGAGAATCATTTGAGGGTCTTGTACACTTTGAAAGATACCTGCCATGCCTTCTACAAGACTACAACATATGAAGCATGGATGGTACAAGACCCATCTTAGGGCTTGTTTGGATGCGCATGTATTCGTCTCAATCCACATGTATTGAAGTGAATTGAAGTGGAATTAAACTAAATTTCATTACATTCCACTTCAACACATGTGGATTGAGGTGGATACACATGCATCCAAACAAGGCCTTAGAGTACAGGGCCACGGAAGCCCAACATTTAGTTTGGAAGCAGCCTTACAGTTTTTTTTTATCGAAAAGCAGCCTCACAGTTGAGAGGTCATAAGTTTTCGGAGTCCTATTAAGGCATATGAGTACCTTCTACCTCAAATTTGAGTCACTCCTCTGTCTACCTTATCTTGAAAAATAGGAGATTGAGATTTAGAAGAAATGCATGAGAGAAAACAATTTAGGGTGGATTCATGTTTAGGATGGACCCTATGTATATATGAGATGTAACTTTAGGTGGATTTTTATAGATACTTAGGGGAGCACACCCCAGGTTTCTCTAGAGCCTTTGTCTATCACTTTCATTATGTTTTGCTTAGAATAAATTTTCATAGAATGGTTTCATCATCAATTTGGTTTGTGGACCCAACTAGTGCGCAATTTTAAATTACATTCTTCTTTTTTGTGTGTTCTTGATTTATTCAGAGGAATTATTAGCCTTTTCTGCAAGGACCGCCTCTGAAAGTAGCACAATTCGTTAGATTTATGTGGTGGAACATGTACATTTGGATTTAAATACTCTTGACACGGGTTGTTCCAAGAAGGCTCGTAGCTATCGGCTCAGTCTTGGGGTGAGTGTGATTTCATCAAAATTCTAAAAAAAAAGTGGCATGGACATGGCTTGTCGACCAGGCTTCTCAAAGAGAGAGAGAGAGAGAAAATTTGCTGCCATTGATTCAATTTCCTTGTTACCATTGACGATGGTTCGTTTTATTTCCTTATATTATACACACGAGTGGGTCACGTCACGATGGTTCGTTTTATTTCCTTATATTATACACACGAGTGGGTCACGTCTAGGTGCTCCGCTTGACATGCGCTCTGAGTGGTGTCTTCATCACCTTGAAGAACCCGTCCAGCTCTGTGAAGTCAATCGCCCAGCCATCCGCGTCCTCCCGCCGCCGCCCACTGCAGGCACCGTTGCTCTGCCATCGGCCGCCGCACCCTCCGGTTCCACGTGGACTTCACGCATGAGGAAGGGTACCGGCGGGGTGCAGGCGAAGCGCCTCGAGCACGACGGCGTGCAAGTACGGCAACATGCGGAGCCGCTCCTCGGGCACCGCGCTCCCCCTCGCCGCCTGCTTGATCTCCTGCTATCTTGCGGCGCAGCTTCTCCTGGACCTCTGGCTGGGCGGCAAGGTGAGCGAGAGCCCACTCGATGCAGGACACGACTGACTCCGTACTGGCACCGAGGAACTCCGACAGAAGGCTGACCATCTTGTCGTCCGCGAGCGTGCGCCGGGCGTCGTCGTCGGGGACACGGAGGTCGATGAGAGTGTCAACGTACGGCCTGATGCCGCCGTCGTTGCAGCACCCAGAATGGCGGCGCCACTCCCTTTCCGACACGAGAGGGAGGAAGAACGCGGCCTGCTGGCCGCGGTAGGCGATGAAGCGCCGCCACTGCCTCCAGTGCAGGAGCTTGGCGAGCCACGAGCCCGCGAAGACATTGGCTTCCCCTATGGCGCGCACGAACTGCTGCATCACGCGCCGCATGGCCAGCAGGTGGACCGCGTCGCCCACGAGGTCGCCGAAGCACAAGCGCGCGACCAGCGCGAACACGGCCGCGTGCGCGCTGTCTCTGATAACGACCACATCGCCGCCGCCGTCGCCGACGGCGACCCTTGCGGACAGCGATGGGACGAGGTCCGCCACGGACTCCCGCCGCAGCGGGCTCAGTTGGTCGAAGCGTGACGGGTGCAGAGCCTCAGAAGTGAGGTTGCAGCGGAGCGCGCGCCAGAGCGGGCCGTACTGTGCGGAGCCGATGCTGTCGCTCCGGCGGTGGCCTTGCCCGGTGACCAAGGCCACTGGGAACAGCGTGAGCGGGCGGTTCGAGAAGGCGTCGGCATGGCCGATCAGCGCTGTGCGGGCGACGGCAGAGTCACTGATCTCGACCAATGTCGGCCTCGCCGGAGCACGGCCGTGCCAAATGCTTTGCCGGAAAACGGCGAGGAAGATAATAAAGGCCGTGCCAAGCTTGAGGACCTGCGCTAATGTGTCCATGGCTTCTTCCCTAGAAACTGTGAATCTGTGATGAATCCTGTTGTGCCTATGCGTGTATATATACTGATCAGCTACCCAGTCTGCTCTTCTGATTCTTCTTTTCTTTGTCTGGTTTCGTCTGGTGTGCTCACAATTTTTTGGTTGATAGATCATGGTGGCTCCAATGCCATTCTCCTCACCAATTTAGTTGGGCCATCACCAGTACTTTAGGTCTTTCAATTTTTCTCAATCGATTAATCACAGCCATCCGAACGAACCCCTCTCCCCTTTGAACCGTTTGCTTGTTTGGCGCATGCATGCGCAAGTGCTTTTTCTCAAGGTCTTCCAAGCACCACCCGACGGCATTATTCATGTGACCTCTGACCCTACCATCGGGTCCACCGCTACCGCGCAGTCAAGGGTAGTCTCAACCTAAAAATTAGATGAAAAATTAACTAGGATGGTAATGATATGTCACTATAATTAAGGAAACATAAGAAGAAAATAGTTTCTTGTACAAGAAACTATATCAAAACGGGAACCAATATATGGAGAAATGTGATAGGTAGATGATAGAAGAGAAGACATGCGATTTAGATAAAAATTATGTATCTTGGTACTTTCTTTTTAATATACTAGTAAATACTCCCTCCGTCCTGGAATACAGTGCATTGTGGCTATTCTTAGACAAAATAAGAGAGAGGGCAATAGACGCATGTACCCCTCACTTAACTTTCTAATCTATTGAAATCTGATCATATTCCGCATGATTAAAGGGTGGAATTTAAGTTTCCTTATAGAAAATATGGTAAGCACTCAATTACTTTCACCTCCCATACAATAGCCTGCCAAGTAGTGTTGGCGCCAAAAGCAATTTTTTACAGTAAAATACAAAGGAGCTCTACGTAGCAAAAACAAAAAAAATGAAGCTATATTTTTTACGCTTCCCTCCACCTCCTAACGCTACATCCAAAATGAGGTGGCCAGAAAATTTCATCTTGCCTCCGTCTGTATCTTTTTCCCTCCCAAACACTAGAGCCCCTCCTCCATTCCTATAAGAAGAGGCCAACAATCCGTAATCCAAAATTATCAAATCATTCAAAAACCACAAAAAATAGGCATGCCAGTTGATCTCAACGCAGCGCCTAGTGAAGAAGATGAAGATGCAATACCTGATCTAAATCTATGTGCCACCATTGAAGATGGAGAAGGTGCTGGTATCCATGGAGAAGTTGTGCAGGCCGTGCAAGACCAAATCCATGAAGTAGAAGACCGTGAGCCTGCTGTTCATTCATCAATTGATCTTAATTTGCGTCTAGGTAAATTTTATTTTGTAGTTGTAACTGTACTCTAATCAATAGATATTCACCATTTTTCCCCTTGATGATCACGTAGATGAAGATGAAGAACCTACCGCCGAAGGTGTTCATGTTGTCGAAGATCTGCATAGCAGCATCCACAATTTTGATTTGAATGTGCAATTAGGTGAGTAAGAAATCTAATTTGTATTGTAAGAAATCTAATTTGTATTGTAAGTAATTAGCAGCCTCCTTGTAGATGATGATGTTGATCTTGTCTTGGACGATCCTGAAAACCAATCACCACACCAGAACACTATTATAAGGAGGCAGCACATAACAAACAAACAAAGACAAGATATATATGAAGAGTTACTAGCAAGAAGTATAAATGGGATTTTACACAAAGATACAACAGCCATTGTTTCAAATTTATTTCATGTTAAGAGAAGAACTGTTCAGAACATTTGGAAAAAGTAAAGAGTTACAGAGTAGCAGGCACTGCAGTAGATCTTATTTCAAAGAAAGCAAAAAATTGTGGACGGAAAAGAGTTGATATTGATTTGTCGCAGGTTACAAATGTTCCTTTGAACCAAAGGACTACCATTAGATCTCTTGCAGGAGCTCTGAATGTTTCAAAAAACAAAGATGCACAAGGTCTTCAAGGAAGGTCTGGTTCGTCGTCACTCTAGTACCCTTAAGCCTTATTTGAGGCAACAAAATAAAAGGGAACGACTTCGGTTTTGTTCGACTATGATAGATGAGCAAACAGTTCATACTGATCCAAAATTCAAAGATATACGTAACATTATCCATATTGATGAGAAGTGGTTCAACGGCACTAAGAAAAACAAAACCTTCTACATGTTGCCCAGTGAAGATGATCCAGTAAGAACAGTGCAAAACAAAAATTTCATAGACAAAGTCATGTTTCTTGCAGCTGTTGACAGGCCTAGGTATGATGAGGAAGGCAATTGTTACTTCGATGGAAAACTAGGGATATGGCCCTTTGTAAGACAGGTGATGCAGACTTTTGTTATCACATTCTTTCTACTTGAAATCATATTTATTAAATTGATTTGTTACATTTTGTAGGAGCCAGCGAAAAGAAGAAGTGACAACAAGCCCAGGGGGACTTTAATCTCAAAGACCATCAAGGTTGCAAGGGACACAAGTAGATCCTATTTGATTTCGAAGGTACTTGATGCAATTGTAAAAAAGTGGCCCAGAGAAGATTGGGGGAAAACCATATGGGTTCAACAAGATAATGCACCATCACATGTACTGGCAAATGATGCAGACTTTGCCTTAGCAGTAGCTCATACTGGTCTAGATATTCGCATAATGAATCAACCCCCAAATTCACCAGACATGAATGTGTTAGACCTGGGATTCTTTGCTTCCCTACAGACTAAGGCGTACCTTAGAAATTCCAAAAACATAGATGAATTAATCAAGAACGTGGAGAAGGAATACGTCGAATACGATCAGAATATGGTGAATAGGGTGTTTTTAACCCTACAAGGCTGCTTCTTAGAAGTCATAAAACTTGGTGGAGGCAATGGCTACAAGATACCACACATGAACAAGGAGAGGTTAGAAAGGCTTGGCATGCTCCCTACAAGGCTCAGTTGTGATCTCCAACTTTATCAAAGTGTCATGCTGTCACTGTCTCAGTAGTTTATCATGCACTAGTACTCTTTGTTTATGTTTATTGAATAATCAAAAGTACTCCTAGATATGTAAAACGTAAATAGTGCACTATTACTACTTATTCATTTGAGTAGTAATCCTATTTTTTGTGTCATTCATATTTTTTGCATACAAAGGTACCATCAGACTAAGCATTTCATTTACCAAATCATTTAACCTCTCTTCTTTTGCCTCATCTTCCAGCTTGTGTTCGACGTTTGCCTTTGTCTCATCATCCGTCTCAGCGTCTGATATTGAGTTTTCTACACCACTTAATTTCTTGGTTGTTGCTAGTGCCTCCTACACTTGAATTTTGCCAGTCCTGTGCTCATCTGCAAGTTTAGATGCCTGACAATTTCTACAAAACTCGCAGACATTAGAGGAAAAGGAGGTAGGGATGCGTACAAGAAACATTATTAGAGTATCTGATCAACAAATCTAAGAAACATTGGCCTCATCTCCTCCAGGGGCCCAGTCTCCTGTGCCTCCGAGTCAGGAACAAATTCGATGTCGCTCGCTTGGGAAGTCAATTCGGCTCCACCTCCTTCGTCGTCGGAGTCAGGGACAAATTCCAAGATCTCGTCGCCACTCCCATCTTCCGAATCAAGGGTGAAATTGACACCCTCCACAGCTGGCCGAGGTTCGAAGGTACTTGATGTAATTGTAAAAAAGTGGCCTAGAGAAGATAGGGGGAAACCATATAGATTCAACAAGATAATGCACCATCACATGTACTGGCAAATGATCCAGACTTTGCCTTAGCAGTAGCCCATACTGGTCTAGATATTTGCATAATGAATCAACCCCCAAATTCACCAGACATGAATGTGTTAGACCTGGGATTCTTTGCTTCCCTATAGTCTAAGGCGTACCTTAGAAATTCCAAAAACATAGATGAATTAATCAAGAACGTGGAGAAGGAATACGTCGAGTACGATCATAATATGGTGAATAGGGTGTTTTAACCCTACAGGGCTGCTTCTTAGAAGTCATGAAACTTGGTGGAGGCAACGGCTACAAGATACCACACATGAACAAGGAGAGGTTAGAAAGGCTTGGCATGCTCCCTACAAGGCTCAGTTGTGATCTCCAACTTTATCAAAGTGTCATGCTGTCACTGTCTCAGTAGTTTATCATGCACTAGTACTCTTTGTTTATGTTTATTGAATAATCAAAAGTACTCCTAGATATGTAAAACAAAAATAGTGCACTATTACTACTTATTCATTTTAGTAGTAATCCTATTTTTTTGTGTCATTCATATTTTTTGCATACAAAGGTACCATCAGACTAAGCATTTCATTTACCAAATCATTTAACCTCTCTTCTTTTGCCTCATCTTTCAGCTTGTGTTCGACGTTTGCCTTTATCTCATCATCCGTCTCAGCATCTGATATTGAGTTTTCCACACCACTTAATTTCTTGGTTGTTGCTAGTGCCTCCTACACTTGAATCTTGCCAGTCCTGTGCTCATCTGCAAGTTCAGATGCCTGACAATTTCTACAAAACTCGCAGACATTAGAGGGAAAGGAGGTAGGGATGCGTACATGAAACATTATTAGAGTATCTGATCAGCAAATCTAAGAAACCTTGGCCTCATCTCCTCCAGGGGCACAGTCTCCTGTGCCTCCGAGTCAGGAACAAATTCGATGTCGCTCGCTTGGGAAGTCAATTCGGCTCCACCTCCTTCATCGTCGGAGTAGGGACAAATTCCAAGATCTCGTCGCCACTCCCATCTTCCGAATCAAGGGTGAAATCAACACCCTCCACAGCTGGCCAAAGTTTGGGGTACCACAGCCACCATGTTCCGCATGCCGCCTTGCCCTTTCCACGCCGTCGGCCAGTAGCCTGAGGAGGAACTGCCCATCAACGAAGGTGGAGAGGGCTTGAGCGGCGATGATACTATGGGCGGCGCATCTCCTTTAAATACCACATGGATCTGTGAGTTTTCTTGGTGGGGAGAAGAGAACGGGAGCGACGGAGTTCTTGTGGGGAGGGTTGAAGGGATAAGTAGAAGAGAGAATAAATGAAAAAGGAAGCAGCAGATCACGTTTTTTTTATTTAAGTAAACTTCATCGTCTTGTTACCCAAATGCACTATATTTGCGACACCTCTCAAAAGCCAGAACACACTCTATTCTAGGATGGAGGGAGTATGTGTAGGATCTCTAGTTTGCCTAGAGGGGATGAATAGGCCTGTCAAATCAAACACTCAAACTTTTATCAAATTCACCCTGCGGCACTGCCGCTATGACCTCGCAGCACTGTCGGACAGCGGCACTGCAGGGCCAGAACAGCGGCACTGTCGCACCTACAGACAACTTCGAGTCACAGTTCAAAATCAGTGAATGTAAACTTAAATCAGAGAAATTTCTTAGCTTTCTACAGGTATGAGATTCATAGATCGAGAGCTAGAAGTGGTAGGAACACAACACACAAGTAGATCAACTAGAAACCCTAGAAATCACCTCAACCAACAATATGAAATGCAAGTAATGTAAATCAAGCACAAGTGACACAATAATTTATCCTGTGGTTTGGCTCGCCACCAAGGCTTGTCTATCTCCATGTTGTTGAGGTTAGCCACTAAGGTTTAGGGCTTTCCAACCCTTCCTCGTTCTTAAGTCAAGAGACTTAACTTTTGAGATGAGGGGTGAGTATACTAGCTTCAAGAGATGATTATAAACCTCCCAAGGCTACCACACAAGTTGGCAAGCTCCACGGGCGACGCTCTAGCTGGCTAGGAGCCAAGCTCCAAGAGTAACAAACACAACCACCGACCAAAACATGAACCAAGTGCTCTTTTGAGTTGGGGAATCAATGGAGCTGTTCTCTAATCGAGTTTTGGACCCTTTTCCCTCAAGGATTGATGGGGAAATCAATGGATTTACTTGGGGGCTTGAGGATAATAATGGAGGGAGAGAGAGCTCATTTTCTGTTTGGGCGTGCTAGAATCAGCAAGAGGAGGAAGGGAGACATTGGGGAGGAAGAGGATGGGTATAGATACCCCCTCAGCCCCAACGGTCACTTAAGTCGCGGTAGTGTCACACAACGCAAGATAGTAAGGGTAAGAGTGAAGTGTAGACTGTCTTGGCTGTGAATCTGATGATGCATATAGTTGTTTGAGCACTTGGTAGCACATATTAGCTTAAACATTATGTCTCCCTTTATAGTACGGCTTTTTCTATACTCAAATTTAAAATATAAAAGAATGAGTAAAATGCATCGGAGGTCCATTAACTTTTGTGGGGGTGTCATTTAGGTCCATCAACTTTGAAACTGTATTTTTTGGTCCATGAACTTTTAAAATGGTTCACGGTAGGTCCATACCCATTTATTTAACCTTAAATCCAAAGTACATTTGTAGAAAACCCCCTACCTTTCTTTATCTTCTACGCGCTCACCCTTCCTGCTCAGCACACCCAAAAAAACATAACCCGCAAATTCGCCGCCGCCGGCCCCAGTCCTGACGCTGACGCCATGGTGCATGCTACCGCCATGGCTGGAGCAGAACGCGACTAGGCTCATGGTGCGCTGGAGCATCCCAGTCATGGTGAGATCCTAGAGCACGTGGTCAGGCAGACGTAGCGTGAACCTCTTGGTGCCAGCACCGGTGTTGGTGCCAGTGGTGGCAGACGCTGTGACTGTGAGCGAGTGCCTTGTAGAGTGCGAACGCGAGAACCATGCGGGCGCACGACCGGACTTGGAGCGCAGCGCGCGCTTCATGCTGCCGATGCGCATCAAATCGTTGGTCTCCTCTCTGATGATCCTCTCCTCCTATGTCTCCTCCACGTTAATGACCACCGCAGCAGCAGCTACTGGTGGCGTGGCTATGGGCTACGGTAGCTCCTACGCGAGAGCCGCCGCCGACAGCTGTAGCTCAGGTGTGTCATTGTCGGCCGACTATGTGTTGTCGTTAGTGCCAGGGACGAGGTTGGCATCATAGACAGGACAGGTGACGTGCGAGGTGACCCACTGCATGTTCGTGCACACGCCATACACGCCGCACACCGTCGGGAACATGCAGTCGTTAGGGAAGAGGCGCATGATGTCGAACATCGGCGCCCACCCCGCAGGATTCCACTCGTATACCCAGAGGTGCCCGTCGTGCTACAGCCGCATGTACTGCACCATCCCGGCACCGACGGTGGGGAGCTGGATGGTTGCCAGCGGCATGGAAGCAGCAGGCACCGTCGCCGAATCGAACATCGCGAGGCTGCCATTGGCGTACATCGCATAGGCACCGGTGGCCTTGCTGAATCCCAGGTGGTAGTATCGCTGCGGTGGCTTGGCATCAACGTAGGCGCTAAGGCTATCGTCGACGACGGTCAGGTAGAGTCAGGTCACGGACCAGTCAGCGGTGGAGGAGTTGGTGACGAGGCACGCGCCCTGGCGTAGCGACTGCCTGACGAGCAGCGCATCGGTGGGGTGGTCGAACGACTGCCACACCATGGCATTTCGCACGCCGAGGAGCACCAGGTTGCCGTCGTGGGCGATAGCCATTGCGGTCATAGACCGCCTCGTGGTCCTCGTGGACCACACAACAACGCCACCGAGGGCGAAGTAGAGCACGAGGTTGCCCATGGCTGTGAGCTCCACAAACGCGCCCTCCCCGATGGGCTGGCCATGGTTAGCGGACCAGACCACCTGCAGGATGCCTGCCACCACAGAGGTCATGAGCCCGCCGCTGTTGTAGTAGATGACGACCACACCGAGGAGGAACTCAGTGCAGGGCGGTGCCTGGTGGTTGGTGTAGAAGAAGCCAAAGGCATAAGAGGGCCCCTAGCTAGAAGGGTTGAGCTACAGCAGCGCCGCGCGCGCCATGGAGCCGTCTGCGTATGTGACGTGGTGCGGGAGGGACGCGCCGCAGATCGGGTGGGAGGGGTTGGTTAGGAGTTTGACGTGTGGATAATCATGGTGATGGGATGTGTTTTATAGCAGAGGCAGAGCATGTAGGAGCACCACGTGGCAGTGGTGATGGGCGGGCAGCGGGATTCACGGTGTCGACGCGGCGCACCACGTGCGATAGCAATAGCGCGTAGAAGATAAAGAAAGGTAGGGGGTTTTCTATAAATGTATTTTGGATTTAAGGTTAAATAAATGGGTATGGACCTACAGTGAACCATTTTAAAAGTTCATGGACCCAAAAATATAGTTTCAAAGTTGATGGACCTAAATGACACCCCACGAAAGTTAATGGACCTCCGGTGCATTTTACTCTAAAAGAATTTAAACCTCCTTTGAGTTTGAAGCCATCTACATTTGTAATTGGGGGCTTCTCCATTTCATGTAGCATCCTCGAACATGAATTCCCTGCTTGTCATCTCGATAAATCTTATTAGTTCTCTAATTGTGTGGTCATTATCACCAAAACCCACAATTAGGGCTTGATTACACTTTCAATCTCCCTCTTTTTGGTGATTGATGACAACTCAATTAGAGCTTACAAAAGTTATGAAATAAATACTGAGATTTTCGAGCCATGGGTGTAGAGCCTCCCCCTAAGTATGTGAATAGAGAATTGAATTATCAAATTGGCATAAGAAGCCAAGATTCACATTTTAGTGAAAGTGATGGAGCTCCCCCTACGTGATGCAAATGATAGTTTATGCACAACATGGTTTGCTATTGTAGCTAGGTGCGGCACTGCCACACTTGCTGTAACAGCACAGATGAAAGCTCTAGTTTGGTTTTGGTGAATTGATGAAACCCTAAGTGCTAACCTAGTTCATCTAAGTGATCATGAGATAGGTTGCATTATTCCAAGTGATGAAGCAACGGTGAAGATCATGATGATGGTGATGCCATGGTGATGATCAAATGCTTGCACTTGGAGAAGAAGAAAGAGAAAAACAAAAGCTCAAGGCAAAGGTGAAACTTGATAGGAGCTTTTCGGTTTAGTGATCAAGACACTTAGCGAGTGTGATCACATTTAGGATCGATAGTCGTACTATTAAGATGGGTGAAACATGTATTGAAATGCGGTTATCAAAGTGCCACTAGATGCTCTAACTCATTGTATATGCATTTAGGATCTAGTAGAGTGTTAGCACCCTTAAAATGTTTGTGAAAATATGCTAACACACATGAACGAAGTGTTACACTTCATGATTGGCACATTTGATCAAGGGTGGTGAAGTTTGGGGGTCAAAAGGAGTTATTTCATGTTGACCGGACTCTGCCTTAGGCATTGACCGGACTCTAACCCTGTGTTCGATTAGTGGTGCGCAGTGAAGACTGCCCTCGGTCCTTCGACCAGACATTGAGAAGAAATAGGACCAGACGCGCTGGGGGTGCATCCAGTCAGGCTATGACATACGCTGACGCAAGCATCAGAACAAGCTAGTGAGGACCAGACCCTGGGCTATGTTCGGTCACCTATGATCGGACGCGTCCAGTCATGATTTTGCCTCTCTAGAACCTTACTGGAAATGACTGAACTCCAATGATGGAGCGTCCGGTCACTTTAAGCAGTGCATCCGGTCACAACTTAACACATGGCATGAAGCAGACTAGCCGTTAAGATCGAGCACTCAACATTTGAGGCTGATGACACATGGCGAGCATCGAGCGACCGGACGCTGGGATCCTATGTTCGGTCAACCTGACCGGCGCGTCTGGTCGGCCCGTGTTTCACTAGATAGAGGAGCCTATTTAAGCCCCATGGTCGGCTCAAGCTCATTCTCTTGGCCATTTGCATTGATATAGCAACCTTGTGAGCTTAGCCAAAGCCCTCCCACTCATCTCCATCATTGATTATTCATCTTTGTGAGATTGGGAGAGAATCCAAGTGCATTGTGTAAGGAAAATGGACCCTAGACCCATTTACTTTGGATTTCGGTGTTTGATGACCAACACAACCAAATTGGGCTAATGAATTTGTAAGTAATTGTTTTGTAGTTCAATAGGGTGCAAACGTGACTTGGACGAAGGTGACATGATGATCCAATGATCAACACCTTAAGCAAAACCCTAGAAGCATAAGAGAGGATCCAAGATATCAAGCAAAGTCTAAGCACGAAGATGGGAACCAAGTCGGATGCAAGATCATGAAGAAACGAGCTCGGCAGAGGTGACCGGACGTGGCCCTATGAGGACCAGACGCGTTTGATCAGTTACTCAGCAATAACAGGCATCAGCAGCACGACCGGACGCTGAGTGAGGCAGTGACCAGACACATGGACTTCACTATTCATCATCAACGGCAACACTCTCAGCATGACCAGACGCAGCGGCACTGGACTACCGGACACACAAAGTACAATGTCCGATCGAGTCCAGCGAGGTTCCAGAGTGACGCCAGCATGACCAGACATATCCGATCGAGTGAGACTGGACTTGGCCCAGAGTTCGATCAACGCACACGCTCTAATAGTCGGGACGACCGAACGTGTCCAGTCAGGACGACAGCAGCGTCCGGTCAGTAGTAGAAAGCTGGGTTTCACCCCCAATGGCTACTTTCTTGGTGGAGCTTATAAATAGACTGTAACAACCCAAAAATCCACACACCAAGAATTCCAACTACAAAATTTTTCTTTCTTCAAAACCCTTGAGTGATGATGTGGCATTTAGGAAAACTCATAACCTTGCACTAACTAAACCTATATGACTGGCACGAGTATCTCACCTCATCACCTAGAATTTATTTTACCACATAGCATACATCAAGTTGCATTATATTCAACATGGTGATTTGGATTTTATTTGATTTATGTGTTGATTAAATAAAAGCTAACAAATATGTGTTTATAAATAAATGAACTAATATGGAATTAATATCCCAATAAATACTTTGACCAATGTTTATCACCATGGAACATTTTATCAGAGGAGAAGTAGGCCACTTTGATTTATATACAGGAGAGAAGTGTAACATAATACTAAAGGTAAGAAGAGGGAGGCAGCAGCTCAGCCCAGCCTGCCTCGACCGGCCCAGCCTGCCTCGACCGGCCCAGCCAGCCAGCCCAGCATCACCGCCCGTACGTGCACGCCACTGACGAGCCGGACCCTCCCGTCAGCCGTCACGCACCGCACGCCGCCGCATCGGGACAAGCTGACGGATGGGCCCCCTCTGTCAGCCGCCCAGCTACAGGATCATCTTCTTCCCCACGCCAGCCTCATCTCTCGACCGAGCCCTGACCAAAGCAGCAGATGCGGGCCCAGGTTCATGCACATCGCATGACCCTGTTCCCCACCTTAGCGCCGCGCCCACGCAACCGCCCCCGCGCACGAGAGCCGTCCGATGTGCTCGGCACATCACCAGCCGTTCCGTCATCCGCCATGGGAGCTTAGAGCTCCGGCTATAAAAGCCACAGCCCTCGGTTGCCCTAGCGTTCGCCCCATCACCCCGCCACCACTTGGTGGCCAACCACTTCACCGAGCTAGAGAAAGGAGAGAAAGAAGGAAGGGAGAGGGAGGAGGAAGAAGGAGTCTCCGTCGGAGCACCTTCGAAGCCACCAGAGTAGGAGACGACGCCGACATCTTCATCACCGTTGCGGGTCGGCACTGCACTGCTTCTGTCTACACAGCCACGACTCTCCACTGCACCACCATCCTATCTCCCACGACACCTACGGTGAGCGCCCGATTTTCCCCTGCTCGCCGCCGGACTCTGCTATTCCGGCCATGGCGCTCCACACCGTGAGCGCGTAGGCCAAGGCCATCTCTAGCCTCTGGATACACAAGCACAGCATCCACGACCACACCGTAGACCCCTCCTAGCCCCATGGACGCTGTAGCCGAGCACACTCACACCGCGCTCACGACGCCGCCGCCATGGCGCAGCCACCACCGGCTCACCCGACCACCTCGCTAGACTAGAACATAGCCGTAGAGCATCACCGTGATGACCGGAAGATAGCCGCGTAGACCAAGTCGATGATAGTCAGCTGTAGCCCCCTTGGCCACGAGCACGAGACCACTGAGACTTGCCGAGACCACATGCAGAGACCATATGCCGAGACCACCATGACTCCGTCTCGCTCGCCGAGACATATGCCGAGACCACCATGACTCCGTCTCGCTCACTGAGACCACATGTAGAGACCACGTGCAGAGGCCACGTGCAGAGGCCACATGCAGAGGCCACGTGCAGAGACCACATGCAGAGGCCACATGCAGAGACCACATGCAGAGGCCACATGTAGAGGCCACGTGCAGAGGCCACATGCAGAGACCACATGCAGAGGCCACATGCAGAGACCACATGCAGAGGCCACATGCAGAGACCACGTGCAGAGACCACATACAGAGACCACATGCAGAGACCACATACAGAGGCCACATGCAGAGGCCACATACAGAGGCCACATGCAGAGGCCACATGTAGAGGCCACATGCAGAGGCCACGTGCAGAGACCACATGTAGAGGCCACATGCAGAGACCACATGCAGAGGCCACATGCAGAGACCACATGCAGAGGCCATGTAGAGGCCACATGCAGAGACCACATGCCGAGACCAGTGTGACTCCGCCTCGCTCGCCGAGACCACGTGCCGAGGCCACTGAGACTCCGTCTCGCTCGCCGAGACCACATGACGAGACCACCGAGACTCCGTCTCGCTTGCCGAGACCACCGTGGACCAGTCACAGTGTGACACGTGTCAGCCCAGGATTAATTTAGCCTTTTTCCATTTTCGGAAATAGATTTAAACTTTGGAAATTCATAACTAATGCATATGACCTCGAAAAAATACGAAACCAGGACCAAAATTCATCTAAAATCAAGCTCTACGCAATGAACCCATGTTTGAGTGCATTTGGCTCTTTTGAATTTTCATTGCTTCTTTGTGCTATTCTATAGACGTCGCTAACGCGACTATAATGCGATCGTTTGCAGACTCAGAGGAAAACTGGACGGACGAGGATCGTGAGTACCGAGAGGAGTACGGAGACGACTACACTGAAGGTGCCACATCCCACCCAATCTCGTAGCACCTATTACGCATGGCTAATGTAGAACTGCTATTGCTTTACTTTACTGTCATAATCATACTATGATAGGACTTGCATGGTAGTATACCTTCTTGATGGCCTTTACCTTGATGCAACCTTACCCTTGCTCACCCTGCCGTTAGGCTAGACACACGCTCACCACTATGTTTTATTGCTTATTACTTCTACTACGCTTATAATACTTTGATGCGTGGTGGAAACCGGTGTTAACTGGACTACGGGGAGAGTGCTGCGTGTGTGACTTGGGTGAGTGGAGGGTGAGGGTTGTGTCGACCAAGTTGGAGTATACGACGAGCCTAGGGCAAGTCTTGCCGTAGGGTGCTACCTGGGCACCCCTGGAATGGATACCTGTGGTGGGTAAATGGATACCTGTAGTGGGTAAATGGTATACGAGGTGGCCTTGGGTGTGAACCTATGGTGGGTGGAGCCTAGGGTGGAGGTGCTGTGGTGGCACAGTAAATGGAAACCCTGATGGAGACATTCTGGCTTGGTCATCCCTAAGGACTTACTAGTACTCAGATTCACCAGGAAGCCTTACGTACCACTCGCCCTATATGGTGCGGGACAGCTGGACTACTTGGTAGGATATTGCCACTACTGCTAGGTTGTTAGCGGACAGTGTAAGGAGGTACAGGGTACGGAGGATCTCCCCCACACCCTTCCAAGACTTCATGGAGACCTTGTGGACCCGGCTCATGACTCACAGTTTCAGCCACCCCAGACCGGACTTGGGGTGAACCAGGGCTGAATGGTAGAGTGGCATTATCCTAGGCTAGCAAGCGGCCGGAATCAGCCCAGTTGACGACGGTCAGCGAGGAAGGCAGATCTTGTGGTTATGTAAAACCTCTGCAGAGTGTATGGTTGATCGATCGATACATGTGCTGACTTGTCAGCTATGGACCTTTCCTGGGTTTCGCTTAAACTAGATATGAGATGAGTCCTTCTCTTCTTCCCCCAGGGAGTGAGTGTTCGGTCATAGCCAGGGGCTACGGGCCTTGAGACAGTGCCGAGAGGGAGTTGGCCTATCGACTGAGCGATGGTATGGGTGTGGTATGGTGAAGATGTGGAGATGGTGGTATATCGGTCCCAGGGTCGAAACCTGGCTTTGGAATGGGAATGGGGTGGAATGGGTGTGGTAACGGTGTTAAAACCTGACTATACTATTATATACTTGATATGCTAATACATAGGAAACCCCAGCCTTATAGGTTCCTTTTGAATATATCTGACTTGCATCCAATTACCACAAAGCAAGGCTCATAGGGTTGGGAGTGGCCAGTACAAATCGTACTGATAAATTTTGGCATACAGGTTCTGCTGAGGAGTATAGCTCCGAGGAGTTTGACGGTTGAGGGATTTGTTCCTACGCTCGAGTTTGGCGATCTTATCTTCAAGCTGTTCTGAATGAATGCTACTTTTGATTCCACCAATGCGGCGATGTAATAATTTATGTAATTCCGCACTATTTGTACTATGATATTATCGATGTATGGATGTGATCATCGACTGAAATTTGGGTAATATGATCTACCACGGTCTTATTACACTTTGACTCTGTGGATTTCCCATCGTGGAAATCAGGGTTGTTTCAGTTGGTATTAGAGCCATACTTGACCTTAGGACAAAACCCTTAGAAATGGACGATAGAATAGGACGTGAACAGCCCCTCTTTCGGTTATATACCGACCCTGCATTTACTTTTATGCAAGGCTTATCTATTATTGACCTGCTAGCACATGTCCCCTTGAAACATGCAGATGGCAACGAACGTCGACTGGCCGCCTCTAGGACCGCTACCTCTGGACCACGCCAAGCTTACCTTTGACCTACGTGAGCTCGGGGGTTTTGCACAGACCCTCTGCCGAGTTCTCATCACGTTAGGTGTTCCCGAGGAGCTTGTCAAGGTCACCTGCACCGGGAAGCCAGCTAAGGAAGGAGGAATCGAAGGACCGATTGTCACCTCAGTGGAGTTTCCAGCTAGCACTACCTTACCTTCTGTCCTAGCTTTCACCGAGTTGACTATAGAGGACACAGTCGAGGAGGGACTACAGGCTATCTCACACAAGGCACTTCGCAGAGTGATGAGGGACCACTACGAGCACCTGATGACGACAGAGTTTCGTCTACTTCCCTAGGCCCTCGACCTCAGCCTTACCCCCAGTGAGCAGAGTTTCGCAGCAGGCAGAGTTATCCTTGCAGAGGAGGACAGATGCCTTCGAGTCTCAGCTATTCACCTACTGGAGCAGGATAGGTACGTGACCCAGCTTGAGCAGAAGAGACGACAGTACCAGGCCCTTCTGTGGGAGCACCAGGAGCGAGACTCGCAGGGAGCATAGGAGCGGGCTAGTCTACTTGAGATAGTGGCCAAGCTACAGGACGAGCTCAACCATCATGATGAAGTCCACAGAGCCGAGGTCGCTGACCTACAGGACAAAGCCGCCGACCTAGGCAACAGGAACTGCTACCTCGACAGCAAGGTCTTGGAGTTGCAGAGAGAGTTGGACGACAAGAAGGCCGAGTTCAACCGTAGAGGGGACAGAGAGAGATCCAAGGGGATTGACATGCTGAAGATCCAATCTCGGAACAAGACCCTGACTCAGGAGCTAGAGGAGTCCAGGAAGAAGGCCGTTCACAACCAGGGTCACCTGATCGAGGCACTCAGGCAGACCGAGTACCTATAGGACAAGTGTGAGAGGACTTGGCAGGCTTGGCAGAAGTCTGACAGGAAGCGCCTCAGGGAAATGAAGGGTATGTGGGATCAGCTACCCAAGGAGATTCGCAGCAAGACGAAGCCTAGGATAGAGGAGTTTGAGCTAGCCTCGACTCGCCTCAACCTAGACGCCTGCCCTACCCTACCAGGAGCCAAGCCTACTGAGGAGCTTGCTGAGGCCTTGAAGTACGTGTCCCGACTTCACAAGTCTGACGGGGAGATCGAGATCGAGAACAGTCGTATCCCAGCTGCGGTATACGAGTTGGAGTAGATGACCCTACGTGGTCATAAGTCATGTCAGTAGCTTCCATGAGTTGTACCCCTTATGAGATGTATTATGAGACACTATGCGTAGAACGATTCTCGCACGTCTTCAAGTGTAGCTACTGGAGATGATGCTATGTAATAAAAACCATGTAATGAATGTTCGGATCTTATTGCATCTTTATGAATCTTACTGCTTCTTTTGTAATGAGTGTTGGATAGCATAAATATTTTTCTTTAAATCGTTGAAATCATGTAATCATATTGAATTATAAGCACATATGGCACAAGCACTAAACTCTCTATGATCCGTGTTGCAGATGCCGAATCGCCGTTCTATTCGCTTAAGGCAGCGAGGACGTGCGCCCACCCCTGAACCAGTTGAACCCAATGGGGGACGTGGTGGCAACAACCGTGGTCGTGGCCGAGGTCATGGACGTGGAGGGATACCCTTCCACCTGGAGAATACCCCGCCGCCTGAGGAGAACATTCCTCCACCACCACCACCAAACCTGGCGGAAGTGATGGCACAACAGACCCAGCTTCTTGCAGCTCTTGTTGAAGGAGCAAACCGTCGCCAGGGAGGACAGCAGAATGACTTCCAAAGGAAGCTAGAAGGATTCCTGAAGCTAAGGCCACCTTCCTATGATGGCACCGATCCTGACCCACTGGTAGCCGATGACTGGCTCAAGGAAATGGAGAAGAAGCTTGACCTCACTACTTTCACTGATGATGAGTGTGTTGGAGCTGCCACACACCAGCTCACGGGTGCAGCACGCGCCTGGTGGGACAGTTTCAGTGACTCCCATGAGGACCCTGCCCACATCTCATGGGATGAGTTCGCTGAAGCATTCACTGAGTATCACATTCCTAAGGGTATCATGGAGGCCAAAGCCGAGGAGTTCCGCAACATCAAGATGGGAAAGGACAGGGTGACTGAGTACACTACCCGTTTCACCAACCTTCTACGCTATGCACCTTCTTATATTGTGAACTCTGAGAAGGAGAAGCTATACTATTACCGCAAGGGACTTAACCCGCACATCAAGCTGAAGTTTGGCGGTATTGAGAGCAACACATTGCGTGCTCTGGTGGATCGCTGCATCCAGATTGAGAAAGACCGTGCTGAAGCTGGAGAAGAGTATAGGGAGAGAAAGCATAAGCCTGAGGAGTCCTTCCATGGCCGTGATCGCAAGAGGTTCCGCAGAGATGCACCATCCAGGGAACGCTCACGCCACAACAGGGATGACAACCCTGGATCGAGTAAGGGAAGTGGAGGCTACACCACCAAATACTCCCGCCCTGCTCAGGATCATTACACTAGGGACCGTCATGCTCAGGACCGCAACACTCAGGATCGTTTCAACCGTCCCCGCACAGCGAATGAACACCCAGCACAGAACCGCTCCGCATCAAGCACTGGAAACTGGAAGGCACCCGCGCCAACCCCTACAGGCGGTATGCCTTTCACCTGCTTTGCATGTGGACAACCAGGTCACAAAGCTGCTGAGTGCCCTCAGAACTCAGCTGCACAGAAGTCTCAGTTCAAGGGATCTGCTACTCGTGGACGTCTCAACCATCTGGACGCCGAGGAAGCACAAGCTGCCCCTGACGTGGTGTATGGTATGTTTTTAGTTAATGGCAATACTACATCAGTTCTATTTGATTCTGGAGCAACTTGTTCATACATATCATCCAAGTTTGCACGAGCGCATGACCTGCCTGTAACCCCACGTGAAAAGCCTATCATCACCAGCTCACCCTTAGGAGATCTAAAGTGCACCCACATATGTAAGGGAGTGAGTCTTACCATAGAGGGTCTTACCTTTGAAGCCGACCTAACCCTATTACCTTCCACTAACCTAGATGTCATCTTAGGCATGGATTGGTTAACTATTCACCGAGGTATCATATCATGTTCACCTAGATACGTCCAAGTGACCCATCCATCAGGCCAAGTTGTTAGATGTGAACCCCAGTCTGGAAAATCCACCTCTATCCTATGTGCCTTGAAAGCAAGTTCAGAATCTCAAAAAGAGGAGGAGACAGTTCATGATGTGTCAGTAGTCAGAGACTATCCCGATGTATTCCCTGAAGAATTACCGGGTATGCCACCAGACCGTGATGTAGAGTTCATCATTGATCTGTTACCGGGAACGGGACCCATTGCCAAGAGACCCTATCGCATGTTAGTTGATGAACTGGCCGAGCTCAAGAATCAACTTAATGAGCTCATCTCAAAGGGATATATCAGACCCAGTGCTTCACCCTGGGGATCCCCTGTTCTGTTTGTTAGGAAGAAAGATGGCTCAATGAGAATGTGCATTGACTACCAGAACTTGAACGCAGTCACCATCAAGAACAAGTATCCCCTACCAAGGATTGATGATCTGCTTGATCAGCTTCGAGGTGCCAAGTATTTCTCCAAGATTGATTTCAGATCTGGATATCATCAGATGAAGATTCGAGAGAGTGACATACCGAAGATAGCTTTTGTGACTAGGTATGGTCAGTATGAGTTCACCGTGGTGTCCTTTGGACTCACGAATGCTCCCGCATACTTCATGAACATGATGAATAAAGTTTTCATGGATGAACTGGATAAGTTCGTGGTGGTATTCATTGATGACATCCTTGTCTACTCTACCACCGTTGAAGAACATGAACATCATCTAAGAACTGTACTTGAGAAACTAGCACGACATCAGCTCTACGCAAAGTTCAGCAAATGTGAGTTTTGGCTACAGGAAGTTGCCTTCTTAGGCCATGTACTATCAGCTGAAGGTGTCGCAGTTGACCCAGCTAAGATTGAGGCTGTGAAAGAATGGGAACAACCCCGTAATGTGACAGAAGTCAGAAGTTTCTTGGGATTGGCTGGATATTACCGCCGATTCATCGAAAACTTCTCCAAGATAGCCCATCCAATGACCAACCTTCTGAAGAAGACCAAGGAGTTTGAATGGACGCCCGAGTGCGAACAAGGCTTCCAGGAATTGAAACAGAAGCTTACCACAACTCCTGTGTTAGCATTGCCTGATATCAGCAAAGATTTCATGGTCTATTGTGATGCATCCTGTCAAGGACTTGGCTGTGTATTGATGCAAGATGGAAATGTGATAGCTTATGCTTCTCGACAGTTGAAAGAACACGAGAACCGTTACCCTACTCATGATCTTGAGTTAGCAGCAGTTGTGCATGCTTTGAAGATTTGGAGGCACTACTTGATGGGCAATAAGTGTGACATCTACACCGATCACAAGAGCTTGAAGTACTTTTTCACTCAAGAAGATTTGAACATGAGGCAACGCCGTTGGCTGGAGTTGATCAAGGACTATGACCTGGAAATTCACTATCATCCGGGGAAAGCTAATGTAGTCGCAGATGCTCTCAGTCGCAAGAGCTACTGTCACACTTTGATCACTAAATCCGTACCACCCGAGCTCAAGGAAGAGATTGATGATTTCCAACTTGAGATACTACCGCACGGCTTGTTGAATGAGCTCCGCGTACAGTATGATCTCACGGATCGCATCCGTCAAGCTTAGAAAAATTGTGAAGAGATCGAATATCTCCGTGGTCTGATGAAACTAGGCTACAAGACCAACCACCATGAAGATGAACAAGGAACCATTTGGTTCAAGGACAGAATCTGTGTACCTTCTACTCCAGCTCTACGAGAGGAAATTCTGTCAGAAGCCCATGATTCTAAGTACTGTATTCACCCTAGAAATTCAAAGATGTATCAAGACTTGAAGAAACACTTTTGGTGGAAAGGCATGAAGTCGGACATTGCAGGACATGTGGCACGATGTGACACTTGTAATAGGGTCAAAGCTAAACATCAAAGGCCTGCAGGGTTGCTAAAGCCTCTTGACGTTCCCGAGTGGAAATGGGAGAGCATATCCATGGATTTCATAGTTGGATTGCCCCGTTCATAGAAAGGCAATGATTCCATCTGGGTGATTGTTGATCGCTTGACCAAAGTTGCTCACTTTGTACCAGTTAAGACCAAGACCAATGCCGAAAAACTAGCAGATCTATACATTGAACATATTCTCAGACTGCATGGAGCTCCCTCTAGTATTGTATCTGATCGTGGTCCTCAGTTTGTGTCTCGATTTTGGGAAGCCCTACACAAGTCCATTGGAACCAAACTTGACTTTAGTACCGCTTATCATCCACAGACAGATGGACAGACTGAACGAGTAAATCAGATCTTAGAAGACATGCTTCGTGCTAGTGTACTGAATTATGGCTCTGATTGGGAGAAATGCTTACCCTATGCAGAGTTCTCTTACAACAACAGCTACCAAGCCAGCATCAAGATGTCACCTTTTGAAGCTCTATATGGTAGATCGTGTAAGACACCTTTGATGTGGTCCCAACTGGGAGAAAGGTCATTCTTCGACTCCGCTAAGATTCAAGATGCCGAAGAAGGAGTTGCCCAAGTAAGAGAGAATTTGAGGATTGCTCAAAGTCGATACAAGAGCTATGCTGACAAAAGGAGAAGAAGACTTGAGTTCAATGTGGGAGACTTCGTCTATCTCAAAGTATCTCCGCTACGTGGGACGGTCAGATTCCATGTGAAAGGCAAGCTTGCCCCTAGATTTGTTGGCCCATACAAGATATGCAAGAGAATTGGAAAGCTCACCTACAAACTTGAGTTACCTGAGGAATTGACGGGTGTACATCCCGTATTTCATGTGTCCCAGCTACGCAAATGTTTGAGAGTGCCCGATGAAGTGATCCCAATTGATACACTTGACATTCAAGATACACTTGAGTATAGAGAACACCCTATCAGAATTTTGGGCAGAGATACCAAAGAAACCCGAAGCAAGACTATTCCTATGTGCAAGATCCAATGGAGTAACCACACTGTGAGAGAAGCAACATGGGAGAAAGAGTCTGACCTCCGGCTATGATATCCTTACCTCTTTAAAGAGTACGTTACGCTTTAATCTCGAGGACGAGATTCTGTTAAGGGGTAGGACTGTAACAACCCAAAAATCCACACACCAAAAATTCCAACTACAAACTTTTTCTTTCTTCAAAACCCTTGAGTGATGATGTGGCATTTAGGAAAACTCATAACCTTGCACTAACTAAACCTATATGACTGGCACGAGTATCTCACCTCATCACCTAGAATTTATTTTACCACATAGCATACATCAAGTTGCATTATATTCAACATGGTGATTTGGATTTTATTTGATTTATGTGTTGATTAAATAAAAGCTAACAAATATGTGTTTATAAATAAATGAACTAATATGGAATTAATATCCCAATAAATACTTTGACCAATGTTTATCACCATGGAACATTTTATCAGAGGAGAAGTAGGCCACTTTGATTTATATACAGGAGAGAAGTGTAACATAATACTAAAGGTAAGAAGAGGGAGGCAGTAGCTCAGCCCAGCCTACCTCGACGGGCCCAGCCTGCCTCGACCGGCCCAGCCAGCCAGCCCAGCATCACCGCCCGTACGTGCACGCCACTGACGAGCCGGACCCTCCCGTCAGCCGTCACGCACCGCACGCCGCCGCATCGGGACAAGCTAACGGATGGGCCCCCTCTGTCAGCCGCCCAGCTACAGGATCATCTTCTTCCCCAGGCCAGCCTCATCTCTCGACCGAGCCCTGACCAAAGCAGCAGACGCGGGCCTAGGTTCATGCACATCGCATGACCCTGTTCCCCACCTTAGCACCGCGCCCACGCAACCGCCCCCGCGCACGAGAGCCGTCCGATGTGCTCGGCACATCACCAGCCGTTCCGTCATCCGCCATGGGAGCTTAGAGCTCCGGCTATAAAAGCCACGGCCCTCGGTTGCCCTAGCGTTCGCCCCATCACCCCGCCGCCACTTGGTGGCCAACCACTTCACCGAGCTAGAGAAAGGAGAGAAAGAAGGAAGGGAGAGGGAGGAGGAAGAAGGAGTCTCCGTCGGAGCACCTTCGAAGCCACCAGAGCAGGAGACGACGCCGACATCTTCATCACCGTTGCGGGTCGGCACTGCACTGCTTCTGTCTACACGGCCACGACTCTCCACTGCACCACCATCCTATCTCCCACGACACCTACGGTGAGCGCCCGATTTTCCCCTGCTCGCCGCCGGACTCTGCTATTCCGGCCATGGCGCTCCACACCGTGAGCGCGTAGGCCAAGGCCATCTCCAGCCTCTGGATACACAAGCACAGCATCCACGACCACACCGTAGACCCCTCCTAGCCCCATGGACACTATAGCCGAGCACACTCACACCGCGCTCACGACGCCGCCGCCATGGCGCAGCCACCACCGGCTCACCCGACCACCTCGCTAGACTAGAACATAGCCGTAGAGCATCACCGTGATGACCGGAAGATAGCCGCGTAGACCAAGTCGATGATAGTCAGCTGCAGCCCCCTTGGCCATGAGCACGAGACCACTGAGACTTGCCGAGACCACATGCAGAGACCATATGCCGAGACCACCATGACTCCGTCTCGCTCGCCGAGACATATGCCGAGACCACCATGACTCCGTCTCGCTCACCGAGACCACATGTAGAGACCACGTGCAGAGGCCACATGCAGAGGCCACATGCAGAGGCCATGTGCAGAGACCACATGCAGAGGCCACATGCAGAGACCACATGCAGAGGCCACATGCAGAGGCCACGTGCAGAGGCCATATGCAGAGACCACATGCAGAGGCCACATGCAGAGACCACATGCAGAGGCCACATGCAGAGACCACGTGCAGAGACCACATGCAGAGACCACATGCAGAGACCACATACAGAGGCCACATGCAGAGGCCACATGCAGAGGCCACATGCAGAGGCCACATGTAGAGGCCACATGCAGAGGCCACATGCAGAGACCACATGTAGAGGCCATATGCAGAGACCATATGCAGAGGCCACATGCAGAGACCACATGCAGAGGCCACATGTAGAGGCCACATGCAGAGACCACATGCCGAGACCAGTGTGACTCCGCCTCGCTCGCCGAGACCACATGCCGAGGCCACTGAGACTCCGTCTCGCTCGCCGAGACCACATGACGAGACCACCGAGACTCCGTCTCGCTTGCCGAGACCACCGTGGACCAGTCACAGTGTGACACGTGTTAGCCCAGGATTAATTTAGCCTTTTTCCATTTTTGGAAATAGATTTAAACTTTGGAAATTCATAACTAATTCATATGACCTCGGAAAAATACGAAACCAGGACCAAAATTCATCTAAAATCAAGCTCTACGCAATGAACCCATGTTTGAGTGCATTTGGCTCTTTTGAATTTTCATTGCTTCTTTGTGCTATTCTATAGACGTCGCTAACGCGACTATAATGCGATCGTTTGCAGACTCAGAGGAAAACCGGACGGACGAGGATCGTGAGTACCGAGAGGAGTATGGAGACAACTACACTGAAGGTGCCACATCCCACCCAATCTTGTAGCACCTATTACGCATGGCTAATGTAGAACTGCTATTGCTTTACTTTACTGTCATAATCATACTATGATAGGACTTGCATGGTAGTATACCTTCTTGATGGCCTTTACCTTGACGCAACCTTACCCTTGCTCACCCTGCTGTTAGGCTAGACACACGCTCGCCACTATGTTTTATTGCTTATTACTTCTACTACGCTTATAATACTTTGATGCGTGGTGGAAACCGGTGTTAACTGGACTACGGGGAGAGTGCTGCGTGTGTGACTTGGGTGAGTGGAGGGTGAGGGTTGTGTCGACCAAGTTGGAGTATACGACGAGTCTAGGGCAAGTCTTGCCGTAGGGTGCTACCTGGGCACCCCTGGAATGGATACCTGTGGTGGGTAAATGGATACCTGTAGTGGGTAAATGGTATACGAGGTGGCCTTAGGTGTGAACCTATGGTGGGTGGAGCCCAGGGTGGAGGTGCTGTGGTGGCACGGTAAATGGAAACCCTGATGGAGACATTCTGGCTTGGTCATCCCTAAGGACTTACTAGTACTCAGATTCACCGGGAAGCCTTACGTACCACTCGCCCTATATGGTGCGGGACGGCCGGACTACTTGGTAGGATATTGCCACTACTGCTAGGTTGTTAGCGGACAGTGTAAGGAGGTATGGGGTACGGAGGATCTCCCCCACACCCTTCTGAGACTTCATGGAGACCTTGTGGACCCGGCTCATGACTCACAGTTTCAGCCACCCTAGACCGGACTTGGGGTGAACCAGGGCTGAATGGTAGAGTGGCATTATCCTAGGCTAGCAAGCGGCCAGAATCAGCCCAGTTGACGACGGTCAGCGAGGAAGGTGGATCTTGTGGTTATGTAAAACCTCTGCAGAGTGTATGGTTGATCGATCGATACATGTGCCGACTTGTCGGCTATGGACCTTTCCTGGGTTTCGCTTAAACTAGATATGAGATGAGTCCTTCTCTTCTTCCCCTAGGGAGTGAGTGTTCGGTCGTAGCCAGGGGCTATGGGCCTTGAGACAGTGCTGAGAGGGAGTTGGCCTGTCGACTGAGCGATGGTATGGGTGTGGTATGGTGAAGGTGTGGAGATGGTGGTATATCGGTCCCAGGGTCAAAACCTGGCTTTGGAATGGGAATGGGGTGGAATGGGTGTGGTAACAGTGTTAAAACCTGACTATACTATTATATACTTGATATGCTAATACATAGGAAACCCCAGCCTTATAGGTTCCTTTTGAATATATCCGACTTGCATCCAATTACCACAAAGCAAGGCTCATAGGGTTGGGAGTGGCCAGTACAAATCGTACTGATAAATTTTGGCATACAGGTTCTGCTGAGGAGTATAGCTCCGAGGAGTTTGACGGTTGAGGGATTCGTTCCTACGCTCGAGTTTGGCGATCTTATCTTCAAGCTGTTCTAAATGAATGCTACTTTTGATTCCGCCAATGCGGCGATGTAATAATTTATGTAATTCCGCACTATTTGTACTCTGATATTATCGATGTATGGATGTGATCATCGACTGGAATTTGGGTAATATGATCTACCACGGTCTTATTACACTTTGACTCTATGGATTTCCCATCGTGGAAATCGAGGTTGTTTCATAGACCCCCAACTAGCCATTTGAGATGTGGAGAGTTGAGAAAATATACCAAGGGTGTTGATACACCATTTTATTGATCTCCACTTGCATAGTGCTTATTGATTCATTAGGTGATTAGCATAGGTGAAAGGTCCTAATGGTAGAGGGGGGTGAATAGCCTATTAAAAATTTCTACAACACCACTTAGCAACTTGGTTAGACAAATATGAGGTGAAGTGAGTGTTGCGTTAGCCTACTAAAAATGCAAGCCACCTACCACAATTCTAGTTTGTATAATCTCTATCCACACAATGGCTATATCACTACACTAAGTTAGTGTGCTCTCAAAGGCTAACTAAAGAGCCACACTAACCAAACTAACAAGCTCTCACGACTAGCTACACTAAAGAGCTTGACAACTAGTTTGTGATAATGTAAAGAGAGAGAGCAAGATGGTTATACCGCTGAGTCAAGGAATGAACCAATCAATCACAAGAATGATTACAAATGAAGATCAATCACCTCGGAATCAAATGATGACACAATGATTTTTTATCGAGGTTCACTTACTTGCTGGCAAGCTAGTCCTCGTTGTGGCGATTCACTCACTTGGAGGTTCACGTGCTAATTGGCATCACACGCCAAACCCTTAATAGGATGCCGCACAACCAACACAAGATGAGGATCACACAAGCCACGAGCAATTCACTAGAGTATCATTTGGCTCTCCGCTGGGGAAAGGTCAAGAACCCCTCACAATCACCACGATCAGAGCCACAGACAATCACCAACCTCCACTCGACGATGCTCGCTACTCCAAGCCATCTAGGTGGCAGCAACCACCAAGAGTAACAAGCGAATCCTATAGCGAAACACGAACACCAAGTGCCTCTAGATGCAAACACTCAAGCAATGCACTTGGATTCACTCCCAATCTCACAAAGATGACGAATCAATGATAGAGACAAGTGGGAGGGCTTTGACTAATCTCACAAGGTTGCTATGTCAATGAAAATGGCCAAGAGAGTGAGCTTGAGCTAGCCATGGGGCTTAAATAGAAGCCCCACAAAATAGAGCCATTGTACCTCTTCACTAGGTACTGCTTGGGGCGACCGAACGCACCTAGTCCAGCGTTCGGTCAACGGATGCACGCCATGTGTCGCCTCTATTCAACCTCAGTCGCTTGATCTCAACGGTCAAGTGATGACCGGACGTAGCTGAAAGGTCCTCATGTGGTTTTGGTAATTGAGTGACAACCTAGATGGACTAATTGTGTTTATGTGAGATACACATGTAATTAGTCCACAGGTACATGTGTGTGAGCAACATATGCCATGAAGGTGAAAATGGCTTGGAGATGTTGCAAAGCTCACACATGTGATGATGAAGGAGCTTATTGCACATGAGACATGACATTGAGTCATGTGATCAAGGTGGAGAAGATCAAGACATGACTTGGCTTGATGGACCGGTTGCAAGCGTGAAGGGCAAGTCGGAGGCTTTGGAGCAATGGACCGTGTGGCGGTGAAGCTTGAGCAAGACTTGGCGCCGATGGATGAAGGCAACGGTGAAAAGCAAGTGATGTCAAGATCGATGAACCAATATGACCACGTGATGATATGAAATGGATCATATCATTGTTGATCATGTTGGTGCATGTGTTGCATCGACATTGGAGGAGATGGAATGGAATGCGCAAGGCAAAGGTATAACCTAGGGCATTTCATTTCACTGGTCATAGGTGTGTAGAGAAGTTGATGACCGGGTTTAGGATAGATGGTCGTACTATCAAGAGGGGCAAACTTGTTTGCATATCGGTCATCTAGTGCCACTCGAGTGATCTAACTTTGTATCGTCGCTAGGATTGAGTGACATGGCAAGTTGAGTGGCTAATCCTTTGAAAAATGATTGTGAAAATGCTAACACACATAAACATGGTGGTGTACACTTGGTGGTGTTGGCACATTTACAAAGGAGATGAAGTTAGAGTTGATGTGGATCAACTCGGCGATGGAAAGGAGGTGAGAAGGGTTCAAAACACCACCGGCGGAGTGTCCACCCATAGAGTGCGGACAGTCCAACGGTGCCACCGGCGCCCTGTTCCGAAAGATAGGGTCTCACAGAGTGGACCGGACACTGGTCATGTAGTGGCCGAACGCTGGGTTCTAGCGTCCGATCAGCAGTGGCAGTCAGTGGGCAGGCGTCGGTCATCGACCGGACGCTAGCACTAGAAGTGACCGGACGCTGATAGGGTGCGTCCGGTCAGGGTGACGTGTGATGAAGCAGGCAGAGCAGAGAAGCTGGAAGTGACCAAACGCTGGTGCTACGTCCGATCGCGACCGACCGGACGCGCCCGGTCATGTCTGGTACCTTACTAGAAACGACCAGACGATGGGGTTGCTGCGTTCGGTCAGTTCAAGCTGCTGTGTCCGGTCGACAGATGGCCGTTGAGATAGGGCGAACTGTGTTTGAAGAAGGGGACATGTGGCATGCATCGCACGATCGGACGCTGAGGTCCAGCGTCCAGTCGATCGGACCGGAGCATCCGGTCGTCCCGACTTTTGCCTAGTGAAGGGGTAACGGCTCTATTTATTCGTGTGATTATAAATAGAAGCCATGGTCGGCCTTTAGCCATGAGCTTGGATAAGCAAAGCACATTAGAGCCTTTGGTGGCTTGTGTAGTAGTGCTTGGGAGCCCTCCATCTCACATATACTTGATAGTGATCATTTGATTGTGTGAGAGAGCGATTCTAGTGCGATTGCATCATGAGGTTGCATCGAGTGGCACTAGGTGATCGAGTTACAAGCTAGTGGTGCTTGTTACTCTTGGAGGTTGTCACCTCCTAGACGGCTTGGTGGTGGTCTCCATCAAAGCCCGCAAGAAGCTTGTGTGGTGCTCTGGAGAAGAGCTTTGAGGGGCATTGTGCTCGCCCCGCAGGAGCCACGAAGAGCAACTCTAGTTGAGCATGTCATTGAGCTACCCTCACTTTTGGGGTAGGTTCTTGTGATGCAAATTAGCCGCCGAACCTCCAAGTGAGCGGTCGACACAACGGGGACATAGCGTGTTGGCAAGCACATGAACCTCACGAGAAAATCACCGTGTCAACCTTGTTTTTCCCGTTGGTTTGCAATCCCCTTACACAGCTTGTGATTACTTTTATATACATTGTGCTTGTGTAGTTGCTCTTGTAATTAGTTAGCTTGTGTAGCTCACTAGTTACCTTCTTGCTTGTGTAGCATAGAAGTAGCTCCCTTGCATGGCTAATTTGGTTTGTGTAACCTTGTTAGTCACTTTGCTTAGTTTGTGTAGCTAAGTATTTGCGCTCTCTAATTTGGCATTGGTTGCCTTGTTATTGAGCATTGCTAGTGAGCTTAGTTGGCTTTGTGCTTTTGCTTACTAGCATGTGTAGGAGCTCCCTTGTTGCTTAAAGGACTAGTGGCATAGGTTTGTGTGACCTTACTCCTAGAATTGGTTAGGTGAGCTCTAGCTAGCCCAGCACCTTTGTTGCTTAATTAGTATCTTTGGAAGGTGCTAGAGAACATAGATAGAGGGGTGTAGTCTTGGCTAGACCGATAGTTCTAATTTCGCACTTGTTTCGGTTAGCCAATGTGATTAATTTTAGAAAAGACTATTCACCCCCCCCTCTAGTCCGCCATCTCAACCCTACAACAGCACAGTGCCAAGACCGGACGTACCTCTGTCGAGTTCAGTTGTTTCTAGAGAGGTTCCATTCACGACTGAACACGTCAGTTTGATCACGACTAGATATAGGACCCCAGTGTCCGATCACTTCCAGTAAGGTTCCAGAGGTGGAAATTCATGACCGGAAGTGTCCGATCGATCACGATTGGACGCAGCATCAGCGTCTGGTCCTTCTCCTCATCTTCTATGTTGCCACATCTGTAACACCCTAGGTGTTTGGCTTCCACATTATTGCATTTCATTTTATAAACAGATGCATCATCTATGTCATCATGCCATTGTCACTAAAACATACATATGCAACATTCGCAAATTCTGATTGTTTCATACTTGATTTGCTTGAGAATGGTAGTAGTGCAACATGTGAATGCAACATGAGTTTCTCATACCTTGAAACATGGCAACATGGTAGGAATGTGGCAAGTTAAGCTTGCAACAAAAGTAATGAAACATGTGAAACATGGAATTGCAACAATTGAGTGAATTGATTGTTTTATGCTTCATCACATGTGATCATTAGAAATTGGTATAACAATTGTGTAAAGTGGTTGATCATGGTCTAATACACCTTAACTACACTTAGGGTAATTGTTTGGACATTGTTCATGTGGACCAAAATGACCAAATTGCCCTTTAGGAGAGGTTTGACTTGAATTGACCCTTAGAGTGCCACTATTTGACTGAGTCAAAAGACCAACTTAGAGACTTTGCATGGCTGTGTACTCTTTACCAAAGTTGTAGCTAATTTATCAAGGAACAAAAGTTGTTTTATGATCAACTCATGAAAATGTGTGGAACATCCTCAAACATGGCCCACAAGTCATTATTGATGGTGGATTCAACACTAAAAAATATTCTAAGTCCTAACTGTATTTTCAGTTTGATTGAGCCACCTTTGGCTTGATACAACTCAGGATACAGGGTGAATTAGCTGTAGATTTCTAAATCAAAGTTGTAGCCCTACCATAGCTCTGCAACTTTTGTATACATTACTTTCACTAAATCGTCACGGTTTAAGAGATCCATCACGGTTAAGTTCGCCTGTCAGTCATCGTCGTTGATCTCTGAATTGGAAATTTCAAAAAACAGTCAGAGTTCGCCGTGGCCGACCGGCGCAGGAGCTGCTCGTCGCGTGGCGCGCATGCTCTCTCGACGCCTCCACGTCACGCGTCCAAGCTCCAGAAGAAGGCCAGCGCCTGCCCGATGCACTCGCCTGCTCCATTTGCCTCTCTCTCGCCTCCACCGCGCGCAGCGCCAAGCCGCAGCAGCTTCCCCATTTCTGATCGAGCGTCGCCGTCGTTGTGCGCGCTCGCCACTGCAAAAACACGTTGCCCAGTTCGTCAACAGCTTCGCCGTGATCCCCTCTACCACTTCCATCTCTCAGTCGGTTCGTTTGAGTCTTGGTAAGCGCGAATTCATCATTTCTTCCACCACCGCCATGGCAGGACCTTGCCGGAGTTGGCGCTCCACGTGGCCAACTATCATCGCGCCCCTTGCCGTCCCTTCTCTCCCTTGTGCTAGGTCTAGTGAATGCCACTGATGCTCGTAGGGTCACCCATTAGAGCCGTGACGCCGTCATCTCGCCAGAGTCGGCCATGCCATGGCCGTGCGCCGCCATGGCCGTCGCCATTGCCAGTAGCCACAACAATAGCTTCGATTGAGGGCACCGCTAGATGCGCACGGGCGAGGTGAGCACCATAGTACCGCTGGACTCACCGGAGAGGCCACTGGTGACGAGTTGTGCCGCCGCCTCCTCCTCCTCCCCTGCCTGTGTCACTGTCGCGCGGGTCCCCTTTGTCAGCCGCTGATGCCAAGGCGAGAGCCAGCTTGGGCTGCTCTGTGTTTGGGCCACGCTTGCACGTGTTGCGTGGGCCGCCGGGTTTGTTCGGGCCGGCCCAGCAGTAGAGTTAGGATTCAAATTCATTTTTGGTTTTATTCTTTTCATAGATTTTTGTGTATAGATTCAAAAATATGTATCTCCTAGTTGGTAGCTTCAAATGATGTGGTTCCAATTTTGCTGAGTTCATGATAATGTCTAGTTTTTATTAAAAATATAATTTATGCTATGTTCTGTTATGAAAAATGGAGTTGCTAATTATCTCTTTTAATCATGAAAGAAATAGGGGTAATTATATCTTTTTCTATGTAGCTCCAAATGGAATGAAATTTTTATGGTGTATTGCTCATATCATGAATAGTTTGTAGTTAAATTTTTATACATTTTGGACACTACATGTAGGAGTTAGAAAATTCTCTTGTTTGCATGGATGGATCTTGTGTGAATTTTCATAATTTTTCTATAGATCCAGTAAAGGAAAAATTTGGTGAGTGCTGTTCTTATGCTAGAATTATGCTAGGAAAAATGAGAAATCTGTTTCTCGACAATTTTCAATAGGGTTTCCTAATTATGCTAAAAATAGACATGCCACCTGTTATTTTGAGTACAGCAAGTTTTGCTTGCTCAATGGCTTTGAAATTTTTATGGTAGTCTATGTGAAGCATGAGATAGCTACTGTAATTTTTGTAGATTTTTTTGAATAGTTTTACTATATATTGCTTTAATCACCTAATTAACTAAATAAATTAGAAAAGGACATTAAATAAATTATTTAGAAGTTGGCACTATACTTTCTGATGTTCCTCTGATATGTGCAATAAGTTGGTAAACTTGGTTTGGTCCAATTATGCTTTTGCATCATCGCTAAATATTTAAATTAGTAGACCTGTCATTTTTGGATAGATTCTAGGCTTACTGGAATTCGATTTGGTTAACGTAAGAATCATGCTTTGATGTTTACAAATGATTTGTAGAGAATTTCATAAGCTTTCCAGAATATCTTCTTGCAAGTCATTTGAATTTATAGAACTCTGGTTAGGATTGAATTAAGGCACTACCCGTGTGCATATGAAACTTTAACTGTTGTTTTAAGTATGCCTTTACTATTTCCTAAGCTTGTGGTAATGTTCCTAGGTGTTAGGCCTTTAACTGAAGATGAGCATCTTTATTTTAGGTTATTCAAGTTAGGTAAGTTGATCTTGTTCTTCCAGTTAAGTTAGATACATGTTTTAAAGTAATTTGAATAGAGCTATTCTTAATCGGTAAACGAGTGTCCAGTGATGTTTTCGTTAAACACTTACTGTGATTCATTCATCATGATCATCATGTCATTCCTTATGCATCCATGATATTTATCTTGTGCATCGGCATGCAATAGGTGTACCGGAAGGAGTGACCCTACTGGAATTCGAGGAACCGAGCGAGCAACAGCAGCCGACACCGGAGGTTCAGGAGGTGCAGCCTTCAGGAGAAGTGCCAGACGAGGTCGCCGTTGAGTGCCCGGATCACCGTCCGTGCAACTTTGTGAAAGGCAAGCCCCGGAGCATATTAAGCCTCCTAATTTTCAAAATGTAGTTATAGTATTATTGTTACATATATATATTGTTGCATTAAGTTTAGATGTTGGATACAAACACTTGCTGCATTGGTTATCCAATCCTTGTCCAGATATTGATACCCTAAATCCTATGTAGCTCAGGCTCGTGTAGTGCTTAGCCCTACTTAAACACGGTAGAAGTCAGGTGATTTCCTATCACCTGTGAGATATAGGAAGATACATATGGCATGGTTGGCTATATTTGCTATCATAGAAAAGAACCAGTCTTAATTTGAAATGAAGACCAGACGGAGGCTTGCCGGTTTGCAGTGACTCCGTCTGTGTCGCTTAAGGACTGAATCTTAGAGCCTTTCCTGTTCATGTTGAACACATGCCTCTCTCTTAGTTGGCCGTGTCTGAAGACCGACCGCGAAGCCGAGTAGCTCACCTCAGGCCGAGAGTCGATAAGTATAAAGTACGCCTCGGAAGGGAGCCATAGGCGTGAGTCCAAGGGCAGATGATTTAAAAGTCCTGATTGTCCTAGCAGAAGGGTAATCCCTGAGAGCGATGGCGCTGATCGAACCTGCGAATTTGGTTCCTGAGTTGTCCCAAAGGTGACCCACGGCTACCCTTGCAAAGTATGCCAGGGTGAGAGTTAGGAATACCCCCTCAGCTGAGTTGTAATTCGATTCGAGTCGCCGTCTCTCCCGGTTAGTGAGAACTTGACGGGCTTATCTCCAAAGTAGATACACTAAATGACCTAATGGTTCGGAAATGATGATATGATGATGACAGCCTTATTATACCTGCTATGGTTAATATTGTTTGCCCCTAATAAGTGAGTGCTCTAGTACAGGTGCTAATCTAGTGGATAGGTAAATGATGATAAGCTTGATGCTAAGTTTTAAATTGGTTACTATATTCATAAGCTCTTTTATGCAACTGTGTCAAGTTAGCCCACCTCATAAGCCTTGCATGACCCTTAGTGTCTTTTATTTCTAGTTTTGACGGGTAAGTCTAGCTGAGTACCTTCTCATACTCAGGGTTTATCTCCCACCTGTTGCAGATGACCAGTTCTACTTTGGTTGCTGCAAGTATTGCCTTCTCCCGGTTGGGGATGAAGACTAGACCGTTGGGCATGGTCTCTACTAGTTCTCGTACCTGTTGATGCTTTTGTGGGACATGACTCAGACTTGGCAATATATTTGAAACTATGAAGTTATGTATTAAACTATGTTGCTTCTGCAAATTCGAACTTGGTTTGTAATATTTATTTGAACTCTGATGGATGTAATCCGAATGCTACTTGTGAAATGTTGTAACAAATGATGTGTTGTGTTGAATCACTACGGTCTTGGTTTGTATGTCGAGAGTTGGTTGAAATTCTTTGTGATTTCCGGACTACCGGGATTATGGGAGCTTAAGTACAGGAATTTGATCACTTCGGTGATTGTTTTTGTACTTACGTTCTTATGATTTGGTCGGTTCTGTTACAACATCAGCGGGACTGGACGCACCCACTTCGCGTATGGTCACGAAGTGACCCAGCATTCGGTCGAAGACCGACACCTAGCATCTTCACTACTTCCACTGACTGGACGCGCCGGTCTAGTTGAGGCCAGCATCCGATCCACTCTGTGAAACCCTATCTTTTCTATTCAGGGCATCGGTGGCACCGTCAAACTATCCGCACTCTATGAGTGGACACTCTACCAGTGAAGTTTTGAACCCTTGCTCCCAAGTGCTAAACACAATGTGTATCACCCTTATGCATGTGTGTTAGCATATTTTCACAAACATTTTCAAGGGTGTTAGCACTCCACTAGATCCTAAATGCATATGCGATGAGTTAGAGCATCTAGTGGCACTTGGATAACCATATTTCAATATGAGTTTCACCCCTCTTAATAGTACGACTATCAAACCTAAATGTGATCACACTCGCTAAGTGTCTTGATCACCGAAACGAAATGGCTCCTACCACTTATACCTTTGCCTTGAGCTTTTTGTTTTCCTCTTTCTTCTTTTCAAGTCCAAGCACTTGATCATCACCATGGCATCACTATCATCATGTCATGATCTTCACTTGCTTCACCACTTGGAATGTGCTACCTATCTTATGATCACTTTGATAAACTAGGTTAGCACTTAGGGTTTCATCAATTCACTAAAACCAAACTAGAGCTTTCAGTAGGTGCTTTGCGAAGTGTTTAGGTTGATTAGACCTCCACTGATGTGCTTGCTCTAGATTTAGGCCTAGTGTTTAGTGAGGTTTGCACACCTCTTATCACTCGGAGCTTGCGCGCAACATTGTTGTACATCAGAGGGCTTGTAGTCTTATGAGATCACACCAACCACGTTTGTGGTGTGGCCACCATCATGTACCGAAGGGAACAAGACCCGTGGCATTTCGTTCGGAAGCTTGATAGTGAAGATGGTGAGGTGCATCCGAGAGAGGCTTGCCGGAAGGCACATCGGAGAACCACTTGCGCGTGGGGAAGGCCCAAGGCTATCCATAGAGTTACCTGACCAAGAGCTTAGCCCTTGCGAGTGATTCCTTGAGAGGGGATCCAACGAGGACTAGGGGGAAGCTTGCACGCTTCTCGATACCTCAGTAAAAATACCGGAGTCATCGATGGGAGTTTGCATATCTATACCTTACTCTTTAGCTTCCACATTTACATTGCAATCTTAGTGTGTGCTTTACTTTCCTAGCTTAGTGATAGGCTAGTTGATAGGTTTAGAACCTAGGTTGCATAACTCCTTTTGCGGTAGAGATAGCAACATACTAGCTAAATCGTAGTTGCACATTTAGATAGTTTATCTTTTGCATAGGTTTTGTTAAGGGTAGAAAAAGAGGGCTTAGTTAGAGGTAGAGTTTTAAGTTGCCTAATTCACCCCCCTCTTAGGCATCATGGTCCCTTACAAGTGGTATCAGAGCCAGGTTGGCTCAATTTGGACCTTTGGCTTCACCGTCGTTGAACTGACGCTATTTAGAGTGGTTGGGATGGATACCTCTATGTATTGAGAAAAAGAAAACAAAGGACAACAAGTTGAGACAAGCTCAAGCTCAAGCACCTCAAGTGAAGATGAAGAAGAAGATGAGGATGACGACGACAAAGAATCAAGTGATGATGATCAATCTTCCTCCTCCACCTCCGACCTTGATGAAGAATCTATCAAGCTTATCAACAAGGTGGAGAGATGATCCAAAAACTCAATGTCAAGGGTGTGTCCATCCAAATTCAAGATTTCATCTTCACCAATCAAAGAAATGAGCAAAGAAAGAAAGGATGCTATGGATGCAGCGAGTTGGGGCACTTTGTGGAAGTTTGTCCAAACAAGCCCACACCCAAGACAAAGAAGAAGGCATGCAAGGACAAAGCCCTCACATCAATAAGGTCATGGGATGATTCTTCAAGTGAAGAAGAAGACCACCACAAGAGGCACAGGCACAAGCACTCATCATCAAGCACCTCTTGTGTGTGCCTTATGGCACGAGGTAACAAAAAGCCTATCCCTAGTGATAGTGATAATGCTAGTGATAGTGATGATGAGCTACCTTCTTATGATGAATAGAATTTGATTGATGAAATAAAAACTAGCATGCATAGGATGATAGCTAGACACTTGGTATGCTTTTCAAGTAATGCTAGTACCTTGCTTTTAATGTTGATCTCACGAGGTATCTAGTGCTTTTATTTCCAAGTGATATCTAGCTAACCATTGTGCTAAGGATGAACTTAAAGGTGCAACTCTGATTGGTATCACGCTTCAAAGGTTTACTCTATAAACCTTAGCATCATTTGGTAATAATTACTCTCCCACAATTCCAATCTATGCATATGTGCGAGCTTCAAACCAAATACTCTAGAACATATGGAGGGGGAGCTAATACTACCAATTCGGGTTTGTGGTACTTGTCCAAAATCATTTACACATAGTAAGATTGCTTGGGCAAGCAACATGAATCCAAAAGAGCTTAATTTTCATATCTTTATAGAGTTGTCATCAATTACTAAAAAGGAGGAGATTGAAAGGTCCTTGTTTAGTTTTGGTAATTGAGTGACAACCTATATGGACTAATATGTGTTTATGTGAGATACAGAGGTGATTAGTCTACAAGTACATGTTTGTGAGCAACATATGCCATGACAGTGAAGATGGCTTGGATATGTTGCAAGGCTCACACATGTGATGAAGGAGCTCATTACATATGAGACATGACATTGAGTCATGTGACTAAGATGGAGAAGATTAAGACAAGACTTGGCTTGATGGACCGGTTGCAAGCGTGAAGGGCAAGTTGGAGGCTTTGGAGCAATGGACCGTTTGGCGGTAAAGCTTGAGCAAGACTTGGTGTTGATGGACGAAGGCAACGGTGAAAAGCAAGTGAGGTCAAGATCAATGAACCAATATGGTCACGTGATGATATGAAGTGGATCATATCATTTGGTGATTGGTTGGTGCATGTGTTGCATCAACAATGGAGGAGTTGGAATGGAATGTGCAAGGCAAAGGTATAACCTAGGGTATTTTATTTCATCGGTCATAGGTTGTGTAGAGAAGTGCTTGACCGGGTTTAGGATAGATGGCCGTACTATCAAGAGGGGCAAACTTTTTTTGCATATCGGCCATCCAGTGCCACTTGAGTGATCTAACTTTGCATCATTGCTAGGATTGAGTGGCTCAGCAAGTTGAGTGGTTAACACCTTGAAAATGTTTGTGAAAAGCTAACACACGTGCACAAGGTGTTGTACACTTGGTGGTGTTGGCATATTTGTAAAGGAGAAGAAGTTGGTGAAGAAAAGGAGTTGAATGCGCTGGTCATGGTGTGACCCAACGCGTCCGACATGAATACCGAATGTGTCCAGTATCTGACTCAAGCGGCAGTGTTCCTGACATGATCGGATGCGTCTGATATCAATACTAGACACGTCCGGTATTCTGGCTAGGCGCGAGCAGAGTTGCCAAGGTGACCAGACTCTGGCTCATAGTAATGACTGGACGCTGAGCAATCACTGTTTTGCGTCAGGTCATGGTGACATGGGGCACGGGTGTTGGTCTAGAGAGGACTAGACGCGGGGGCATGTCCGATCATAGTTGAGTGGCTCTAGGAGCTCTCTAGACTCGATCGGATGCTGCCTCTCCTGCGTCTGATCACTTCACTGCAGTGTGTCCGATGCGTCATGTCAGATCATGTCAGAGAGGGCTGTTGGGCGACAATGGCTACTTTGTTTGAATGGGACATGTGGTGGTCAAGCAGTGACTAGACGCAGCGATCGGACATGTCCAGTCGCCACCCCAGACGCATCCGGTGCACACGACCTACGCGTCCGGTCGTCTCGAAATCTACCCAGTGAAAGGGTAATGACTATTTTAGCCCATGGGGCTATAAATAGAAATGTTGGTCGGCCTTTGGCCAAGAGCTGAGCACCCTTGAGCCTTGGTGGCTTGTGTAGGTGTGCTTAGGAGCCCTCTAAGTCACTTGAGCTTGATAGTGTTCATCCGATCTAGTGAGTGAGTGATTCTAGTGCAATTGCATCGTGAGGTTGCATCGAGTGGCACTAGGTGATCAAGTTGCAAGCCGATGGTGCTTGTTACTCTTGGAGGTTGCCACCTCTTAGATGGCTTGGTGGTGGTCTCCGTTGAAGCACGCAAAGAAGATTGTGCGGTGCTCCAGAGAAGTGATTGTGAGGGGGATTGTGCTCACCCCGTGGGAGACGTGAAGAGCAACTCTAGTAGAGCGAGACGTGAAGGGCGATAAGTGGTCTGGCCAGGTCAAGTGCTAGAGCTTGTGGTAAGCACTCCACATGGGAGAGTGTGACTTGTGGGTCACCACTAGTAAGAGGACCGACAACAACCTTGGAGCTTGTCTCAACGGGGACTAGCGTGTTGGCAAGCACGTGAACCTCGGGATAAAAATCATCATGTCGTCCTTGTATTCCTGTTGGTTTGCATCCTCAATACACAAGCTTGTATTTACTTCATTTACATTATGCTTGTGTAGTTGCTCTTGTAATTAGTTAGCTTGCGTAGCTTGCTAGTTACCTTCTTGCTTGTGTAGCATAGAAGTAGCTCCCTTGCGTGACTAATTTGGTTTGAGTAACCTTGTTAATCACATTGCTTAGTTTGTATAGCTAATAAATTTGTGCTCTATAATTTGGCTTGTGTAGCTTTGTTATTGAGCATTGCCAGTGAGCTAGGTGGCTTTGTGCTTTTGCTTACTAGCATGTGTAGGAGCTCCTTCGTTGCTTGAAGTACTAGTGGCATAGGTTTGTGTGACCTTGCTTCTAGAATTGGTTAGGTGAGCTCTAGCTAGCCCGGCACCTTTGTTGCCTAATTAGGATCTTTATAAGGTGCTTGTGAACTTTGATAGAGGAGTGTAGTCTTGGCTAGACCGATTGTTTTAATTCCGTATTTGTTTTGGTTAGCCGGTGCGATTAAATTTAGAAAGAACTATTCACCATCTTTCTAGTCTGCCATCTCGACCCTACAACTACAATATGTGCGACACCAAATCTAGTTTGCAGCATCTAGAGGAAATATTTGCAACATATGTCTGAAAATAGTTGAAACACTTGCAACATATGTATAAAACATGAGGAAACACACATGTGTAGCCACTACAAAACAAATGCAATATCTAGATAAAATACTTGCAACATATATGTGAAAACATATGTAGCATTCGAATAAAACACTTATACAACATAGGTGTGAAACATATGCAACACCTAGACACGTGCAACATCCGTCTGAAATAGTTGAAACATTTGGAATAGACTCTTGCAACATACGTGTATAGCCATTGCAACATATACAACATCTCGATCTACTTTTGCAACATCTACATGAAACAATTACAACATGCATATCAAACACCTAAAACACTTAGAACATACGCTTGCAACATGTGCTTGCAACATCTGAGGAAGGAAGGGAGCGCGAGGTGCAGCCAGAGATGCCCACTCCAGGTCTGACCACTCCCGATTTCATGATGTTGTGAGCTAAGGTCGAGCGTTGCGGCAGCGTTGGAGTCGATAGCGGCCCATGACCTCCTGGTGGGGAACGGCTGCGGCGATAGCACCTCGAGGAGGCGAGGGACGGTGACCGGGCACAGCGTGATGAGGCAGAGTGGGCATGGTGGGGGATGGAGCATGGCACAATGATAGACGTGGCGCGACTCGACACGACATGGGGATGCCGCCGCGAGGCGGTTTGGAGCGGGGTGAACGGTGCGGTGAGCCGCAATGAGCGAAGTGAGGAGTTGGGGATTTCTGTCGGCTATCGCAGTGTAGATGGAGTAGATAGAGGAGAAAGCGTAGATAGGCCTGTTAGGCTGGTCGCTTTGCTAGAGCGAGCGCGGAGTAGAGCACTCATTTTTTCAAGATTTCGAACATATGGTATGTAGCATGACCGATTTAAAATATACTATTGATTACTCGCTAACAAACAGCTTCTGCTCACTCTTCTTCCAGGCCTCCAGGGCACATTGCCTTTTCTTTTCATTTTTATATACTTTTTTTCTTGCTTGCTGCATTGTGATGTCTGCAGCAGCAACAAAAACACAACAATACGCTGGATTCAGAAGGTCAGTTTAGATTCAGTTTAAAGTTGGATCTCCAACAGCACAAAAAACTAAAGCAGCGCCACAGCCGCTATCGCCGTTGCCGCTGCCTTGCACCCCCGCTGGTCCCCCTCCCTTATCCTTCGGCATCTCACCGAAGACCGGAGGAAGTGAGGATCCATTATTTTCATAAGTTTTTCTAGTAGATCGAGTCCTTAGAGTTATGGTCTTTTCATGCTAAATTTGTTGGTATTGGAGATTTATCTCCACATCTTCCTCTCTGGCGGCGGTGAAAGGGTCGAGATAGCGACTAGAGGGGGGTGAATAGTCCTTTTTGAAACTTAATCACGTTGGCTAACCGAAACAAGTGCGGAATTAAAACTATCGGTCTAGCCAAGACTACATCCCTCTATATATGTTCACTAGCACCTTGCAAAGATACTAATTATGCAACTAAGGTGCAGGGCTAGTTAGAGCTCTCCTAAACAATTCTAGGAGCAAGGTTACACAAACCTATTCCACTAGTACTTTAAGCAATAAGGGAGCTCCTACACATGCTAGTAAGCAAAAGCACAAAGCTAACTAAGCTCACTAGCAATGCTCAACAACAAGGCAACCAATGCCTAATTAGAGAGCGTAAATACTTAGCTACACAAACTAAGCAATGTGACTAACAAGGTTACTAAAACCAAATTAGCCACGCAAGGGGGCTACTTTTATGCTACACAAGCAAGAAGGTAATTAGCAAGCTACACAAGCTATCTAATTACAAGAGCAACTACACAAGCTTAATATGTATAAAAGTAATTGCAAGCTTGTGTAATGGGGATGCAAACCAATGGGAAGAACAAGGTTGACACGATGATTTTTCTCCCGAGGTTCACGTGTTTGCCAACACGCTAGTCCCCATTGTATCGACCGCTCACTTGGTGGTTCGGTGGCTAATTAGCATCACCCGCTAAGCCCGCACGACGGGTGCCGCAAGAACCTACCCCTTGAGTGAGGGTAGCTCAATGACACGCTTTACTAGAGTTGCTCTTCGCGGCTCCCGCAGGGCGAGCACAATGCCCCTCACAAGCACTTCTCCGGAGTGTCGCACAAGCTTCTTGCAGGCTTTCATGAAGACCACCACCAAGCCATCTAGGAGGTGGCAACCTCCAAGAGTAACAAGCACCACCGGCTTGCAACCCAATCACCTAGTGCCACTCGATGCAACCTCACGATGCAACCGCACTAGAATCACTCACTCACACAATCGGATGATCACTATCAAGTATGTGTGAGATGGAGGGATCCCAAGCACTCTCAAGCATGGACACAAAGCCCCCCAAGGTGCTCAGCACCAGCCATGGCCGAAGGCCACTTCTATTTATAGCCCCAAGGGCTAAACTAGCCGTTACCCCTTCACTGGGCAAAAGTCGGGCCGACCGGACGCTCCGGTCGTGTTTACCGAACGCTGGACCTCAGCGTCCGGTCGCCCGCAGACGGCCACATGTCCTGATTCCAACGGTCACTTAGTTGACCGGACGCTCCGGCTAAAACTGATCGGACACAAAATCCTTAGCGTCCGGTCATTTCCAGTAAGCTCCCCGAGGTGTATTTCTTCGACCGGACGCGTCCGGTCCACCTTGACCAGACACAGACCAGCGTTCGGTGCAATACCCTTGGTACTGTGCAGACCCGTCAGTTTGACCAGACACATACTGCCAGGGTCCGGTGCTTTTAGACCCAGCGTCCGGTCAGTTGACCGACACCAGCGTCTTCGTGATCAACTCATTTTCACTTCTAACTTCTTCATCCTTGCTCCAATGTGCCAACCACAAGAATTTGCATCCGGCGCAATAGAAAATAGGCATTCCATTTTCCTGAAAGCGTCGAATACCACCAAGTGTACACCACCATATGTATGTGTGTTAGCTTTTCACAATCATTTCCCAAAGGATGTTAGCCACTCAACTTGCCACGCCACTCGATCCTAGCGATGATGCAAAGTTAGATCACTCGAGTGGCACTAGATGACCGATATGCAAACAAGTTTGCTCCTCTTGATAGTACGGCCATCTATCCTAAACCTGGTCATATACTTCTCTACACACCTATGACCGATGAAATGAAATGCCCTAGGTTATACCTTTCCCTTGCACATTCCATTCCATCTCCTCCAATGTTGATGCAATACATGCACCAACATGATCAACAATGATATGATCCACTTTATATCATCACGTGATTATATTGGTTCATCGATCTTGACTTTACTTGCTCTTCACCGTTGCCATCGTCCATTGGCGCCAAGTCTTGCCTAAGCTTCACTGCCACACGGTCCATCACTCCAAAGCCTTCGACTTGCCCTTCACGCTTGCCACCGGTCCATCAAGCCAAGTCTTGTCTTGATCTTCTCCACCTTGATCATATGACTCAATGTCATGTCTCATGTGCATTTAAGCTCCTTCATCATCACATGTGTGAGCTTTGCAATATTTCCAAGCCATTTTCACCTTCATGGCATATGTTGCTCACACACATGTACCTATGGACTAATCATCTGTGTATCTCACATAAACACAATTAGTCCACCTAGGTTGTCACTCAATTACCAAAACCAAACAAGGACCTTTCAGGCGGTGAAGAGGAAGGGTGGAATTATTTTCTCCATGGCGGCTCTGTTGGAGCTGAGGGCGGCAACTACGGTGTCATCAACTTCACCGGCTTGATGACATGGAGACCTTTCTTTCTGGACGGCAGCATCAAAGTTGAGATGATATCGTCGCCATGGAATAATTTTCTCTGGTCTCTTCTCCGTTTTGTCATGGTTAGATCTGACCACGATAAAGGACTAGGGAGAATAATTTTCAGATCAGTCTTCCTCATTCTTTGGTGGCAGAAAGAAGAAGAAGAAAGAAGATACCTGAAAGAAAAAGTTTCTCAACTCCACCGACATGAATGTGGGCCGTCGTTCGTTGGGCATATATTCTCATGCCTTTTGCTGAGTGTTTACCTATGCGGTCATCCATAGCGCAAAGTGTCAGTGTTTTGGACCGGTGGGCCCTCAACCAACTAGTGAAAATGTACTGCGTGCTCTCAATTCCAGATGGTGATGCAAAGAGACACAAGGTTTATACTGGTTCAGACAATAGGTGCCCTACGTCCAGTCTGAGAGATCGATCTTGTATTCCTTGCACCGAAGTGCTTGTAGTAGGGGGTTACAAGCAGGGCGAGAGAGGGAGCTAGTCCCAAGTCTCTGCGTGGAGTGGTGTGAGTCACTTGAGATGTTGATCTCAAGCGATGGGGAAGTGTGTGTGTTACAGAGTGTCACTTGCGCGAGTGAGTCTATGCCTGCCTGCGTCTATCCCCTCTCAAAATGGCCCCGGTCTCTCCCTTTTATAGTTGAAGGGGGGACAGGGGTGATACATGGGGTTGCTACGTAGCGTCGTGCGAACAGAGGCGGCATGTTTGAGCCCTGTAGCCTATCACTGTGGCGGCATGGTTGATGGAGTGGTCCTGTCCTTAATGCACTGGTGCAACGCGTCAGTCGCACCTGATCCTATGCAACGTGGGAGCTCCAGTGATAGCTTGACGTAGGGCATGGCGGACGACATGCCGATTACTGTGTGTTGACAGTGTGAAGAGCCGAGGCTCAGTTGGTGCCAAGGCCGAGCCATCGTGGGGGCTCAGCGGGCGTGAATCCTGAGGCTGTCGAGACCCTAAAGTGGATTGCCGAAGCTTGGAGGGAGCAGTTGGTCTTGTACGTCGATTTCAAGGCTACAGCGACCCGGACTTGACTCCCCACGTCGCGTTGTTGCTAGAGCAGGGGTTTAGGTAGCATAGTGCAGTGCGGGCGTCAGTCGTGGGCATAGTACCAAGCACAGCGGTCGGTACCCCCTGCCCCATCCCGTCCTAGATGGCCTGGTGTTGATGCGACTTCCCATCTCATCAGCCACTCCATTGTGTCAAGCCATTATCCGGCTGACATCGCGGGAGTGATTGGTCGCGTTAGTTGGACATGACGTTTTGTCAGGGAAATCGGTCGAGGTAGAGGCAACGGGGCTGTTGCTGAGCCGGCCTCGAGCAGGACGAAGAATTGATACCGCGTCCAAGGCCTTATGTGCGGGGCCTCGAGCGAGACAGAGAATTGATGCCCCATCCGAGGCCTTACGCGCGGGGCCTCGAGCGAGACGAAGAATCGATGCCCCGTCTGAGGCCTTATGCGCGGGGCCTCGATCGAGATGGAGAATCGATGCCCTGTCTGAGGCCTTACGTGCGGGGCCTCGAGCGAGATGGAGAATCAGTTCCCTGACCGAGGCCTTTCGTGCGAGGCCTTGAGCGAGGCGGAGAGTCGATAGGCCGTCCGAGGCCTTTCGTGCGAGGCCTCGAGCGAGGCGGAGAGTCGGTAGGCCGTCCGAGACCTTTCGTGCGAGGCCTCGAGCGAGGCGGAGAGTCGGTAGCCTCAGACAAGGCTAGGGATTAGCCAATAGTTGTGTCTTAGCTTTGATTTTGACAGGGTCTAAGCGATTTTTTTGGTTTTCGCTTAGGGGACCCCTTTTTATGGTACCCAATAGTAGCCCCCGAGCCTCAGGGAGAGTGTGAGCACTCTCCCTAAGGTTTTGACGAGACTCGGCTCATGGCAGCTCCTGGCAGGATGGTGTTTCGTACTCGAGGCCTCGGTGGGTGCGCGCGAGCGCACCCGCCAGGTGTAGCCCCTGAGGCCCTAGAGGAGTGGATTTATTCCTCTAGGGGCTTTTCTCACGTCATGCGAGGGGTTTCATTGCATTTGCCGAGACCCTAAACATGAGTTCGGGTCGCTGGGGTCTTCGGCTTGGTTGTAGGAAGGGCCCCTGAGCCTCTACGCGGAGCAAGAGGGCGATCAGGAGTTTCCTTGTTCTTTTTATGCGACCCTCACGCATCCTTTTCATTCGAAAGGAGGGGTGGAGGATGCCAGGCTACCCTCGATGGGCGCGAGCAGTGACACCTCCGATGAGCTGTTATTGGGTAAGTCCGAGTGGAGGCCCGTGCCCCATTCAATAGGGGTCGGCTAGCAGTCCAGAGACGCACTCCAAAAGTACCAGAGGGCTTCTCTAGTGGGTCCTAGGGCCGTTTGATTGGCCCTAGGGGCTCGACGCCTCCCTACAGTGGGATCCCATTCGGAGACCTCCCTGTCGGTCTCGGACATGACTTAGGGCATCCCAAGCATTTGCTTGCTTGGGCCTTGGCCATGTATGGGCTTGCCCATAGTCATCCTTAACTCTGTTTGTCTTGGGGAGGCTGTCAAAACCTTTGGGGCCCAGCCTTCAAACCCCTAGACTGTAACGGGCTTGGTGTCCTTTATTGCGTTTTTCCGAGCCTTTGAGTGCGAGCTTGGGTTGCTTGTCTTCATCTTAGGTGCAGGAGCCCCCAAGCCTCCGCACGGAGCGAGAGGGCGGTCAGGAGTTCCCCTATCTTTTTGTGCGACCCTCGTGCCTCCTTTTCGTTTGGAAGGAGGGGTTGTTTACTGAGCCCTCGGGTGCGAGCCTAGGTCGCTGGGTCTCGACATGATTGCAGGAAGAGCCCCCGAGTCTCCGCATGGAGCGAGAGGGCGATCAGGAGTTCCCCTGGCTTTTTGTGTGACCCTCACGCATCCTTTTCGTTCGGAAGGAGGGGTTGTTTGCCGAGCCCTCGAGTGTGAGCCTAGGTCGCTGGGTCTCGGCAAGGTTGTAGGAAGAGCCCCCGAGCCTCTGCACGGAGTGAGAGGGCGATCAGGAGTTCCCCTGGCTTTTTGTGCGACCCTCGCGTATCCTTTTTGTTCAGAAGGAGGGGTTGTTTGCTGAGCCCTCGGGTGCGAGCCTGGGTCGCTGGGTCTCGGTAAGGTTGCAGGAAGAGCCCCCAAGCCTCTACACGGAGCGAGAGGGTGATTAGGAGTTCCCCTGGCTTTTTGTGCGACCCTCACGCATCCTTTTCATTTGGAAGGAGGGGTGGAATATGCCAGGCTACCCTCGGTGGGCGCGAGCGATGACACTTCTAGTGAGTTGTTATTGGGTAAGTCTAAGTGAAGGCACGTGCCCCGTTCGATAAGGGTCAGCTAGTGGTCCAGAGACGCACTCCAAAAGTACCAAAGGGCTTCTCTAGTGGGTCCCAGGGCCGTTCGATGGGCCCCGGGGGCTCGGCGCCTCCCTGCGATGGGATCCCATTCGGAGAATTCCCTACCGGTCTTGGACATGACTTAGGGCATCCCGAGCGTTTGCTTGCTCAGGCCTCAGCCATGTACGGGCTCGCCCATAGTTGTCCCTGACTCTGTTGCCCTAGGGCGACTGTCGAGACCCTTGGGGGCCTAGCCTTCGAACCCCTAGACTATAATGGGCTCGGTGCCTAGTTCCTTCATCTGAAAGGAATTAGGTGGGGGATATTCCCCTCCCGCCGGCTGACAACAATAGGTGCGCCTTTTGAGGTGGTTTTCTCGGGGAGGTGGAATGGCGTCTGCCACTACTGCGGTCGGACGCGACGCTGTGTCAGCGGATGGGACATAACTGTTCATGCGATTAATAAGGAAACAGTGGGCACATGGGCAGTAAAATCGGATCTGGATTAACTATATCAGATTTGAGGGAAACTTCCCCAATTTCATCGCCCATCTGCTTTGCCCCCTTCCTACATAAATACGCAGCGAGCCTCGCCCCTCCCCTCCTTACCTTGCCTGCATTCGCCTTTGCTGCCCTCGAGCCGTTGCTAGGAACAGAGAGCGTCGGGGAGAAGAAGGGAGAAGGGCGAGAGAGCAAGAGAGAGGAGGAGAGGCAGAGCGAGGTTTACCACCGTAGCCGCATTCCCCACCGCGCAATGGCCGGTGGACCTGTTATCCTCCCGGTGGATCTTTGGGGTCCGTCCAACATGTCCGTGGAGACGCTGCAGTCGCTCGTCGTCGACGGCATTCTCTGCCCAGTTACCGACCCCAATAGGCCAGAGTGGATTTCTCCGTCGGGTGAGCCGGAGCCGAGGCCACGCAACGGGTACATTGTGAGCTTCGTGTCTTTTCACGAGCGTGGTCTCGGCCTCTCGGTGGACCGGTTCATGTGGGCGCTCCCGCATTACTATGGCGTGGAGCTTCACAACTTCAACCCCAACTCCATCGTGTAGGCGGCCATCTTCGTCGCCGTCTATGAAGGGTACTTGGGCATTGCCCCCCATTGGGAGCTGTGGCTCCACCTCTTTTGGGCGGGGCATACCACCAAGCTGGCGAGCACGACGAGCACGAGGAAGGCGATGAGGGCCGACGGCTGCACTCTCCAAGTGTGCCAAGACCGGCAGCACCTTTACATCCTAGCCCAGCTCGCATCATCTAATCACCGCTGGTACACCAGCTGGTTCTACCTCCTCAACAACGACGGCGGACTTCCCCCCTACACCGGGCGGATCGTGGAGAGCCAGCCAAAGAAGTGGAGGTACGGCGTCCTGCTGGCCGACCAGCCCAAGCTACAGCCGCTCCTGGAGGGGCTGGAGAGGCTACGCAGCCATAGCCTCACGACAGCTGTGGTCATGGCGGCCTTCCACCACCGGAGGGTGCTTCCGCTGATGGCTCGGTGGTGGCGCATGTTTGACATGAGACCAGATGAGCCGATCGAGGGCATCCGAATGTCCGCCGTCGCCCTCTCCGATGAGGAGATTCTACGGCGGGTAAGGGAGATGGTGGAGGGGTGGCTGAAGAGCAGTGGTCTGACCCCTATCATGATGCGCCCATCACGGGGGTACCTCTCTCTGGTGAGTCATGCGCTGCTACAGCCCCCGAGGCCTCCTCGTTTCTCACCGTATTCTGATCCCTTATTTGTGTTCGCCATCCCCGCAGGGGATGAGGGACGTGCGAGCCTCCCCGCTGCCCGTTCTCAAGGACGTAGAGCGGCGAGCGGTGAACCACGCGCTCGCCGAGACGCAGAAGAGGCGGAAGGACGCCAAGGAGGCAAAGCGCAAGAGGAAGATCCTTGAGCGCGAGGAGCTGGAGAAGCGCCGCCGGCAGTAGAGGCAGGACGGTCTCCCGGTGGAGGTGTCTCTGTCGCTGTCACTGTTGATGGACTCTTCGGGCGAAGGTGACAAGAGCGAGGTGGGGCGGGGTCCCTTGGACCATCTCCCTGATGTTAGGGGGACAGCGCTCGGGGTGTCAGCGAGCAGCCCAACACTTCTAGGAAGAGGAGGAGGTGCCTCGGGGCCGGTGATTGCTCGCCCCAAGGCCAAGGCCGAAATGCCCGAGGCACGGGCGTTAGGGAAGCGTGCCATCAGCCCGGTGGGCTCGACTGTGGAGGTGGAGCAGGCGGTGGTAGGGGCAATGCAACTACCCTCGCAGAGGGTCGAGGGGGCGACGGAGTCCAACAAGGACCGACCGGCACCAGCGGATACAGAGGTCGTGCCACCACCGCCGCCACCACCGTTGTAGAGGAGGGACACAGTGACGAAGCTGTTGTGTCCCCGTTCAAGGTGAGTGTTTTTTTTCAGCGGAGTTGGCAGCATCTCCTATTCGTTCCTTGGTCGTATGCTGACCTTGTCGGAGTTTTGTTTTCAGCCAAAAGTGTTAGGCGGAAGTGCCCACCCTGGTGCCACATAAGGCGCTCAAGGTGAGCACTAGCTCCACCACCCAATGGGTGGTGGAGGCGCAAGCTGCCATACAACGTGGCGCGGCGATGGCGAGGACCAACCCGAAGGAGCCGGTCACTCAGGGGGAGGCTACCGAGGCGGCCACGAGGCAAGCAGGAGAGGAGGAACCTATGCCCCGTGGGGCCAAGGCCCGCGAGTCAGATGGGGCCAAAGTGCCCTCAGTTGCCAAGGCCACCGAGGGTGAGGCCGAGGCCCCCTAGACTTCCGAGGCTAAGGCGATGGAGGCCGGGGCACCCAGGACCACCGAGGCCGAAGTGGCGGGGACTAGAGCCCCCGAGACCACCGAGGCTAGGGTGGCGGCGGCCGGCGTGAGCGTGGTGAAGCCAGCGGCCTAGGAAGTGGAGATGGAGGCGGGGCAAGCTTCAATACCTCCGCCAGTCCAAGGCTCGCCGCCATTGCAGGAGAGCGCCCGAGAAGTGGAGGTCCATTCGATTTCCTCCGATGATACTTCCTGGGCGAAGGAGGTGGCCGATGCTGAGGCGGCGGGTATCATGGAGCAGCCGGCTCTGACCTCTGGCAAGGGAAGCTTGGCCCTCGTGCGAGTACAACCCGAGCCCTGCGGGTGGGATCACCCACGTGTCTTGTGGCGGAGCCGGGATGACCCTAAGGGGGAGCCTCTGTTCGCCCTCGAGGATGCGGCCGAGGGGGGCGCTAGGACACCTTCGAGCAATACCACCGTCTAGCAGAGCGGTCACTGCGGACAGCGCTGTCTATCATGGCCAACGATCTGCCTAGGGTCACCCAGGTTTGCGCCTTCTTTTCTCGTGCGGTGCTAGTCTTTTTCTGAGTTTTGTCGCAGTGCATGACCCCTGTTTTGCCTATCAGGAGCTCGAGGCCCGGTCTCTTAGGAAGTCGTTGTTCCTCCAGTGGGAGAGAGACATCTGGGACCAGCTTCGGCAGCAGAAGGACCTGCTCGCCAATGCCAACGAGCTTCTATCGGCGCAAAGCGCAGAAGTGGAGGACCTTCGCCTTCGCTGTGCTGATATGAAGGCCGAGGCGGCCATGGCTCGGGAGCAGGCCACCCCTTTGGCGGCGCGGATCAAGGAGTTAGAGGAGGAGCTAACCCAGGCGGTCGGCGATCGGGACACCTTCAGGTCCCGGGCTGAAGAAGCGATGGTCTCTGCCAAAGCCCTTGCTGGGTAGCTAGGGGCGGAGTAGGGTGTGCACCTACTGACAAAAGGCGCCCTGGCAGAGGCCCTCAAGGGGGCCAAGGCATCCCGGACCGAGGCTCTAGTCTAGAAAGGAAAGGCCAATGGTGAGTCCCATTCCCTTCGTTTTACTTGTTTTTCTTGTGTTCAACCCCTAACTCCCTGGTATGATGCAGAGCTGGAGACAGAGGCTTCCAGAGTGGCCGAGGCTTCTCGGGTCGAGGTCTAGAGCTGGAAGGAGAAAGCTAAAGCCTCTCGGGTCGAGGTCCAGCACTGGAAAGAGAAAGCCGAGGGTGAGTCTCATAGGGCTTCGCCCCTGTTTGGCTTATCTTCTTTTGCACTTAACCCCATCCTACTTGTTTTGGCGCAGGGTTGGAGAAGGAGGTCTCCCAGGCAGCTGAGGCCTCTGTCGCAGTGCAGGCAGTGCTCGAGGCCGAGATCGGGGAGCACGATGCGTTGCAGAGCGCCGCCCGTACTGTTTGTGAGGCCCTAGAGGTTGAGGGGGTCGAGTCGGGCAGCTCCCTTAGGAGCCGCTTGACCGTGCTGAGCGGCCAGGTGCGCGAGAGACTCTGGGGAGCGCTGCACATGGGCGTCAAGCGTGCCCTGGCCATCGTCTCCTCGCACTACACCGGCGTCGACCTCGAGGCCGTTAGTGACGGCTACGTCTTGGCTGAGGACAACGAGGAGGCCAATGAGGAGGTCATGAAGCTGATGCAGGCAGCTGAGGGCCCCAGCACGGTGCTGGCTAAGCTATTCGAAGAGGAGGTGGTTCCTCCCACATCGTTCGCCGACGTAGGAAACCCTAAACCTTGACCTAGGCCAAAGGGGCCATGTAAATAAATTAAGATTATTGTCGTGATGTTTGTGGCCGTCGAGGCCCTTTTTTAAAGTACTTATGCGCCTACGCTTTCTAATTGTTTTTACAATATTTCCGAGCCTCTGCCCTCTGTCTCATTTCTAAACATATCTCTTGTAAAAACATCCTCGGAGCCTAAGTTGCCCCACGGGCAAAAGGTGGTGAGGGAGTGCCGTAGCCTAGAGGCATAGGCCATCTCGCGACTCGGCCGGCCTTTTGGCCCTGAGACAGGCTTTTGGTCCTTAGGTCTTTTACAATCGATTTGACAGAGCGTGTTAGAGAGTTTGGCGTAGAATTTTTTTTTGAAAACGACTAAAAAATGGTGCGTGGGACTTAGGGGGGAATCCCCCTTTCTAGCCCCCAAGGGAGGCTTGGTTCTATAGAGGTAGAGCCGTGTTTCCCTTATGGTGTTATCGTAACGCTGAGGCCCACGATGGGCTCGGGGGATTTCTAAAAAATTAGAACAATTAAAGAACGCTTCTTTATTGTATTTCGAGAAACAATGTATACAATGCTTGGAAATTTAAGGGTAAAAGCGATGTAGCTATTCTATGTTCCAAGCGTTGGTGAGGATTTCGCCCTTTTCATTGGCTAGCTTGTAGGTCCTGGGCTTCAGCAATTGGGCGACGATGTATGGCCCTTCCCATGGCGGGGTCAGCTTGTGGCGGCCCTTGTTGCTCTGCCTCAGTCTTAACATAAGGTCGCCCACCTTCAGGTCTCAGCTTCGAATGTGCCAGGCTTGATAGTGTCGTAGGGCTTGCTGGTACTTGGCCGAATGTAGTAGCACAACGTCTCGGGCTTCCTCTAGTTGGTCGAGGGCGTCCTCACGGGCAGTGCGGTTGCTTTGCTCGTTGTAGGCCTACAGCCTCGGGGAATCGTACTCTAAGTTAGTGGGGAGGATGGCCTTGGCTCCATATACCAGGAAGAATGGTGTAAACCCCGTGGCTCGGCTCGGGGTGTTCCTCAGGCTCTAGATGACCGATGGGAGTTCGGCAAGCCATTTCTTACCAAATTTCTTCAACCGGTTGTATATTCTTGGCTTGAGGCCTTGTAGGATCATGCCGTTGGCACGCTCTACTTGGGCGTTTGTCCTGGGATGTCCTACGGCCGACCAAGCCACATGGATGTGGTGGTCATCGTAGAACATCAGGAACTTGTGGCTAGTGAATTGTGTCCCGTTGTCAGTGATAATGGTGTTTGGGACGCCGAACCTGTGGATGATATCAGTGAAGAACAGCACTGCCTGCTCGGACTTGATTCGATTGATTGGGTGAGCCTCGATCCACTTGGAGACCTTATCGATTGCTACCAGCAAATGGGTGTAGCCCCCAGGGGCCTTCTATAGAGGCCCAACCATGTCGAGCCCCCACACGGTGAACGGCCATGTGATGGGGATGGTTTGGAGGGCTTGGGCTGGGAGATGCGTCTGCCGTGCGTAGTACTGGCATCCCTCGTAGGAGCGTACAAGCTTGGTGGCGTTAGCAACAGCCGTTGGCCAGTAGAACCCTTGGCAGAAAGCGTTTCCGACGAGCGTCCAAGGCGCTACATGGTGCCCGCAGGCTCCCACGTGCAAGTCCCAAAGTAGGGCTTGACCTGCCTCGGTGGTGATGCATCGTTGGAGGACGCTAGATGGGCTTCGCCTGTACAACTCGTCGTTGCTGAGGACGTAAGTCTTGGCTCGCCGAGCAAGCCATCAAGCTTCGGTCCTATCTACGGGAAGCTCTCCTCGGACGAGGCAATCAAGGAATGGGACTCACCAGTCTATGCCCTTGTTGGCCTCAGGAGGCTCCGCGTTGACTTCCATGACCTCAGGCTCGGCCGAAGGAGTCTCGATGATAGAGGGGGCCTCGAGCCCTATGGTGGGCTCGACTAGTGGGCCCTCTTCTGCTATCGAGGCGTAGTCGATGGAAGGCTTGTGGAGATCTCTGGCGAAGATGTTTGGGGGGACCGGGGCCCATGCCGACGCCATCTTTGCCAGTTCATCTGTGGCTTCGTTAAATTTCCACGCGATGTGGTTGAGTTCGAGACCATCAAACTTGTCTTCAAGGTGACGTACCAACTTGCAGTATGCCTCCATTTTGGGGTCATGGCAGTTCGACTCCTTCATCACTTGATCGACAATGAGCTACGAATTGCCCTGTATGTCGAGACCCCGTACTCCAAGTTCGATGGTGATCTGCAAGCCGTTGTCGAGGGATTCGTACTTGGCTGCGTTGTTGGAGGCGGTGAAGTGGAGCCGAATCATGTAGCGCATGTGCACTTCGAGGGGTGAGATGAAGAGCAGACCCGCGCCTACCCCGGTCTTCATCAGGGACCCGTCGAAGTACATGGCCCAGCATTCCGCTTGGACTTGAGCAGGTAGCAGTTGGGTGTCAGTCCACTCAGCCACAAAATCGGCCAAGACCTGAGATTTGATTGCTTTCTGAGGCACAAAAGACAGGGCTTTCCCCATGAGTTCGACAGCCCACTTGGCTATCCTACCCGAGGCCTCCCGGTTATGGATTATCTCTCCTAGGGGAAAAGACGACACCACGGTCACCGGGTGAGACTCAAAGTAGTGACGTAGCTTGCGTCGAGCCAAGACTATGGTGTAGATCAGCTTCTAGATGTGGGGGGTAGCGTGTCTTAGTCTTAGAGAGCACTTCGCTGATGAAGTAAATAGGTCGTTGGACGGGTAGGGCACACCCCTCTTCCTGCCTCTCGACCACCATGGCCGCGCTGGCCACTTGGGTCATTGAGGCGATGTAGAGTAAGAGGGCCTCGCCCTTGGCCGGCGGTACCAGGATGGGAGGATTGGTGAGTAATGCCTTGAGCTTGGCGAGGGCTTCTTCGGCTTTGGGGGTCCAAGAAAAGCGTTCTGATTTCCTCAAGAGGCAGTACAGAGGCAAGCCTTTTTCGCCAAGGCATGAGATGAAGCGGCTTAGGGCCGCAAGGCATCCCATAACCCTCTGTACTCCCTTGAGGTCTTGGATTGGTCCCATGTTGGTCACGGCCGAGACCTTCTCTGGGTTGGCCTCGATGCCGTGCTCCGAGACTATGAATCCCAAGAGCATGCCTCAGGGGACCCCGAAGACACACTTCTCGGGGTTGAGCTTGATGCCCTTTTCTCTGAGGCATCTGAAGGCTATTTCCAAGTAGCCGATGAGATCACTGGCCTTCCTAGACATGACCATGATGTCGTCCATGTAGGCCTCGATGGTTCGCCCGATGTGCTTGCCAAAGACGTGGGTCATGCACCGCTGGTATGTGGCCCCTGTGTTTCTGAGGACGAACAGCATAGTCGCATAGTAGTACATGCCGAATGGTGTGATGAAAGAAGTCACGAGCTGGTCGGACTCTTTCATCTTGATTTGATGGTAACCGGAATACGCATCAAGGAAAGATAGGGTTTCACATCCCGCAGTGGAATCGATGATTTGGTCGATTCGATGTAATGGGAAAGGGACTTTTGGACATGCTTTATTCAAACCAGTGTAGTCCATGCACATTCTCCACTTCCCATTTTTCTTCTTAACTAATACAGGATTAGCTAACCACTCCGGATGAGATACTTCCTTGATGAACCCGGCCGCCAAAAGCTTCTGCACCTCCTCGCCGATGGCCCTACGCTTTTCCTCATCGAATCGGCGCAGGCGCTGCTTCACCGGTTTGGAGCCGGCCCGAATGTCCAAGGCATGCTCGGCGACCTCCCTCGGTATGCCCGATATGTCCGAGGGACTCCACGCGAATACATCGGCATTCACGCGAAGAAAGTCGACGAGCACTGCTTCCTATTTGATATCGAGGGTGGCGCTGATCCTCAACACCCAGTCGTCGGAGCCATTGGGGTCGACCGGGATGAGCTTGACGGCCTCCGTGGGCTTGAAAGTCTCGGCGCGATGCTTGGAGTCAGGCGCCTCGCTACCAAGTTGGTCGAGGTTGATGATGAGGGTCTCGGCCTCTATGAGAGCCTCGGCGTACTCGATGCACTCGACATCGTAGTCGTATGCATGCTCGTATGTGGACTCGACAGTGATGATGCCATTGGGGCCCGGCATCTTGAGCTTGAGGTAGGTGTAGTTGGGGACCGCCATGAACTTAGCGTAGCATGGCCGCCCCAGGATGGCGTGGTAGGTTCCCTTGAACCCAACCACCTTGAAGGTGAGGACCTCCTTATGGTAGTTGGAGGGAGTACCAAAGCAAACGGGCAGGTCAATGCACCTGAGGGGCCGCGTGCATTTCCCTGGCACAATGCCATGGAAAGGCGTGGCATCACCCTAGAGCTGTGACTGGTCGAGCTCCAGGAGCTCTAGGGTATTGGCGTAGAGGATGTTAAGACCCCTGCCTCTGTTCATCAACACCTTAGTGAGCCGAGTGTTGCCGATGATGGGGTCGATGACAAGTGGGTACTGCCCAAGGTTTGGGACATAATCGGGGTGGTCATCCTGATCAAGGTGATCGCCTCTCGAGACCAGTTAAGGTACCGGGGAGCGGCCACCTTCACCAAGAAGACCTCCCGGCGCTCCCCCTTTCGTTGGCGTGCCATGAGGCACGCTGAAGGCCCGCCGAAGATCATGAAGGCATTGTGTACCTCGAGGAACCCATCGTCCTTGTCGTCATCCCTGTCATCGGTGCCCCTCTTCTTAGCATCATCGTCAGGGAGCCCAAGCCTAGCATAGTAACACCGAAGCATGGTGCACTCCTCGAGGGTGTGCTTCACCGGGTCCTGGTGGTAAGGGTAGGGTTTCTTAAGCATATCATCGAAGAGCCCGGGGCCTCTGGGACCTCAGGGATTCTTACGCTCTGCGGCCGTGACTAGGCCAGCCTCGAGGCCTTTTTGCTTCCCCTGGCGACCCTTCTTCTTTTGCTTGGAGAGGTGGGGAGCCGAGGCCTCGAGGGCCTCGTCCCTCCGCTTCCCCTTGGCGTCGTTGTCGGGGAAGATGGCCCTGTCGGCCTCTTTGCCCGAGGCGAAGTTGGTGGCAATGTTAAGGAGCGTGGCCACCGAGGTCGGCATGTTCCGACCTAACTCTCGGACTAGGTCTCGGCAGGTGGTGCCGGAGAGGAAAGCCTGGACAATTTCCGAGTCGCCGACGCTTAGCAACTCGGTGCATTTCTTGGAGAAGCGTCAGATGAAATCTCGGAGAGACTCATTCGGTCCCTAGCGACAATTCTTGAGGTCCCAGGAGTTCCCAGGGTGCACGTATGTGCCCTGAAAATTCCCGACGAAGACCCTTACCAAGTCACGCCAGTTGTGGATTTGGAAGGGAGGGAGGTGTTCGAGCTAGGCTCACGCCGAGTCTGACAGGAACAACGGGAGGTTATGGATGATGAGCAGGTCATCGTCTGCACCGCCTCGCTGATAAGCCAGGCAGTAATCGACCAGCCAAAGTTTGGGATTGGTCTCACCGCTGTATTTCATGAGGTCGGCCGGTTACCGAAACTGGGTTGGGAAATGAGCAGCGCGGATAGCTCTGCTAAAGACTCAAGGGCCAGGCGGCTCAGGAGAAGGACTACGGTCCTCCCCACTATCATAGCAGCCACCCCGATGCGGATGGTAGCCCCAGGTGGGCCCCTCATTGTCGTGGCACCGTCGCCTGCTGACCACATCGTGGTTGCCTTGGGCCTCGTGTCGGTCGCCGAGGCGGTCATGCACCGAGGGGACCCTATTGGCTGTTGGTGCCCGAGCGGGCTCAGGACGAACCAAGGCCTCCCTATCCTATCGAGGCAGTGCCGTGAGAAGTTTCGAGGTGTCTCCGCGCCGTCGAGAGGCGGAACTTTCGGCCTGCCGCACCGCGGCAGTCTCAAGGAGCTCTCAGAGCTCACCGTGAGCCCATCGCCCCTCCATGGTAGAGGGCTCAGGCATTGTTCGGAGCAGCATCGCTACCGTCGTGACATTCTGGCTAGCGCGATAGAAGATAGGGGGTTGATCGTCCCCTTCGTCGTTGTTGATGCGGCGGTGGACGTCGCGGGCCCTTCGCCGGGCTACTCCGCCGTCACCGCGACCTCGCTGCTCTTGCTCGAGAGTGTCTCGGAGCTGCTGTAGCAGAAGTCGGTCTTGTTCGACCTTGGCCTAAAGCTCGCGGAGCTGCTCTAGGTCCGGGCGTTGAAGTTGCTCGGGGGCAAGGTTCTTGTTCCGCGCTGCTCGAGGCTCGATGCGTGGTCATGCGGTGCCGCTCGCCCCCTCATGGGGCGGGGAGCGAGAACCTGCCCCTTCATCCTCATCACCCGCGCTTGGCATCCCAAGCTCGACGTGGAAGCACTCACGAGTGGGGTCGTAAGCGCCTTCGTCATCAGAGTCGAGTAGCTGAAGCAGTAGTTGCTCGTGGCCAGGAAGCGACACATGGCTTCAGGGTCATGGAGCCTAGAGAAGTCTGCTCCGGCCCATGCCTCATCCTCCTCCAAGGAGTCAGCATGGGTGTGGGTCGAGGTCATGGCATCGAGGTCGAGGGCGAAGCATTGGTGGCGTCCTGAGGGTTCTGTGTGAGCAGAAGCGTAGGCGGAAGCATAGGTGGCGGCGGCATTCCTTAACCCGAAGGGGTACAGGGATGGTGCCATCGTCGGGCTTTGCTCCGCCAGAGTCGACTCCTCAGGAGGTAGCAGGGCAGAGCTTGATGATGGGGCGTCGCTGTGCACCACCAGCGCCTTTCCCCTATCCAGGCTCAGGCTAGATAGGTCCCCAACCAGGGACCTTATGCCAATAGCTGGGCAGGGGATACCGGTAGAGCGCGGCGCGTCACCCTAAGCTTGCACGGGGTCAGGGTGGTCCCACCCGCACCGTACTTAGCGAGCGTGATAAGAGCGGCGGCCTGGGCGTCGCCTGCGCCTAGGCTACTGGGGCATGACGTCGTCATCGGTCGGTGGGACTTTGGGTGAGAGGAGTACCATATCGTACTCATATCCTAGAGACATGAACTCTAGGCTCCCAAACCAGATTATCGTGCCGAGACGCAGTGGTCGCACGGGGTCTGCCATCCGGAACTTGTCGGGATGACGAAGATGACACGCAGTAGCCCCTATATGGTGCGCCAACTATCGGTGTTTTGGACCGGCGGGCCCTCAACCAACTAGTGAAAATGTACTGCGTGCTCCTAATTCCGGATGGTGATGCAAAGAGACATAAGGTTTATACTGGTTCAGGCAATAGGTGCCCTACGTCCAGTCTAAGAGATTGATCTTGTATTCCTTGTACCAAAGTGCTTGTAGTAGGGGGTTACAAGCAGGGCGAGAGAGGGAGCTAGTCCTAGGTCTCTGCATGGAGCGGTGTGAGTCGCTTGAGATGTTGATCTCAGGCGACGGGGAAGCGTGTGTGTTACAGAGTGTCGCTTGCGCGAGTGAGTGAGTCTGTGCCTGCCTGCGTCTATCCCCTCTAAAAATGGCTCCGGTCTATCCCTTTTATAGTTGAAGGGGGGACAGGGGTGATACATGGGGTTGCTACGTAGCGTCGTGCGAACAGAGATGGCATGTCTGAGCCCTGTAGCCTGTCACTATGGTGGCATGGTTGACGGAGTGGTCCTGTCCTTAATGCACTGGTGCAATGCGCTGGTCACACCCGATCCTGTGTGACGTGGGAGCTCCAGTGATAGCTTGACGTAGGGCATAGCGGATAACGTGCCGGTTACTGTGCGTTGACAGTGTGAAGAGCCGAGGCTCAGTTGGTGCCGAGGCTGAGCCATCGTGGGGGCTCAGCAGGCACAAATCCCAAGGCTGCTGAGACCCTGAAGTGGATTGCCGAAGCTTGGAGGGAGCAGTTGGTCCTGTACGCCGATTCCGAGGCTACAGCAACCCGAACTTGACTCCCCACGTCGCGTTGTTCCTGGAGCAGGGGTTTAGGTAGCATAGTGCAGTGCGGGCGTCAGTCGTGGGCACAGTACCGAGCACAACGGTTGGTAACCCCTGCCCCATCCCGTCCTAGACGGCCTGGTGTTGATGCGACTTCCCGTCTCGTCGGTCACTCCGTTGTGTCGAGCCGTCGTCCGGCTGACATCGCGGGAGTGATTGGTCGCGTCAGTTGGACGTGACGTTTTGTTAGGGAAATCGGTTGAGACGGAGGCGACGGGGCTGTTGCCGAGCCAGCCTCGAGCGGGACGGAGAATTGATACCGCGTCTGAGGCCTTACGCGCGGGGCCTCGAGCGAGACGGAGAATCGATGCCCCGTTCGAGGCCTTACGCGCGGGGCCTCGAGCGAGACGGAGAATCGATGCCCCGTCCGAGGCCTTACGCGCGGGGCCTCGAGCGAGACGAAGAATCGATGCCCCGTCCGAGGCCTTACGCGCGGGGCCTCGAGCGAGACGGAGAATCGGTTCCCTGACTGAGGCCTTTTGTGCGAGGCCTCGAGCGAGGCGGAGAGTCGGTAGGCCATCCGAGGCCTTTCGTGCGAGGCCTCGAGCGAGACGGAGAGTCGGTAGGCCGTCCGAGGCCTTTCGTGCGAGGCTTCGAGCGAGGCGGAGAGTCGGTAGCCTCGGACAAGGCCAGGGATTAGCCAATAGTTGTGTCTTAGCTTTGATTTTGATAGGGTATAAGCGATTTTTTTGGTTTTCGCTTAAGGGACCTCTTTTTATGGTACCCGACACAAAGTGTCGTATATGTTTGGTTTTGAGATCTGGAGCTATTCACAGTATGGGTATAATTTAGATGAAAATCAGTTTCTAAATAGTTATGTAATCTATATAATTTGAGTCTGTCTACCCAACAACCATATGTTTTATGCAGTTTCAACACATGAATTTTTTTACACCATAGAATTAAAATCCAACAGCTACCTCCAGCTTTTTTCTACCTCCACAAATCATAAGATCACAGATCCACATATCACAAAAAATAATTTTTTTCTATGCAAGGACAAGAGAACAAATCGGTTTTTTTCCACTAAAACATGAACAGGAAGCGGTGCTCCCGCTCCGATCCGGAACAACTCGGCAACGCGTCTTCGTGCGAGGAGCCGAGCGGTGGGTCGTGACTCGCGCGTGCTCGTGCAAGCACAGATGCAACGCGTGCGACCGGGCATCTTCTTGCGTACAGCCTTCTGTAGTTTCGCGTTCGAGCGTGCAAGAGCCAAGAATTCATATGTTTTTTCCACTAAAAAAATTCATATGTTTTTTTCACTAAAACACATATGTGTTGTATAGCATTTCTGTATAATTTTTCTTTGGTCGAAAGAAAAATATGCTGGATTCACACACACGGACGGGGGTCCCACAGACGGACACATGCGACATGCCATCCACAACACGGTTTCCCAGTGTGCCGCTGCTGCATAGTCGCCTATAGGCTATAGCTATAGCTGCGGGTGCCGGGTGCGCGTGCGCATTCCACTACACTACTTCACGTCCGCACTTCTTCCTCTCAAACCAGCTCTCCGTAAACCCGCACGCAACCATCCCAAACCCCCCGCCGCGGCCCGCGGAGGCGGAGGCGAGGCGGGAACCCTAGCGACCTATACGAACCCCGACCGTCGTCGCCGGCGGCGGCCATGGAGGCACCCTTCGATTTCAAGATGAGAACCATTCTCTGCCTGAACCGCAACCTTCCGTACGGCACCACCGGGCCGGACATGGACTTCTTCGAAGCCGCGTTCGAGGGCGACCTCCCCCGCCTCAGGGGTAAGCCGATCGCCGACATCCCGACCTGGAATCGATCTCCGTTGCGCGCCGCCGATGCGTCGGCCGCTGTCCCCCGGCCACGCTTGTTTCGCCTTGCATTTTGCGCTGGGGTTTTGGAAGGGGTTCCGCTTTGGCCTTGCTTCGCGGGGAGCGCGGCTACTGTATAGTACTAGTATACTAGTATTTGTTTGGTCTAACTGCTGTTCACGGATTCATTTTGTGATCGGATTGAAGAGATGGCGAGCGGCAAGGACGCGGAAGAGAAAGCGCTGCTGGCGGACGTGTGCTTTGACGGCCTGGGCCCGCTCCAGGTGGCGGCGCGCATGGGGAGGCTGGACGTCGTCAGGTACCTGGTGGAGGACCTCGGCTTCGACGTCAACCACGGAAGCGCCGGGTTTGGTATGTGCGCGCTTCCTTTCTCTGCGTTAAGATTTTGCTCCTCTGATGCATCGATGAGCCTCTGATTTTGCAAGTTCATCATAATTATCTACTTGTTCCATTATTAGAGATCCATTAACTCTGAAATGCTAGGTTCATTAAATTCGTGCCATTAAATCCGTGGACTACTGGTTGACGTGGCTTGCTATCATTGATATTTTGCATCCTTTGTTGCCAATTGTCAAGGGTATTTATGAACTCTGCTTTGTTGGCTTCTAGCTAACTTGGCTTTTCACTAAACATCATATTTGCAGCTAGATGACTATGTGTTTATTACCCTGTGCAAGTATCCTTTGTACATCACGTGCTCTATAGTTGGGATATGCCGACTTGGTAGATTTGTAATTGTACTGATGATTACATTTACAGCCAGTGACTCTGTTTCAATCTTATATGGCAGGTTTGACAGCTTTGTCTTCTGCTGCATTGGATGGGAGACTGGACACTGTGAGATACCTTCTGGACAACGGGGCTGATCCAAATCTGCAAGACGAACTTGGCGAAGTTCCTCTTCACTGTGCTGCAAAATATGGTGTTCCCTCTAAATTTTCTGAACTTTCTATCTGCAGATTTGCTGTTGTATAAAAGGAATAGATATAGTACAACAGATTATTGTGCTGGGATAGTTAGCATTTCTGGTGCTGCTCATTTCCTGCCCTTAGTGAGATGTGATTTTCTTGTTCTTTGAGCTTTCTTACAAGCTTTGAAAAGATTAATTGTTGATCTTTTGTATGCTTTCCCTATTTTCTGTCCTTTAGTACTGTCCAATAATATAATAAGTGTGCTCTTTACCTTTTGACCCCTGGGTGAGATGATGTTGAGGACATCACTACTTTTCCTTCAGTTTCAGATACCTTTTTTTTGTTGCAAGTTTGAGAACTAGCAGTCGCATGACTTGTATTTGAGATCATATAGAACATATGGTTAGGTTCTTCCAGATGAGTTTTACTTAAATTATATGTTCAGAATGTATGATGAAACCATACATTCTAAGATTATATCCTCGTTGTTTAGTCAATTTGTGTAAGAATTCTTATGCTCATGGTATTTAGGAGAGTAAAAGTTTGTAACTTGGATTTTTGTGCTTTTTCTATAGGGCATGACAAAGTAACAGAGCTGTTACTATCTAGAGGAGCCAGTGTTGATCTAACTTATTTTCATGCGACGCCACTACATATTGCTGCTGTCTACGGGAAGGCCAGTGTCATGAAAATTTTATTGGAGCACCATGCAGATGTAATTAGCAAACTCCAGTCTTCTTAACTTGTGTTTTGTATGCTACCTTGGTAAATAATGCTAATGCATGTAGTTTGTTGGAGTACACTTCCACTGTGACCTTGTCTCAACTTTTTAAGTCTTTAACTCTTGATATTCATCTGTACTCCGAGTTACTATCAGCTCAAAATCATGTAGAGAGTTGTCAGCTGGAACAAACATTTCATCTAGACCTGTTGTTTTCTACAGTTGCATCTTCTTATTTCCTTATATTTGCGATTGCTCAATCTTTACGGTATAGCATGAGGTTATGGATAGTGCCTTGTTTTTCATCTTTAGTTCCTTCTCACTTTTAAGCATGGACATGGGGAAAAATTCTTGCTGTACCCTCTCTGATTTCTGGTTATGTTTGCCACTCAATACAGATATCTGTTTCATTGTCGCTTTTTTTTTTAAGGCTGTTGTTACTATTAACGCTTAGCGATTCCTAAGAAAAGCATGTTACAAATTGTCATGATCCTGCAGTATTTTATGCTGACTGCAAGCAAAGGCAAGGTTATTTATAACAATAGGGGGTATGTTGAGTTTCTATATGTTTGCTTGAGGTTTTGAATAAGATGACCTCTGCATTTGCATCTTGATGTATTCTGTACTCCAAAATATTTTGGCTCCATATTTCTGGTCCAGCATTTTATGTATTGCATAGATCATAATACATTTTTCACTAGAGGTGATATTTTCTTTTTCAAAAAAATTGTAGCCGAACATGGTTTCAGAAGTTTTAGGTACACCATTGGTTGCGACACTTCATGCTACTACGGAAGGACTTGAGGAATGTATTTCTTTGAAGTGTGTGAAGGTACTTGTTGAGGTCAGTTACTATTTCACCTTCACTTCATGTCATTGTATTAAACCATACTCATTCAAAACTAATGTAAGCCGTGGAATCAGCATATAACCGGACCATTTGTACCTTTTAATACAACGGCACACATCTTTTCTCCGGGTTTGAGAATAAAAATATATTGAAAGTCTAATCTCATAGAATGAGTATGGTATTAACTTTTTTTGATAACTTGCTACAACTTTTAATTCTATGTAATTCATATCTACAGGCAGGTGCTGATGTGAATTCTACTGATCCTGACACTCCCTTAGTGGTCGCAACTACTCATGGCTTGACTGACTGCATTAAGTATTTGTTGAAGGCTGGTGCAAATGCTAACATTCCAAATAGTTGTGTGAGTATTTTTCAACATTTTGTATTCTTTTTACCTGCTCATTGTTCTTGGTGCTTGCAGTTTTGTTAATCATGCAATGCCTTCCGTTATTTTTTTTACCTATATATACACACACACTTTTACTGAAGGATCTATTTTTTATTTTGTTAATCATTGGTTTTATTTAGGATACTTGGGAAATTCTTGCATAGGCATCTTTTTGTTGTTTTACAATAATGCCTCTTCCTAAGCCATACAATCGATATTCTACAACCTTCATGTTAGTGACTAACAGTTTGTTACCATGTGGCACATCTGTTGATAGCTTCCCTATTGCTACTGCCGCTACTATCCCATGGTCAAATGTAGTCTTTAGTTTGGATCCTACAACTAGGACAGAGGTTGTGCCTTGTTGTCTTGAGACCTGTGCTCTTGAGATTTTGGGCAGATGTATTGAAGGAAAGTGGTCTCGAATTTGTGGTACTTCCAGCTAGTTACGTGAAGAACTAGAATGTCGACATGAATATTACTTAAGTACATATAATTGTCTCACTTAAGTAGTGCTTAGTGTTGAAAAAAGGGAAATAAATAGCGTTGCTTCTTTTCTTTCTCGAAGACAGTACAACTACAGATGTCCTTAAGGAAATTGGTCTCAGATATAAGTCTGTTGCAAGAAAAAGGAAGTGCTCTTGGTCATCACAATAGCAATGCGTAATTGTTTTGTATTGAGTTAAATACACCAGAGGTACATGGATTTGTCATGTTGTGCCACTTAGGTCCACAAACTCTGGAAACCCATATGTTCATAAAAAAACATATGTCATGCTATCATGCCACGTCAGCAAGGAAGCACCACCAAAGCGTTATGGACTTGGACGCATCATTTAACAAGCTTAGAGACACATAAATGCATTTTCGGAGTCCATGGACCTAAGTGGCACACCGTGACAAGTTCATGGACTGCTGGTGTATTTAATTTTTTTTTGTATTTGTTGCATTCTCTACTGTTTATGTGTGCTGAGCAATGTTTTCAAGTCGTCCAGTCAAACCTAGTCGCCATGGGACCGACCAGGCGACTAATCGTGATTAGTCGTCGACCAGACCGATTAGTCGAGCAGACAAAGCAAAGATAGGAGGGAGGAGGCAGTGAGCAGAGGAGATAGGAGCAGGTAAGCAAGGGAGGGCAGACCTGCAGTAGCAGCCGAGCAGGGGACGTGCTTACCTGCGGGAGCAGCTGCCTGGCGGGGAGGGGAGCGGGCGGCGGGAACAGGCGTGCAGCTGCCCGGTGGGGAGGGAGACTGGCAGGGAGGAGGGAGACCGGCGGAGGCCGGCGTGCGGGCTGCGGCGGGTGGTGGCTCTCCTCCGGTCCTCCCAGATCCCGGCGGCCGGTGGCCGGCGGGGTGGCGGCTGGCGGCTCTCCTCTGGTCCTCCCAGATCCCAGCGGGCGGCGGGTAGCTGTGCTGCACCGCGGACGGCGGCAGCAGACAGCAGCCATGGGCGGCACTCGCGGCGCGCCTGCGGCGTGCCCCTCAGGCCGCGGCTCGCCCTACCTCCTTTCTTGAGCTGGGTCCGCCAGTGGTACTTTTCCTCTGTGCGTCTTCTCGAGTATCTGCACGCGCTCTCCCTCTTATCCTTCCCGCACGCTCTTCCTTCGTGCTTTTCGCGGACTGCGGCCCGCCTGCCTGCTCTTCGGCCGCCAAAAATCGGCAGGCTCGCGTTTTTTCCGCCCGCGCGTGTTTTTTTTCGGCCGCCCAAAAAAAACAGAGCAGTCACCCTGGTCGTCCATAGCCTAGTCGGACGACTAATCGTGATTAGTCGTCGATTAGTCGGACGATCAGCTTTCTGGTCGAGCTAATCGAGTCGAACCTCCTAATCGAGCACCAGGGACCGACTAGGACGATTAATCGCGATTAATCGCGATTAATCGGACGACTTGTAAACATTGGTGCTGAGTACAGATGAGTCTTGAGAGATCCGTATCAGCCTTTTCAGTTGTTACATCTATGTCTGTATGATGTCCGTCATCTTTTTTGAATCACCTGACGTAGTACTTCTAATAAGGTTCCTCTTCTTGTGTTGCCTGACAGTGTGGTGCTATGCCAATAGAAACTGCCGCAAGCTGTGGAAGAAGAAAGCATGTGGAAATGCTATTTCCTTTCACTTCTCCCATTCAAACTGTGTCAACAAGGACTGTTGATGGAATTATTTCTCATGTGAAATCGTCAAAACATTTGAAACATTCAAAGCCCAAGGTATGAACTGTATGTGTTTGTACTTTATCCCTCATTTGCAAGATAGTCTGGGCACATCTACAAAAGGCCAGAGCACCCACACACCATAGTTGTTAAAATCTATGATATTACTATACGATTTTACGCCTTTACAATCTTAACTAAGTGATCTGATTCTACGATCCTAGTCAGTAGTCTACGTTTCTATGTTTTTTTTTATGTTTACAATCTTATAAGAAAAACTATAGCTCATGGGCATTTTGCTAAGAAGACCTCACGCGGGTCGAGAAAACCCCCGAGCCCCTACCCCACCCATACACAACGACACTATAGCTCATGTGAGAACGACCATGACCTGGGCCAAACCTTAGACCTATGCTTTGGCGTGGAATTTTTTTAACCCTAGCATGAAATTCGCTCCCACGGGGAGTCGAACTCAGGACATGAGAAGTGCTACTAGAGCCTCCTAACCAACTCAACTCAACTAGAGGTCCATTTGTTGATTACGGTCTTATGTTGGTTTTATTGTGGAGTCTGGTTTTGTTTGGGTGGTTTTATACATGAGGTAGGTTACACCTTCTAGTATGGTAGGTTTGGAACCATGTTAAGAACTCTCATCATATAAGAAGGATTTGCTGACTCTATGTAGGTACTCTTACCTTTGTATCCTTTTTCCTGCCCAGAACTTCTGTTTCTCTACTTCTGCTATTCAATGTGCTCTCTTCCATTGTTTTTGTCTTTTTCACCCCTGTTCTTCTTTCGTGACCAAACCACAATTCTCTGCCGGGTATTAACAGACCAATACCATACTATTATAATCTTCCGGTGAAGTGGATTGAAATGAGGTGAATACTGTACTATGTCACCATGGTGGCATTTGCTTGCAAAACAAGGCTAGGTTGAAATCTTAGTTTACACCATGTTTTTTTCGTTATTGCACTTACATTTTTTTTAAAGTGATAGGTTTGTTTTAACTGTATGCAACTTGGTTATTTCTGAAATCCTTGCATATGTTAGTGTGATGTCACCTCATTGAACTTATGTCTTTGGCAAGCATTATATATTTCATGGTTTAGGTTGGGCCATATGATGAAAGCTCAAAAGTTAAGCTGAAATTAGATGGTGACAAGGCTGTTGGGAGAAAGAACTATCCTGCCACATCAAAGCTATATGGGGAGGTCAGTGATATGATTTACATTTTGTTTTTATTATGCTCATCTGAAGCTTGATTTGTCTTCATAATTTAGGCTGAGCAATATGATAAAAGCATGAAAGATGAGCTGAAATTAAATGGTGACAAGGCTGTTGGGAGAAAGGATTACCTTACCGCATCAAAGCTCTATGGCAAGGTTGGTGGTGATACTAGGAGGAACTTTATGTTATTATGCTCTTCTGATGCTTGACTTAACCTATGCTTGCATTAACACTCTGCATTAGTAGAGGGGTGTATACTTTGTTTACACCTGCTGGTGTTTGAAAGACCTGAATTCAAACCTTTGTTTTCAGGTTGCAATCTAGAACCTTCATCAGACATCAATATACCATTATGGCATTGATTATAGTCATACACTTTCGATAGCCGGACCCATGCTGATGGCACCGAAATCCTGCCCCTCCCGCAGATAGGCCCGTCCCTTCTTGGGCAACCCTTAAAGTCTCTTCTTGTACGGACTGAAACAAGACAAACTACTTGCGGGACCCACTTCTGATCTCTTTCTTTAGTTTTCCGCTTTATTCCTTTATTAGAAAAAGTAGCTTTCCTTATTAGTAGCGCTAGTATCTTTTCATAATGATTACTTTTTTTTTTCAGAGAACTTACTTCCTAGATTTTGAGAAGCTGAGGCATTGCCGGTTGGGGGGACAATTGATCGAAACGAATAACTAGTCACGATTAGGGACAAAGCTCAGCTAGTATATGTAATGTGTTCAAGGCGCATTTCCTCCAATGACTAGACTAAATAATATGGGCGGAAGGATTGACTTAAACGTTGTTGCATGAGCGGCTTCTAAATGAGTGGTTGATGATTGTCTGCTGTTGTCAAAAGTTGTTGGATTATGTTGCTCACTGAGTTTGTATGTTTTTTTTTTTTGTTGTTCTAAAAAGCACTGAGTTCGTATGTGTTCTGATGCAGGCAATTGAGCTAGACCCAGCTGATGCAACACTGTATTCAAACAGGAGCTTGTGCCTTCTTCAAATTGGCGAAGCAACAGAGGCTCTGTCCGATGCCAAAACTTGCATCAAGATGCGACCTGAATGGATAAAAGGTTACTACAGGAAAGGAACTGCCCTCATGTCACTCAAGGTTAGATCGAAAGGGCATAATTCCTCCTGTATACCGTTTTATGTCACCTAGTGGTATATTTATCAGCTCAAATCTGTTAGATTACCATAGTGTCTCCTTGGTTATTGTGTTAGTTACTCCTAATTACTCTGCTATGCGCCACCCTATGTGGGCTTAGCCCCTGGCCTTCCCAGGCTAAGGCTCTATATATTTGTAATCCCTGTGTAAACATAATCTAAGTCAGATTGGCATTCTGCCTTCATGGTATCAGACGCCTAATTCGGGTCCTGTGCCGACCCTTCCTCTCCCGCCCACCTCTCCTCTGCTTCCGCACGCTGCTTCCGCCCCTTCCTCTCCTCTGCTTCCGCTCGCGCCCATGGCCGCTTCAGCCGCCGCACCGCCTCCTCTCACCGGCGATTCCAGCACCGGCGCCTCGGCTGCCGCCAACGCGGCCCTGCTGCGCGACGATGCCACCGCGGCCGCCCTGCGGCTCGAGGAAGAAGCCACCGCCACTCGAGCGGCCAACACCGAGCGCGCCGTCCAGCTCCAGAAGGAGGCGGACCTTCTCAAGTCCGCCGCCGCCGCCCAGGAGCGTGTCCATGCTGCTGTCGACGCCCTGTCCAAGGAGCGCGCACAGGCCGACGCCCTGGAGGCGCAAGCGGCTGCCATCCGGGAGCGACTTCGTCTGGAGGCCATCCACGACGATGAAGCCCACGACGACGACGAGCACTCTGTCTCCTCTGAGGCTGCTGCTATTGCGCACCTGCACAGCCAGGCCTGCGCCGTCCAGAACATCAAGTATCTGGTCCCCATCGTCCTCGACCTCAAGTCCCCCCACTACTCCAAGTGGCGCGGCTACCTTCTCCTTGCTCTTGGTCGGTACTCTCTGAAGGACCATGTCCTCAGCGACGATTCCCGCCCCACCGATCCGGTCTGGTACCGCATGGACTGCGTGGTCGTCTCCTGGATCTTCAACAGCATCTCCACCGACATCATCCACGAGCACGACGGTGTCACTGCTCGGGTGGCTTGGCTCGGGGTTGAGTAGCAATTCCTGGGGAACCGTGAGTCCCGGGCTTTGCTCCTTGATACTAAATTCCGCAACCTCTCTCAAGGCGATCTCTCCGTTGATGACTACTGCCGCAAGATGAAGGGCATGGCTGACGCCCTCGCTGATCTTGGTGAACCCCTCAACGACCGCACACTGGTGCTGAACGTCCTGCGGGGCCTCAATGAGCGGTTCCAGTTCATGGCTCAACTCATCACTCGGCAGAAGCCGTTCCCTCCGTTTGCGGACGTCCGCACTGATCTTCGTCTCGCCGAGCTCAACATGGTGCAGCCCTCAGCGGCTCCTTCTGCCCTTTTCGCCTCCCATCAAGCAGGCCGCCCTCCACTGCGCCGGCACCCAGTTTTGCCTCTCCGCGCCCCCCTCATCCTCAGGGCGTGCTCCCTACCGGTAGGGGCTCTTCAGGCAGTGGCCGTGGCCGGCGTCGCCGCGGCGAGCGCAACCAGGGCAACCAAGGCGGCCCCCAGTGGCCGTCCCTCTACAACCCGTGGTCTGGATCCATTCACATGTGGCCCGGCCCCACGCCTGGCGGTCCTCGCACTCCACCAGCACGCGCCGGCGTCCCTCCTCCTCAGCAGCACGCCATGATGGCTGGCGTGCCTTCCCCTGGCTACCTGGCACCTCCACCAGGGCTGGGCCTCTACTCACCGGCGCTGCTACCTACTCATGCGCCACCTCCAGCGTGGTCTCCCTGGGATCCTCATTCCCTCGCCCAGGCTTTCAGCACCGTCTCGCTCACTCCACCCACTCCGCCGAACAGCACGGACTGGGTTTTCGACTCCGGCGCCTCCTCCCACATCGCCTCCAACCCTGGTATTGTTACCCGCACATCCTCTCCCCCCTTTCCCTCCTCCATCGTGGTGGGTAATGGTGCCACTCTCCCTGTTGTTGGCACTGGCTACTCGATCATTCCCGGTCCTTTTCGCCTTAACAATGTTCTTGCTCCTGGCATTATTAAAAACCTTTTATCAGTTCGCCAATTCACTACTGATCATCATGTTTCTATTGAGTTTGACCCTTCTGGCATTTCTGTGAAGGATCTTCGTACCAGGAACGTCCTCCTTCGATGTAACAGCTCGGGGCCCCTCTACACCTTGCAGCTACCATCGACGCCTTCTGCTCCCTGCACTCTTGTCGCCACTCCTTCATCGTCCATCTGGCACCGCCGTCTTGGTCACCCCGGCAAGGAAGCTCTTCAACGCCTCACTCACTCTTCTTCGATCGCCTGCAGTCAGCCTGCTGATGACCATTTATGCCATGCCTGTCAGCTAGGACGTCATGTGCGTCTTCCGTTTACTAGTTCTTCGTCGAGGGCTTCCAAACCATTTGATCTGATACATTGTGATTTATCAACATCGTCTGTTCTCAGTGTATCTGGATTCAAATATTATTTAGTTATCCTTGATGATTTTTCTCATTTTCTATGGACCTTTCCACTTCGCCTTAAGTCTGACACCTTTTCCGCTCTTTCTAGTTTCTTCACGTATGTTCGTACTCAATTTGGGTGCCCCATCAAATCTGTCCAATGTGACAACGGTCGCGAGTTTGACAATTCTGTCTCCCGCATCTTCTTCCTCTCTCACGGTGTCTCTCTTCGCATGTCATGTCCCTACACCTCTCAGCAAAATGGCAAAGCTGAGCGCACCCTCCGCACCACTAACAATGTCATCCGCACGCTACTCTTCCAAGCGTCCATGCCCCCCTCCTACTGGGCCGACGCCCTTTCCACTGCCACATATGTTCTTAACCGTCTTCCCACCAAGACCCTCAACATGACTACTCGCTTCTTCGCACTCCATGGTACTCCACCCTCCTACCATGAACTTCGAGTTTTTGGGTGCACCTGCTATCCCAACCTCACTGCCACCACCCCCACAAACTTGCCCCACGCTCCACTTTGTGTGTCTTCATCGGCTACTCCCTCGATCACAAAGGCTACCGGTGTCTCGACCTCTCACCTCCAACCGTGTCATCATCTCTCGTCATGTCATCTTCGACGAGACGACTTTTCCTTTCTCTGGACACCAGACCTCACCTCCCGAAGAGCTTGATTTTCTAACTAATGATGAGCCTCTACCAGCTCTTTCACCTTCTGCAGGTACATATGTGCGGCCTCTCGACGCCCCTCTGCAGACCGTGCCGCAGGCTGCGTCCGAGTTGCCTGACGACACCTCGTCGGTGCTCTGGCCCCTCAGCCCGGCTGGGCCAGCGTCCCGGCCTCCTCCAACAGGCTTCTCCGCGCCTCGGCACGCACCGCCCGTGGCACAACAGCCACGAACGGTGCCTTCAGCGCCCTCCCAGGTGCTCCCGTCGGCCCCAGCAGCACCCCCTGTGCTGCCTCTGGCAGCTGCCCCGGCCCCAGCAGCACCCCCTGTGCCACCTCTGGCAGCAGCCCCGGCGCCCCCTGTGGCCCCACCTGCTTCCCGTTTCAACAACGTCTACTCCCGGCGCCCTTCACCAGCTGCTCCTCCTTCACCGCCGACACCACCACCAGCTGCCGCTCCTCCTCGCCGCTCCAACATCATCCCATCTCCACCACGGTTCATCAAAGCTGATCCTCCACGTCCTGTTGGTGCTGTCCCCATCCCACCGGTCGACAATACTCATGGCATGATGACCCGTGGGAAGTCTGGATACATACAGCCGCGCCTCCATCTCCACGCCGAGGCTCTGTCCCCGATTCCCCGGTCTTGCCGCGACGCCCTTGCTGATCCTCACTGGCGTCGCGCCATGGAAGATGAATATGCTGCTCTCATGGAAAATCACACTTGGAACCTTGTTCCTCGCCCCGACAAGGCCAACGTGGTCACAGGCAAGTGGATTTTCAAACATAAATTTCACGCTGATGGCTCGCTGGACAGATACAAGACTCGTTGGGTTCTTCGCGGCTTTACACAGCGTCCCGGTATTGACTATGATGAAACATTCAGCCTCGTTGTCAAACCTGCAACTGTTCGCACAGTCCTCACTTTGGCTCATTCCCGGGACTGGCCAATTCATCAACTAGACGTCAAAAATGCTTTTCTCCATGGGACTCTTTCAGAAACAGTGTACTGCTCTCAGCCAACAGGGTTCGCCAACTCAGCTCTTCCTCAGCACGTCTGCAGGCTCAACAAATCTCTCTATGGCTTGAAGCAAGCCCCCCGTGCATGGTACAACCGTTTTGCTTCATTCCTGCTCTCCCTGGGTTTCACTGAAGCAAGATCAGATACATCTCTCTTTGTTTACCGTCGCGGTACAGAGACCATTTATTTGCTGCTCTATGTGGACGACATTGTGCTCACTGCCTCCTCCCAGCAGCTCCTTCGCCGGGTCATTGATGCTCTGATGAAGGAATTCGCCATGAAGGATCTTGGCCCACTTCACCACTTCCTTGGCATGGCAGTCCAACGACGGGTTGACACTTTATTTCTCTCCCAGCACCAATATGCTCTAGACATCCTGGCTCGCCATGGCATGAGTGACTGCAAACCATGCTCCACCCCTGTTGATACCTGCGCCAAGGCTTCTGCTGATGATGGCCCTCCTGTTGCTGATCCCACAGCCTACCGTAGCCTTGTGGGAGCTCTTCAGTACTTGACCTTCACCCGGCCCAACATTGCTTATGCCGTCCAGCAAGTTTGCCTTCACATGCACGATCCTCGGGAGGTTCACTTTGTTGCTGCCAAACGGATCCTCCGCTATCTCCAGGGTACTCTTGATCATGGTCTCATTATTCCTCGGACTTCTCCGACACAGCTCGTCGTCTACACTGATGCTGACTGGGCTGGCTGCCCGGACACTCGCCGATCCACCTCTGGTTATGCTGTATTCCTAGGTGGCAGCCTTGTCTCCTGGTCTTCTAAACGACAGCCCACTGTCTCTCGCTCTAGCGCTGAGGCAGAGTACCGTGCTGTCGCCAACGGCGTCGCTGAAGCTTCCTGGTTGCGGCAGCTTCTCCAGGAACTACACCACCCACTCGACTCCGCATGCATCGTCTACTGCGACAACGTCAGCACCGTCTACCTCTCCACCAACCCTGTACAACATCAGCGCACCAAGCATGTGGAAATCAACCTCCATTTCGTCCGAGAACGCGTTGCCATTGGTGCTGTCCGTGTGCTTCATGTGCCCACCACCTCCCAGTTCGCTGATGTCTTCATCAAGGGTCTTCCTTCTTCTGTGTTTCAAGAATTTCGTTCCAGTCTGAATGTCCGCTCTAGCGACGTTCCGATTGCGGGGGGGTGTTAGATTACCATAGTGTCTCCTTGGTTATTGTGTTAGTTACTCATAATTACTCTGCTATGCGCCACCCTATGTGGGCTTAGCCCCTGGCCTTCCCAGGCTAAGGCTCTATATATTTGTAATCCCTGTGTAAACATAATCTAAGTCAGATTGGCATTCTGCCTTCAAAATCTTCATCCCAGGAGTACAAAGAAGCATGTAATGTGTTCATGGCTGGGTTCAAGCTAGACCCTTCAAATGCTGTGATGGAGAGAATGTTCTGGTAACCTTCTATTGACCACTAAACTTCTTTTGTGTGTGTGTGTGTGTGTGTGTGTGTGTGTGTGTGTGTTTGTGTGTGTGTGTGTGTGTGTGTGTGGATCTCTTCTCTGGTTTCTTTGGCACGACAGTAAGCCATTTGTATCATGTGCAATGGATATAGTAACCGTTTAGATATATTCTCATAATAATCACAAGGTTTGGTGAACTCCATTTTTGGGATAAACTGCCCTTGATAATCATAAACTTATGACAGTTCTGCCAGAATAAAAGGATATATACATTTTAAAGAAAGATTTTATTGAGGGAGAAAAGTTGTTTCTTATGCCGGCTTTTATGGAGCTGTTTAATGTTCTTCCATATTTCGCAGGGAGGCAGCTGAGGCCATGAAAAAGGACCATGTTGGTACAAAGGACTTCCATCGATTAGAGGAACCAGCACTGACATGTCCAGGCACTGGGGTTTCTTTTGTGCTGCCTATTTTGTATGGGGATTCTTTTGTGCTGCCCATTTTGTACATATGTAGACAGCCATGGTGATTTCCTGCTACGAAGAATTGTCCCATATACTATGATTCATTTCTCGGCTGGCTAATGAGCAGCTGTGGACTGTGGTACACGGGCCTAATGAGCCGAATGGTTAATTTCTTGACTGGCTAAATGGGCTACTTGGCGGAATATTATTTATATGGGCAAGGCCTTGATTTGTCACTTCACGATCAGAGTTAAGGAGCGATCTCACTCTTTACATTATGATCAGAGTTAAGGAGCGATCTCTAACTCTTATACATTTACAGTCAAATAGTACGCTTTCTACGACTTGATCGCGATCTGCCATCCGACTATCCGGGTTCCATTTATTCTTTTTTTTCCCCTGCCAAGTCGCACGATGAACATGAATATCGTTATCGAATGGCTCAATTCAGAAAAGAAAGAAAAACGAGCACTCGGGTTATTGTACTTATAGCATTGCACGTGAATTCAGACAATCGCTGGATTCTGAAGATGATTCTGGAGGAGTATTTCTCGCTGGATTATGAAGGAGTATGTCCTTTAAAAAAATATATGAGACACATGATTAAGCATATATAGATACAAATAAATTAATATAATCCTAGAGCAACAGGACCAATCAAGAGTTGGTGTGGGGGTGTGTGTGTGTGTGTGGGGGGTGGGGGGGGGGGGGGGGGGGTTGATGCAATTGTGTAAGAGAAGAGTTTTAATCTTTGAGACGAATCAGTTTATCTTTCTCGGGGTCTTTTTCGCAAAAGCATCGGGGGCTAGGCCTGGCCGGCTTTTGGCCTGTTCGACCTTAGAGCCGCGTGGCGTTTGGGCTCGCGTCCCGACCCAGCCTCTCCCGGCACCCTAGCCTGGGCCTGCCGTAGCGCCACTCTTGGGCCTTAGCCGCGTAGGGCCGGTGCCACTTACCTGGGCCTTTTCGTGGGGTCTCGAAGGAAATTTGTTTTTCCTTTTTTTTTCTTTTGCTGCAAAAACTTCAAAAATCATAAAAATGCCAAATAATTTTTTGTTAGCTTTATAAATTCTCTATCCTTAGATGCTATGTTCCGTCTTAGGTGGTGTGATATCCATAGGTGTAATTAATTCGTGCTTGCATTTGTCATATAGGTCCCATGAAGACCGCAAACACGCCTGAACGGATCTCCTACTTGCAACATAGGAGTGGTAGGTGCTCCAATGGATCTCCTATATAATTTCCTGTTACTAAATTTTTAGATGTCCTGAAAAGATCATCCTCTTCCCTAAAGAAAGGAGAGCCCCTCCCTCTTCAATACAACATTTTTTGGTGAGGACTTTTTCTGAGCACGCACCCTGCCTTCCTTCCTTCCTCCGTTTTGGCACTCCTCTTCCTCCGTCACTACATCTTTCTCTACTAGGAGCCACTCCCTCTTACCTTCTAGATCTCATCCACCTCCAACTTGGGGCTGAGTAGATCCATGATGGTCGTGACTGAATCCATGGCTAAGCCGATCGGATCAAGCTCTAGGATGCTCCTCATTGTTGGGGCCAAGCTCCTTTGTGCCACCATAGAGGGGTGATAATGGTAGGGTGTAAGGGCAGAGTTGTGCCGATGGTGACACCAAGAAGAGAGAGATGGAGTAATATCGACTAGAGAAGAAGAGAGAGATGGAGCGATGTGGAAATGAGAGAGAGGAAAGAGCTAGGTATTAAAAATGAAAAAATAAAAAAGAATTCAGCGACTGACAGGTGGACCCCATATGTCAAGCGAATTTTAGGAGAGAGGTGGGATTAGTAATATGCTTGAAGGAGGCGACAAAGAATAAAAAAGATGGTGGACATAATATACCCTATATGCTCTTTTGAGATACGGTGGATAGGAGATCTATTGGGGATGCTCTAAGGTCACCTACAAAAGAAGTTCCAATGGCGGACTTAGGACTATCCGATAGGGGCCTCGCTACTTGTTTCTCCTCTCTATTCCTATACCTCTATTTCTTCTCCTTCCTCTTCTTTATCTATGTCTAAAATTGTTTGGGGGCGGGTGTTAAGGGGATCCATTGCCTGCAAGAGGGAGGGGGTGGATTCGCCCTTGAAGAAATTCATGTATATTGTTTGGTGCACCAAAATTAGCAAATATTTGGTTATGACCTATATTTTTTATTTTTATTATACACTTAGGAAACCTAAAATGTGAACGCGCCCACATTCAGTAGGTATGGAAGGTTAGGGTTGGCAACAACTTCTCTTTCTTCTCCTGAGGCACTTTTATTTCCTCACACGTCTTATTTCTCTTCTTTGCCCTCAAGCATACCTAACCTTCACCCATCATAGAGCCATCAACCCAAAGGCTATTCACGATCCGCAATGCAGAGATGCTTGTGTTATTATGTTCTTGTTGAAACACTATGCCTTGCAAGAGTATGTTGGATGCTTGAGCCGCTGGAAGACCTCACCGCTTTTAGCTATGGTTGTAGCTGCTATTATCTAGAGTGAGTTCTAGAAGCCGATTTGAAACTTGGATCTTTTTTAGCAAAAGTTTAGATTGAGTTGTATTATGAGACATGATTCAGCATTTTGTGTCTAAAGTTTTCAAATTTGAGTTGAAAGGAAAACGTTGTAATCGAAAGTTTTGGATCTCAGTTGAAGATTTTTTATGCAAGTTGGGAGTTATGAAGTTGAGTTAAAATTGAGGCAATCGCTAAAGAACTTGCCTTATTCAAGTTGAAAGATGGGATCTTGGAAGTGGTTAGAGGAGGTGAACTTATTCAAGCTGAAAGATGGGATCCTGGAGGATTGGAAGCAGCTGCGGAGGGTGAACTAAAATATAGGGGGGGCTAATTTGTCCGATGCTAATTGTAATTACACTAATGCTACAGTTTTTTTTAAGAAATAAAAAATGGATAATGCCTAGAACGTTAGCGGCCACTAGCCAGCTAACGAGGGCCGTAGACCGTAGGAGAGCTCCGTAGGGGACTCCATGTACGATTTACTTATTGGGCTGCTATGCTAGCTTGTTTTAAAAGCAAGGAGTATTACTGGTTGCTTCGTGGTCTAGTTAGCTAGTAGTCATTATACTGGTTGCTTACTGGGCCTTCAGTTTTTTGCTGCACTGGGCTCCGCCCCTGATTGGAAGTGGTTAGTGGAGGGGAACAGCCATCCCCGACAGGGGAGGTAAGTTTTCTAACAATTTGCTTGTATGAATTAATAGAAACCATTTGTCAAAGAACAGTTTGAAAATACTCTGATACTATATCAGTTGCAGTCAAAATCTGCAAAAAAAAAAAAAAAAAAAGCGCAATGTGTTGATAATCGCTTCAACGTATGATCTAATTAAAAAGAATAGTATTATGTCAAGAAGATTCAACAAACAGGTTCAGTAAAAAAATCAACAGACAGCACTGATTGGGATGGTTAGAAGTGAAATGTCATATGGAGAAGGGGCTGTTTAGCTTGGCCTTTTTAAGTAGACAAACCAATAGTTTGGGTAGCCATGCTGAAACCTAAGGGATGTCAATTCCAGATAGTTTTTTTAGCTTATAACCATACCGGGCAGGACTTCTTCCACAATCATCCATCTATACTAGAACCTGTCCTAATGGGCTTTTATGAGTCTTTTTTTTACTTTTCTTTTTAATACAAGAAAAAAGTCCACATTATCGCTCTCAACTTTTGCGAAAGTGTACTTTTCCTCCCAGAACTCTAAAACCCGATAAACCACCTCCCTAAACTTTTAAAACCGTTCGTTTTACCTCCCTCACCGGTTATAAGCGGCTTTGTGTTTTTCTTTTTTATTTATTTCGGCTAAATCTTTGAAAAATTATAGTAAATCACAGAAAAATTATAAAATAAAAAATCCAATTTTGTTGGACTCCACATGAGTAGATCTACACAGTGAGCATATAATATCATATGCTTTAGTACATTTTTTTTTGCTGTAGCTTTAAATCCACTTTCATACTCATTGGATCATGTATAACTTAGTTATAGATTTATTTAGGTGTATGCTTGTTAAAAAATATTTATAAATCTAAAGCATAGATCTAAAACTACAGCAAAAAAATTATACTAAAACATATAATATTATATATTCACTGTGTAGATCTACTCATGTGGAGTTCAACAAAATTGAATTTTTTATTTTATAATTTTTCTGTGATTTACTATGATTTTCCAAAGATTCAACCAAAATAAATAAAAAGGAAAAAAACAAAAACGCCTTTGAAAACTACTTATAACCGATCAAGGAGGTAAAACGAACGGTTTTAAAAGTTCAAGAGGTGGTTTACCCGGTTTTAGAGTCCAGGGAGAAAAAACAAACTTTCGCAAAAGTTAAGAGAGGTAATGTGGACTTTTTCCTTAATATAATGATACACAATTCTCATTCGTGTCAAAAAAAAGATTTGACTCAATTCGGCCTAGTAGTCTAGGCAATGCAGATTTTTTTAAAGCATTACCAAATTCCTGCATTCAACCAAGTGATGACAAAATTGAGGTCACTAGCGCAGTTACTTGCTGGTGACCTAAGGCCATGCCCACTTGCACATATCACTAACCAACACTAACATCATCCACATTGTCTTCTCATAAGTCAAGACCCTATTCACTTATGCAGATTTTTTTAAAGCATGACCAAATTCCTGCATTCAACCAAGTGATGACAAAATTGAGGTCACTAGCGCAGTTACTTGCTGGTGACCTAAGGCCATGCCCACTTGCACATATCACTAACCAACACTAACATCATCCACATTGTTTTCTCATAAGTCAAGACCCTATTCACTTAGACTTATCAGCCATGGTACAGTGTTTTTCTCTAAAAAAAACAGTATCAGCCGCAAAAACCATCAACCCTGCAATGCAGACACGAACAGACATACTCAACGGGATAAAACAGATGAGCGAACAACCACTTCAGCACTGACCGTAAACTGCAATATCACAAACATTATTCTAATATCCTCCTTTTTTTTTAATTTTCCTGCAATAAGGTGATATATTTTCCATACAGGGATAAACTATACTTTCTCCATGAGCCATATGCTACAGAAAACCAGTAAAAACCTGGTCCAAAAGCACGCTACAAATGTTAGCTGAACCAAGTTAGCAGACGACGCACGTTGTTATGTAAATCAGGCAATTACAACACTCCCATGAACAAACGGACGCCCATTGGTGGTCGGCAAATAGAGGCATCATGATCCACGAGGCTAAAGTAAACTGCAACTAATGGTTGTTCCTAACCTGCTTGCTGATGTGACCTGAGACTATGGTTGCTTCAGATGCCCCTCCCCTTCAGCAACCCCACCCACAGAGGTGGAGATGTGGGTTATTGAGCTCAGCTGAGATGGCTGACAAAGAAGTTCTGCCTCTGGGTGCCGTGCATTGAGAGGAATCTCCAGCAGCAAGTCTTGATCAGAGTTGGCATACTGAGGAGGGACAAATAATGATAACTTTTCTGGGGGTAACATGAATAAGTTAAGTGCTCCTCCAGTGCAAGCTGAATCTTTGGTGGCGTAGCCAGATTTTGGCAAAGATGAGTTTTTAAATTGAGTCATCAAAGCTCCAGATTTTAGAACTCTTAAAGGACTCCTCATGGTACCATCTGCATGTTCACAAGCAAAGAAAATAAGAAACCTTTCTGTTACAGACATAAGGAAATAGTAAAATAGAAATATATACTACATAAGACATTTTTGGATGTCACATCTAGAAACTTGATGCAAATCAGGATTAGAGAAAATAATATTACTAACCTGAGTCGCTCTGAAAGTGGTTATCGTCACGGGATCTTTTGACTGGTTTTATGGTAGACTTGGTAAAGCCTTTTGATCCACTGATATTCTCCACTCCTCTTGTTTCCTTAATTTCCTTTTCCTGAACAAAGAGAAATACCTAATTAGCCATGTACAAGCAAGCTTGGAAGTTCATATCGGCAATAAGTCAAAAGAAGATAAAGTGGAAGGGTTGCCCTGGGGGAGGGGGGAGGGAGATGTCCGTAAATGTATTAGAAAGCCATTTGGATACCTTTAGTTGTTTATAGCACTCCAGCCATTTGCATTTTGTTAAATTAGTTAAGAGCGTGTTTAGTTCCCCAAAGTTGGATATTTGGGCCACTGTAGCACTTTCGTTTTTATTTGGCAATTAGTGTTCAAACATGGACTAATTAGGCTCAAAACGTTCGTCTCGCAATTTCCCACCAAACTGTGCAATTAGTTTTTTTTTCGTCTACATTTAATGCTCTATGCACGAACCGCAAACATTCGATGTGATAGGTACTGTAGCACTTTTGGGGATTTTGGGGTGGAACTAAACACGCGCTAAGGCAAGTGTCTTTACTTTCTTCCACTCTTCATCACTGCAGAAAGATGAATCAAGAATTCCCTCTCCAAGCAGTAGACTTGAGCATTTTGAGGGCCGGGCCAGGCCGAAAAAAAGGCCGATTATTTGGGTCCGAAAACGTCCCGTCCACGACCATCCCATTGGGCAAGTCGGGCCTAATTTTTCAGGCCGTGCACGGGCCTGGGTGGGCCGCCCGCGCATTTTACACTGTAAATTAGCTAAAATAGTATTTCAGGCCGGGCTCGGGCTAAGAAAAAAAATTTCTGGGCAGCGGGATCTGTGCCCAGGCCCTGTCCACTATGGTTCGTGGGCGGGCCAAAACCCGGGCCAGGCCGGGCCAGGCTCAATTTGCTCAGGTCTACCAAGCAGCATTTGGTAGCTGTCTATAGCATCAGAAAATTGGATAGAACTAAACATGGGTCTAAGGCTGCAGCAAGAACAAGATACAAATGAGGACTAGCGTAAAGTGGCCTCAGGTTGTGTTACTTAAATTATGGGCAAGAATAAAGTAAACCTTTCAGGTGTCAAGGAGTCTAACAGGAGGAAGAAATTTGAGCAACTGTTGTTGGTCCTCTTTAGTTAGATATTTCATGAAGTTAGTATAGTTGATAACATCCTGCTCAAGAAGAAGACAATATATACATGTTTAGTTTCAATGATGATTAGCCAACATATGTATATGTTAAACATACTCAGTGGTGTTCAGTGCAAATAAACATCTGCAGACTACAGATCATCAACCCAAACAAAAAAAAGCATGTATAGGACAGATACCTCTAAATCTGCTGAAACTAAAGGTGAATCAACACTCTCCAGGATATGTTGATTTTCATAATGAAGTTTATCCCTGCAAAACAAAGATAAGACCGAAAAAGAAAACTTAGATTGTTTCTTACCGAAGTAACCTGTGTAACCAATACTGAATGAGCATAGACAATAAAACCAATGCTGAAATGCCCACTTCTATGTTAATAAGAACATAAAAAGTATAATACCTTCTACCATTATCTTCAATACGCAGAAGTGACCTTTTTGGTCTCACAGTTGCAGCATTTAAGTTGATTGCTGCCTTGTTTCCACTATGAGAGACAAACGACACAGACCCTGAATAGGATTCGCTTGTAATGTATGATTTATTATCTGCAGGAATGGAGCTTGCTTCTGATTCTTCCTCCAGTGATTTTGAGTTCGGATGCCTTAGAAGCACACTTCCAGAGCCAATCTCAAATGAACCAACAGGAGTTTCACTATGGTACAGTAGGTCTTCCTCTGATGATCCTGAAAGGTAGTATAACTGCTCTTCATGCATGATGGAGTTAAGATCTTTTGCAAGCTTTTCTACAGATGAAGGCTTCGGACGAGTGACACAGCTCCTCTTTCTTGATGGCACTAGGGATTCCCAAGCATGTGATTGTGCTGAACCTGAATTGGCAATATATCATAGTCAAATGACATATATAACAAAAAAAAAGGAAAGGTAATTTCTAGAGTATGGAAAATCTTGGGAATTGATATTAGATCTTTATTTTGTTTCATAGGCTCAAAGTGATTAAACACCACTTCAGAGATGTGGTAAAGGACGACACACTATTGCATATCATGCATCAAGTATTGATTTTTTTTAGCAAACCAAGTATTGATATTTAGTTAAACATTGTCTTATTAGATATTATGCTCCATGCCATCTGAATCCAATATGTAGACCACAATCGTTCACGGTTACCCCATGATAATAGTAAGTAATTTAGTCACAAGTAGATAGTGATTTATCAAACCACCATAAGTTCTAAACTTCTTGCGAATTCATAGTTCTAAACTACAGACAACAGGAATTTAATAAAAAAAATATTTGGGTGGCACCAATACGGTTGTGAAAAACAGAGAAGAAAAATAAGATCTGCAATACAAGCTTATTATTAATATGATCTCTCAAAGGGTAGCAGTAGAATAACTATATAAAGATGTCTAATGGAAATTTTAGTGTATTAAGCATAACTTTGCAGACAAGCATACAAGAATGTATTTCTGGCATTCATCTGGATTGAGTCCAATCTCAAGCGCATACTCGAAGAATGAGAGAGCACCCAAATTATATTATTAAGCAATAACAAAGTAGGCATGAGATCACTGACCAGTCATTTCAGCAACACGACTCTCAGAGTATGATACTGCAGATCCAGAACTAGACCAATTGCTTGGGTCAGCACCCCCCATCTTTTGGAAATTCTGACCAGAAAATGGCTCATTCTCCATTATGATGTGATTTGATTTTTTCTTCTGGGACTTTGACTTTGATGTTGGTGGCTTCAGCCTACTAACTCTAGGTTCATCATCATCCTTGCGATGCATTGGAGTGTAGTTTGCCAATGAACCCTTTGTTCTCCATCTCGAGCCACATGCATTGCAGAGCACTGGCTTATCTGGTGGCCCATTTCGCCAAAGGGGAGTACCTGTTCCAGCATTTCCCATGAGAAAACCATCAAAACTGATACAAAAATATGGGCAGCACACAAGTTCGGCAGTGTGCCCATTACTACTATTTACATGTAGCAAGACATGGTGACATCATGGTACTACGGTAGGGAACATAGAAAAAGGGTAAGAAACTATACATCATCAAGAATGTATCGAGAAGGCATCGCGTAACCAATCACATATATTCAGATATTGTTTTCAATGCCTCAATGGTTAGTTCAACTGTACAGGCATGTAATTCTTAATATGCTGTTCTACGCATTGGCCATACTGAGTGCTGATAGCCACTTCAAAGGAGCATTTTGCTGTAGTAATAGTTGAACAAAGTTCAGACCATATAATGCTGCTGGCACAAGATGGGATAAACCTGTGTAATTACAGAGCAAAGCAATGTTTTCACTTCAATGGAATCCTGAAACTAAGCATATTTCTGTAGCAGCAGCAGCAGCAATTGAACTCTAAATGACAGAAGCAAATGGTTATTTTCTTCTTCTTGAATTGGAGCCTGAGCAGAATCTAATCTCTCATTATCTGCAGAAGTCATCAAAGAAGCGTATATCCACCGTAGTCAAACACAAGCCTAAATGTGTTCCGTGAGCATGGTACAAACCGTTCGTCACGTTCAGAATTTTATAGGCAAAGACCCTAGAAACCTCAACCGTATCCACAGATTTCTCTTGAACACTGCTGGCAGTTCAATGAATCCAGAGTAGTAATAACCGCCAACGAAAACACAAAGATGAGGAATTCGAGTCCGATTTTGTCTAAGGCCCGCTTCCCAGATGCATAATCGGGGAAATCATCACCCGTAAAGTACTAGTTGCTAAGGAACAATGAGAGAAAGAGAGGAAAACAAGAGAAAAATAAAAGAACTGGAAGAAAAAATTTAGCTTTATTCAAGCATAAGAGCTCACTTGTGACTCCGCAATGATGGCAGGGTCCTTGCTTTCCCATGATTCCCTCTGCTCCTCACCTTCCCACAGGTGAAGAAGAATGGACCAGAGGAAAATCTCAACAAAACAAACACGGGAAAACAAAGCAGAAACAAGCAGTTCTCCTGTACAGGTAAATTGTTGAGCACAAGAAAGGAAAAAAAAACCGAAAAAAGTATTTCTCTGTACGAATCTCGTCAAACCCAGAGGGGGTTCCTGAGGACAATTCCACAGCCCATGGAGGTGCTAAAGAACCAAGCCTTACTTTGGTGTTCTTCTTCCTTTCTCCCTTCCCTTCTGGGGGGGGGGGGGGGGGGGGGGATAATGTAGAAGGAGAAATGCAGCAGCAGCCGGCGGGGGAGATTAGCAAAGGCAGGGCGAAAAGCATATGGGGATGAATCCAAAAGAATTATAATTTAAAATGCATATGTTTTTATTAAATCTAGAGAGAGAAGCAATTAGGAATTGGGCAAAGTTGGGAAAAAAGATGAGGTAGAGTGACAGAGAAGAGGGGAAAGCTTCTTTCTCTCTTGTATCTTTCGGCCTTTGGGGTTGATTTTTGTTGTGATTTCATTTCATTCAACCGCATTATTATTCATCTGGATGTGACTAAGTTGGAGCTGAGGATATTCCCTTGAACTAATTATTAGTCAATTTGCTTACCTTAAAGCCCTCCACTCCGGGTGCCATTAAAAGAATCTTTTTGCCTTGGGCCATTTGCATCTTACCCCCTTGAGAAAGAGCACATGTTGTCCACCAAAGTCGTGTATGGAGACGCTACACAAGCTCAACCAACAATGCATTGTTGTTGTAAAAAAAATGCATTGTTACATAACGGAGTTTAGATTGAAAGTCCATTTTGATAGGTTAAATGCAATTTGGTGTATAGATTTTAGGCATAGATCGCAAGCTTACAGTATTGTCAATAAAAGTCCATTATGAGAAAGTGCACCAAAGTGCTACCCAATAGCAACAAAAGTCAGGCTAGAACCCCTTAAACTAGAGTTGAGGGCCCGTTCATGTGACGGGTCGCGCAGCTCGTCACTATGTCCTCCTCCCCCATCACTGCCTCCCACTAGCTTCAGCAGCCTCCACCGTCCCGCCGCTGTCCTTCGCTACCTCCACCGCTTGGCTAGTCGAAGCTCTGCCACCTCCACTCACTCGCCCATAGCCACTATCGACCGCGCCTATGACGAGAGCCCTCCAAAAACCATGAAACCCTAACCCCCCGACCACTAATCATGTGACCTTCTTCGGCAATGGCATTATGCGATGCGGTCGCGTGCTATCACATGACAGTGTGCGGTAGAGTTCCTCTAGAGTTTAAGATCATCAGACATCCTTTAGATAGGTACTACCTCCGTCCACAGAAGAATGCAATTCTCACATGTTGAGGAGTCAAACAGTTTAAACTTTGACTAAAATTGTATGAAAAAGTGCTAACACTCATGAGACAAAATAAGTATCTTTAGATTAGTTATAGAATATATTTTCATAATGAATTTATTGGAGACATAAATGCTAATATTATTTACTACAAACTTCATCAAACTTATGGTAGTTTGACCGATACGGTTCCCATAATTACATTCTTTTGTGAACGGGGGGACTACGTGGTATCTAGTGGTCGGGCAGACATCATTCCCTAGAGGTATATTGGCATAGATGAAAGTTGTAGTTCAACCTCTGTGCTACAAACATGATAAAACGAGGCAAAATTTGATAACTATTTGAAATATTTGAAATGAGCCTAAACTATATTTGCATTTTTTAGGTCGATCACAGTATGGAAATGACTAAGGTAGGAAGTTAGGCGTCATTAATAGCGTAAATACTGTGGGTAGAACATCTGTTTCATTCGGATGCGCGTTGGTGGGTCTCAACACCGGCCTGAACGACCCAACAATGCCATCTGCACGGACGGACCCATCTCACGTTGCTCAAAATAAAAAATCTCCGTCACTTTCCTCTTGAATCGCTGCTGCTTCCGCATCCATTCTCGAACCGCCGTCATGCCCGCACCACCACGGCGTGCTCTACCGTGACTGCGCTACCGGCGGTCGAAACGCGGTGGCATGCTGCACCGCGCCCGAGCGCCATCGCATGCCTTCCTATCCCCCACCACTACTCACCACTCGCTGCCGAGTTCTTTGAGTCGACACAGCGTGGTCCACGGTGACTCTGCTCTGGCGCGGTGTTCTTCACTGCGCCCAGCCGCTTGCCTACCGCCATCCTCCCTCTCCACTGCACCCGAGCGTCGCTTGCTGGCTACCGCAGTTCCCCACCAGGTAGGTCGTGGCCGCCGTCGCCGCCATGTTCCAAGTGTTTTTGGGTGTTTCAGAAGTATGTTTTTAAGTGTTTCATCTAGATATTGCCTATGTTGCAGTGGTTATATATGCACGTTGCAAGTATATATTTTTAGTGTTTCAGTTGTTTCATACGTATGTTTCAAGTATTTTATCCGGATGTTGCAGTAGTATATCTGGACGTTGCATAACATGCATGTTGCAAGCGTATGTTTCAAGTGTTTCAGGTGTTTCATACGTATGTTGCAAGTGTTTTATCTGTATGTTACAAAAGTAGATCTGGATGTTGCATGCATTTGCAATGGCTTTCAACTGTTTTCAGGTGTTTTGCAATTGTTTCAGACGTATGTTGCAAGTATTTCAACTGTTTCGGATATATGTTGCAAGTGTTTTATCTGGATGTTGCAAAAGTAGATCTGGTATTGCACATGTTGCAATGGGACCACTTGCTGCAGCCGTCTGATGCAGTGCTGGGGCGCCGCTAAGCGGCGTAGAATGTCCCCCGCCTACATGCGCGTGGAAAACGTACGAGGCACGAGCAGTCTCCGCGTGTTGTAGGTCGGGTGGGCGGCACGTGAGGTCAGGGTGGCGCGGGCTCCGCGTGGGTGCACCGGGGTGCTGGCACCGGCATCCGGATGCAGGCGTCCGTCTGGACGTTCGGGCGCTAGCAATCCCCTGTTAATAGAGAAAAATTCCATAGTGCATCCGGTGATCATTGCCCAACGGCTTAGCGTATAAACACAGATTTGGTGAAGACAGCTGTTTATTAGAAACAGAGTGCGAAAAGCACTGCAAGTTCCCAATATGGAGGGCTGTACACAGGCCGGTCCCAAAAGCTGGTTTCGTGGTGTTTGACAAAAATAAATTACTAGGTGATCTCGTACTATTCGCTAGGTGATCTTACAAGTCAGTTGTTGAATTGACAGTGGCACAATGACATCTTGCAATATTTTTTTTCTCTAACATAACATAGTGTATTTGGAAATCCTGATGCTACCCAGCATTTTACACCCAAAGACAAGCGACTCTGCGCTGTATCAAATCCAACCAACAGTCATACAAACTCCAAATCTGACCACATGAATAAGGCTGTGTTTAGTTCGCGAAATGAAAATTTTTAGATGTCATATCAGATGTTTCGGGGATGTCGGAAGGGGTTTTCGGATACTAATAAAAAAACTAATTACATAGCTCGCCTGGAAACCGCGAGACGAATTTATTAAGCCTAATTAATTCATCATTAGCGCATGTTAGTTACTGTAGCACTTATGGCTAATCATGGACTAATTAGTCTTAAAACATCCGTCTCACGATTTCCAACCAAACTATGTAATTAGTTTTTTTCGTCTATATTTAATACTCCATGCATGTGCTGCAAGATTCGATGTTATACTTTGGGTGAAAATTTTTTGGAACTAAACCCGGCCTAATTGGCTCTCGACCTACTAGTCCCGTTTCAGCAGGGCATTAAATTCCGCTTGATTCAGTCCCTTTTTTAAAATAGTGGGTAATTTTCACATACATCTATTTTTCTCTTCTCGAATACTCAGGAAATAAAAATGTGCATCTTTGTATTGATTCCGATCACCTGTGCCAAGCGGCCCGATGGTCCAGTTAATTCTGAATTACGTTCTAAAAAACATACTACATCTCTTCTTGAAACTAAAGCTGAACGAAAATGAAGCAAAAGTATTGGGGCGTGTCTGTCACCCATTCAACGACAGCCACCAGCATGTTCGTTTTGCCGTAAACGATCATGGATTATTTACTACTGGCTAATTTAGTGTGAGAGAAAAATATTGTTTCAGCTTATAATCTACGATCGTATACGAGCAAACGATCAGGCTGCACATCTTCACCTCTAGGAAGAACAGCGTTAGCAAAACTGTTACGACCCTAACCAGATAGATGGGTTCGCCGGCGTGCACGCGCGGCTGGGAGCACGGCGAAGGCGCCGCCTCGAGCAAGCAACAGAAGGAAGAAGAAGATTCGGGAATTAGGTTTGTGTTATTCGCTGTCCTCCCATCCTCCCACACAGCGAGTATTTCATCGGTTTAACGACAAAAACGGGCCGGGCCCAAAGATTACATCCACGCGGCTCGCAGGCCGTCTTACTGGCCCATCTCAATCAACAGCCGGAGTCCCGTTCGTGACATCTCCCCCTCCTTAAGCTGCAGCGCGCCCTCGCGATGCAGACCCCGCTGACTGCAGCAACGCTGATGGTACAGCCGTGGCACGCTCCCAGGTGGCCCAATGTGCTGGACAGGACTCACGTTGCAACAGAGCAACTGGTACAACCCGGTGACCTACTAGATGAAGCCGCTGATCCAGTACCTGGGATGGTGGAAGACCTTCCAGCATGTAGAGAAGCTGAAGCTGATCATCAGTAGACAGGGTGGTGTTCGGAGGTAAAGCTTTCTTGAGCTGTGACACATGCAAAACAGGATGAATTTGACTAGTGGCAGGTAACTGAAGCTTGTACGCTACTTTACCCACGGTTTGGAGCACCAGATATGGTCCGAAGTACTTGTAGCTGAGCTTTTGGTTGGTGCGACGAGCAACAGATTGTTGGATATGTGGTTGCAGCTTGACATAGACCCAATCACCCACAGAGAAGGTTCTTTCCTGGCGATTCTTGTCAGTTTGATGTTTCATACGCTGCTGAGCGCGAGCTAGGTTTTGCTGAATATGCTGCAACATGAGGTTACGGGACTGGAGCCAAGCCTCCAGATCAGGAACTGAGCAGGCATCAGTAAGTGTAATTCCGAAGTGCTTGGGCGGATAGCCATATAATGCCTCAAAGGGGGTATGACCATGGGCCGAGTGGTAGGTGGTATTATACCAAAACTCGGCTAAAGGAACCCACTGAGCCCATTTGTGAGGACAGGAGTGAACCATGCAACGAAGATAGGTTTCGAGGCACTGGTTCAAGCGTTCCGTTTGACCGTCGGTTTGTGGATGATAGGCCGAGCTCATGTTGAGTGTGGTGTCAGTAAGTTTGAAAAGCTCTTGCCATAGGTTACTAGTGAAGAGGCGATCGCGATCTGAGATGATGACAGATGGCATTCCGTGCAATTTGTAGACACTAGAAATGAAAGTTTGAGCCACAGACAGGGCAGTGTAGGGATGGCTGAGGCATATGAAGTGGGCATATTTGGTTAGTTTGTCGACAACGACCAAAATAGTGTCAAATTGCTTGGACTTGGGTAGACCTTCGATGAAATCAAGGCTGATAGTGTGCCAAGCATGTTGGGGCACAGGCAACGGTTGCAATAAACCGGGCAAACGACAATGTTCAGGTTTAGCCTGGGCACAGACCTCACAGGCATGGATAAAGTCAATGACAGACTGCTTCAAATTGGGCCAGGCAAACAGGGCACGTACCTTGTGATAAGTTGCAGTAATGCCACTGTGGCCTCCCAGACCACTGGAATGAAGTGCCAATAGCACTGCCTGATGTGCTTCTGTGTGATGGCCCAGCCAAATTCTGTTTTTATATTTGATGAGACCATCAGATAAGGTGAAACCTTTATCATTGGATCCAGTGAGGCTGAGTTCTGTGAGCAGTTGCTTGGTCTGATCATCCTTGGTATAACCTTCCACTATGATTTCTAGCCACCTGGGTGTACTGGTAGAGATGGCTGCCACTGTGCTAGGTTCAGCTTGCCGAGATAAAGCATCAGCAGCCTTGTTTTCCAACCCCTTCTTGTACACTATCTTGTACTGCAGCCCTAGGAGCTTGAGAAAGGCTTTGTGCTGCATCCCTTCCTGTAACTTTTGTTCTCCCAAATGTATCAGGCTTTTATGATCAGTGGCTATACTGAACTCTTGATGTTGCAGATAGGATTTCCATTTGGTAACTGCCAAGATGAGTGCCAGGCATTCTTTTTCATATGTAGATAATGCTTGAGTTTTGGGACCAAGTGCCTTGCTAATGTAAGCCACAGGGTGGTTGTCCTGGGAAAGCACAGCACCCACTCCTGTGGAGGATGCATCTGTCTCAATGGTGAATGGCTTGCTGAAATCTGGTAGGACCAGAACAGGGGCTGAGATTAAAGCCTGCTTGAGAGCCTCAAAACTCATTTGCAATTGTGGTGTCCAGTGAAAGAGAACGTCCTTCTTGAGGAGGTCAGTTAATGGTCGACTGATAAGGCCATAATTCTTGATGAATTTGCGGTAATAACCAGACAATCCAAGGAACCCTCTTAACTGTTTGAGATCTGTTGGAGTGGGCCAGTTGGCCACCGCTTCAATTTTCTTGGGGTCTGTGGCAACTCCCTCGGCACTGATGATGTGTCCCAAGTACTCCAAAGTCTGTTGGGCAAATGAGCACTTAGAGCGCTTGAGGAAGAACTGATGCTGCTCGAGGATTTGAAAAACCTGCTGTAGCTGTTGCAAGTGGGCATCTAGTGTTGGACTGTAGATTAAGATGTCATCGACAAAGACCAGCACACACTTGCGGAGCAGGGGCTTGAAAATTGTGTTCATTAAGGCTTGAAATGTGGCAGGGGCATTGGTGAGCCCAAAGGGCATTACCCTAAATTCCCAATGCCCACTATGTGTTTTGAAGGCTGTTTTCTCTTCATCAGCTGGTTGCAGTCTGATCTGATGGTAGCCAGAGCGCATATCCAGTTTAGTGAACCAGGCTGCTCCATTGAGTTCATCCAAGAGTTCATCAACAACTGGCAGAGGGTACTTGTCCTTGACAGTGATGTTGTTGAGCTGTCTGTAATCCACACAAAAACGCCAGCTGCCATCTTTCTTCTTTACCAAAAGAACTGGGGAGGCAAAGGGGCTATGGCTGGGCTTAATAATGCCATTGGTTAGCATTTCTTGGATTTGGCGCTCAATTTCATCTTTCTGAGAAGGTGAATATCTATAAGGCTTGATGTTGACAGGTTTGACACCAGGAATCAATGGGATGTGGTGATCAAACTCTCTAGGTGGTGGAAGGGAATCAGGCTCTTTGAAAAGGTGGGCATGGCTGTCAACAAGGTTTTGGATGGATGGTGGGATGGATTGGGTGGGTTTGGTGGTTTGTGTTTGACTAAGATGTATCATTTGAGCCACTCCCCCTTTTCTGAGCAGACCTCTCAATTTCCTTGCCTTGAGCTTGTGACAGGTAGACAGTTGGTCCTTTACGCCTTTGAGACTAATTCTGTGCCCAGAATAAGTGAACCGCAACAATTTTCTCTTCCAGTGGATCCACATAGGACTAAATCTCTCCAACCAATCCATACCTAACACCATGTCATAGTAAGGTAATGGAAGAGTGCGGACGTTGGTAGAGAAAGTATGCCCCTGAGTCCACCAAGTAAAATTGAGGACCTGCTGTTGGCTCATAATCTTTTCACCATTAGCCACAGTGACTGTTACAGGAGGAGCTGATGTGAGATCACACTTTAAGGTGTCAGCAGTCGTCTGACTGAGGAAGGAGCTGGAACTGCCTGAGTCAATCAGGATCAAAATTTCCTGACCATTGACCAAGCCTGTGAGTTTGATGGTTTTCCTGCCTTGTACCCCCACTGTTGCAGCTTGAGATAAAGAAAAGACCTCGTCTTCACTGGATTCGTCAGAGGTAGGCTCAGACTTGTTGGGTTCTGGAAAAAGGTCCATAACTTCCTCTAGGATATGGAGGGAGACCTTATCAGGGCATTTATGATTCCGGCCCCATTTTTCACCACACTTCATGCATAAGCCTTGAGCACGGCGTTGAGCTCTGAGTGTAGTCCATTTGTCCTCCCACTGGGGTTTAGCGTCTTCAGTTGGAGTGGCGCCCAGAATACCAGGTGCTGCTGCCTGAGGTGGCTTGGCTGGAAACTTGTTGTACTCTCGATAATGGCGCTTGCCAAAATACTTGGGTTGAGACTCCAACACCTCAGCCTGCATAAGAGCCAGTGACAGAGCCACATCAACTGTTCTCGGCTTATGTAAAACAATAGCAGCTCTGATGTCAGGATGTAGCCCTTGGAGGAATTTGCTAACAAAGAAAACATCATCTAGTTGATTGTTATGAACAAGCACTTTATGCATGACAGTTTGGAATCTATCATAATAGTCCTGAACATCAGAGGTTTGCTTAATGCTTAGTAATTCCAACATAGAATTGTGGTAGAGATCTTTGCCAAATTTAGATTCAATAGCAATACAAAGTTCAACCCAATTATCTACCCCATGCTGTGCTTCGTAAGTTTGTAGCCATAAAGCAGCATGCCCTTTGAAATGAAGGGTGCCATACTGAGCCCAACGATGCACAGGAACATTGAACATATCAAAATATTTTTCCGCTTTTTCTTTCCAGACTTTTGGGTGAGACCCATCAAATTTGGGAAACTGGGCCTTAGGCAGACGACAGTCATTGGAGGTAGGTGCAGCATGATAATGAACTGGAAAGTTGGGGGTGGATGACTGACCATTGGCCAGGGGATGAGTGAGGACCAGAGTCCCCCCATCATGCCCCTGTGGTGATGTTGCAGCGCCGAGGCCCATGGCCCGCCCCTCTTCCTCGCGCTTCGGGGCCGATGGCGGAGCGTTGTGCGCTTCCAACGCCGCGACGCGCGATGTAAGAGTCTTGATCTCCATGGTCAGCTCGGTGGATGCGTGGTCGACCTCAGGACGCCAACGATTGAAAGACTCCATGAGCAGGAGCATGGACTTCATCTGCGCGCTGAGCGCATCGAGCTTTTCTTCAGCAGTCGCCATTCGGGAGGTGAGGGTTGGGGGTTTGGGTTTGCGCGCCAGCGAGTGGGTTGGCTTGGATGGCAGTGGTGGCGGATCGACTGGAAGCGGAAATCGATGGGGAAACGGAAGGAAAATGGATCTGTCTGGTGGAAACTTACCAGCACAGTGGAAGCGGCGCGGATGGAGGTAGGGGAAGGAGGTGGTAGGTAAGTTGAACGGCGACGCTGGCGGATCTGGCGGTGGAGATGCGGGAGATTCGGCGTACGACCTCGCTGCTGCTCGGGATTCAACCGTCGGCGACGGGATTTTACGAACCCGAGAAAGCGATGGATCGGATGGCTCTGGTACCAAATGTTACGACCCTAACCAGATAGATGGGTTCGCCGGCGTGCACGCGCGGCTGGGAGCACGGCGAAGGCGCCGCCTCGAGCAAGCAACAGAAGGAAGAAGAAGATTCGGGAATTAGGTTTGTGTTATTCGCTGTCCTCCCATCCTCCCACACAGCGAGTATTTCATCGGTTTAACGACAAAAACGGGCCGGGCCCAAAGATTACATCCACGCGGCTCGCAGGCCGTCTTACTGGCCCATCTCAATCAACAGCCGGAGTCCCGTTCGTGACAAAAACGTTCCGAGAGTAGTGTACTAGCGGCTCCATCAGCTGACGTATTTTTACACCAAAACAGGCAGCCATTATTCAAATCAGGGATGACAGACAAGTTTACGCTGCGTGCCTGCGTCAGAAATTAGGCGACTTTTACGTGCCAAGCAAAATTGGGCATGCACCGTCAAGGCAAGGGCAGGGTCATCCCATGCGAGCCATATTTTACTCTTGTTGAGCACACCAAAAGGTCGGTCTCTCTCTTCTGCATACGGTTAACATGGTGGCCACCCTGGTTGGTACTCCGTACGAGCCAGCCAGGCTGCCCAACCTAGCTAGTTATACCAAACACAGGTTTCAGAAAGAAGGCTCCTAAGAGGTGTTTGGTTCTTTAATCGCTTCTAAAATTTATGTCACATTGAATATTTAGGTATTAATAAAGAGCATTAAATATAAATTAATTACAAAACCAATTATATAGATGGAGGATAATTTACGAGACGATTTTTAAGCCTAATTAATCTATCGTTAGCACATGTTTACCGTAGCACTATGTTGTCAAATCATGGACTAATTAGGCTTAAAAGATTCGTCTCGCAAATTAATCGCAAGTTGTGTAATTAGTTTCGTAATTAGTCTATATTTAATATTTCATGCATGTGTCTAAATATTTGATGTGACAGGAATTTTAGGAGCCCCTGTAGAAACCAAACATGGCCTAAGATAATGTTGGAAAATACTGTGCTAATTTTTATATATTGCCCGCAATGGATTCTTTTCTCAAAAAAATTCCAACAGATTTTTTTAGTCTAGAAGAAAATAAATTCAATGGACCATACAACACTAGCTAGCTCTTATGTGAAATGCCGGTCCACCTTCAGTATCAATATTCGCCAAATGGTTCAACCTGACATGAGTAATCCATTAGAGACTCCTGAAGTAACTAAACTCTTGTATATGAGTTTTTAACGAAACAATAATTTAACTCGAACAGGAGTTCAAATTTCTCCAACGCATCGCAAGAATGACTCTAATTCAAGAATTCGGTGGAACAAAGAAATTCAAGCTCTGCGTGCAATTCAGTGGGTACCGGGCCCATTTTCTGGATGTGAGTTTAGCACAGCGCGAGGTAGAAGCCTAGAAGGGGACGGTGACATACCATGGCATGAAGTGGCCAAGGGGGTATGGATAGAGAGAGAGCATATCTGGTGTACATATTCGTGTGTTGACATAAGCATGGAGGCCCTAGTTTCTTTCTTTCTTTCTTTCCCCGGAGATAGGCTTGGCTTCGTATGTGGTAGTTCTATTTGTTTTCTCTTTTGAATGGGATAAGAAACGGAGGGAGGCATCAAATAGAAAACCGGCCAGATAGTGGTGCCAACTCACCCCATCACCCCATCCAAAAAAAAAATGCACGCCAAATGCTAGGAAAAACTCCACCGAATTCGCACTTTGCTTTCGTCGCCCTGGCACAACATTATGTGCAATCACCAGTTGATTAGCTTGGCATAATTAAGCCGTGTCCAAAAGTGGTCACTTCTATTTTACTTCATCTTGTTCATCCTCTAGTTAACTCAAGAATCGCATCAATGGTGAATTCATCCCGTGAAGAATAAATTACTTTGGTTGGTGTAACATACTAGTTGTAACTCATAGTAGTTACCTTAGTGGTGAAGGCTCCAAGAGAGGAGCCGACCGGCGAGGGGGGGGGGGGGATCCCTGTCCCGGATCTGCCCTCATGTGAAGGGCGCACCAGGTGGTGCTTTCCAAAAAAAATAGTAGTCACCTTATATGCTTAGGTACCTTTTAGTAATCTGAATTCAACCCCCCCTATTGCTCTAGGGTGACACTACTCATTGCCTCCCTTCTCCTATCCACACCTCGTTTCCACTCAAGTGGCCCATCAGAAGTCCGATAATTACAAAGACAACAAAAATGGACTCTTCTCATCTATCCTTCCGCTCCTTCTACTCTATGCTTTTTCTCAAAAAGGGGTAGACAACACACACAAATAATGGGGTTGTGAGCGCTAGTGTCATGCAGCACAATACCTACACCGAGGAGGCTAGCCTAGTGTGTTAGGTCAGTTGCTGCGGTGGTGACCATTTATATTTGTAGTGGCTAGGGTAGTGTGGTGCTGTGGCACATGCGACGAGGATTACAGCGAGCAAGCCTTGCTCACCAACGTAGTGGCTATTGATGGCCTCCTATCAGGATTGGGGTAGCGGCATGGTGCGGCCACGGTCGTGGATTGGTTTGACAACAAATGAGGTGGCTACATGGAGGTGCAAATCTGCGTGGTGGACCATGCATGGCTCGTTGGAGGGGATAGTTGGGCACCATGGTATCCACACCTTGTTCCTGCCCAAATAGGCCATGAAAGTGAGAAAGTCTAGTAGCTAACAACAATTACAAGCTACTTTTCTCCTCTATCCTTCCACTTTATCCTCTTCCCAAATGGGTGTAGGCGACAACACACAAAAAATCGGGTGTGAGTATCAGTCCTGTGCAGTGTGGTGTAGAGGGGCGTTGGTCTAACTGGCGAAGTTAAACTTGATCCCACTGAATTCTAAAATAGGAAGTCTAACTAGCAATGGGGCGTTGGTCGCGACATGGGTGGCCTAGCAGGCCCACCGCCGCCACACTGCTGTCGTCATTTAGGGTTAGGGGAGGGGGCTGAGATCCATGTCTATGGGCCTAAAGGAGGGGGTTTTGTGGCGGCGGTCATTACATGGAGGTGGAGGCAAGCATCGGACGACGAAATGGAGGTGGCGTCCTGCCACCAGAGCAGGATGGCGATGGACGGCGGTTGGGTGTGGTCAGTGGTAGGGGAGCTTCGCAAGCGACATTAGCGGCGGGCAAGGTTGTCGGACAAGGGCAGACTGTGGGTAGGCTGGCATGTCACGGGTCATGGCCTAGCACCGCCCATTCTAAAGCTTGTAAAGCAATGTCGTCCTCCAAAGCAAACATTCCCAAAGACTGCAAATTTTTTGTGTGTCCCTTCCGTTCAGTTCTTCACATTTCCTTCCATAGTATAAGCAGGGAACTCCAGTTCAGGGAAGTTGCGGCGGTTTTTCTCTATGTTTTACAGTTGTACCTAACGAATTTTTAGCCAACAGTAATGGTACACTGGTACTCTAAAAGGTCCTTGTGTGGTTTTGGTAATTGAGTGACAACCTAGGTGGACTAATTGTGTTTATATGAGATACACAGTTGATTAGTCCATAGGTACATATGTGTGAGCAACATATGCCATGAAGGTGAAAATGGCTTAGAGATATTGCAAAGGTCACACATGTGATGATGAAGGAGCTCATTGCAAATGAGACATGACATTGAGTCATGTGATCAAGGTGGAGAATGTCAAGACATGATTTGGCTTGATGGACCGGTTGCAAGCGTGAAGAGCAAGTCGGAGGCTTTGGAGCGATGGACCGCGTAGCGGTGAAGCTTGAGCAAGACTTGGCGCTGATGGACAAAGGCAATGGTGAAAAACAAGTGAAGTTAAGATCGATGAATCAATATGATCACGTCATGATATGAAGTGGATCATATCATTGTTGATTATGTTGGTGCATGTGTTGCATCGACATTAGAGGAGATGGAATGGAATACGCAAGGCAAAGGTATAACCTAGGGCATTTCATTTCACCGGTCATAGGTGTGTAGAGAAGTTGATGACCAGGTTTAGAATAGATGGCCGTACTATCAAGAGGGACAAACTTGATTGCATATCAGTCATCTAGTGCCACTCGAGTGATCTAACTTTGCATCGTCGCTAGGATTGAGTGGTGTGGCAAGTTGAGTGGCTAATCCTTTGGAAAATGATTGTGAAAATACTAACACACATACATATGGTGGTGTACACTTGGTGGTGTTGGCATATTTATAAAGGAGATAAAGTTGGAGTTGATGTGGATCAACTCGGTGATGGAACAGAGGCGGGAAAGGTTCAAAACTTCACCGATGGAGTACGGACAGTCCAACGGTGCCACCGGCGCCCTATACAGAAAAGACAGGGTTTCGTAGAACTGATCAAATGCTGGCCTCGGTAGGACCAGCGTGTCCGGTCAGTGGCAGCAGTGAGCGCACGGTCTCAGTCTCGTGACCGAACACTGGCGCGAAGAGTGACCGGACGCTCAGGGTCTACGTCCGGTTAGTGCTGACATATGGTGACGTAGGCGGTGCTGGAGTTAGGCGCATGGGCGTAGAACTGATCGGACGCTAGTCTGCATCCAGTCATGGTGGACCGGACATGTTCGGTCGCAAAACAAAGGCTCGGGGAGCTCTCTGGAAATGACCGGGCTCAGGCGCAATAGCGTCCAGTCATTCACTGTGCAGCGTCTGGTCACAACTTAACCGTTGAGATCGGGAAGCTCTAGTTGAACGCAGAGCGACACATGGATGACATGGGGCGACCGAACGCAGGCAGGGTGCGTCCGGTCGATCTGACCGGAGCGTCCGGTCGTCCCGAAATTTGCCTAGTGAAGGGATAACGGCTAGTTTAGCCCGTGGGGCTATAAATAGAAGGTGGTCTTGGCCATGGCTGGGGTTGAGCACCTTAGGGGACTTTGTGTCCATGCTTGTGAGTGCTTGGGAGCACTTCATCTCATAAATACTTGATAGTGATCATCCGATTGTGTGAGAGAGCGATTCAAGTGCGATTACACCATGAGGTTGCATCGAGTGGCACTAGGTGGTCGTCTTGCAAGCTGGTGGTGCTTGTTACTCTTAGAGGTTGCCACCTCCTAGACGGCTTGGTGGTGGTCTCCGTCGAAGCCCACAAGAAGCTTGTGCGGTGCTCTAGAGAAGAGCTTTGTGAGGGGCATTGTGCTTGTCCCGCGGGAGCCGCGAAGAGCAACTCTAGTTGAGCGTGTCATTGAGCTACCCTCACTTTCGGGGTAGGTTTTTGCGGTGCTCGACATGCAGGCTTGCCGAGTGATGCTAATTAGCCACCGAACCACCAAGTGAGCGGTCGACACAACGGAGACATAGTGTGTTGGCTATCACGTGAACCTCGGGAGAAAATCATCGTATCAACATTGTTCTTTCCGTTGATTTGCAATCCCTTTACATAAGCTTGTTATGACTTTCATATACATTGTGCTTGTGTAGTTGCTATTGTAATTAGTTAGCTTATGTAGCTCATTAGTTACCTTCTTGCTTGTGTAGCATAGAAGTAGCCCCCTTGCGTGGCTAACTTGGTTTGTGTAACCTTGTTAATCACATTGCTTAGTTTGTGTAGCTAAGTATTTGCACTCTCTAATTTGGCATTGGTTGTTTTGTTATTAAGCATTGTTAGAGAGCTTAGTTGGCTTTGTGCTTTTGTTTACTAGCATGTGTAGAAGCTCCCCGTTGGTTAAAGTACTAGTGGCATAGGTTTATATGACTTTGCTTCTAGAATTGATTAGGTGAGCTCTAGCTAGCCCGACACCTATGTTGCTTAATTAGGATCTTTACAAGGCGCTAGAGAACATAGATAGAGAGGTGTAGACTTGGCTAGACCGATAGTTTTAATTCTACACTTGTTTTAGTTAGTCGACGCGATTAAATTTTAGAAACAACTATTCACACTCTCTAGTCACCATCTCGACCTACATACTCCTACTAGGTTAGGAATGAGTTGCAGGTGGAATGATTTAATTTATAAAGGCGTAGCTCCCGCTCTGTGCGGGGTCTGGGGAAGGGTGCTTGTGACGAGTCTTATCCTCGCATGTGCAATGTGAAGAGACTGTGACTTGAACCCCGAACCTTTCGTTCACAGACGGTAAAACTCTACCGCTTGCACTAGACCCGCCCTTTAAATAATTTAATTTATAGTAATTGTTTTTTTATAATAAAGTGCTTTTTAGTTGGTTGGGGCTAGCTTTGCAATGCTCGCAGTGTGACCACATTCTGATGCGGCGTAGGCAAAAAAACCCCCAAGAGAGCGTTTATTTATAGGTACTTGTAAAAAAAATCAGCAATCGCTACTTAAAAAAATTATAGCAATGTCTCTTTTTTTATTGGAACGGCTCTATATTAAGCCGCCCCTACAAATAGTGTCCAAATAAGCCGCCCCTACAATGTAGAGGTTGTTGCTATTATCAGCCGCCCCTATAAATAGCCTGATTTATTGGGCGTGGCTCAATATCCATCCGCCCCGATAATTAGATTTGTAGGGGCGGCTCAACGCCAAATAGTAAAAATTAAGCACTAAAATTTGAATTTTTTCAAACGACCTTGGATGGAGAAGTTATCAAAATAAAAGTTGTAGATCTCAAAAAGTTATGAAAGTTTGTTGTTTATAACTTTTTTATTTGAAATTATTTATTATTTTAAAATACTGTTTGAAATTCAATGTTGAAATTATTGAAGAACACTGATTTTTGTTTTTAATCTCTAGCTAAAACTTGTAACAAATCTTTCTCCCTCAATATAACTTTAAATTTGATGATTTTTTCCTAAAAAATTCTAAAATGATGCTCTATCAATTTATTGTGTTCTTACCGCTATTATTTTGTCCATCTTTTTATGTGAATGTGTTTTATCTATTTAAATTTTGAATTTTAAAAAATGGTAACTTTAAACATTATTTTGAAATATTAAATAATTTCAGCCGAAAAAGTCATGAACATAAAAGTTGTAGAACTCATCAAGATCTGCAACATTTATTTTGGTCATTTCTTTATCCGACAAAATAGTAGTAACATTGTTTATAAAATTTACATATCCCCTCTTATAGGGATATGTAAAATTTGTGAACAATGTTACTACCATTTTATAGTTGACAATTTTTTTATCTGAATTCATTTTATCAACAAAAGCTACGTTTGAATTTCTCAAATTTAAATTTTAAAATTTTCAAACGACCTCGGATGGAGAAACTATCAAAATAAAAGTTGTAGATCTCAAAAAGTTATGAAACTTTGTAATTGACAATTGTTTCATTTGAGATCAACTCGTCGAGGAAAACTATGTTTGAATTTCAAAAAAATTGAATTTTTGAAACAAACTCAGATGGATAAATAGCAAAAATGAAAGTTATAGATCTCGAAAAGTTATGAAACTTTATAGTTTACAATTTTTTTATTTGAAAGCATCTTCTCAAGGAAAACTATGCTTGAATTTCTCAGATTTGAAATTCAAATTTTGTAAACGACCTCGGATGGAGAAACTACCAAAATGAAAGTTGTAGATCTCGAAAAGTTATGAAATTTTGTAGTTAACAACTTTTTCATTTGAATTCATTTAGGGCCTCAAACAATCAATTTAAACTCGGTTTAGCATAATATGTGGAAAAAATCAATTATAGACATGAGTGATGGATGAAGTGGTCAGAGGATGAAATGCGCGAGCCTGACATCACAGGTTTGAACCCAGCAGAACCTAGCTTGCGGGTGCGTGACGTGTGGCTGACTTTGGTGACCTCCTTATTAAAAAAGTTGCTATTTTTTTGCTTGGATTTATGAATTTTTTGAAATGGATCCAACCACCTCTATAAATAGTGAGTCGCTCCTATAGATCGGCTATTTGTAGTCATCATTTTGATAATCGGCTATTTGTTATCATCCTTTGGTTAGGACGGTCGGCAAAATCACCCCAAATCATCCGGAGCCGCACCTTAAAAAAAACATACGTGTAGTAGTGAGTTGGACACGCAAATCTGCCGTGCTCCCGCGAGAGAGTTTAGTTGCTAAGCAAGCCTGTTCGCTTGCTCGTAAACGATCGTAAATTTCTAGCTGGGAACAGTGTTTTTTTCTCACATCAAATCAGCCAACAGTAAATAATCCACGATACGACAAAACGGAGTTCCTGACACCGAATGACCGAAGCAGCAGCTAGCGACTCTTTACAACTGCATTAGCAGAGAATTGGTAGAACCCTGTCATCAACAGGATAAGTCCAGAAAAAAAAAATTATCCCAGAATGAAGGTTCAGCCAGAGCATACCACCGGCTGCAGCAGGTAAAAAGAATAGATTTTTTCTTTATATTTTTTAGAAAAAAGGTAGAGAAGATTTTTTTTGGCTCGCCAGAGAATGTGGCTCACGTGTCGTGTGGGGACAGCCCCCACCGCCCAGGTAGGGCCCTGCATGCTGTGACATGGTGCTGATTAGATGGATATGATATCTATCCACATGTAGCAGGAGAATTAAATTACGGAGGTGGTGTTTAAATATAGGGAGTAAAGTTTAGAAATATCATATCGAAGTATTTTATGAGCGTGTTTGAATAATAATAATAAAATAAATTATAGAAATCATTAATAATCCATGAGACGAATTTATATAGAATTATTTCGTCATTAGCACATGTTTACTCTAGCACCATGTTATCAAATCATGGACTAATTAAGTTTAAAAAAATTCGTCTCATAAATTAGTCGCACTCTATACAATTAGTTATTTTTTAATTTATATTTAATATTCTATGCATATGTTCAAACATCCGATAAGATAGTGAGTAAACTTTAGAAAAAGTAACTAAACAAGTCTAGAGTTTGTTATTGGATATGATATCCTCCTACAGCAAATCTAGTAGATGGATATGATATCTATCCACATGTAGCCAGGGCACGAGGATAACGCCGCGGGCGGCGATGGAGCCAGAACGCGCTCGCGCGGACGGCGGTTGGGCAGCAGTACTCACGCGCACTCGCTCGGTGAGGCGGACATACGAGGTGGGCGGGAACGACGAGGTGCGAGGCGCACGGGGGCTCGGAGAGCTCAAGCGACGCGCGCAGCGTCGGCGTATTCACTGCCGCGAACTTGTGGATCATAGCCCACGGAGGTCGCGCGGGCGGCCCTGGAGAACCTGCGGCCTAGGTAGCCGGATGCGGCGGCGGAGAGGCCATGGAAGCGCCGAAACGACATCTCGGAGGAGCCGCGGCGGAAAGGCTAGCTCGGTGCTACAACGGCAATTTGAGAGAACACCAGTGGGTGAGAGATACGCGAGTGGCGGAGTGGGAGGTGACTCGAAGCCCAGCTTGTGCGCTGAAGAGAGCCGGGCTGCTGAGAAACGGAGGTAGTTTTCGTTTCCCGGGAACCACCCTTTAGCTGCTTTGAGGAGCGTGCGAGCCGAGCTGGGGAACGGACCAAGGACACCAAACACGGCAACTGCAGCCTAAGGGCATAGTCGGGCTGCTGGGCCACCTCATCAAACACGTCCTTAGACACTGCGAATTAGAGTATCTCCAGCAATACTACCTAAAACACACCCCCTACGTCTCTATTTAGGTAGCTATCAATTTTCATACTACCTATATTTTATTGTTTGCTCCAGCAGCACTACCTAAAACGGACCCCTCAAATTAATATTTACAGAGGATGACATGTGGAACCCACATGTCATCCTCTATCAGCTTCTTCTTCCCATGGAGCAGAGCTAGCAGGGCAGGGGCGCCGCTGGAAGCTGCACGGGAGCCGGGCAGGGGCGCTGCCGGCAGCTGCATCCGCGCCGAGGAGGGGCGCCGCCGGCAGCTGCACCCATAGGCCTCGACGGGGAGGGGCTGCGCCACCCGTAGCCTCGCCGGGGATGGGAGGGGTGTATACCTGAGCAAAATGAGGCCGGCCCGACCTAACCCGTGGGCCTGGCCCGAGCCCGATGGGTTTTAGCCCATCCACGAACCTTACTGGACCGGGCCTGGGCAGAGATCTCGTTGCCCAGAATTTTTTTTTTGTCTGAGCCTGGCCCGAAATACAATTTTTTTTGCTATTTTACGCTGTAAAATGCACGGGCGGCCCGCCCAGACCCGGGCCCAGCCCGACCTGCCTAGTGGGACAGTGTTGGGTGGGACTTTTTTGTTCCGAAATAACCGGGCATTTTTCGGCCCGGCCTGAACCCGGTCCGACCCACAAAATGCTCAGGTCTAGAGGGGTGGCCACGCAGGGGAGCCTCATCGGGGAGGGGAAGTCGCGCTGGGAGGGGCTGCCGCACCGGGAAGGTCACATCGGGGAGCCGAGGCTGCGCCGGGAAGGTAGCACCGAGAGGGGCGGCCACGCCCGGGAGGTCATGCCGGTGGAGGGCCACCGCCGGGGAGGCTCACTACGTCGGTACTCGTGCGTGCGTGCTCGAGCATAGAGAAGAAGGGGAAAAAATTTGCATGGTGGAGTAGGGGGCCAACAGGAATAGAGGGTGAAGGGGGAAAGTGGGGGGCCAATAAAAATACGGGGTGTAGTAGGGAGTCTGCTGGAGCTAGGTTTTTTTGTCCCTACTACCCAAATCCAGAGTAAGAAGTCAAGTAGAGGGCATTGCTGAAAATGCTTATACTCACACACAAGAATGATACAACTACTGGTCTACTGCTACAAGAACTCAAATAATGGAGAAACAATACTACGACCAAACTTCGATGCAGTCACGCAAGACAAACAAGGAGGGAGCAGAGGCTCGAACCTTCACGTTGAACCTACCTTGTTAGGCCTGGCCCAGTATAACCAAATAGCCTCCGGTTCCTCTTCTTTTCTTGGTTTTTTATTTATCTTTATTTTATTTTTATTTTTATTATTCTTTTATTTTTATTATTTCTTCTATTTATTTTTTATTTCTATTTTTATGGTTTTTATTTTCTTTTTATTTTGTCTTTCATTTTTTTCTTTTTTACGTAATAAGGATAAGGGGCCCTCCAAAAAAAACTTCTTTTCGTTACTAATTACTTTCTTTATTTTTTTCTCATATTTTTTTATTTTTGTTTCATTTCTTTTCATTCTCTTTTTATCTATGTTTTCTATATTTTTTTTATTTTTTATTAGACTCTAATTAATTTTTTTAATTGTCATGTTTTAGTTATTGATTCTACATATTCCGTGAGATATATGATGTTCACACTATATGACTATTTGAATGAGTTAGGGCTAGTTACTAGTTGGGCTAAAAATAGCTCAAATTAGCTAAGGTTGGCTATCTATTTGGCTAACTAATTAAAAACTTGTCTAAAAAATTACATCCCTCGTTAGCCTTTGTAAACAAATAAACCCTAAATCCATGAGACATTTTATGTTGTATCCTGCGATGTTCGCATAATATAAATGGGATATTCCACGATCGTCTTTGTGTATTCATGTAGTAAAAATAAGATGTCTATGGTATATTTTTATGTTGTTGTAGTATTCATTTGATGTTCTATTTGTTTTTATTTTGATTAGTTATGCGTTATTTTATAATATGTTTTGTTTTTCCCTCCACTTATTTATATTTGATTATCATTTTATTTCTATTTCTTTTATACTTTCATTTTATTTTCATAGTTACATGGCTTTTTTTGTCTTCTCCTTTTGTCATGTTTGTTTTTTCTATTATGTAGTTTGTACTCTTTCAATTTTTGTATTTTCATGAGATACATATGTTGTTTGTGTAATATAGATATGATGTTCTATGAAGTATTTTTGATGATCAGTATACATGTGATGTTCTACTTATATTTTATAATGTTTACATAATATACATGTGATGTTCTATGATATTTTTTGTGGTGTCCAGTAGTATACATACGATGTTCTAGGATATATTTTATGTTCATGTAGTATACATGTGATGTTCTATATTGTATTTTGTAGTGCTCACGTAATATACATGTCATGTTCTATGATGTATTTTATGATGTTCCTGTAATATACATGTTATGTTTCATATAGTATACATGTGATGTTTTTTATTTTTGTTTTCCCTCATGTTATTTGTTATAATGTTTACATAGTACATATATGTGATGTTCTATATTCACATGGAATAAATAAGATGTTCTATGATTATCTTTGAGTGAGATTTAATAAAAGAAAATTTGTCTTTATATAATTTATTTTGTTATGTTCTTAATATATATATATTAATTTAGAACATTTGTCATTAGAAGGACCTAGAACATCATATCAGCTCATTAAAAAAATATTCTATCTTCATGAGAAAAATGTTATTTAACAATGTTTTCTTAATATATACTAAGTAGAATCTTGTTTTGAAGGATTTATTGTAAGAAACATAATTACGCAGTCAGAATTTAATTTTGAAATTCGGCTTAGGAAATACAAGCTTTTTAACTTTCAGACACTTTTTGTGATATATCTTTCAAACACTTCTGCATATGGATGATGTTAGCAAAAGTATTTCACCTACATGCATGTACTTTTCACTATGCATGCTGGGCTTTCCTCCTTACTCGCTCAGCCAGACCGGTTTTCATATACGGCTCAACAAAAGTGTCTTTCAGCCCACCATAACAAACCACATATACAGCTCAACATGAGTCTTTCGGCACACTATAACAAACCACATGCATGATCAATTACTCTGTCGGCATTGGCATGTACCAGCCCTCCACGCCCATCAGGAAATGGTCATGCCCGTGCCGGTGAGATAGGATTTACGCCTAGTCCCGCGATAGGAACTCCACCAATGCCATGTCATGTCTTGTGGATTCATCGAGCATACTCAGATTGAGCACGTAGGTAAAAGGTCCTTGTTTTGTTTTAGTAATTGAGTGACAACCATAGATGGACTAATATGTGTTTAAGTGAGATACACAGGTGATTAGTCCATAAGTACATCATGTGTGAGCAACCTTTGCCATGGAGGTGAAATGGCTTGGAGATGTTGCAAAGCTCACACATGTGATGAAGGAGCTCATTGCATATGAGACATGACATAGAGTCATGTGATCATAGTGGAGAAGATCAAGACAAGACTTGGCTCGATGGACCGGTTGCAAGTGTGAAGAGCAAGTTAAGTGATGACTTGGTGCCGATGGACCGAAGCAACAATGAAGAGCAAGTGAAGTCAAGATTGATGAACCAATACGGTCACGTGATGATATGAAGTAGATTATATCATTTTGTGATTAGTTGGTGCATATGTCGCATCAACGATGGAGGACATGGAATGGAATGCGTAAGGCAATGATATAACCTAGGGTATTTCATTTCACTGATCATAGGCATGTAGAGAAGTTGATGATCGGGTTTAGGATAGATGGCCATACTATTAAGAGGAGCAAACTTGTTTGCATATCGGTCATCTAGTGCCACTCGAGTGATCTAACTTTACATCATTGCTAGAATCGAGTGGCATGGTGAATTGAGTGATTTACTCCTAGAAAATATTTGTGAAAATGCTAACACACATAACATAGTGGTGTACTCTTGATGGTGGTGGCACATTTGCAAAGGAGAAGAAGTTGGAGTTGATGTGGATCAACTCAGTAAAGAAAAGGATGCAAAAAGAGATCACTAGAGGTGACCAGACGCTGAAGGCTGAAGGTGATCAGACGTGACGCTCCTGTGCCCGGTCGCTAATGGCGTATGGTGATGTAGTGACGTTTGAACTTTGCGCGCAGCGGGAGAAGGATCGGACGCTGGCCTACGTCCGGTCGGGTTGGACCTAACACGTTCGATTATCTTTTAGTGGCTCTAGGAGCTCTCTATTCATGACTGGACTCCGTGGATCGAGCGTCAGGTTAGTGCAATGTTGTGTCTACTTGTTTGCTGCATTGCTTGTGGGAGCGCGTGATTGGACTCAGTAGTGGTACGTCCGATCATGGCTTTGACACGTCCAATCGTCCCTGGCGCATGTGCGAAGGAAGCCGACCATTGGGATCATGCGGCCGTAGTCAAACGTAGGTGACACGTGGTCAGTCGGGAGTGACCGCGGCGTCCAGTCACTACGTGTTTTGCCCAGTGAAGGGGTAATAGCTAGTTTAGCCCTTGGGGCTATAAACAGAATGTTAGCCGACTTTGAGCCAGAAGCTGAGCACCCTTGAGCCTTGGTGGCTTGTGTTGGTGTGCTTGGGAGCCCTCTAACTCACTTATGCTTGATAGTGATCATCCGATCAAGTGAGTAAGCGATTCTAGTGCGATTGCATCATGAGATTGCATCGAGTGGCACTAGGTATTCGAGTTGCAAGATGGTGGTGCTTGTTACTCTTGGAGGTTGCCTCCTCCTAGATGGCTTGGTGGTTTGTGAATTCATTGAAGCACGCGAGAAGATTATGCGGTGCTCTAGTGGAGGATTTGTGAGGGGGGATTGTGCTCACCCCACGGAGATCACAAAGAGCAACTCTAGTAGAGCATGTCATTGGGCTACCCTCACTTTTGGGGTAGGTTCTTGTGGTGCCCGATGTGCGGGCTTGGCGGGTGATGCCAATTAGCCGCCGAACCACCAAGTGAGCGGTCGACACAATGGGGACTAGCGTGTTGGCAAGCACGTGAACCTTAGGATAAAATCATCATGTTATCCTTGTCTTCCCATTGGTTTGCATCCTTGTTACACAAGCTTGTATTTACCTTCATATACTTGTTTGCTTGTGTAGTTGCTCTAGAAATTAGTTGACTTGTGTAGTTGGCTAGTTATCTTCTTGCTTGTGTAGCATAGAAGTAGCTCCCTTGTATGACTAATTTGGTTTGAGTAACCTTGTTAGTCACATTACTTAGTTTGTGTTGCTAAGTAATTTGCGCTCTCTAATTTGGCATTAGTTGCCTTGTTATTGAGCATTGCTAGTGAGCTTAGGTGGCTTTGTGCTTTTGCTTACTAGATTGTGTAGGAGTTCCCTTGGTTGTGTGAAGTATTAGTTGTATAGGTTTGTGTGACCTTGCAAGCTAGATTGGTTAGGTGAGTTCTAGCTAGCCCAGCACTTTTGTTGCCTAATTAGGATCTTTATAAGGTGCTTGGGAACTTAGATAGAGGGGTGTAGTTTTGGCTAGACCGATAGTTTTAATTCCGCATTTGTTTCATTTAGCCAGCGCGATTAATTTTTAGAAAGGACTATTCACCCCCTCTAGTCCGCCATCTTGACCCTACATGTGGTATCAGAGCTAGGTCTCTCATTTATGGTCTTCACCGACTAGAAAGGATGGTGACTTATGTGCTAGATGTTGAGTGTCCATACACTTTTGATGCCACACACTTTACATGGTGGAAAAATTGGATGACATTCAATTTTAAGTTTATTTCCCCTCAAATGTGGTGGATTGTGGATATGGGTTTTTCTCATGTGTTAGATGAAAAGAATGCAACTCAAGCATAAAAGAAATGCCTACATCTCGATTGCCAAGCTACTAACATATTTTATCAATCTTCGAGTGATAAGATATTTGGGGAGATCATGTACATGAAGATCGCCCATGATATTTGGTTGTACCTCAATTTGATATATGGGAGGATCTCCGATGATGATGATGATGAGCCCAAGAAGGAGGCACATGAGTGTGTCGAGCATAACCACAATTTGGTGATTGTAGAAGATTTCTCTACCTCATGGTCAAGTGATGATGATGATAGATAATTCACAAGTTCACTTGACAAGATGGAGGATGATGCCTCAAGTGATGCAAATAATGATGTTACTCCATGCACACTTGTTGGTGATGATGATGGATCATGCCCAGATGACAATGCTACTACAAGCCCATTCACTACACCACATTGCTTCATGTCATAGGGTGACACCAAGGTATCTAATGCTAATGTGATTGATCATGTTGATTCATATGATGAGCTTGTTAGTAGACTTGCTAGCATGAATATAGTTTTAGAAAAAGAGAAAGCCAAAACATTAAAATTAGAAAATAAAAACTCTTTTCTAAAGAACTCATGTGAAGAACATAAGCACTTACTTGATGTTCTTAAATCTTCATATGGTGAGCTAAAATTGACTCATGAGAAACTACTTGCATCTCATGAAGAATTATTAGAACAACATGCTTCTCTCATTAACATGTTTTCCAAGAAAATTAAAAAGAATGAGAGCTCATCACATGAGTCAAGTGATCAATTGCAACATGTGACTAACTCTTATGATGTAGAGAAGAAGCATGTATCCACCTCTTGTGATGATTTACTAGATATGCCATGTTCTTCATAATTAGATGCTTGTTCTACTTCTATGTCTTGTGAGACTAACCTTTTGAAGGAGAACAATGAGCTCAAGAATAAAGTAAAGAAATTGAGCAACAAGTTAGAGAGGTGCTACAACACCAAAATCACCTTAGAGCACATGTTGAACAACAAAAGAGGCTATGGTGATATGAGTGGCATTGGATTCAACAAGAGCATGACCAAGGGGGAGAAAAAAAGAGAAAGAAGGATGAAGAAGTTACTACAAAAGAAGCTCTCTCATTCCATGTGCTACAAATGCCATGAAATTTGACATCTTGAGAAGGGTTGCCCTATAACATCCCCGATGTTACGTACCTGTTCAACATAGTTTAAGGCTTAATAAAATCTAATAAATAAGTTCTCTATGCTTGGTGATAAATTCTTGCATGAAATGATACGATACATGTTTGTTTAAATCACCTTTGTGAATATAGTCAACATGTGTGATGTCAACCAACTTTATTTTTGTGCCTAAACATCTCTAAATGAGTTTGCAAACAAAAGTTACTTAGGGTTCATGTTGGAAAAATGTGGAGAAAATGATTAAAAATGCCAAAAGCCTTATCTTGTTTTAATTGCTCAATAGCTTTTTGGAGGATAAATAAATAATTATTTTATATAGAAATTATAAAATATGTTGGTGTGGAAAACTTAGATAAAGTTTTGTCCTTTGTGGTAGAGTGCTTGTTCATGCCTAGTTTAATTATTTGATAGGTTAATTAGTGCTTCAAAGTTTGGATAAAGTATTGTTTTCTAGGAGACTGAGAAACTAAGTGCTTAGTGTTTTCTCTGGCACTGCTAACTTTGGCCCTAATTACCCGTTAATCTGCTGCTCTAGTGACCTTGGTCCCTTAATAAGAGTGGAAGCTTAGCGTGAGGTGAAGATCTTTTGTATAGGACGTGGGACCTAGTTCTTGACCAAACTCGCTACACCGAACGTCAAAGTGGGGCACATGGCCACTGCCGTGCCCACGCCCTGCTCTGACCTCACCCGTGCCCTGGCCGCCCACGTCGTGCACAGGGGCACCATGGCCACCCATGCCCTGCTCACCCGCTTGCCCATGCCCGCCTACCCACCCTCGTGCTTTCAAGTGGAGGCCAAGCCCCCTCGCGCGCCTCACTTTCCCTTTGCCTCTCGCTCGCTCTTCTCTCCTTCTCGCTTGCTCGGTGTCTAGGTGCGATGTCGCCATGGCCGGTCGAGAGCTCCTGCTCGGTGCTGCACCACATTCCCCATCACCAACTTAGCCTCCGACACCAATCTACCTAACACACGCTCGCTGAGCCCGCCAAGGCCAGAGCCGCCTTGCCATAGGCGTTGTAGCGCTGCTGCCGCTGTGTAGTCGCCCACCGCAACCACCACATGCAAGGCCTAGCAACCACCGGCTGTGCTCACTTGAGCCACCACCGCTACTGCCTTCCCCTACCCGCACTGCCCCTCCCACGTTCCTTCCCTAGGTCCTCTTTGGCTACCATGCCCCGTAGCGTCGCTGCCACCTGCCGCCATAGCCGCTGGCCGCTGGCGTCCACGGCTAGACCGCCTTGGCCCACCTCTAGTGAGGCCATGAATAGCCCTAGGTATCCATGGGGCCCGTGCACCCCTCCGCTCGGTCCATCGCCGCCGTCGAGCCCTCTATGGCCGGAAATCAGCCCTGCCGTGACCCTCCTCTGCTCGATGAAGACGAGGAAGAAGAGAAGGACCTCACGCATAAATAGGAGCTTTTCTAGGGTTCCTAATGTAGATCTCATGACTCCCATGAATAGTATTACTAGACTGCGGATTGATTTAGGAAAAGATCATGGACCTCGGTGCAAAGTGTTTGTCTTTTATGGTTTTTCCTTTTCTTTTATGTTTTTGTCGGGGACCTAATACCGGGGTACCCAAGGAGGTGGAACTAATAACCATCGAATGTTAAAAACTTCTGGACGAACAAGGGCATCGCTATGTTCCTTGCCCGAATGATAGGAGTTTGGTTCCACCTCGCTCGACGCCTTTGGGCCAGCTCCACCTCGCCCGAGGGCTAAGGGCTAGTCTTTGCCTCGCCTGAGAGCTTAGGGATTGACTTCGCCTCGCCCGACCCCCGAGGGATGGGCTCGGTCTCGTCCGAGGGATGCCTACATCACTGCTTCCTGCTCCGACCCTGCGACTCCGACCCCACGACCGGGGCTCGTGGGAAGCCTGCTCATCGCTCTTCTCCGACCGGTGCACTGAGGGCCGATTGGAGCCATCCGACCGGGGGCTCCCCGTTCGGAGGGAACCAGAAGACGTGCGGAGAAAGGCAAGGCATGGCTCATAAGTCAAAACCACTATACCAGAGTCCATACCCTATGCCCCGACAGGAAAAGTACTACCAGAGAACGACGAGATGGATGCTTTAGACCCTTCCAGGTGTAGCAGAGCCTAAATAGTATTGTGGGCACGTGCTTTTCGCCCTATAGAGTTGTGGGCGCCGCCTTCAACTCTCGGGCATGAAACCCGACGTAGACATATGACAACCACTACGATCTAGAAAAAGACTCGCGTCCTCTACAAATGACGGATATGCTATCACCACGATATGATCTCAAGGGAGCGGCACCCGCTTCATGGCCCCTCGGGTCCACCAGATCAGAGTATTCGCTTCAGCCTCCGAACGCCCCCTCTGATCAAAAGGCTTTGCCCACAGCACCGCTTCCTCCTCCGACCCTGCGACTCCGATCCCACGACCGGGGCTCGTGGGAAGCCTGCTCACCGCTCTTCTCCGACCGGCGCACTGAGGGCCGACTGGAGCCATCTGACTGGGGACGCCTGCTCGGAAAGAACCAGAAGGCATGTGAAGAAAGGCAAGGCATGGCTCACAAGTCAACACCACTGTACCAGGGACCATACTCTGCATGAAGCAGTGCTCTACAGCCACCCTGACATAAAGTATTGTAGGGGCCGCTAGAAACTCCCATATGGTAAGCCCCCCGCGTGTCTCTGGACATCAATCGCGGTATGGGCTCCAGGATTTGCCATACCGGGTGAACATAGCACGGCTCCTCACATGCCACTAGGCATCAAGAAGTATCTTGCAAGTACCGGTGTCATCCTTCCTGAAGAAGATAGCTCGACCTCCTGTGCACATCCGACATCCTACAGCGACATCGACAGTATTGGGGGGGCTTCAACCATTATCCAGTTTTCATCACCATAGGCAGCAAGACTTAGAAATATCTGTACTCTCCCCCTCTCACCTATAAAGCCATTCCCTTCATCTATAAAGGGGATGCGCTCCCTCCCCCGAAGGGGATCGATTTTCTTCAAGCCTAGACTCACTAGATCGACATCAATGCTCCCAACCATAGGACCGCCAAGTTCTAACCGCGACCCTTCCGGTTGGAGCCGACCGACTCTTGAACACACAACACACACAGTCAAGCTGCTACCAAGCTCTTGGCATCCTTTTGACCCTTCCATCAGAGACTTGGGACCAGTCCCTCTCTTGACCGTTTGTACCCCCTACTACGAACCATTTTCGGTGCTAATAACACGAGCAGCAACAGACTAGACGTAGGAACATTCAGCCCAAACTAGTATAAATCTTGTGTCCATTAGCGCACCATCCGAGCCTAACGCGCATAACTATAAATTTACTCGCCGGTGCTTATTCGAAACAACGATAGTTGGCACGCCGAGGTTGGAACAGGAGGCGCTTCCCGTCGAAGGAAGGCTGCAATGAACGACGGCAAGGTCAATGATGCTCGGCGCCCTCCAGTGCCCCACCTCCATTGGTGGCGGTGGTGCGCCCACAGCAAGGGTGGCTCGCATCGTCTCATCTACGTGGGATGACCTCTAGCTCGACATCGCGCTCCGGATTCACAAGCAGACCTATGAGTTGTTCTCTCCCTCGCATCACCCTCTCTTACTTAGGAACCACCGCATTTGGTGGAAAGGAAGGAGAAGTGGTGGCGGCTCAGAGGCTGGCTAGGAATGGGGCGAGAACTCCTCTCCCCCTCCCTATTTAAAGAAGGGGCACGATAGCGAAGGAAAGACGAAAGGCCCATGGAACAACCCAACGATGGAACCTCCCTCTAGGGGGAGTCCAATGGCCCTCCTGGGTCGATCGGGCGGCCCAGGAAAAACAACGAACGAATGACCAATTGAAAGATAAGTACCCCTGTTTACTTACTTTGAGTATTAAATTCTTTACTGGGCCTCTGACCCCAGCAACGGTAGGGGCACGGACATCGCTCGGGGGCTACCGAGGGCGCATGTTTGTTTAAACACCCTCTTAGCCTAACCCCTCCTTACGTTTGGGAAACCAAAAGCACAATGTGTGGGAATACAACGATGAGTACAACTAGACGAACCCCCAGACCCTAGCCTTAGCTCCTGCCTTCCCGAAAGGAGTTTGGAGGGGTCCGCCTATAGAGCCCCCTTCGGGGGGAAGCTGACAGATCGTTTAAAAGTCAATCGTACGGCTCGGATTGCCACCGAGAGACAGAAACAAAAAATCATGATACTTATGCAGGTTATGCTAGCCTCGTCGCAAACATTGGACCCGAACCTAGCACGAACATGTCTGGTAGGAGCTTCCCATGGCTCATACCACCAATGTAACATTACCGACCCCCGCTTTTGTCTCGATTAAACTATATGTTAAATTCATGCATTCAAACATTGCATATGCAAACCCTTGCATCTCAACGCTTCATGTCACGTCACGAAGCGGTAGCCGCCTCATTTAATATGAGCGACACCTGACCAGGGTTCGAAGGCCGGCCCGCGAAGGGCTTGAGGCCACCTCGTGTCAAACAGAGCCAGGGGAGAAAAACCAAAATGAGCCCCAGCGGCCTTGCCCGATCCTGTTCAGAAGCGGGTAGGGACATCTCGACCTTTCTTGTTTGATTCTAACCTTGAGCCATACCCACAGAATCTCCGTTGAGGAGAGGCCAACGGGCCGCCTGAGCCCAACAAACGGCTCAGGCATCTGCCGAGAGGTGGGTTCAGAAGTAGTGGAATGCCACATGAGGGCTCTACCGACCCCGTCAGCAAATGATGGATCCGGATTCCACACGAACATACCCGTTAGCGAGCTCATTGAGCGCGACACTCGAGCCATTGAGGCAAGTGTCATCAATTCAGCCCCTCCGGCCATGGAAACCAAGGACGGGGTAGTGCGTGTTATGTCCGAACATCCCCATTAGCAAGCTCATAACACACGGTCACGCAGCAATCATCAAAGTCCTAAGGTAAGGGGTACGAGTAAATACAAATGTAAGTTCGCCTCCCTCGCTCCGGTCTCTAGTAACATCCGACCCCAGCAACCGCAAGGGGTCAGATCTCACTCGGGGGCTGATAAAGGTATGGGAACCTCCTTTCTTTTCTTTTCGAGAAAATATTACATTTGACCTCCTCTTCGCACAAGACCAGGGGCAAGGTTCGGTGGAACAGACTGGTAAGACTGCAAAAGGCCCACGCCCAGATAGCTACGGTAATTTTGCTCACCAGCACAATCAAGTTTCCCCTAAAAAAACCTCAGGCCCTATGGTCTTAACAAACGGAAGGGTCGATTGTTTAAATCTTTTTCATCGTAAAAAGAGAAGGTAAGATCAAAACAAACGAAATGAGACTTACGCAACCATTTCCAGGACACAAAAGCACCGACACTTGTTCACATGTTATAAATAAGTGTTTATCAAACCAATTCCACTAACTACTTCTGCGAAGGGAGAACCTCTTCTTTCAGCTTGTCCGTCAGGTTCTGCGCAAGGGGAGCCACCGCCTTCTCCATCTCATCTAGCTTAGCGTCTTCATTGACAGGCGTGAAGCCTTGGCTCATCACCCCTAGGTTGATCTCTTGAGCATAATGGGAATGGGCGAAAGTGAAGGCCTAGGTGATCCTGAGGCAAAAGGCGCTCTCCTCAAGCTAGCCCACGTGCGCCGTGATACCAGCAGCACGGACCATGAGGGAACTAGCCCCCTCCTCTTGCGTCACCCGTAGGTCGTCACAGACCGCTAGGACAGTGGAAGACAGGTGATCATACTCATCACCTTTGACTTGAAGAAGCCCCCGTGCCTCGGCGAGATCGGCGTGTAGACCAGCAGAAACTTCCTCGGCATCCAGCCGTCGGGCCACCTCGACTCCAAGATCCACCTGGCGTGCCTCGGCCTCCCGACGCGCTTCGTCGCGCTCTTGGATGGCCTGATCGACCACCATAGCATCCTGGTTCGCCTTCTCCTACAACGTCACAGACCTCTCCTCAGCCTTTAGCTTGAGGTCCCGCTCCGTCTGCAGCTCCGCTAGGAGCTCGTCGGCCCTAAATAAAATTCCCGCGAACAGAATACCACGTTTCCCTTAAAAATATCCAGTTGACAAAAAACCAAGTTTGATGGCCTTACCCGCGGAGGGTCCGATACTATCCCCTGAGCGACTCTACTCGAATCACCCGGGGGCTCGGGGGCTACACCCATCGGGTGCGCTCGCGCGCACCCTCTGGTGAATTGACTTCGATGAAATCAAATACACCCCCCGGGCGACTCTACCCGAATCACCCGGGGGCTCAGGGGCTATTGTCGGGGACCTAATACCGGGGTACCCAAGGAGGTAGAACTAATAACCATCGAACGTTAAAAACTTCTGGACGGACAAGGGCGCAGCTACATTCCTTGCCCGAATGACGGGAGTTTGGTTCCGCCTCACCCGATGCCTTTGGGCTAGCTCCACCTCGCCCGAGGGCTAAGGGTTAGTCTCCGCCTCGCCCGAGAGCTTAGGGATTGACTCCGCCTCGCCCAACCCCCGAGGGACGAGCTCAGTCTCACCCGAGGGACACCCACAGCACTGCTTCTTGCTCCGACCCTGTGACTCCAACCCCATGACCGGGGCTCGCGGGAAGCCTGCTCACCGCTCTTCTTTGACTGGCGCACTGAGGGCCGACTTGAGCCATCCGACCGGGGGCTCCCCATTCGGAGGGAACCAGAAGACATGCGGAGAAAGGCAAGACATGGCTCATAAGTCAAAACCACTATACCAAAGTCCATACCCTGCACCCCGATAGGAAAAGTACTACCAGGGAACGACGGGATGGATGCTTTAGACCCTTCCAGGCGTAGCAGAGCCTGAATAGTGTTGTGGGCGCGTGCTCTTTGCCCTACAGAGTTGTGGGCGTCGCCTTCAGCCCTCGGGCATGGAACCTGACATAGACATAGGACAACCACTACGGTCCAGAAAAAGACTCACGTCCACCACAAATGATGGATATGCTATCACCACGATATGATCCCAAGGGAGCGGCACCCGCTTCATGGCCCCTCGGGTCCACCAGATCGGAGTATTCACTTCAGCCTCCGGACGCCCCCTCCGATCAAAAGGCTTTGCCCATAGCACTGCTTCCTGCTCTGACCCCACGACTCCGACCCCGCGACCAGGGCTCGTGGAAAGCCTGCTCACCGCTCTTCTCCGACCGGCGCACTGAGGGCCGACTGGAGCCATCCGACCGGGGACACCCGCTCAGAAAGAACCAGAAGGCGTGCGGAGAAAGGCAAGGCATGGCTCACAAGTCAACACCACTGTACCAAGGATTATACCCTACACGAAGCAGTGCTCTGCAGCCACCCTAACACAAAGTATTGTAGGGGCCGCTAGAAACTCCCATATGGTAAGCCCCCCATGTGTCTCTGGACATCGATTGCGGTATGGGCTCCAAGATTTGCCATACCAGGTGAACGTAGCATGGCTCCTCACATGCCACTAGGCATCAAGAAGTATCTTGTAGGTACCGGTGTCATCCTTCTAGAAGAAGATAGCTCGACCTCCCGTGCACATCCGACATCCTACAGCGACATCGACAGTATTGGGGGGCTTCAACCATTATCCAGTTTTCATCACCGTAGGCAGCAAGACTTAGAAATATCTGTACTCTCCCCCTCTCACCTATAAAGCCATCCTCTTCATCTATAAAAGGGGATGTGCTCCCTCCCCCGAAGGGGATCGATTTTCTTCAAGCCCAGACTCACTAGATCGACATCAACGCTCTCAACCACAGGACCGCCAAGTTTCGACCGCGACGCTTCCGGTCGGAGCCGACCGACTCTTGAACACACAACACACACAGTCAAGCTGCTACCAAGCTCTTGGCATCCTTTCGACCCTTCCATCAGAGACTTGGGACCAGTCCCTCTCTCGACCGTTTGTACCCCCTACTACGAACCATTTTCGGTGCTAATAACACGAGCAGCAACAGACTGGACGTATGGACATTCAGCCCGAACCAGTATAAATCTTGTGTCCATTAGCGCACCATCTGGGCCTAACGCGCATAACTATAAATTTACTCGCCGGTGCTTATTCGAAACACCGATAGTTTTATTTGGCTAAATTTTGAAAATTCATAGTAAATTGTAGAAAAATACTAAAAATGCTAAACTAGTTTTGTTACAGTCCACATGACTAGGTCTATGCATTAGATATATAATATCGCATGTTTTAGTATAAAATTATTGCTGTATTTTTAGATCTATGTTTTTCCTTGGTAAATTAATAGAGGATGTTTGGGTAGTGCAAATGCAGTGAAATTTTTATGGTAAACTACTATGGACGTGTGTGTGTGCTCCTATAAAAAATTCATGTCCAATGGATGTTTACTTACTGAGTTATTGAATTATCATGTGTCACATGCTTTTATTGCCATTAAATCTTAATTAACTGCTAGTAAATAATCTGCTTATCCAGAAATTATGAAATTCATACAGTAGCTTTGTTTAGTTAATATATGCCCCCATAAAATTTTCACCTCCAAAATAGATGTTTGGTGCGCCACCTTTTTATTCCTTTGTTATAATTATTTAAGCTTTTTATATATATTAGGTGTTTAGATTAGGGTTAATATATGTTTGTCTATACTGCTTGTTTTACATGATGACTAGGAAAAGTGTGTTTATTAAGTAGAAGTGTGCTTGGTATGTTATGATAAGCTTTCACTTGTATGTTTAAAATGCAAATGGTTGTTTTACTCGCTTGTGTGATAGTTGTAACTCGCAAGTAAGTCGCTAGGACAGGATGAGAGTTCAACCTCCAACATTTAGTTACCCTAGTCACCCTTCGACGTGTTGCTTGTCTTTTAAGTTTGTAATGCATGTGTGTATGCTTGTTTGACTTAAGAATTCATTGCATTTATGCATATCATTTAGGAACGATGATGAATCGATGGATCAACTGATGGATAATGTTGGCGTCAAGCGGAGAGATGGAGTAGTGGTGACCAGTCCTGCAGATGATGGTGGATCATGTCCCAATGATGGAGGAATACTAACTTTGTATGATACAAGTTTACCCAGGCAAGCCCCGATGCATAACCCCTATTTTTAAAGCACTTATTATTATGTTGCTTGTGCATTATTAAGTTTCAGGAGTTGCTTGAAACCCACCTGCATAAATATTCTATCCTATGAGTCCTACTAGTATGACAGGAATCATGTAGTATGCCATGCTATAAGGCTATGGTAGAAGTTGAGTGATGGACGGTCACTCGCGAGAAATAGGTGATGGTTATAATATTACTACTATCACATGGATTCAGAGATGGATAATAATTGGAGACCGGGTGGGAAGTTGAAAAATAGATTTTTGTTGGGGAATTGGTGGGTGTAATAGGGCACGACCCTGGATGCACGTTTCCCACCTATGTCGGTTAAGGATTGTATCGTTAGTAGCGATGTGGCAAGTTTGAAGGTACCGAACACATAACAGGGGCCTAAGTTATAGTTGACCGTGAAGCTAAGTACTTCCCTATGGCTCAGGGTCCCTAAAAAGTTTATTAGAGTGTTACACTGACCATTCGAGGAGTTGTTAGGAGGCGGGAAATGTCCTTGGTAAAACTTATGAGGGGGAAACCCATCGTCGTTTCACAGGACGGGCCTCATAGGGTGGGTTCCCCGGGATGGTCGGGTCGCTTTCAGACCTAGGTCGTACTAGAGGAAAGGTAGCCTTATACTTGCTCCTTCAAGAAGTATGGGCGTTTGTTTAGGATTGCCTAGCTGGATGTACATCGATTGCAATCGCCGCCCTCCTCGGATATGGATATCACTTGTTGCGCCACTGCTATCATAATTAATGCAACTGGAATATGGAGATGATGATGAGGCTACTGCCGAATTACGAAATATATCCTGATTGCTTACCATATGCTTGAAAGTAGATCAGGTGCTTACTTAGAATGGTTAAGTAATGAACTTGATCTGACTGCTAAAACTTTGAATATAAGGGTGCACTATTAGTAATGCTTCTATGCAGAAACAATGAAATAGCTAGCCAAATAGCCCCTGCATATCCTTGAGGCTCAGGAGACTACTCTCACCTAGTCGGGTAAGTCTTTGCGGAGTACATTGTGTACTCAGGGTTTTATCCCCCTTGTTGTAGGTAGCAGTTGGATGCTGGAGCTGACTGTTGTGTGTGGATACCTCCTGGTGGGATCAGCAAGGAAATCCTTCTACTACAATCATAGTAGTTTTACTCTTACATCTCTACCTCTGTCTCAACGTTCAAAATTGTTAACTTCCGTTGCTTTTGTAAAAAGATCTTTCTTCTGCTACTTTTATGAAATTGTTCTGTCAAACTTTGATTTTTTGTAAGCTTGTGATGTATGAAATGGTTAAGAATGTTGTAAGCTTTATTCACTTGTTTATGATCCTGATGAAAACGTGGATTTTCAAGTTCTCCCATTGGGTGTACTCGACAGACTACCGGGCTTCACTTGATCTCTTACGTACTTAGTGTCAAATGGCTGACAAGTACACTTGGGATTAGGTTAAATTGGATGGTTCTGCCACATGCCCCAACCTTGAGAAGCTCAAGTTAAAGAAAGAAGAAGAGAGGCTCAAGCATGTCAAGTGCTTCAAGTGCCGCACATGGGGTCATCTTACATCTATGTGCCTAACCAAGCACGTGGTGAAGCAACAAGAAGAGCCTCAACCAAAGCCACAAGTTGAGCAAGAAAAGATACCCCAAGAGCAAATCAAGATCAACCATGAAGATGGTAGTGACTTGATGATGAAGAAGAAGAAAACAAGAAGGGGTGGAAGAGCAAGGCATCCAATGCTTGATCAAGATGCCAAGATGATGAGCAAGAATCAAGATGAGAAGAGAGATTTGGCTCACATCAAGTGCTTCAAGTGTGAAGATATGTGACACTTTGCCTCGAGGTGTCCTACCAAGCTTGAGAAGAAAGCTCAAGCAACTCATAAGAGGCAAGACAAGGAGAAGCACCACATGAGCAAAAAACAGAAGGCTCAATCAAAAAGGAAGTGCTACTCATGCTAGGAAAGGGGACACATGGCTCATTCATGTCCCCTAGGTAACACTCCTAAGCTCATTTCAATTGATGGTGATTCTATGCTCAGGAAGGATGGCAATGGTACCTTTTTGGTTGCAATTGTAAAACATTCCGCTATTCATACTAAGGCTACACCTAAGTATGTTGCACCTAACTTGAGAGGAACCAAACAAGTTTGGGTACCATTAAAACATGGATGATTATTTGTAGGTACCATGGCATTAAAGGCTTAACTCAATTGATTTCACATTGATCATCATATGTTGAGTCAAGTATTGAAGCTTAATGCAATTCTATCCCAATGCCAACCAAGAATTAGTGAAGTCCAAATGTGCTACCACATACAAGTGTCATGTTCAAGTTGTGGATGATTTATTGGATTATTTGATGGCTTGCAAACATGTGAGTTGAAGCTTGCTATGGATGATCATGGGCTAACCAAGGTATATTTCTTGTTGATAAATTCATTTGGGTGCATATGAGTTGATTAAATTGGATAAATATGCAATGTTACTTGCTATGAGATGATTGAATGGATATATATCTTGTGAAAGTATTCAAATAGTTAGTTTCAAGTTTGATTCACATTTGATGAAGAATAGCTCAAGTATTGAAATCTGTCCTATATTGCAAAATCTGAGTAAGCTGTGATTTTAACCATGTTTGAGTGATCAAATCTATTTGGATTGGCTTAAAATTTAGTATGCATGATCTAGACTTACAGTATAAGTTTATGTGCAAATTTCATGAGAATTGGATAAGAAATGCTTCGGTTTTGAAGTGGGTCTTGTCAGCTATAGTGCAGCAGTTTTCAGCATATAGCAATGGTGGAAGAATTGAAATTTGGTAGAAATCTATAAGTAGAATAAAGCCCAAATTTTTATAGCTGCTAGATAACTCAGTAAAGCACAGCTCCACTAAATTTCGTTGTAATTAGATCTGTACATTGGGAGATATGGATTTTTCATTAAAGGGTACAGAATCTGCTAGAAAAGTAACATTTATTGGATTGATTTGAAGTCACTTTAGTTGAAAGGTTCTCAGGTTGAAACCATGATTATAGGTGATTAAGGTACCTAAGTTTGGTTTTGAGATGAGCTAGAAGCATTACAAGCAAAGAGTATAAGACCATTTGATTGTGGAGTGTACTTGGCACTCATTTGGTACTCAAATTGGAGATCAAGATCAAACTCAAGATGAAGATGAAGTTTAAGTTCTAGTGATAATTGAAGATCATTTGGTAGAAAGAAAAGAACTTAAACAAGTAGAAAGAAAAGGACTTAAAGAAGGATTCAAGGTTCCTCATCAAATTAAGTTCATCACTTGGATCAATCAAGCAAGTTGTGTCAAGTGAGTATCAAGAATGGTTCTTTGGAGAGAGGTCACTTCTCCCTAGTGTAGGGGCTTGCCGCCTATGTGTAGGTAAACCAAGTGTGGAACTTGGAAGGCTAACATGGAAGTGATAATCTAAAGGAGATTTGAGATGCTTAGTTGTAGCAAATCAAAAAGATTGATCAAGAAAAGCAAGCAACACCCAAAAGAGAGCAATTCATGAATATTCAAGTGGTATTCTCATGCAAGCATTGATAAAAAAACTTGACCTGCGGGGGGTAAGATAGCCCTCAGGCATTGTGCTTAAGAAGAAGACCTTCTCACGTAGGTTAAGAAAACCCCTGAACCTCTGCCCCACCCATACACAGCGGCACCGCAGCTCTCGTGAGACTGGGCTGGCCTCAGACCTGTGCTTTCGTGTGGGGCAGACGAGGGGATTTTTTCAACATGCAAATAAACCACGCCTCCTCCGGCCAACAAATCCGCCCCCCTGGGGGTTTGAACTCTGGCCGGTAGAGTGCAAAGCGCATAGCTAGACCAACTGGTCTAGCGTTCGCTTGCGTAAGCATTGATCAAAATAAGAAGCAAGCCAACCACAACTCAAGATAGTGCACTTGATCATTAGTTATTCTTAAATCATATGGGTAAAGAATGGACTCTATCTATGATGTTTGTGTCGTGGGGTCAAAACCGCGGCAAGCATGTTGTTCGAGTCAGTTTCAGAGTACGGGGTCTCCGGTGGCTTGAGTGAACTTAGGAACACAAGAATCATATAGAGAAGATGCAACGGTTTATCGTGGTTTAGGCCAATTCGGCCCCTGCATCCAGCAGCTAATGATCCTTATACTCAAGAGCACCCAAAATCTAGGGGTTACAACAAAGTGTAAAGGAAGAAGAATTGATAGGGGGTTAGCTCGGTGCTAATCCTAAGGTTACCTCATCGCCGATGGAGTCTCCCCCTCATCGGAGAGGAAGGAAATGACTGGATGCGGTGGAGGAGGGGCTCTCGGTGCCTCTCTCCGGGTTGCCTTGCCCTCGGAGTAGAGCAAAGGCAGATGTTATCAAATGAAGTGTCTGGTGATCGAATTGAGATCCATCCCCTCTAGGTCTGACCTTATCCCTTATATAACGAGATAGGTCAGGTACAAGGTGGATTGGGGGTTTTAGTCTATGGTCTATGTGTGCTAGAGTCCAAGAGGGGCTTGCAGCGGTGCACCGTGGACCGTCGAGGTGTTTTGGAGCCGAGGAAGCTTGGGCGTCGTCCGGCTACTCTGTTCTAACACTCTATGTGTCAGAGGGTGTCAGCTTAGACTGGCCTTCCCTGAATGACACCTTCTAGAGTCTTCTTGGTGGTGAAGGAGGTCGGCTCCAGGGGCTAACATGTAGGCTCGAAAGCCCCTGAGCCCCCGAAGGCCGCGGGAAGCTTTGTCTTCTTGTGTCACGCCCAAGGCATGACCCTATTAGAGGAGCAGTTGGTGGGGGCATGCCTAGGGAGCGATGCCAGGGAGCCCTTGGGCATTAGTAGCCTTGGGCTTGTCTTCTTGTTCCTGAGCCTTGGCTGGCATCATTAGCCAGGCAAGAGCCAAGGACCAAGCTTGATCCTGCCGTAGATCTAGAGCCAAAGGCTCGATGAAGCCCCTAAGCCCTAGGCAGAAGCTACGGTCGAGTCAGGCTCGACCGTGTCTCTTTGCCAGAGGGTGCACGTGAGTGTGCCCAATGGGCATAGCCCTCGAGCCCTCAGGCGATCCTAAAGGGGTCGGTCAGGGGCTCTTCTTCGTTCAAGAACCATTAGACCTGAGGCTTAATATATCTATATGTTAGAATCTCATCAGGAGCCCCCGAACCCTTCATGGCCTCACCTGGTGTGATTGAGATGAAGGGCTGAATTTGATCTTTTGGTGACCGAACCCTCCTTGGTAGGGATGGCTTCCACTGGCAAGAGTGTCGTGCCCTGCTTGGGGCCTTCTTCTCTAGTGTGATGGAAGGTGCTTGGCTATCGAGGCTGAGCGAAGATGAAGCTGATCCCTTCATGAGTCCATACCGCATGGGTCTTTGACTTGAGCGAGAGCTCAGCGGACTCATCTAGGTCACCGACTATAGGCCTTGGGACACCCTCCTTTCTGATCGGAGCCTATCATGGGTTAGGTGATCATGAGCGCTGGGCTCTGGATTGAGGCCATCTGATCATCCAGAGCTCTACGCCCTTCTGAGGGCTACAATAACAAGTCACGATCCTCTCAAGCCATAGATTAGGGAAGTGGGAGCATGCCGATGCTCGGATGGAGGCCCTTGTTGGCCCCACTACTCAGCGGCTCCCGACCCAACTTTAGGGAGTTGGTTGGTTTTTGGGGGATGCGCCACCCGAGCGCATGTTGATCAGGGGGTTGGGTTCCTCTATCTAGGGAGCTGGTGCAGCCCTTAAGGCCATGGTGGCGCCTCCTTGCCAATGAAGGTGGTGGCTTCTAGGTGCGTCCCGCCCGCTAATGCCTTGTGTAGGAGGTTGATGGCGTCTAGGCCATCATGCCTGGTGGAGGAGTTATGACACGTGTGTGCCCCCATGCCGTCCTGTCTTGTCTAGGAGATGGGACACTAGGGCCACATGGAGCAGATCTGGTGGAGGAGGAGCCATGGCACTTGGTGCACATGGATTCGAGGCATTGATGATGGCCGGTGGGCCTAGGGGGAGGTGGATCCCCCAAGTCCCATGAGGAGGCATGCGCGAAGTGGGCGGCACGTGCAGGAGAAAGTGGAGCGGGGACTTAACTTGTTGCCAGCGGTTCCTTGACTCTGCCTTTACTATGTGGCTATCCTTACACAACTGCCCGAAGGCATGCTGCTAGGATTGAAGGGATTCCTAGCCAGTTCCCTAAGGTCCTTTATAGCCACTGATGGCTGATCGGAGGGCCTAGAGCCGCTCATAGCACACCGCCAGGGGACGCGACATCTTTAATCCCTTCCTCTGGCCCGAGGGGACATGATGTCTTCAATCCCTTCCTCTGGCCCCCTCTCTTCTTCTTCTCAGATCCATCTTCTTCGGTGGCGATGAAGTGTGACACTTCCCTCCGAGTGAGCTTGGTGTTGTCCACCAAGCGATTGCTTCTTCAAGGGAGGAAGGACTCTAGCGAACCATGGGGCACAGGCCAAGGTGGTCAGGCCTGTGATTCGGTGGCTCACTATTGGTGAGGCTTGTACCTGCATCGGTATGGGGTTGCGGGTTGCTAGGCCCACGGTCCTGCCTCACCTCCATAGCTTCATCATCGGAGACGATGTCATCGAAGGTGAGGTGGCATCGCGCGAACACCCACAGGTCCCTGGCCATCTACTAGGCTCAGTAATGTATGGGCTTCTTGCTATGGCATTCTAGTCCTATGGTTAGGCCAAGCATGGTGCTCTCTAGAAGGCTCAGGCTGCTGTGGATGGCGCCAATCTCCAAGCAGTGGCTTGGAGATCTCTGCCTCTTCTCAGTGTGCTCGGCCCCTTCAGCGAGCAGCCTGCTGAGCTTCTAGGCTCAGGGCCTCGACCTTTCCCTTCAGTCTCAATGAAGACTGACCTTCAGGGGAGGTAGGGCTGCTTGCATGTCTGGTCGCCAGTGCGCTTTCCCTGGTGCCCTGCTATGGCACTAGTACTCTACATCCTGTAGCGGTTTTTGCTACCGTATATTGTAATCAGGTCACTCCCAATAAATGAAATAAAAATACTTCCATGTGTAATCTCATTTTGCTTTTGAGTCATGCTCAGAGAGTTGATCCCTCATTGGGCTAGGCTGTTATAATGATGGCCTCATTGTCTAAGATCACTGCGCCCATGCTGCTAGTGGGTAAGTCCGTGAGGACCTCGGGTTTACGGTCGTTCTATGCCCCGGTCATGTCCCCCTAGAGGGGAGATCCTCGGCTTCCCGATCGAGCCACTCATATAGTTCCTGAGCCCGTCTGTTGGTACTCGGGGGTTCGTTGCCTCCCTCGTTGGGTCACCACAAGAGGCTCAAATCAGTACTCGGACATCATTCATCAAATCGATCGGGGCGCTCTTAGGCGCCTCGGCTACAACCGCGTGGGCTCACCTCCCGAATGTCCCTCGAACATTGAGTTGCTTTGGGTGACCTTGAAGCCTAGTGGGAAGGCCTTGAACCCTCGATGATACCCCTTCTAGGGGGGCCCTAGACTGGCATGCGGTGGGGTGGAATGATCTGATGAAGGATCAGGAGATAGGCAAATATCTATAAAGAAAATAGAATAGACACAAGAGAGGGGAAAGAGGACATAGCTGGCAACGCGATGGTCGGGGCCGCTCCATTAGCGCCTGGCTGATCTTTCGCCTGCTCTGTCCACCCATCCTTGCCTTGCTCGGGGGCCTTCTGTAGTGGTCCTCCTTTAGAAAAGGTTAGTAAGTGGTTAGCTCAGTCTACCCTCTAGTGTAGCCGAGCCATTGTGGGGATGGCTCGAGTCAAGGAAGACAACGAATAGAGTAGATAGAAGTAAGCAAAGCAAGAGGGTCGGGGGGTTAGGACTTATCTTGGTTTTTGTTGTTGGAGAGGTAGGCCGACGAGGGAGGTCAACAGGTGGGCCTTGGCTCAGGAGGCATAACTTTTGGGCGAATGGCTCGGCGATGGCCTTCCCTCATGGGGAAAGGTCAAAACTCACCTTGATTGGGTCAGCCCCTTCTAGGAAGCCTAGATGGAGGGGCCAACTGAGCCACCACTGCAGCCAGAGTCTTGACCACCTTGCTGGTGCTCGGTAGGTCAAGCACCACCGCCGTCTTGGTCACTTCCTCTATTGGTGCCCTTCCTGCATTATGGCTAGGGCTATCGAGAGCACAGGGGCTATGAGCATGACCGCTTGGGCAATGCAGTCCTGCTCATAGTAGTAGGCTTCCTCAAAGCTACCCTCGACGGTGATGACCCCCTTCGGGCCGGGCATCTTGAGCTTGAGGTAGGTGTAATTGGGGATGGCCATGAACCTGGCGAAGCATGGTCGACCGAGGAGGGCGTGGTAGACACTGGGGAAGTCAATGACCTTGAAGGTGAGTGGCTCCTTATGGAAGTTGTCTGGTAGGCTAAAGGTGACATTGAGCCAGATGCGCCCGAGGGGCATAGCTTCCTTCCCCAGCACAATCCCATAGAATGATGCCTTGCTGGGGCGTAGGCTACTCCAAGGGATGCCCATCTTTATCAACAGTGCTAGCATAGAGTATGTTGAGGCCACTACCCCCATACATCAGCACCCTGGTGAGGCGTGTGGTGCCCACGATCGGGCTAACCATGAGCAGGTAGCGCCTTGGATGAGGGACACGATCGGGATGATTTTGTTGGTCGAAGGTGATGGCCGTCTAGGACCACTAGAGCTACATCGAGGCAACGAGGGTGTGGATGGCGTTCACCTCCTGCTCAGTGATATGGTGCTACCAGCGGGATTCATATGCCTAGGATCCCCCAAAGACCATGAGGCAGCGCTCGGCCTTGGGGTACTCGTTGTCTTCCTCCTAGGCACCATCCACCGATCGGCGGCCTTCTAGGCAGGCTTCTGGGCCTTGACCTATTGGCCTTGACCTAGATGGCCTCCTCACAGGTGGCATACTAGGTGGTGATGTCCAAGAGCTCTCGTGTCGTGCGTGGGGTCTCGTAGCTAAGCGTATGGACAAGCATCTCGTAGGTCATGTTGCTGATGAGGGCATTGATCACGTTGGCATCGGTGATGTTTGGGAGCTCATTGTGCTTCTTGGAGAAGTGCTGAATGTACTCTCAGAGGGTCTCGTCAGCCCTCTGCTTGCAGTTGTGGAGATCCTAGAAGTTCCTCGGTGGGTGTAGGTACCCTGGAAGTGGCCGATGAAGACCGCACGAAGATCATCCCTACAGCGGATGCTGTTGGGCTCGAGCTACTCGAGCCAAGCTCTGGTTGAGCTTGACATTAGTAGAGTAAGGTACAAGATGACGAAGTCATCGTCTGACCCCCGGCCTTCATGGCAAGGTGAAAGGTCCTAATGGCTAGAGGGGGGTGAATAGCATATAAAAACTTATACAACAACACTAAACAAAATGGTTAGACAATTATGAGGCGAAGCAAATATTGCGCTAGCCTACTAAAATGCAAGCCACCTACCACAATTATAGTCTCTATGATCTCTAGGCACATAAAGGCTATGTCACTACACTAAGTTAGTGAGCTCTCATTGACTAACTAAAGAGACTCATTAACCACTAGATACGACACAAGCTAGCTCTCAAAACTAATTACACTAAAGAGCTTAGCTACACTATGAATGTAAATACACAAGTGGTTGAGATGTTTATACCACCGTGTAGAGAGGTGTGCCAATCACAAGATGAAGCTAATCAATTACAATAGTGTCCCGGTGACAAGAGGTGACATAATGATTTTTCACCGAGGTTCACTTGCTTGCCGGCAAGCTACTCCCAATTGTGGTGATACACTCACTTGGAGGTTCACGCGCTACTTGGCATTACATGCCAAAGCCTCAATAGGGTGCCACACAATCAACACAAGATGAGGATCACATAAGCCATGAGCAATCAACTAGAGTACATTTTGGCTCTCCACCAGAGAAAGGTTAAGAACCCCTCACAATCACCACGATCGGAGCCGAAGACAAGCACCTTCCTCTGCTCGATGATCCTCGCTGCATCAAGCCATCTAGGTGGCGGCAACCACCAAAATTAACAAGCAAAATCTGCAGTGAAACACAAATACCAAGTGCCTCTAGATGCAATCACTCAAGCAATGCACTTGGATTCACTCCCAATCTCACAAAGATGATCAATCTATGATAGAGATAAGTAAGAAGGCTTTGGCTAAGCTCACAAGGTTGCTATGTCAATGCAAATGGCCAAGAGGGTGAGCTTGAGCTGGCCATGGGGCTTAAATAGAAGCCCCTATAAAATAGAGTCGTTGGGCTCTCACTGCAGCCCAACTTGGGGTGACCAGACGCACCTATCAGATGTGATCGGACGCATGCCTCAGCGTCTGGTCATCTGATGTCATCCATGTGTCACACCCATTTCAAATGCCAGCCATGCGATGCCAATGGCTAGTAGATGTTCTCACGCGCTTTAAGTCACGACCAGATGCGCCGTCGCGCAGACCGAATGCGTCGGTGCCAAGTCAGCCATGCGCGCATGCCACTGCTACGCCATGACCGAATGCTCTGTTGAGATGACCAGCCACATCTATGCCTAGAGTTTGGTCACTTCCAGATAGGTTCTAGCGCGGCCAAATCGTGACCAGACGCATCAAGTGCATCCTGACCGGACCCTTCACAACATCCGGTGCAATACCCTAGGTTACACTGCCTCGGCCTCTACTAACCGGACTCACAAGCTTGCGTCCGGTCACTACGAGAGCAGTGTCCGATCACTATAAATTAGTGACAATCACCTCCTTTACTTCACTAATTTCTCCACCATTACTCAAATGTGCCAACCACCAAGTTTATCACCTTGTACACGCGTGTTAGCATATTTTCACAAACATTTTCAAGGGTGTTAGCACTCCACTAGATCTAAATGCATATGTAATGAGTTAGAACATCTAGTGGCACTTTGATAACCGCATTTCGATATGAGTTTCACCCCTCTTAATAGTATGGTTATTGATCCTAAATATGATCACACTCACTAAGTGTCTGGATCACCAAGCCAAAAAGCTCCTATCAAATTTCATATTTGCCTTGAGTTTTTGTTTTTCTCTTTCTTCTTTTCTAAGTCCAAGCACTTGATCATCACCATGGTCACACCATCATCATGATCTTCATCATTGCTCCACCACTTGTAATAGTGCTATCTATCTCATGATCACTTTGATAAACTAGGTTAGCACTTAGGGTTTCATCAATTCACCAAAATCAAACTAGAGCTTTCACAAGGCGATAGTCCTTCAGCCAATGGTCTGGGTTGGTCTCGCCGTCGTACCTAGAGATGTGCGTCGGTGGCCGAAAACACCTAGGGTAGAGGGTTGCCCGGATCACTGCCCTGAATGCTAGCGAGGCGAAGTGATCTAGGATGGGCCCCCAACCCGTCGCTCAGGTGTACGGGACTACGCTTGAGCATGGCGCCTGGCCTCGATGGCGTTGTGGACATCACGGTCATTGCCGACCCGGTGCTGCACGGGGGGGGGTGCCGAGGAGAAAGGTCGTGCCTTTGCTCCTGCCGGGGCTTGGCGCTGTAACACCCTAGGTGTTAGTCATGAGTTAAGCAGCGAGTTTGGACTCTAATAAGTTATGTCAAGTGATGATTGAGAGCTCTAGTCTAAAATTTTTGAAGTGGTGATGGAAGTGTTGAGGTCAAATCTATGAAATTGAGTCCCAACTTAACAGGGACAACACACCATTGCTGACATATTGACCCTTTTCAAATGTAGATTTGAGTAGTGTTCAATGTGCCTCTTTCATGAGCATCACCTTAGCATAAAGCCATCTTGATAATTGGAAAAGTTTCATGAAGTTTGGAATCAATAAGTAACATGGAATGATGAATTATATCCTTGCTCGAATCGCTTTATTAAGTGAATGATAGCATGTGATGTCAACCAAACCTCACAACCTTGCTCAAACAACTCCAAATTGATTGTACAATAAAAATCATGAAGGGTTCATATTGATCAAGTGCCAAGAAAATGCCTCAATCGGTCTAAAACTCTAATTTATGGTTTATCGTGATGCTGCTTTGACCAAGATGAAACTATAATTTTAGGATCAGATATGAAGTTTGACCTTAAATAGAATTTTAAGTTTAAGTTATGCGTAGCAAACTTTGTTTTTGGACCTAGCCCTAAATCAACCTAGAATCAGGTCAAACAGAGGCTCAAAGTTTGAATCTATTGTTGTTTTGTCCTTTCTTAAATAATTTTAAGTCCCCGATCAGCAGCAGTAAGTTGACATGTTTGCGATATTTTCTCTTGCAAAATTGTATGGTAACTTAATTTAATTCCTTAATATGAGTTGTAGTAACCTTGGTGAAGGAAACAACAAAAATAAGTTTCATCACTTTTGGAGTACGTTTGGACCTCCAAAAATAATTTCAAAAATAGCAATGGCTAACTGTTCCTAGGAGTTAACTGAATTACTGTTTTAGTTTCGGGTACCCCACTTTGGAGCCTCACATCTTGCAAAATAGGCTAAACCAGCCCAAGATCTTTTAAGCAAAGTTGTTAACCTCATGTAGCTCTACATCCTTGTCTTGTTGGTTTGATCTTTCGCTGTTTGGTTTAGGATAAAATGGAAGAAGTAGGCGGCTTTAGTCATTTTCCTACCAATTTGAACACCTTTAGGAGCAAGTCATGGCCGACCGGTCTCAGGTGTCATGCGCCACGTGGCCCTCTGGTGCGCCCACTGCTCGCCACCTCGCATCGGTGTTTGAGAAGCCAGAGGCCTGAGCGCTCACCCTCGGCCTCTCTCGCTCACTCGCTCTCCATCTCGCTCTCTATCTCGTTGTCTCAAGCGCTCGCCATGGATGGTCGCAGAGCTCACTCCTACAACCTGCTCTTGCCATAGTGCCACTGTGAGCCCCAAGCCAAGCGCCACCATCGCATCTGCCTCGATCTCCTCCATAGCAGGCGCTGCTTGTAGTCCCTAGCTGTCGCCGCCGCTGTTTTCACCCACCGTTGCTGGACCTCGCGATAAGGAGCCACAACTGCTCATGGCCTGGCCTCGTCAGGCCGCCTCCGTCCAAGCTATGCCCCTCCATGGGTGTTCATAGGCCTAAGCTTGTCCTAGCACCACCTCCTACCATCAACAAGAGCCTATGCCGGCCGAAATCGGCTCCACCCATCGTCCTCTACTTCATGGAAGAAGAAGAGAAGGGTGTAAAATGGAAATATAAATTCTTCTCTGGGTCTGTCAACACAGAATTTTTGCCTCCATGCCGAGGACACACGTAGCAAGTCGAAAGGGTCTGCTCGATGGAGCAGATCTGCCTAGCTTCAGCGCAAGGGTGGTCGATCCAGCGTAATCCTCCCGAGACGTGCCAGTCAATTTGACCCTGCAATTGACAAGGAGAGAAAGCTTATCAGTAATTAAGGGATGAACATGCCAGTGTTGCTAGACAGTCCCAAATGTGCGGCTCTGAGAGCTGATATGAGAGGAAATCGACTAAATAGTCGATCCCTGCATGTTCACAAGAATGAATCGATTAAAGCTCATGGGGTTGTATAAGAAGGATCGGTTATCATTCAGGATAAATGTTATTTAAGCAAATATTAATCAATGGCAATAAGATATCAATGATGATGGGTTTATACTGAGCCAATGATTACAAGTAACCGAACACCTTTTATTTAAAGAAACAACTCAACACCTCTTAACCATTTAATAAAGGTAAATCTAATGAACATGTTAGATCTCATCTATCGCCATGACCAGTGGGGCATGAGGCAGAATCATGCAGGCCGTAGAAACAACAATAGACTCGATGATCCTAACTTATTACTAATATTAGTGGGGCATGAGGCAGAATCATGCAGGCTGTAATACCATAACAAGATCATGGGTCTAACGCATCTTTCAACTTATCTCTACTTCAATAATCTCGTAATGTGAATTGTTCGTGAAAGCATTCGATATCGGCTAAACAGTCGATTCAGGCATAGCGCACAGTTAAGGTCATGCCTTCTTAGGAATAGGTATACTAACTAATGATCCCCACTCCACGGTGCCAACAGTGGGGTGAGAGGCAGAATCCCACAGGCCGTGATGACGGACCACGGAACGGTTTTCATTAACTAATAGATCTACTCAAGATCGGACATGCCTTACCTGCATGCTATGCACAATTAAGATTGATGCAAAACAGCCAATAAAAACATAACTCATCGCTTAAGATATAGATTAGATCAATTTTAGATGAGCAAACGATGAGTTAAACAAGATATAAGGCCGATCCATATCAATCTCAATCGGGCAGAGTGATATTGCTGTAATTAGATAAACAATGAAAGCAATAAGCAATATCGATAACTTAATGAATCTACCAAAGACTGTCATACTAAGGTAGAGCTGATAACTTGACCTTGATCTAATTCAAGCAGTGGGGTGTGAGGCAGAATCACACAGGCTATACTTGAATTAGACAAGAATCGATAACTAGCCTATACCAGAGTCGCAGTGGGGGTCGACCGGATCGATATAGCCATACGAACAGAGGTATAAACTATGATGGTACTTACAGACAAGCAGTGGAGGTCGACCGGATCGACGCAGCCGTACTCACTGAAGAACTCACCGAGATCTACTCTACTCCTACTCCTAAGGGGTGGCCGGAGCCAAAAAAATAATTGACTTTGTATTTGATTGATTGTTGTTTTTACAATAGCCAGGGTTTGGTATTTATACCTGGAGTCTAAACATGAACCTTACTCGAGTATGACTCAATACAATCTTTGGTATAATAAAAATATTCCTAATTTAAGATAACTTGGACTCTAATCTTTCCCTTTTTGTAGAGTCCAGTATATCTCGTCCTAGCGCCGATCGTAGCCTCTGTCGTCATCTGTTGGCGCTATCTGAAGAAAGCCGACTCTAGTATATCCGAATCAACTAGTTCTGATCTCCACGCAGTTGATTCCTTGATGATGACATGATTTTCGGGAGCTTCCGAACCCCTATAAGTCTTCTTCCAAATTCTAGTGTAAACACATGCCCCCCAATTTTGTAATAAAAGTAATTTTATTCTAAAATTATCACGTCTTCATCTTCGATGGGTCTACAGTCACGGGTAGAGAATCTTGATCTGGGGTCTACTATTTGTCGCTGCCTATGTCAGCTCATAAGCCCATGCTTCACAACTTTTATGAGAGTATCATCGCTTCACGGGCACTTGGATTCATCCTCCTAGGCCGGCTATAAAATGCCTATCCGCCCCTAGTGAGAGTAGCTTAACGATTCATCTATGTTCCTCTTCTACCTGCCCTCTCAAGCTCTAACTTTGTAGGACCCTCCATGGTCCATCTTTTGCTATGAAGGTTTTAAGTGGCTAGAAGAATTCTTATGTATAGGGCGATTGTGTCGCTCATTCTAGCACCTTGTCAAGCAAGAGGATCAGCTATTGCGGCTAGAAGAAGTCTTATGATACCACCTGAGTCTTCTCTCCATGCTCGCAGAGCTGTTCTAGTGTTTGCAAGGGCTAAAATGTGTGAACACTTTCCCCTTGTTTGGTAGAATTCTATTATCCAATCGATGTAGCCTGGTTCATGATGACCTTCAGCCTTGTGGGGGTCCGAACTCCCTTCAATCCAAAGAAGTCTTGGTGGGTTGATTTCTGATTAAATGTAAATTCTTCACATCCATCCCACGACATTTCATAATCTAGGGAAGCAATAAGTCTGAATCTATTATCTCTTCGTTATCTCTCCCCTGAAATTCCGAAGTGCCGATCCGTTTCCGTATCTATTTTTAGTTTTCATATCTTCGGCGAAATCTACCTCCTTGCCTCCTCGGGCTATATATGCGGGCCATGGCTGGGGCTCAGAAAACTACCCGTCTCATCTCAAACCTCCTGCGTCTTTAGCATAGTCCCTACTTTTCTATAGGTTTGAGATCATGGAGAATAGCAAGAGGCTTGCTGATGAAGTTCTTAACTGGTCCGCATCATCGCGCCAGCGTCTTCATCACCGAGAAGGCACTACTTGGGATGTCTCCACCGCCCCAGAGCACAGGGTCGACTTGGTTCAACCCTCAATATCATCTTCAATACTGACTCGTCGCCAGCTTCCCAATTGTCCGAGGAGGCAGATTGATAATGATGATATAATCACTTCCATTGATTGGACTGATCAAAGTTTAACCAACTGTCTTTCCCTCGTGGAGTCGGCTCTGGCCATGATTCAAATCCGATCGTCCTCCGAGGCTGATCTGAGGGAACAGTTGGCTAGGGCTGAAGTTAGAATCACAGGTAAGATGGCTACCGTAATTTCTTTCATTTTTCCTTAACTTTGCCTCCAAGACCTTCTGATCAATCCTTCCTTTGAAATTTTTCAGATCTAACTGCCCAGTTGGAAAGCCTTCGATCAGCCGCAGACCAGGCGGCAGGATTTGTCAATGTCAAGGGCGCCGTTCCGGTAATCCGCTTGCATGACATCCCAAACCACGTCAGGGAGGTTGCTCTCCATGGCGTTCATCATGGTGCTGCCACAGCGTTGGCTACTGCACAAGTCCGCTCAGGTCACAATCTTTGGCTCCTTCCTCATGGTTTTCTAGATGCAGTGCCTCTCGAGGATCATGAGCATTTGATTGAGGAATTCTTTAGTGCCGCCAACTCTGTAGCTTTCAATACTTTAGCGGATGATGTAGTGAGCAAATTGTTTTCCGGCCCATAGCTTGCAATAGGTGATTTTTAGTAAACAATTCCTTCGTCTCTTATTTCATATTATACGTGTCACTTCATCCATGTTTGTTTTCCCCCTATAGGCGATACGCATCGTACCAGCTTCTTTTCCTTTGGGTTCATTTTTTATACTAGAGGCGATACCTTTCTGATATCGGCTATTAGAGTTGTTGACTGAACAAATCAGCTACTTAAGTGTTAATCCAAACACTAGGATAATATTTCTTCAGATATTTCCCATTGATTGCTCGACCGAACTCTTCTCCTCCTCCTAGTGTCTCCAAAATATAAGCATTATCGGGCACACAACGTTTGATCCGATAAGGCCCTTCCCAATTGGGTGACCATTTGCCGAACTTACTGTCTTTTGACCCAATCGGTAGTTTCACTTTCCACACCAAATCTCCTTCAAAAAATTGCTTATTCTTGACCCTTTTATTGTAATATTTTCTGACCCTCAATTTATTAGCTTCAATATTTTTAAGAGCATGCAGCCGAAGGCAACTTAAGTCTTCTAAGTTGTCCATCATAAGATCTTTGTAGACTTTGGCTGTCAAATCATTTTGTAATATAACACGCCTCAATCCGGTCTGCATTTCCTAAGGAAGGACTGCGTTATGGCCATACACAAGCTCATAAGGTGATGTTTTAATTGATCCATGATAGGCCATCCTGTATGCCCATAGTGCCTCATTAAGCGTTGAATGCCACTTCCTAGGCTGTTCCTCAATTTTTTTTTATCAGCTTAATCATAATCTGATTGGACGCCTCTGTCTAACCATTAGCCTGAGCATAGTAAGGAGACGAATTTAGCAGCTTGATCCCCATACTGGCAGCAAAATCTCCGAATTCTTCTGATGTGAACATGGTCCCTTGATCGGTAGTGATGGTTTGAGAAATCCCAAAACAATACACAATATGCTCCTTGACAAAATCAACCATGTTTTTTTGAAGTTACTGCTTTCAAAGGGATGGCTTCAACCCGCTTGATGAAGTAATCTATTGCTACCAATATGAACTGATGTCCCTTGCTCGAGGGTGGAAAGATCTGGCCAATTAAATCAATTCCCCAGCCCCAAAACGGCCACGGCTTGATTATTGGGTTCATGGCCGATGCAGGCGACTTCTGGATATTACCAAAACGTTGACAGTCTTGACATCCCTTGTAATATTCAAAACAATCTTTTAATATTGTTGGCCAGAAATATCCAATTTTGCAGATAATCCATTTCATCTTATAAGCCGATTGATGAGCTCCACATGTCCCTTCATGCATTTCGCCCATCAACACCTTAGCCTCTTCTTGATTCAGGCATTTGAGTAAGGCTCCATCGATCATTTTGTAATACAGCTGATCATCCAGCAAAACGTATTTAGTCGATTTATACCTTAGCTTTCTGGTAACTTTTCATAACGGATCTCTAAGGTAGTCTACTATCTCAACTCTCCAGTCATTATCCAAGGTTTCATTGCTCAAGATTTCTTGAATTACTCGATAACCTGATGCACTTTGAGCCAAACGATTAGCTTCTTGATTTTATGCCCTCGGAATGTGCTGAAATGAGACATGAGGAAACTCTTTAAGCAACCTCTGACACTTGTTATAATATCTCCTCAAAGTGTCTTCCTTGCACTCATATAGGCTGATCAACTAATTAATAATTAATAGCGAGTCTCTAAATATTTCAATTGCTTTGGCCTTTACCTCATGAAGAAGTTGAATCCCTCTTAGAACAGCCTCATATTCTACCTGATTGTTGGTAACCATTGGCTCGGTTGGAAAGGCAAACTCAAAATTTGGCCCCCAAGGCGAAATAATAACAATACCAATGCCACCACCTTGCTTGCAAGATGATCCATCGAAGAATAACGTCCAAGGTACCGGCTCTACATAATTCATGCTTGGTTTACGATGCTGGGTGACAAAATTGGCTATTACCTGCCCTTTGACTACTTTAGCCGATTCGTACCTCAAATCAAACTCTGATAACGCGAGAATCCATTTTCCCACTCTCCCATTTAGTATTGATAGTAATAACATGTGCTTAATTACGTCAGCCTTGGAAACAACCATACATTCAACCGATAATAAGTAATGCCTCAACTTGGTGCAAGAGAAATATAAGCACAAGCATAACTTTTCGGTGGGAGAATATCTTATTTCTAGATCTAGAAGTTTCCTGCTTAGATAGAAAACCACTCGCTCCTTTCCTTCAAACTCTTGCATCAGGGCCGATCCAATTGTTTTGTCATCGGCCGATATGTACAACTTGTAAGGCTGACCCTGCTGTGGAGGAACTAGCATGGGTGGATGCTTCATATACTCTTTTATCTCTTCAAACGTCTTTTGTTGTATGTCACCCCATCTGAATTCTTGATCGTTCTTTAATTTCAACAAGGGAGAAAACGGAAGAACCCTTTCCGACAAATTTGAAATAAACCTTCTGATGAAATTAATCTTGCCAAGCAAAGATTGCAACTCTGTCTTAGTAGTCAGGGGCACCGCATCGTCAATTGCCTTCATGCTCTTCTGACCGACCTCAATCCTTCTCTCATGGACCATAAAACCCAAGAATTGCCCAGCTGATACCCCAAAGGCACACTTATTAGGATTCATCTTCAGACCATGTGTTCTCGTGCATTCTAGAGTCTCCTGCAAATCAGCTAGATGCTCTTTGTATCCTTTTGATTTTATCATCACATCATCAATGTAGATTTCAATAATCCTATCGATCAACTTATGAAAAATATAATTCATTGCCCTTTGATAAGTGGCACCAGCATTCTTTAGACCAAAGGTCATCACAACCCATTCGAACAAGCCGATTGCGTCGGGGCACCTAAAAGCTGTCTTCACTATGTCCTCTTCAGCCATGAAAATTTGGTTGTACCCCGCATTGTCGTCCATGAAGCTAATAACCTTGTGCCCGGTTGCTGCATCTACTAACATATCGGCTATCGGCATTGGATAACCATCTATGGGTGTGGCTTTGTTCAGATCCCTAAAATCAATGCAAACTCTTAATTTTCCATTCTTCTTGTATACAGGGACAACATTTGATATCCACTCTACATATTGGCATGGTCAGATGAACTTCGCCTCTAGTAGCCTTTCAGTCTCTTTTTTAGTATCATTAAGCACGTTCAGATTGAATCTCCTTGGAGCTTGCTTGAATGGCCGATATCCAAGTTTGATTGGCAACCGATGCTCAACAATTGACCGGTCTAAACCAGGCATTTCGTAGTATTCCCAAGCAAAGCATTCTTTAAACTCTTTCAATAAATTAATTAATTCCTGCTTATACTCCGGATCCAATTTAGCACTTACATACGTCGGCCTAGGTCTGTCTCCAGAGCCAATATCCACTTCTTCCAATTCATAAGCCAACGTGAAGCCGTGTCCTAGTTTACCATCTGTACCATCTATTAGATTATCCATTAAAACAAACTTTCAAAGCCGACTACTTAGATCGGCTATGGGCTTTCACCATTGACTCTGAATTCTGACGGCAACAGAAAAACCATTCAAATATTAGCCGATGGTTGCTTTCTATCGGCTATTTGCTTGGCATGCCATACTTGATTTTTACTGGATGCATGAGCCTGTTCCATCTCCTTATTCCTTAGGCATTGCACTCTTCTCTTCTGGCTTCTTGTTAAACCTCTGAGGCACCATTGGCCTTCCTGCCAAACATGTTTCCTCTGGTTGTTTCCTTCTTTATGATTAGCCTAGTCTTGGTCAACAACTCTCTTTCCCAATAGATCATGAATACTTTTATTTTTTAAGCGCCGATCCATGTTATTATGATGATACGCATTCTGGGCATGGATAGACCGGCGGTTGATTTGAGATTGCCTAAACTCCAAATATTGATTACTGCATTCCGGACATTCATGTCTAGTAGGCATTTCAAACCTTCGTTCCAGCAGTATCTGAAGAAAAGACAATTCTAGTGCGATTCGGCTTGCTTCCTTTCATACCTCTCTTCTTCCAGTTGACGTTGGTATTCTTGATCCTCTAACCATTGCTGATAATCTTTTTTCTTCTGCCGCCGCCACTTATTCAACAGGATCTAAGATGTGACTCGCGGCCTCGTCGCTCCATCCTTTGACGTTCCCCCTGCTCGTATCGGCTCTTCTGCTGATCATGACATTTTTAACCTCTCTGTATTCATCAGTCGATATTTGCATCTTGGGATCGACTGTTCCATCTTTTCTTGATTTGGCCGATGTTAGGACCTTAGTTTTTCCTTTGAATATCCCAACATCAACCATATTTTGATCTCCTAGGAAAGGATTATCATCAACTTTCATCTTCCGAGGCGTATCGAACTTGAGCCTCCCTTGCTGAATAGCCCTCTGTATATGCTGCTGGAAAATTCTACACTCATTAGTGGAATGGGAAGTAGCATTATGGAACTTGCAGAACTTCTTATTCTTCAACTGTTCAGGGGGCAACATAACATGATTGTCCAGCAATTTGATCTGGCCCTTCTCAAGTAAAAAGTCAAAGAGCTTGTCCGATTTCGTGACATCAAAGTCATAGCTCTCCTCGACTCTTCTTCCCCAAGGATTTGGCACCATTACTGTCTTCTTGCTCTAATTCCATTCAGCTGTAGCAACCTCCTCTTCTTCATCTTCATAGCTGTCATCTGCTGAGTATGGATCATAAGCTTCGGCTATGGTGGTATTCTTCTGGAATCGAGTGTCTCTACGTATACTCTGGAATTGGCTGTTGAGCGCTGCTACTCGTTGAGCCAATCGATCCAAGTTATCAAATTCTTGTCCCAGCAGCTTTTCCCTCCATATTGGTAGCATTCCTTGGACCGCTAAAGCAGCTAGCTGATCATCGGCCAAACTTAATGAGAAGCACAAATTCCTAGTCTCTCGGAATCTCTGAAGAAACTCAGCGCCTAATTCATTAGTCTTCTGTCTCATGGTCGTCAGATCGGTGATCTTCTTTTCTCCATTCCCAGTGTAAAAATATGTATAAAACTTCTTCTCCAGGTCAGCCCAATTGGCAATGGAGTTGACTGATAGTAATGAGAACCAAGTGAAGGCTAGCCCTGACAGGGATAAGGAGAAGAAACGAACCCGATGGGCATCCTCAACCGATGCTTCACCCAATTGTGTAAGATACCGACTGACATATTCTATTGTGCTTGTACTGTCTTAACCAGTGAACTTGGCGAACTCTGGGGGACTGTAATTTATAGGAAGAGCGACCAAATCATACCATTCTAGATATGAACATTTGTATGAAAAGATCAGCCCTTTTGGCTTCAGACTGAACTGATTCTTCATCATCTCGGTCACCTTTAGCAGCAACTCATTAGCTTGTGGATTTGGATTTCTCGGTACTTGCTGACCCATCTATAGATTGAAATCTCACGTGCCTTGATATCTTGAATTTGGCATCATGTGGATGGTGTTATAATCCGTGCCATAGGGATAGCCTTGTGGAATCTCAATCTATTGGGCCCTTTGCTGGCTTGCTGCTTGAAGTCTCTGATTTTAGACATAAGGATCTATATCTCTATGGATCTTTTGAATTAATGGTGCTATTTTTTGAGCCAATGATGGTATATGGCCTGATATGCCAAAATTGATCATCTGGTTCTGACTTTGCCCCGTCTGTTGTTGTACATGTTGTATTGACGGTCCAGGATTGTACTGTACCTGATTCATAACAGTACCTGGAGTTTGTTCAGATGAACCTTGAAGTGTTTGGACATCACCATTACCAGCTGGTACTGCTTCTTGATGGCTGGTACTGACTTGATTAGTCCCTTGAGTCGACAGATCTAGAATGTTGTAACAAGTCAATCCAACCTGACCAACTGGAATCCCATGAATCGCTTCTTTCATGGCATTGTGAAATGCGTCAACGAAAGCTTCATTGCGGCTTGATATGGCATCACGAACAGATTTGTCTATGGCTTCTGTAAAGAAACGCATGTCTTTAGCTTCAACTGCATCTGTCTGCCCATGTAGTAGAACCCTTGGTAGCAGAAATTTCTGAATAATTGTGCTATCATGTGTTTTGGTGTAGGACAACAAACACTTCTTCTAAATTCTTATGTAGCCTTGCCAATGGTATCCTTATCCTCATCAAGTAGGTCTTCATAGTGTACCATAAGGATGTTGTCATTGTTGTGAGCTGCCATGACGATTGTGGTGTCCTACCGGGCGTGCCAGAAACATGTGTCGACACAGAATTTTCGCCTCTGTGCCGAGGACATACGCAGCAAGCCAGAAGGGTCCGCTCGATGGAGCAGATCTACCTAGCTTCAGTGCAAGGGTGGTCGATCTTACGCAATCCTCCTGAGACATGCTAGTCAATTTGACTCTGCAATTGACAAGGAAAGAAAGCATATCAGTAATTATGGGCGGAACATGCTGGTGTTGCTAAACAGTTCTGAATGTGCGGCTCTGAGAGCCGATATGAGAGGAAATCGACTAAATAGCCGATCCCTGCATGTTCACAAGAATGAATCGATTAAAGCTCATGGGGTTGTATAAGAAGGATCGGTTATCATTCAGGATAAATGTTATTTAAGCAAATATTAATTAATGGCAATAAGATATCAATGATGATGGGTTTATACTGAGCCAATGATTACAAGTAACCGAACTCCTTTTATTTAAAGAAACAACTCAACACCTCTTAACCATTTAATAAAGGTAAATCTAATGAACATGTTAGATCTCATCTATCGCCATGACCAGTGGGGCATGAGGCAGAATCATGCAGGCCGTAGAAACAATAATAGACTCGATGACCCTAACTTATTACTAGTATCAGTGGGGCATGAGGCAGAATCATGCAAGCCGTAATACCATAACAAGATCATGGGGCTAACGCATCTTTCAACTTATCTCTACTTCAATGATCTCGTAATATGAACTGTTCGTGAAAGCATTCGATATCGGCTAAACAGTCGATTCAGGCATAGCGCACGGTTAAGGTCATGCCTTCTTAGGAATAGATCTACTAACTAACGATCCCCACTCCACGATACCAATAGTGGGGTGAGAGGTAGAATCCCACAGGCCGTGATGATGGACCATGGAACGGTTTTCATTAACTAATAGATCTACTCAAGATCGGACATGCCTTACCCGCACGCTATGCACGATTAAGATTGATGGAAAACAGCCGATAAAAAACAAAACTCATCGCTTAAGATGTAGATTAGATCAGTTTTAGATTAGCAAACGATGAGTTAAACAAGATATAAGGCCGATCCATATCAATCTCAATCGGGCAGAGTGATATTGCTGTAATTAGATAAACAATGAAAGCAATAAGCAATATCGGTAACTTAATAAATCTACCAAAGACTATCATACTAAGGTAGAGCCGATAACTTGACCTTGATCTAATTCAAGTAGTGGGGTGTGAGGTAGAATCACACAAGCCATACTTGAATTAGACAAGAATCGATAACTAGCCTATACCAGAGTCGTAGTGGGGGTCGACCAGATCGATGCAAACATACGAACAGAGGTATAAACCATGACGGTACTTATAGACAAGCAGTGGAGGTCGACCGGATCGATACAGCCGTACTCGCTGAAGAACTCACTGAGATCTACTCTACTCCTACTCCTAAGGGGTGGCCAGAGCCAAAAAAAGTAATTGACTTTGTATTTGATTGATTGTTATTTTTACAATAGCCGGGGTTTGGTATTTATACCTGGAGTCTAAACATGAACCTTACTCGAGTATGACTCAATACAATCTTTGATATAATGAAAATATTCCTAATTTAAGATAACTTAGACTCTAATCTTTCCCTTTTTGTAGAGTCTAGTATGTCTCGTCCCAGCACCGATCGTACCCTCTGTCATCATCTGCTGGCGCTATCTGAAGAAAGCCGACTCTAGTGCATCCGAATCAACTAGTTCTGATCTCCACGCCGCTAATTCCTTGATGATGACATGATTTTCAGGAGCTTCCGAACCCCTGTAACTTTTCTTCCAAATTCTGGTGTAAACAGGGTCCTTATGCAAAATGCCTTGAGACAGAGGATTTACATTTGTGGGATTAGATGATTTGTCAGATCTGTAGGGTTCCTGATGCAAATGTGTTTTTCTTTTTTCTTTTCCTTTATTGCATTTAATCGGCTAAAACTTTGGAAAATCATAGTAAATAGTAGAAAAATATAAAATAGTAAATGAAGACGTTTTGGAATCTTTCTGAGTAGATCTACGTAGTAGAATCATAATACGATATGTGTTAGTAGAAAGTTTCTGTTGTTTTTATTTATTTATGTAAATTAGGGTTTTCTAGGAATAAATTCATATCTAGAGTTGTAGTGATCCAATTGCTGTGAAATTTTTATGGTAGGCTACTGATGTCATATGTGTATTGTGATAAAAATTTCATGTTCATTGGATGTAGTATGGTTGAGTTATGGATTTAGCTTGCTTAATATTTGATAAATGGTTTTAAATAAGTTATAATTTTTATGAAGGTGTAAAAATGGAAAATATTGTTCCTCTACCTTTGTATGATGTTGTGCTACCATAATAACATAAAATATGGCCATGTGTTTGTATAAAATATTGAATTTCATATTTATCTTGTTCTTACATGTTTATTGATAATTAAGATTTGTCTTTTTCATAGTAATTAAATTATAAAACCTAAGCATGTGAAATCTGTGCAGTAGCCATGTTTGGATAACATCTGCAACTCATAAAAGTCTCAGCCCCAAACTAGTTGTTCTTATATAGCACTAAAAATAATATATATGTTGCATTATATAAGTAGAGGATAAAAGTTTGTTAATAAATGCATGTGTTATGCCATGTAATACTTTTAATAATTAGTGCTAAGTAATGTGATTGCTTGGTTATGATTAGGAGCTACATATATAGCAACAAAATGTTAGTTGTTAACAACATAAATGTTAAATGCATATAGTTGTATCTCTGTTGTTGTGGCTACTAGAGCAGTTAGCAGTATGGTGATGATTTCATGGCCTAAATGATGTTTTATGTAGGTATGTTGAATACCAAAGTTGTAGATAATTTCCTTATATTTCTTGTCCTCAAATTTCATGATTTTAGGTCTGATGGTTTAGGAGTTATATATTTTACAAGTTTACTATCAGCTTTTGCATGTGCTCTGAATAGATCTGAATGATTATATTGTTTAGCATATTTAAACATGGAATCATGTATTGGTGATGATAGAAGAGTTGTAGTGATTTTGTTAAGATTTCCAAAATATCTAATAGCACCACTTTTGTTGGCCTAGAACTCCGGTTATAGCTGTTCAAAGTGAAATGGCAGGTTTTGTCCAAATCGGGTCAGAGATGTCTTCATTAGGTTGTTTAACCATGTTAGCTATAGAATAATCTTAAGATGATAATAATAAAGTTATAGATAACTTAATAATATTTCTAGAAAGTTAAGAATCATGTTTGCTGAATGTCTAGAACTTCATATATACATTTCTGAAGTTCATGTCTGTTTTCTATCCTAGTTTATACAGATATGCTTGTTAGTGTTTTTCACATTTGTTAACCTTTGAATCAGCCCTAGGTGTAATTAACAAAGTTGTAGACAACTTTCTAAGCTTTTCAGAAAGACTGATCACCTCCTTTAGACGCTTATAACCCCAGTTATGGTTGAAACAAGTGAGTTATGTGTTGCTGTCTAGGTTTTGGGCATGTGCTAAGTCAATTGCTTTAGCTTACTCTTAATTGGATAAACATGTTAAGTTAATTCTTGATTAATGAATGCTTGTAATAGCTAAACTTAAGTTAACTTATGTGCCATGCTTGATGTGCTTGCTATCTTTCTATAATAGATTGTGTGATGTTTAGTTAAACAACTCTAGGTACTATGCCTTCTTGTGTAACCTTGAGCTTATTTTGAATGCTTTTATGTGATGCATCCCTTGTGGCCATTCTTTGCATTCGTATCTCTGCATTGTGCATCTCATTTAGGTATGCTAAATGAACCATATGAAGGGTGGAAGGACATGATGTTGGAGTCAAACCAGAAGATGGTGTTGGTGGATAAGTCCCGAAGATGGTGTGTTGGTGGATAGATCTAGAAGATGAAAAGACCATGAGAGTACATGCCTGAATAGGAGATACTCGCCAAGCGAGTGTCATCTAACAAGTACTGACCTAGTATTAGATCCCAGGCAAGTCTTGGAGCATTCTAAGTCTCCCACCCTCTCTTGTTACAAATGAAACCGTTGGTGCATAATTCCTACCTTGTCCACTATATATAAATACCTAAACCCTTACTAGTATGAGTAGGAAGTTCTATGCTTAGCCATGCTTAGACCGGTAGAAGTGGGTGATTTCCTGTCACCTACAACATAGGTGGATACCTGGTCACGATTGGCTATATTTGCTATCATGGAAAATAACCATGTGGTGATGAATAAATGGAGACCGGATGGGATCTAGTAATTGAGAGGCAGCAAAACATGGAGGTCTTGGGTGCATGTTTTATCCCATCTGTGTCGGTTAAGGACCGCATCGTTTCGACCATGAAGCCGAGTAGCACAACTCAGGCTAGAAGTAGTTCTGTCTAAGTGCGCACACTAGAGGTAGTAAGGATGTGTGGGGAGCCAGATGTGAGCCCAAGGGCAGGCTAGGCCTGAGCATTCTGGCAGCTGGTCAGTCCCTGAGGGTGCAGCGCTGATCGAACCCGCATCGTAGTAACACTAGATGGAACATGATGGTTATGATAATTATATTATAAACCAGATATGGTTACTATAGTGATGCTTATTAATCAAGTGAGTGCTCTAGAATAGGTGCAAAGTTAGCCATTATAAGCTTCACTAAACTTGATGCTAAGACATTGACTAAAACAATGAAAGTAAGGACTTATGGTAGTAATGCTCTTTTTGCAAAGTTACGCTATCCAACCAGCTCCACCAAATAAGCCTTGCATATCCTTGAGAGTCTTTTTATTTCTCTCCTATCAGGTAAGTCTAGTTGAGTACATTCGAGTACTCAGGGTTTATCCCACCATGTTGCAGGTGAAGTTCTCGTCCTGCTGAAGATGGTGGCTAACCGTTGGTGGACTCGGTGACTCTATATTTATTTCTTGTCTATATGCTATTGTTGGAGGATGTTACTTATGCTAGCAGTGTATTTAAAACTTATGTTATTGTAACCATTTTAAAGCTATGTTGTTTTAACTATCATATTTGTAAACTTGGTAACATATTATTATTTGTGAACTCAATTGTAAACATTATTTTCGCTGCAACTCCATGTATGTGATGTGTATTTGCTTAATCTATGGCAATCTTGGTTGTGATGTGGATTTATCAAGGTCCTTCATGACACTCGGTGGACTACCGGGTTTATATAAGTGAAAGTATGTGCGCGTCAACGTGTTAAACGAGGACAACCGTACTTGATCTTATATAAATTAGGTGGTTCTATCGCAGGAGCCCTGGGTCCATGGCCGGTCAGAGCTGTTGCTAAAGGTGTCACCACTGCTCCTCGCCGCCTACAGGGTATGAGCATCGGAGCGCCCCCTGTTGGTGGCGGTCGTCGTCTAGGATGGCCAGGAGAGCGCAGCGCAACACCGAGAGGCTGAACTATCAGCCTGCTGCTCAAGGGCGATGCAGAGGAGCTACTTCACCTTATTTAGCCACTCGTTGGTCTTTGGGTCTGGTGTCTCAGAGATGTCTTCTAGGCGGCAAGCGGCGGACGCCATGTTGTAAGCCGTGTGGGGGAAGCAGAGGCCGCTGGGCCCCCCCGTAAGGGCATCATTGTTGTCGAGAGGGTGCGGCGCTTATTGCCGCACAAAGTCCTGCCTTTGGCGCTCAAGCTCTGCCTTGGTGGCTTCTAGGTTCACCTGCCGAGCGTGCAAGCGGTCTGCCTTCTCCTAAAGGTAGGCCATGTGGCCACGGGGACTCTGGTCCAGCGGCGTGAGCCCAAGCACCTCCTCAACAAGATCATCATTGCCAACGTGGTAGCACATGCATGGCGGGGCATCATAGTCGATGTCGTCGAAGTCGTACTCTGGTCCATTCCTCGAGAGGACCTCAAGGAAGGCGTGAAGCAAGGGGATGTCAGTCCCTGCTGCGTCGGAGAGGATGATGCTCTACGGTGCCTCACGACTGATGAGGTGATCTAGCTCTAGCAAGAAGATTGTGCGGTGCTCCGGAGGAGGATTTATGAGGGGGATTGTGCTCACCCTATGGGGATTACGAAGAGCAACTCTAGTAGAGCGTGTCAATGAGCTACCCTAACTTTTGGGGTAGGTTCTTGCGATGCCCGACATGTGGGCTTAGCAGGCGATGCCAATTAGCCACTGAACCACCAAGTGAGTGGTCAACACAATGGGGACTAGCGTGTTGGCAAGCACGTGAACCTCGGGATAAAATCATCATGTCATTCTTGTCTTCCCATTGGTTTGCATCCTCGTTACATAAGCTTGTATTTACTTTCATATACTTGTGCTTGTGTAGTTGCTCTAGTAATTAGTTGACTTGTGTAGTTGGCTAGTTACCTTCTTGTTTATGTAGCATAGAAGTAGCCCCCTTACGTGACTAATTTGGTTTGAGTAACTTGTTAGTCACATTGCTTACTAGATTGTGTAGGAGCTCCCTCGGTTGTGTGAAGTACTAGTTGTAGGTTTGTGTGACCTTATAAGCTAGATTGGTTAGGTGAGTTCTAGCTAGCCTAGCACCTTTGTTGCCTAATTAGGATCTTTATAAGGTGCTTATGAACTTAGATAGAGGGATATAGTCTTGGCTAGACCGATAGTTTTAATTCTGCATTTGTTTCCGTTAGCCGTTGCGATTAATTTTTAGAAAGGACTATTCACCCCCCTCTAGTCTGTCATCTCGACCCTACAGTAGGGCAATGCGTCGAGAGCCACTTAGTAGGGTAGGAACATGGCATCGGTGAGGCAGCCATAGGATCTAACAGAGATAGATGACTTGGAGAAGGAAAACAGTAATGCTCTAAACCGAGCGTCTGTCTGTCTGGACGCTCTGTTGCTGGGTCATGATGCCAGCGCAACAACCCACACTCCTTTGTTTCTCAAAAAAAATTGCTCATTCACTTATTCCTATCCACCCGTTCCTCATCCTATTGCTCTTATCCACTCGCCTACGACCTCCGAGCGCATGGCTTCCTCCGAGGCGCACCGCTCAGCCGCTAGCCTTACCGGCACGTCACGCAGTCGCCTTTGAGTCATGACGCTCGGCTGCCAACCCTGCTAGGCACGGTGCGCTGCTGCCCTCTCCAAGTCACGCAGCCGCGAAGGCCACTCGTGCGGCTGATGCCTGCCTTCCACGACGTGCAACCACTATCATCGGCCCACCACTTACAAGCGTCGCTAGGCCGCTGCCTTCGGTGAACACCACACACGACGAGACTCCATTCTGCTGAGAAGCAAGGAGAAGCTATGGTGAAAGCACATGTTGCAAGAGTATGCTTCCACTCTTTCAGATGTTTCAGAGGTATGTTACAAGTGTTTTATATGTGTTTACACTAAAATTTGGGAAGAAAAATGTAGGAACTCGAAGCTTCCAAGATCGTGTCATCAAGGAATTGATTGCATAAGGGTCGATATCAGCTGATTCAAATGCAGCACTAGAATCAGCTCTCTTCAGATGACACCAGCAGATAACGACAAAAAGCTACGGTTGGCACTAGGAAAAACATGTCAGACTCTACAAAAGGGAAAGATTAGGGTCCAAGTTATCTTAAATTAGGAATGTTTTATCTTAAGCCAGAGATTGTAATGAGTCATACTTAAGTAGGATTCATGCTTAGATTTTGGGTATAAATATTGGACCCCAGCTATTGTAGAAAGGAATCCAATCAATCAATACAAGTTACTTTTTTGGCTCCGTGCCAACCCTTAGGAGTAGGAGTAGAGTAGATCTCGGCGAGTTCTTCAACAAGCAGGGCTGCATCGGTTCGGCCGACCTTCGGCTTGTCTATAAGTACCGTCATGGCTTATACTTCTGTTTGTATGGCTGCATCAGTTAAGTTTGACCTCCACTACGAACTCTAGTATAAGCTAGTTATCGACTCTTATCTAGTTCAAGTACGGCTGCATCGGTTAAGTTCGACCTCCACTGCTCGAATTAGATTAAGGTCAAGTTATTAGCTCTACCTAAGGGTGGCGTCCTTCGGGTAGATTCATTAAGTTACCGATCTTGCTGATGTTCTTATTGCTATTAGTTTGCAGCAACATCAATCTGCCCGATCGAGACCGATCTAGATTGGCCTCATATCCTTTTAGTCCATCGTTTGCTTTGTTACAATACGATGTTTCTTATTTTGAGCGACGGGTTATGTTTCATCAGCCATTCTACCTCGATCTTGATCGCGCGTAGCATGCGGTTAAGGCACGTATGGTCTTGAAGAGGTTTGCTGGCTAGTTAAATCTGGTCTATGGTTCGCTATTATGGCTGTAACGATTCGGCCGATCCCCACTGATGGCCCTGTAGATTGGAGGATGCTAGTTAGTAGATTTGTTCTTGATTAGGTATGACCTCAACCGTTTGCTATGCCTACATCGGCTAGATAGCCGATCGTCTATGCTCTAACGCCTACAGTGTGTCTCTATAATTCTATTAAACGTCAATAGATCCGTTTACTTTAAAGGTTTGATTTGTTGTCTTTATCACGGCTGCATCGATCCGGTCGAACCCCACTGTTAGAGATAGCAGGTTAAGTCTGATGAGTTCATAGGTTTGTTCGTGTTAAATAGTCGATTGTTCACATGCTGTAGTCCCTTTTCTCCCGAATCGGCTATTTCAGCCGATTCGCTCGAGCTTTCACACATATAGCGTGTCTTTCGGAAAGCCTGTCGATGTATAGATAGTTTTACGGATTCTAAGGTTTTAGTTTGTTATTATCATAGCTGCCATTGATCCGATTGAACCTCACTGTTGATGGTAACAGATTAGATTCAGAGCGTTTGTAGATCCATTCGTACTAGACAGTCGATTTATTCGCATGTTATATCATTTCTCGTTAGATTCATTGGCTTAATGATTCACACTGGTAATATCCACCTAGCTGATGATTTCACTTACATCTACGGATATTGCACTTGTCAACATAAAATCAATCGTGATCCATAAGTTTTATTGTCCGTAATAGCCGATTTCTTCGCGTATCGGCTATTTAGTCGATTATCCCGTCTGGCTGCTACCGAAGCGGCACACTTGGAACTGTCTAGGCAAGACCGGCATGTTTCACCTTAAATTACTGATAAACTTTCTCTCCTTGTCAATTGCAGGTCAAATTGACTGGCACGCTTCGGGAGGAATTTACAGGATCGGTTAACCCTACGTTGAAGCCAAGCGGATCTCCGGGCTCATCCTAAGCAGATCCTTTCGGCTTGTTGTGTGCCCGGCGCATTGACACGTTTTTGCGCCGACAGTATGGATGTTGCAAAAATAGACTGTGATGTTACATTTGTTGCAATGGTTGTGCACGTATTTTGCAAGCGTTCGTTCTAAATATTTTATCTGATTTTTCAGACGTATGTTGCAACTATGCTTATTTGGATATATATGTTTCACACATATGTTGCAAGAGCATGTTTGAAATGTTTCAACTGTTTGAGTCTTATGTTACAATAAGTGTTTTCATATTGCAAGTTACAAGTGTTTTATATGGATGTTACATATCTTTCACACATATGTTGCAAGTGTATGTTCTAGATGTTTCATCTACTTTAGACGTATGTTTCATTCAAGTGTTTTATGTTGCAAGTATTTCGTGTTTTAGATGTATGTTTGGAGTCACGGGGGCATGGCCCGGGCGCCGGGGGAAGGGGCGTGGTGAGCAAGGGCCAGCGAATAGGGCGTGCAACGCGCCTGGGGTCCTACGGACGAGGCATGCTTGTCCTCGTCTTAGCTTCCGGATCCCACCCACGCAGAGAGAGGAGGGGGTAAGGGGAAGGAGCAGCGGGCGCGAGGCGGGGTACGCATGGCAGAAGACAGGTGGGGAAGGACTACAACGATACGATAGGAGTACGGCGCGCTCGCCGTTTGGTACCGTCCGATGGAATACTGTCCCATCAGACATCCAGCGGCAGCAATTTCCAAAGGAAAAGGCTCGGAAGAAGATGACTGGAGAACGGAGATACAACGGCGGAACGTCGCATAAGTTGACGGACATAGTAAAAACCAATCACCTTGTTCGCTTGATCGTATCGGCCATGCTTATCAGCCATGATATAGTATTTTTCTCTCACAACAAAATAACATCAGACAGCTTATAAGCCATAGAAACTATCAAGCAATCAGGTGCCATCAAGCAAAGAAGTGATCCTTTAATGGTACATCGCTGAATTTGACATCTTTTAATGGAATGCAACCAATTTTCAAAAAAAGGAACAAGTGACGAACTAGCTAGATAAACGCCGCTCTCCTCTCGATGGTGAGGTGATCATGAAGACGAGGAGGCGCTGGCGTCGTCGTCCCTGGAGACGGCGGAACCCTCGGAGAACTCGTCCTGGTACATCTCCTCGATCATGGGCTTCCACAGCCGCACGCGCGCGTTGATGAACCAGTTGGATATCTGCTCATCAATCATCACCACCAAGTGTGCAGCCGGTTAGTTACCCTGCGCAGTTAATCCGATGCCAAATGCAGATCAACTCATCTGTGAAGTGTTGTCGTGCGGGACTACGGACCTGGCGCCTGCTTAAGCCGGTGGTCACCGCCAGCCTCAGCTTCTCGCCGTCGTCGGGGTACCTATTGCGTCGCAGGACGATGCGCCATGGATTGGATTATTATGCTGCGATGCGATGCAAGCACAGGTGGTGGTGTGTCGTATCATGACGGGGTTTCGTTTCGTGCACTTACGGGTGGAGGAAATGGTCGAAGAGCCACGCCCGGAGCACGGCCACGGAGCCATCCGGCAGGCCACGGAGCGGCCGCCACGACGCCTGCTCCGCCCGCGCCGCCGCGGCCAGCTTCGTCCGCCGGGCCACCCTCTCCACCAGCTCCTCCGTCACCTCCTCGTCGTCCTCCTCGATGCCGCGCCGCAGAGACCTCCTCGCCGCGGCGGCGGCGTGGATCCTGAGCCTGCGCAGTATGGCGCGGCGCAGGTTGCCGAAGTGGCGCGCCATGGCCCGCACCATCAGGGACGTGTACGCCGCCGCCGCGCCGTCGCCCAGCGCCGGCTCGAACGACGACACCACGCGCCCCAGCTCGCCGATGTAGCGCTCCCGCCGGCTCTCCAGCTGCGACGCAAGCGACAAAACCAATCAGCATCCAGCAAACACAAACATCGCGACGCCGCTACATATCCGATGCAAGGCAACACAACCGCACGGACCTCGCTGAGCAGGCCGAGGAGCGTGGCCTGGACGCCGTCGCCGTCGCCGTCGTTCCCGGCCGCCCGACGCACCGACCGGTGAGAACCGCCGCCGCCCTCGAGCCGCTCCGTAGCCTGATCCTCGTCTCCGTCCTCGCCAGCCGCCAGGTCGGCCACGCGCACGACCTCGCCCAGCAGCTCCTGCGCCGGCCTCAGGTACCGGGACCCGCGGAGGACGGCCACCGTCACGGGCGCCGCCGGCGCCGGCGCGACACCGCACGAGCAGCGGCGGCGGTCGGCGGCCGAGCCGAGTGGGCCGAGAGTCAGGTGCAGCGGGCCAACAGGCCCAGCACCGTTGGACCCGTCGTCGGCCTGACGGTGGGCGTCGTCGCAGTTGCGACAGTGCTCCAACCGGAACGGCGCCGGCTGTGGGGGTGGCGCGGGCTCGTTGCGAGCTTGCTTTGGTGATCCCTTGTCATGCCGCTGCTGCTTCGCCATGACCATTGGTAGCTAGGGAGGAGTACACCACGGCACGGACGCCTATTTATGAACTGGTACCCTGAACAGGCCCTGTTCGCTTGCCGGCTTATCGCAAAAACAACTTCAGTAGATTTATCGGCAAGCTTCAGGGGAGTGTTTGATTCGAGCTATTAAAACTTTAGCCGCTACTCCCTCCATCTCAAATTGTAAGTCATTCTAAGAATTTTGGAGAGTCAAACTTTTTTTTAAGTTTGACTAAAATTATAGAGAGAAACACAAAGATTGATGACATCAAATAGGTATAATATGAAAATATAACTAATGAAAAATCTAATGATACTTACTTGGTATGATAAATATTATTATTTTGTTATATAAATTTGGTCAAACTTGAAAAACTTTGACTCTCCAAGATTCTTAGAATGACTTACAATTTGGGATGGAGGGAGTACTAAACAGTTTAGTTATTTTTAGTAACTCTAGAGTTCAGGTCTGTTTGGTTCGTCTAGTAGCTACTAAATTTAGTAGCTTTTAGTCACTTTAGTAACTTTTTACCAAACACTATAACTAAAAGAGCTTTAGTCATCTCTGATAACTCTAGAGTTACTAAAAGTGACTAAACCGTTTAGTAGCTACTAAAGTTTAGTAGCTCGAACAAAACACCCCCTTACTAGAGAGGACTAAAACTCTTTTAGTAGCTTTTAGTCATAGTGTTTGGTTGAAAAGTTATTAAAGTAACTAAAAGCTACTAAATTTAATAGCTACTAGGTAAACCAAACAAACCCTTAGTACCAACCGAACCGGCTCCCAACATCCCAAACGGCAAAAAGTTATCAGAAATAGTAGCAGAGTAGCAACTAAGGCTTTTTAAATTAAAGACCTAAAATTTTAAGGGTCATGTCGGATGTCATATGGGGTGTTGTATGAGGTGTTCGGATAATAATAAAAAATAAATTACAGAATTCGTTAGTAATTCATGTGACGAATTTATTAAACCTAATTAATCCATTGTTAGCACGTGTGTTACTGTAGCACCACATTATCAAATCGTTGACTAATTAGGCTTCAAAGATTTATCTCACAAATTAGTCATAAACTGTGTAATTAGTTATTTTTTTAATTTATATTTAATACTTTAAATATATGTCAAACATACGATGGGATAGAGAGTAAACTGTAGGAAGAGAAACTAAAAAAGGCCTAACCACGTCTAGGGAGAGGAGGGCAAACAAAAGAATTGAATGTGTGCTCTGACTGTAATTGGTACCGGTGTTGGTGATTAAAATTACTAGTAATATTGATATGAAAAAATGATTAAAGCATTACCTTTTCTTGGTTGGAGGACGGTAACAAAGGACTGGGGCCCGGGGGCTAGAGGTACAAGAAGAAGCCCTACCTCTATATATATATATATATATATATATATATATATATATATATATATATATATATATATATATATATATATATATATATATAAAGTTGCAAAGATATTCGACACAAATAAAGGCAGGCCAAAAGGCCAAAAGGGGGCTTTCGCAGCGGCATACATGTACACAGCCGTGCACACTCGAGTGAAGTTCTAGCTCGGCTGGCCTGTGCAGCCTACCCACTATGCATACTATGCTCTTATAAGAGCAAGCCTAATAATAAAACTAAGCATTTGACTATAAGTTAAATTGTCTTTTATTTATCTATAAAATTTTTATTTTATTATTATCTTTATCCATATCTCACCTTCTCTTTTTTATCACTTGTGTTGTGAACATTTGCTTACATGAGAGCTAAATTTTCCCCTCGCTTGAACTTATCAGCCATGGTACAATATTTTTCTCTCACAACAAAACAAAATCAGCTGGCTTATCAGCCATAGAAACCATCAGCCGAACAGCTTCTTGGTTACAAGACTATTATTGTCCTTGTTATAACATAGCTTGGCTTGGCTTCTTCAACTTGACCCAAACCTGTTATGGTGTGTTGTGCTTGAACACACTATTGTTCAGTTATACTCTCTTCTTCACATAAAAAGTAGACAAAAAGAAGTGATCAAATGTTTTGTTCTCACTGCCCAATAAGAATATTAATATTTATGGTATATAATAAGTATCGTTAAGTAAACATTGAATATATATTTAAAATAAATTTGTTTAGAGATATAAATGTTATTTATATTTTGTATAAACCTAATCAAACTCATTATAAGATCCTATGTGACACTGTTTTTTGTAACCTGTAGTAAGCATTTGGGCATGGCCATGGATGGAGTACGACGAACAACCAACACCTATCACAGTCGATGGTCGTCGATATACTACGGATGTGATGGATGGATGAACACACCGACATCGACCGATCTAGGCAGAGAGCGAGGCAAACAGTGGTGGAAAGGAGTTAAGGACTCTAGTCAAGGTGGATACAGTTTCGGGAGCTGCCATGCCAATGCTGATACTGATTGGACAGGTCCTAACAGAAGAGAGTGACCGATGCTGTTTGTTTTTGGGGAGCAGTGCGCTACCCTTTCTGCTGCTTCAGGTGATAGCAAGCATGATTCATCCATCTCTACAGTCACGTTCAAAACCAGCCCTGCAGTGCAGTCTCCTGCAGTCCTGCTCGATTCGATTTGAGCGGTTGAGCCCCACGTTTGACCACGCCACGACGCGCACTTCCCATTTGAAGAAACCTGCATGAATATCTGCTGGTGCCGCTTGGCGTAATGGAGCATCAGACTGCAGCATCTCATGCATTTGGTTTGGAGTACATTAACACTTCTTCCATCCTTCCTCTGGACGCGGAAGATGAGCAGGTTAGGAAATTTACAGTTAAAAACTATGCCAATTTAGTTGACTCCAAAATTTAGATGCGAGTTTAGTTTAGTTTCCCTTGCAAACAAAAGGAACACGAAGCCTAGTTTTAAGAGAGAGCTTCACTCCGAAAATGTCAGACCTGACGACTGATCAATGATCAGCAGTACAATTTGCGCCGGTAATCAGCTCCGTGGCAATCCAACCCCACGGGACTACGGGAGCATCATTTTTCCGGACCCACCTGACAGCAACAGGCCCGCATTTACAAGTACAAAACTGCTACAGTGCTACGAGCCACTCTCTGGGGCAACATCAGTACCTTATCCTCCACCGACACGGGGCACCATGCCAAAATGTCCATGAAAATGACCAGGCCTGATGCTGAAAATGACCTTGGCTGACATGCAGAAAAGTTTCAATAAAACATACTAGGGCCTTGTTTAGATTGAGAAAAATTTCAACCCGATGAATAGTAGCACTTTCGTCTTATTTGGTAAATATTGTCCAATCGTGGACCAACTAAGTTCAAAAGATTCATCTCGTGATTTCCAACTAAACTGTGCAATTAGTTTTTTTTTTTACCTACATTTAATGCTCCATGCAAGTGGCTAAAAATTGATGTGATGGAGAGAGAGTGAAAAAACTTGGAATTTTGGGGTAATCTAAACAAGGCCTAGTATAAGAACACATTGGTTTCAGTGAGAACTGAAGACAAAAGTTCCGGTGAGAAGCTTGCAGCATAATAAATCAAAATAGAAATTCGCGTTTCAAAACGATCAGCGTGCTTTAACTCATATCGCGGAGATTAAAGGTAAAAGACAGCAGCTGGTCCCAACACCAGTGACATAAGCTTGAAGCGTGCACTTGCAATCGAAGGCTGAAGATTCTCCTGCAATCCGTTTCAATTTAACACCCCCCCCCCCCCCCCCCCCCCCCCCGCCTTTTTGTTCAACAACCTGAACAGTATATTACCTGGATCATAAGTGCTTATTACAGGTAAATCTATTTTTACAGCATGGCCCTTAAATACTAGTATTTTACACGTATAAATGTATTCCATCTTTACAGGATTTCTTTACCGCTATCACCCCCTTCCCCACTAAATTTACATAACATTTACGCTATAATATACCTCCCCCCTTCTGTACCCCAATTGCAACTACAACTACAGTCCCACGCCTGAAAATTCAGTCAGGCGTGTTATTCGTCCTGGCACTACAAATGACAATCACTTCCCCACGTTTTCCAGTGGATGAGCTGAAATTCAGGCCACGAAATCATGCATCAGAGGTGACGGCTCAAACCGCTGCCGTTGTTGTTGATCTATTTGGCTAGCCGAATCATACTCGGAAGACGTGGAGGCAACGTTGAGAGGAGCTGTGGCGTTGTAGATGTCTTGGTCTCTGACGCTGGGGAAGCCTGGCTGGGTGTTTGGTGGGACTGAGAGGCTGTTCTCGGCGTGTTGCAAACCCAGCGTCAGTGAGACGTTGTTGTTCCCGTACCTCCCGAACTCCGCCAGGTGGTATGCCATGAACCGCGCGCTCTCATCCGAGTGATGAGTGACGGCATCATGGAGGAGGCCGCTGCCATCGGTTTCACCAGCTCTCTGGGCCTTCAGCATCAGGCTCATGAAGCTGTCATCGGGGTTGGCCTCGTTGTGGAAGCCGCCGGCTGGCCCTCCACTAAAGCTCATCATTCCACCAACGTTGGCTTTGGATTCGTCAAGCTGGCTGGTTTGGCAAACCTGGCTTGTCGAGGTCTTCAGGTCCTCCTTTTCTTCCGAAGACGGTGCTTTGTCCTTGTTTCGCTGCCCATTGTCAGAGGAAGAGTTGGAGTCTAGCTCTGCCTCACCAATCTCTTCTTTGTACATGTCTTCGATCATTGGCTTCCACAGCCGGACACGGGCATTGATGAACCAATTTGAAATCTAGAAGAGAACAGCACATATGAATTTCAGTAAATATCTTTTCCATTATTCGATACAGAATACAAACTACTAAAAGGACAGTAGGCCATCAGATCAAATACCAACAGAATTAGTGTGTGTTGTCCTGGAAAAGAGCAACTGCAGAGTTTATTTTAAAGTTTTTGTCGATGGAACAAAATTTAAGATGTAAAGACTAGTTGAGATTTGTACGTATATATATTACACATGCAGATAAGCAACAGCCCTGCACCATGTAGAATATGTTTGCAGCACAATAATATACAGTTGAAACAACCTAAATTAGTTCTTTTTAAACAACTTAAATTAGTTCTTTCAAAACATACCCATTGATTTTAATATTACTAAGGCATGCCAATCATTTGCAATATTGATGCGGTAGCTAGTCTCCCTACTAGCTAATAAGAGAAAACATATCTTAAGCAAATAGAAAATACCTGACTTCTTGTTAACCCAGTTTGTCTCGATAACATTATCTTTTCGGAATCTTTTGGATACCTAAGAGTGTCAGAGTGTCATGAGAACAAATGAAAAAAGGGGTGAGTGAACACATCTCTAAGCTAAACGGAAAAACTTACGGGTGAAGGAAGTGTTCAAAAAGCCAAGCCCGGAGAATCGAGACTGAATTTTCAGGTAGTCCCCTCTGCGGCCTCCAAGCATTTTGCTGTAGCATACCATACTGTTGGAAAGCTCGCTGTTGCCTTATTTGCTGATCGATATAGCGAAGGCGAGTTAGTTTGCCCTCTTTGCCAGATGTATTGTCATCCTCCCCAAGTTTCTTCCGGATAACACTAATTTGATCATTGATAGCATCCTTTAGACATCGGAAATGCCGTGAGATTGTCTGGAGAGCAACTGCAGTATAAGGCTTGGCAGCTCCAGAACCAGCAACCATATCGAACGATGACATTACAAGTTGCATCTGATGATAATAGTGTTTGTACTTTCGATCCACCTGAAAGCAAATTTCAATTTGATCTTAAAAATTCAGACATACCAGATACCGCATTAGCGAAACAATCAAAACACACCTAGCTCATTCATCTGATCGATCCCATGTTAAGACCATTTTTTCTTGCTGAGGAAAAAATTTATTTATGCACCCATCTGACATTTTAATGGGGGTAACATGACTTTCTGCATTTGGTGGTGATCTTGTCCTGAATAGTTTTGTGGATACAGCTGTTCCTATTCCAAATATGCTCATTGCTTGTTTGGAGGACCTTTAGTTAAAAAACATGTTATCTATAGGTTCAAGCCTTGTTAAATGGCTATGATTGTGGGCACCTAGGCATATTATTAAGAAGGCTAGACTCACCTAAACTAACAACTTTTGACCAGTCCTCCCAGCTTTTTCAAGAACTCAACTCATGAAGCTCATGGAGCTGAACCATTGTAAATGACCTTTGGATCAGGAACCAACTATTGGACTCAGTATTTAGGCCACAACTCAAACAGAACCGATGGGGTTGGGATTCCTCAAGTATTTTTCTAAGAACAGAAGGCAGAAAATGGAGTTGACTTCTGACATATGAGAAAAATTAATATGCAGTCGTCCCTAGATAAAGTATTAGTTTATCAAAATTCAGATTAGAATATCAAAATGATTATAGGTGAAACTAATCTTTGCAAACAAGTCTATCGATCTTCACGCGGATTACCTTTACACTCAACAGTGACAAATCTAGCAAAAGCAAACGTTATAATACTGTAAGTTTGGTTTTTAATGGTAAGGTACAAGTGCAATAGAACACACACCTCGTCCAACATTGCCATAAGTTTCGCCATCTTATTCTGGAGCTCTTGTTTCTCAGCAGTCGAAAGCTCAGCTGCTGCATTGGCACCAGACTCTTGTGGATCGGAAGATACTCCCTCACTTTTAGTCCCCCCATCAGTCTCTTTTCCATCTGCCTTTCCTGCTTCAGCAGGGCCTTTATCTGTTTTCTGTTTAACACTCCTCCAAACACTGACAATCTCATCAAGCAACTCCTGTGCTGCCTTCAGATACTTAGAGTTCCGGATTGCCTGTGAGGCCTCAGACTGCACATTCTTCATTCTGTTGTCATCACCCTGGTAAGAATTTGGTGTCAGTAAATCTTGCTTTGCAGACCAGTATGGATAGGAAGGCGCCAAGATATGCGTATTGAGGCTCAGAGACAGCCCTTGGCCTGGTGCTGATGGAACACTTGAGTTGTGGTTGTTTAACATGCCAAACTCGAGCTGTGCAGTGCTATGGGCATCATTGTGGATGAGATCACTGCCACTGCTGTGTGCACCATCCATCAAATGCATCAACATCTCATTTCTCATATCTTTCAAAGGACCAAAAAAGCGCTGCTCTGTGAGTGAAGTGCCCATGTTAGTAGCTTCATTGGATGATGAATCATGCGACATTGCTGAAGGATGACCAGTAAGTTCCATGAAATTCTGCTGAGGCTGGACAATTCCACTAAATTCTGTATAAGGTCCAGAAGATGCATTGTTTGGATAAAGGAAGTTCCCAAGGGCTGATGGCACGGGATATGATGCATTGCCTGACTCTGTTGAGTACATTGTTTGTGAATCTCTTTCACTGCCAGGGCTCGAGTAATAAGTAGCCATATCCCAGCTTTGACTACTCAGTTGTAAAGATTAGTGCAAAGGCATAGGCAAGTGTGGAGAAGCAATTACAGAGCCCTCGGAACCAATATTTCTGCTGACTTGCCTGCACTTTGGGAAATGGAAACAGTTAGAACAAAATTCACTAAATTATTAAAGAACTATTCTGTAAATATACAGCAATATAGCAGATGACAAAACAGAAATTTCATTCGCTGTAAAATAATAGGGAAAGGCCTCCAAGAAAAGGTAGGGTGAAAGAGCTAAACCATAAACTGGTTCTGCCACTTTTACAGAGGTAAAATCATCAAAGAGACAAAGACTGCACACAAAGGCCAGTCACTACTGTGAGACCCAGGGCTAGACCCTCAGTTTTGGCAGTAGTTATCACTTCTTGTTCTTTTCTCTAACATTTCTGGAGAACAAACAGACCCCATGTTCATCATATGGAAAAATATAACTGACAAGGTAAGACACTGGTTTGGGACCTATAGGTGGTACAGGTGGTCCTTCATCCATGACATTTGCTAAGTTGTTGGCTTTTTGTTCTCCCTTACAAAGAGGATGAGAATGTGGTTGAGAATTCCTTCTGTTTCACCAAAATAATGCAGCCATTCAAGGCGCCCAACCAGAAATTCCATTCTATTACACATAGGCAAATTGCAAGATTGCTGACAAAATTTGATTTCGAGGAGGGAAAGTTTTCTGAACAAGACATGCTTGTAAGATATCAATACCTTTTTCAATCACTTGGCTTATGACTGAAGTGCGTGCTAGGCTTATTAGAGCTCCTTCACCAGCTCGGCGCGCCAATAGAATGAATCCTTCTGCAGAATCACTCTGAAAGAAGAGATGAAATAGCATGAGATCTCTAACTCGAAATTACCTAGAAGAGACGGGGATGCTTCACTGGTCGTTTGCAGCTGTAATTTTCACTTTTTTAATGATATGAAAGAGGTGGAGCCAGGAGAAATGTCCTAGGCAAAACTTTGTTTTCACCGACAATGAAAATAAGAGAGCGCTTCAGCTCGGACAAAAAAAGGAGCTAATAATTCCATCACATAAAGTATATAGAGAGAGTAATTAAGGGAGTAATACAACACAAGAGCCACCTCCATAAAAGAAATGAGGAGAATGATCGGAAGAAAAGAAAAGGAACCGTGCTTTAAGAGCATGGCTTTCATGAAGGCATCCAAGGAGATAAAAAGAAGAGATTCAAGTATCCGCAGCAAATCCAAAAGGGCTCCACCGCAATCAAGCTCAATTCTATCATACCCGCAAAAAGAGACCTCTACCGGTAGCTGACGAATCAACTAGAAACTCAGAACTGTGCAATATCAAACGGCAATAATCAAGCTACCAAGCACCACCAAGACATGCAGAATTCAAGAAATTAAGCAAGAATTCTGAGCCCAGGTGAAGACGAGGGGATGATTTTTCCAAGCACTCACATAGAAAAAAACAAGAATTTTGAGGTCGGAAGGTAAATGAGGACCATGAATTCAGCAGCCTGAGCTCAATACCTGCACTTCCACAAGAAAGGCAACTCAAAACAACCGCAAGAACCCCAAGCCACAGGAATTTCCCGATGAAGCTCTAAAAGCTACAGATCCCCAAGCCAACTCAAGAACCCCGCGGACACCAAGGACCTTCACAATTCAGAGAGACCAGGTATCCCCCCACAGCCCTCATCAAGAATCAAGAAAACCCTGTGCTCTAGCACAAGCAGCATATAATTGAGAGGAGACCAACCAATCATTGGGGTCATAACAGCACCCATGGGAACCAAAAGGATTGGTTGCACCCACCGAAATCGGACGAGCCACAATTCTAGAAGCAGAGAAGAGCAAGAGCCGGAGCAAGCAAGCAAGCAGAATCATGTAACCAGGGAATATGCGGCAAAAGAATTTCTGTCACTGCTGCTGGTGCTGCAACCAACAGGCAGGAGGAGCTAATGATGCGAAGGCGATTGATTAAGCAATAGGAAAATGGAGGCAGACCTGATGGCGTGCTCCTCGTGGGGAGCATGGCAAGACGGCAGGGATTGCTGTCACCAGACCCGAGCCGACGGTCAGACTTGGGAGGAGGGGCGGTGAGGAGTTGTGAGGAGAGAAGAGAGGGGAGAAGAAGAGAGGAGAAAGAAACCCAACCCCCTCCCTCCCTCCCAGTATGGGGACAAAATCAGATCCCAAGATAATAACAATACCAAGGCCACGTTTAGTTCGGCGGAATCAGCGCCGCCCGAATCAGTGTCGTTTTGTTTTTATTTGGTAATAATTATCCCATCGTTGACTAATTAGGCTCAAAACGTTCGTCTCGTAAAGTACAATCAAACTGTGCAATTAGTTTTTGATTTCGTCAACATTTAGTACTCCATGCATGTACCGCAAATTTGATGTGACGGATAATCTTCTTTTTGCATAGTGCCAAATTCTGGAATTGGAGAAACTAAACACCCCCAAAAGTAAAAGAAGAGGAGAGACCTCTCTCTCGTCTCTGCTGTTTCTTTTTCTTCTTCCTCCTCCTTCCTGTCCCAAGAATAAAAAATTCCAGCACCACCCACTAGCTGCAACAAACAACAGCACCCAATATAAAAATAATTGGAGGGCCTGCTAGAGAAAAGCTGTTTCTCCCCTCCTCCTCCATCTTTGCTTTGATTATTGTTGCCGCTGGACTGCTGGTGTTGGTTGATTATCGTCGTGGAGGATTATTGGGTGGGGTTGGGGGGTTTGCGGGGTTTAAACCTACTCAACTTGGGCAGGTTGTGTCCACCACAACTTCCGGTTGCTTCTTTCTTCACGATAACGCGTACTGACATGGGCCGTTCTTATTCGCCATACGCATTGCCGCAACCCCAATTATGCGGCTATTCTATTGGTCATAGGTGAGTACGCAGAAAAATTAAAGCTTGTGGTGTACCAATGCCTTTTTGTTAGCTCCTCTCCTCTCTTGGGTACATCACCCTTCAGCTGTTATACTAGTCCTAGTTTAATGCTGTGTAGAAAGTATCATCATCTAGTAAAGCTCAAAATTATCCAAGTTCAATGTTGTACATATCATCTATAGTAAAGCTCAAAATTTATCCAAGCAACTTTAACAGTAACTCAATATGGCCTATGCATGGGGAAAGGAGAAGAGATTACCTAGCGAAGTAGTAGCCATCTTTTTTGAATTATTATTAAGGAGACAATTCATTATCTAAAAAATTAAGGAGAAAATTGGCATGTGAATTCGAGAAATTGGAGTTGGAGCTAGCCAGATGTGACACTGGTTTTTATATAATATACCTTGGATCGTCAATAATCCAATGATACTCCGTGCTCTGCCAAAATGGCGCTCGTTTATCGCCGGCGCCAAAACCGCATCCAGTCCGCCCCCCTGTGACCGGAATGCCGCCGTGGGCCAATTGCATCCAATCCAACCGTGACATTTCTGACCCCCTCTGCACGGAACTCCTGACCAGCTTGAATAATTGGAGCCATCTTCTTCATTCTTCCCCCAATTGACCCCTACGCTCCTGACCGGACGGTTGATGCAAACGCGCCAACGTCTTCCTGCGCGTGCTCGACGACCGACGCTGCAGGTTCACAAGTACAGAGATCTCACGGTCACGGATTTTGTTGGGACTGCTTGACAAGCTGCAGATTTCCTAGGAATCAATCAATCAAAATTTCCTGTCTACCTGCACTCGGGGCCTCCGACCTCCAACGGCACCCGCGGACGCAAAAGGGACCAAGGGCACGTGACGCGTCCCCGCAGTGATGCTTCGCCGGAGCAGAGGCCAGGCCAGGTGCCCAGGTCGACCGACGGGAGCCGCTTGGCCGCGATGGCGATGGTCTGGTCGGCTCCCAGCATTGCGCTCCCCGGCTTGCCGCTTGTGCATGGCATGGCGTCCGGAGGGACGCGGACAACGTGAGGGCCCTGCGTCCGGCGAGGGGATCACGACGGCCGCGACGGGAAGGTGACTGAGATGGGATCAAGGACACGAAAACACGTCGCCGCGCCGCGCCGCCTCGGACTCTGTTTCGGGTTGGGGCGTGGGCGTCGTGCCATGTGGTCGAGCCGGACCATTTCGCGGGCCGCTGGGTGTGCTTGGGATTTTCTGTACTCTGCCTGAATGTGCTTCTCGTGAACATCCAAACATCATATCATACAGAATATAACGGAATAATGGCCTTTTGTTGTTTTGTTGTAGCTCAATCTCGTGAAATAACCGTTCAAAAATAAACTCGTGAAATTTATTAGGACAGGCTAGTGGTATTTTACTATTTTTCATAGCACTAAAATCGTACTTCCTCCATTTTTCAAATTATAGTTTTTTAATAAATCACAAATCGCATTTCCCTGATTTTAATCGAGATTTTAGAGAATCAATTTTGCATCTCCGTGTCCAAATAAATGCATTAGCAAAACACTCTCGATGGAGAATTTGATGAAGCTAGTTTCATATTTCAGATGTTGATGTGTTTTTTTTTTAAAAAATAGTTACAATTAGAGAAGCTTGAATTAAAGGTAATGGATTAGTAGTAGTGTAGAGTCCGTTTTTGTTCCTCGTGGAAATAATCAGAGTTAAATAGCATGTCCGGATCGCAAGTTGAGAAGTGCACTTTTTAGAACATCATCCACAATTTCAAACGCTTGTGCACGTGATCGCTAAAAGGACATCTTTTTTTCCGAACACGACATCAACTCGCATCAACATACGAAGAAAATCGTTTTTTTTTTTGAAGCAACGAAGAAAATCGTTTAATTAGGCAGAAACGCCGCCGTAGGTGGAAAAAGGCTGGTTCGCGCCGCGCCTGCTAAATTTCCACCGGTTTATTCGTCCCAACAATTAATGGCGTCCGCGCCCACGATTCGGCGACATCTAGCGCCGAGATACGCAGGATCGGCGAATCGATCGAGGACAAAGACATGGGCAGGGGATTTATCGCATGTGGCATCCAACTCCCCCATGACAAACACTCCAGTGTGCAGTGGTGGGGACCTCAAAAACTCTGCAAATGCTACGCTCACAATCACAAGTCACAAGACATTTGAGAAAGAAGTGTAAAGCTACTGTATATATTTCTCCCTCCTTGGAATTAGGAGTATATACAAGGTTTATTTTGTTTCATGATTGCTTTCGCATGTTTTTTTAACATAAATTAATTTTAGGGCAAGTCTTTTATCATGATTGCTTTTGCATGATTTTTTTGACAAAAAATAATTTGATGAGGTTCGTACAAAAAAAATACATGTTTGTGATTATAATTTTGTATCGCATGAATACAAAAGAGTAGTTGTTGTTCAAAATCTTGTCCTGGCGAAATAGAAAAGGTAAAGGAAAAAATCTCAACATCTGGTTAGAACCAAGGACCACAAAAATAAAATCGCTAGAAGCAATTCGGGAAAGCGTACTTCCTATCGGAATATCAAGTGATGCTTTCGCTAGAGTGGTGAGATGTTTTGAACTTTTGTTATTGGATATGCATATGCACAATATTCATATGGTGATGTACCCCTCTGTCCTTGTAATATACTAGTATAGTAGTATATTGAAACATTTAAAAAACATACCTAAATATAAGGAATTTTGAGGTGGAAGAATAATTTTGGATTAAATAGGTACACAAATTTGGTAGGCATTGTATTGTTGCTTATCATTTATCAAGCAATTTCCCTTTTATAATTACATAGATGACAACATCTATATATGTGGGAATTAAATTGATTAAAAAAATGTTGTGATGCTAATACTGTAGTACGTATGTTTTTTTTATTCACTCTAAATCTGTCTTAAAATCCTAATGTGAGGGAGTACATGTAGAAGTTATGGAGAAATAAATTTCGGATTGTCTTATGTGGTCCATAGCCTGTGGTATTGCGCAAATTGCTTGGGTCCACAGCGAACAAGCAAGCTTCCTTGTGCACCTACTGGAAAGAGTAGGGTGGGAGGTCGTGAGTGTTCAGCTTACAAAGGATGGATGAACAGCGGCGTTGCAATAGGCACAAACCATGTTGATGGATTTCTCTAGGGCCACGGATTGTTTTGGTATTTTTTCTAGTTAAATTTTATTGACACAGGCGTCCATAAACACACCACGTGTAATCATTTTTAGATAAACCTTACCTTGTGAGTACCTCTGTAATGTTAAATCGATAAGTCTCGAGATTGACGAAGTGGATCCATTAGTGCTAATAGTTAACGGCTAAAATGGTCGCTCAAAAAAAAGTTAACAGCTAAAATTAGTGAGTGAGAACCCAAACAGATTTGTTAACTACTCCCTCCATCCCAAATTGTAAGTCATTCCAAGAATCTTGGAGTGTCAAAGTTTTTCAAGTTTGACCAAATTTATATAACAAAATAATAATATTTATCATACCAAGTAAGTATCATTAGATTCTTCATTAGTTATATTTTCATATTATACCTATTTGATGTCATCAATCTTTGTGTTTCTCTCTATAATTTTAGTCAAACTTAAAAAAGTTTGACTCTCCAAGATTCTTGGAATGACTTACAATTTGGGATGGAGGGAGTATATATTAGTTAGGGCTATGAATAATTAGTTCATTAGCAAGCGGAGGAGTGCTAGAGTTCATATGCACCTCAACCAACTATCGAACCACGGAATTCTACTAACACAGAGCTTTAGCTAGCACTGTGGATCCAAATGAAACCTAAAAAGTCAACAAAGCCAAAATTTTGTTTTTAGTTGTGTTTATGAATTTATTGCCTGATGTTCGGTTAAACATTTCAGCGAAGAGGCGTACCACTGCTGTAGATAAACAGGTCTCAACAAAGTTAAATTGACTTTAATTAATAAGTTCATTATGACAAGTTGACTTTATGTAATTTGAATGGCTTTTTTGCGAGTTATGGAGGCAAATAGACACATCATGTGTCCAACCGCCAACCTAAAAAGTAATGTTGGTCCTGTTTTTTCTCCAGGGAATATCATAAGATTCCTTGACAAACATTAGAAAAAAAAGTTATTTTCCATCAAAATATCCAGAGAAGAATTTCCACAGCTTTAGCTTTTTACGGTCCGAAGTAAAGTCATCGAGGTTCAAGTAAAGTCACACCATCACCCGTTTACTCTTTGTGGACGAAGATGCAGTAGTAACAACTAACAAGCTGGGGAGCTAGCTAGCTAGCATATTGGGGTGTTTCGCTCCTGGTTTACTTTTAATCTTGCTAGAATCTTACCCTGGACAGCCCAAGCCTGCCTCTAGCAAGCCAAGATGAACTTGTTTGGTTGCATATACTATCTAAACCAGGCAAGCAACTAGTTTGTTTTGTTGGCCAGTTTAGCTTAGATAGGGCCACCTCTTCTTTGTGCTGGTAACTTCACCACCTTTCAGGCATTTCAACGAACACCTGGTCTGCGCACACGGCGGAGCGGCGTGGTGGACGGGGACGACCACGGGTCCCTAGTGATAGTCATCCACAGGCTCCCCAGCGACCTTGGCCTCCAGGATCCGCGACGGCCGCCTCCTCCCATGCGACCCGTGGCCTTCAGCGCGTCACGGTTCCCGGTGCGTGGTCGCGTACCCCTCCCCAAGCTCGTGCTACAATGAGCGGACCGCCGGGAGGACCCACGACAGGCGCTAGCATGGCGAGCAGGAAGGAGGAGCAGGGGACCCGCGAGCATGGCGAGCAGGGAGGAAGAGGGTCGGGGCGGGGTCTGCTCGGCGGGGGCGGTGAGGCGGGGAGGATGAGAAGCAGACCTCCGGCAGCTAGGCTCGTTGGGCGGGGCGGTGAGGCGTGCCGGGGGAGCAGAGGCGAGCGGTGAGGAGAACTCGTGCGGGCTGGCTCGAGCCTGACTCCCTGCGTTTTTCTGGAGCCAGGCTAAGACCCCCTGCATGGCTTGTTGAGGCCTAACTAGGAGGCTTGTTCAGACAACTAAACAGACTCAAGTTGGCTTCGGTAAACCTGGCTAATGGATAGCCAGGGAACCAAACTGGCCCTATGTTTCTATAAAAAAAAATCGGTTAATTAAGATCCTAATAATCCATCCATCAAAATTAAAAGTTTAGCCCCGAGCACCCACTGTGTCTGGTGATTAAACTGACAATAACATGAACAAGTTTGACGCTTTAGAATAATGACAATGCTCATGATCTAATCACGAACCATTTTTAGTTTAATCAAATCAATTAATGGAGCAGACAGAGAAAACAACTCTTGAAACCCAAGTCACGCACGGGGCTTGCGGCGCACACGTTGAGGTTGGGAGTGGGCGTTATGGTTAGGATAGGACGGATGGACGGAACTGGATACGAAGACGATAGGTGATGGATGGATGGATGGTCTCCATCTCCTTATAACAACAACCAGTTGGTGGACCTAAAACGGCTTCTCTTGCCTTAGGCCACACCTCGCCTATCTTCTTTATATCTTATCCCATCTTTTTCTTTGTTGCCTTTTAGTTTCTTTCCCTCTCATAACCTTCTTTTTCTTATTAGCTAGAGAGGTTTTGTAATCATCATGCGTGTATGTGCCCCACTGATTTGTGTGTGTGCACTTTTCGGGCTGTCTATCGTCCTGTTCGTTTGGCTTATAAGTCGTACTTTTTCAGCCAACGAACAATGTTTTTCTCTCACGATAAATCATTTAACAGTATTTTCAGTCATGGCTTATCAGCCAAACGAACAAGACATATGTTGCAAGTGACACTAGGGGCAGAAAAGGGCTGTGATTGACAGTGACTACTGTTAAAACGGCGCTGGTAATATGTGTGCAGCTGGTGAAGGTTTTGTGCTTATCCATTTTTTATGTAGTGCACTGTAGATTGCTTCTGTGGTCATGTGAACTATGGAGTATGGACGGTGCTTGTGCTTCCCTGTAATCATCAGAGAAGAAGTAAAGAGGAGCGATCACATTGTTTTCTTTTTTAACATTACCAATTTCATATGTCAGCAAGTGTACTTCCAGAAAGAAGTTCTAGATAATTTATGGTAGCCATATCGGAAAATATATATATTGTTGAAGAACACAGAACATGACGGCTTATAAGAGAATGAATATTTTGTTGATATAAGTTCTTTTATGGTGAAACTTGTTCATCTAGGTTGTATTTTCAGTAGTAGATGACGACAGATTGTGAATTTGTTAAAAACAAAGAGAGAAGCGAAAGGGCATGTAGCCTAGTGGTTACGAGAGTCTCAATAGCACTTTAGGTCCTGGGTTCGACTCTCCGTGGGAGCGAATTTTTCAGTATTTAACGGCGTTGTGCTTTCAGTGATAGACGATTACGAGATGCATGTGTTGACTTCGTTAATCTCGATGATTTATTGGCCCAGTCTTCGAATTTAATGGCATTATGCTTTCAGTGGTAGACGATGCTCCCGTCGATAGCGAGACGTATGTGGTGACTTTGATAATCTTGATGATTTGTTGGTCCAGTCTTCGAAGATGCTCTTGTAGGAGTAGGGTTTACGTTCGTGCGTTTATAGGGGTGAGTGTGTCTGCGTTGTGTTGTGTAATTTGTAAAAAATAAAACAAAGAGAGAAGGGATATTTTTCAAGAAAAAGGACAGAAAGAATATTTTTCAAGAAAAAAGAAAAAAAGAATATTGTTGAAGGACACATAACATGACGGCGGCTTATGAGAGTGACTATTTTGTTGATCTAAGTTCTTTTACCGTGGAACTTGCCCGTCTAGGTAATACTTTAGTAGATATATGTTCACTGATAGATTGTGACTTTGTCAAATTTTCAATCTCAAGATGCATACACCTATCACTGGCCTAGTCTCTCATAGGTATACATAGATGTATAATGTATGTGTGCATATAAGTGGGTGTGTGTATGTGCATATAAATGTATAATTGGGTGTGTGTATGTGCATATGAGCATAAAACAAAGAAAGGAGTATTTAAAAAAGAGAGCAAGGAATATTTTCCAAGAGAGAGAGGAGGAATATTTTTGTGGAGAAGTCCATTTTTGCATATCCAAGTATTGTTCGGGTTTGTTTTTTGACATGCAACTCTAAAACTATAAATCTTTAACCAATGAACTATAAAATACTCCATCCGTTCTAAATTATAAGTCATTTTAATTTTTTTGGTACATAAATTTTGCTATGTATCTAGCGTTATATCTAGATGCATAGTAAAATAAATATACCAAAAAAGTCAAAGCGACTTATAGTTTAGAGCGTAGGGAGTACCAAACAAATTTGGTTACTAGCTGGTTTGAAAAGTTGTTTGTATTATCAGGTAATAATAGAAACTAGTTGTTTTTAAAATCATAACTAGTTCATGCTAAATAAGAAAAATATTCCTAAAATGTAGTCCAGTTCTTGGTGCTCTACTTGGAGTTATTGTTGTTTTATTTGTTCTCATTACTAATGTTTTGTTGCTCATAGTTGTGTTGTTTACTTATTTAAATCATCATTTTGTACTATATTAAGCCTGATTGGTTGGCTTCCAAAATTTACCAAACCAAAGATTTGGCAAACCATGATTTTGGCTATTATTTGGTTGGCTACCAAAACTTGCATATCTCTCATATCTGGCTTGCCAAATCCATGACAATTTTTTTATCTAGCTTTGGCTTGCCAAATTGGCATGGCAAATTTTGATCGTAACCAATCAGGCCCATTATACCTGATATTGACCTAGAGAATCAATATGACTACGGTAAACAAAAGAACTGAAAGATGACACCAACCTCACAAATGCGATGCTCTACCACATATAGATCATACTTAGCCATTGCAACTAGTATGGCATAACTTATCCTCCAAGTAATTTAGTTAATTTAACCAGCATATTTGATAATTTAACTAGTATGGCATCTTATCGTCAATCTCTACATCTACTATAGCACAAAATGATGATTTAAATAACGTGCATAATACGAGCAATAAAACACTAGGAACAATTACAAATAAGATCCAGATAATTGCAAGTCTAGAACCAATAGATACATTAATTTTTAGAAAATCTTTAGTTTCATTTTTTATTTAGCATTAATTAGTTATATTTTTATAAAATAAACCATTTTACTATTTCAGAAAATACAAACCACCTTTTAAACCAAATTGCCATTTTTTGGATGTCAAAAGTTTAGTGGTCAAAGATTTCTTGTTTTGGAAGTTTATGGCAAAACAAACTTGAATAACAGTTGAATGAACAAATATTAGCTCCTCCCTATTTTTATTAAAAAAAGAGTTCCCTTTTTTTAAGCCAAGCTTATCAATTGAGTTACGTTACTAAATTAAATAGTTAGTCAAACAAAAACAATTAGAATGATTATTCAGGTTTTGAGGCACTTAAGTACCGTTTATGCATGAAACATGAGCAAAAAAAAAAGCCAAATGGGCAAATGGTGTAGTTCTTGTTTGGTGGACAAATACATGTATGGAAAATACTCCCTATACAAGGTGCAGTAACGAGATTCTTCTGCCGCTGTCACGTAACAGTGACGCCTGCTTGATGAGACAACAACAGCGGCAGAGGTTGCTTTCAGGCCCTTTGAATTTTAGTGCAGGACGTTTCTGGTTGCTCACCTGGCAAATCGACTGCCTATTTGATTTTCTTCTCGCATGTACTGTGTACTGTACTAGTACTATGTCGTATTTCACGTCTTTTTTTTCCACGATTTGTTGCGTCGCAGAAGATACTTTTCTTTTTGGACGGCAGAAGAAGTTTCTATTTTAATTTGCATTGTTGTTACGTGGTTTCTCTTAGAAGTAAACTAAGTTCATGTCCGTGCGTTGTTACAGGACAACTAAATTTTTGTGCTAAAAATAAACGAGTCGCACGGTAAGATAATAATACTGTGAAATTAAATACCGACGTTAAAGTGACATTTAATTAAAAACACAAAATGACAACATGTTCTTCCTTGTTAAAGTAGATGAGAATTTTGAGTTAGCTTATGAAGCTCTTGATGCCATCCAACCTGACATGCAACAGTAGAAATTGGCCCATGCTTTGCTACGGGCTCATAAAATTTGGACAAAAAATAATATAATGCAGAACAACAAATAAATGAATATATATCATATGCCTAAAAAAATTGAAGGTAACGTATCATGCAGATTAACATCAAGTTTACGTAATATGTTCCAATGCAGTTGGCCAATACATGTTAGCAAAGCTACATCGTCGAAGAATACCTAGTTTGACTGGTTGCTCACCATGTCTGTGTTATTGGATAGTCGTTGGCTGGTGCTTTTTTTTAAATGAGAAATATGCAACTTCTCAAAACTCCAATAAATAGCACTTGTAGCTTTGCTCATGAAATGCAAGAGCCTTGTGATCTTGATATGTCCTTGTTCCATGCCAGACCGTAATTGCTTGATCATAGCTCTTGCACCACAGACATCGAACAGAGTTGCTGCCATAGGCCTCCAATCCGATCTTTGTTGGTTAGACATCACTGCAGAAAATTTAAATTAAAAAACAATAAGATGATTATAACATTTATTAAATCCAACCTGTAATAAATTAACAAAAATCAACCCAATGTCAGCTTATATGTTACTATCAAGCTGATTGGAAATCTACATCCCTCAGATATCCCTTTTTTTTGCTCAAGCATATCACATATGTTGTATGCATCTATGAAATGCTATAAGTAAGAAATGGACCAATGGAGGCAATATAAAGACTAAAATTGCAGAGCTCCTAATACTATAATCTGCCTCAAATATGAACCAAAACTAATGCTAAACTTAAAAGAGAGACAATGCAGAATGTCAATGATATATACCAGTTTGACCAATGTTGTGTAATCCCTCAAATTTCCTGCAATCTGAATTGATGTCATTTGACAAAGGCATTCGAACTGCACACCCCCCTTGATCGTACTTCTATAACTTCAGTAAAGAGAATTCTAAATGCCAAAAAAACCAACACATGTGAGTAATAGTGAGTCATTAGTAAAAAATGTGTGTGGACCCTTTATTCAGGCCAACCTATAGGCTAACACATTTGAATTAGACAGAGAAAAAACATAACAAAATGAGTTTGGATACTACGAGAGCTTCAGAATATGGCAGACTGGCAAAGTGACATTTCAGATGGATCTATTTGGAAAAAAGATCAAAGCAACATATTTGCACAGAGTTATACATTTTAGCACAAACATATATTCAGATGGATCTATTGGGAAAAAAATCAAAGAAACATATTTGCACAGAGTTATACATTTCAGCACAAACATATATTGTATTTTCCATTCTATGGCGTGGCCCACATTTCTGCACCTCAAATCATGCAGAAAACAGAGTGTTTGTAATGGCAGTTCTACCAATCTACCAACCCAAATCACCATAAATCAAGAATAACTTTGTTCCAAAAAAAGTCAAGTAACTCTAAACTAAAACCTAATTGCCACATCCATCAAGCATTCAAACTCTCATATTCTTTGTGCGAAGGAACGTGGACGGAAGCTATGGGAATCTGAGGACTAAACTCTCGCTGAATTTACTATTGTCATATTTTTTTTAAGTTGAGAGAATCCCATCTATTGAAACAAAAGACACCTAGGGGATATGGATGCATCTCATATTTGAGCAATTGAAATACAATTTATATCAGTATAATATAATGATTATCTTCTAAGTTCATGCAACATAAAAAATAAAATTCAAACAACTAAAAATTTTACATGGACAGTACTCACAGGTATAATGATCATCTACCAAGTTTCCATTAGTATTGATAGGATCTTGCACTTTCGCACCATCTAGGGTCCTTACGCTTAATCCTATATATTTTGTAATATTAACACTGACTTTATGTCATTTCTGCAAGCCTCTTTCAATTTCATCCTGTACAAGCAGAATATTCAGATGTTGAAAACAACTAAAAGACAGCCAGAACAAATCGAGTGGTTTGTATAGGTAATTGCTTTGCACCTTTATGGCCTTAGCATCGCCCTAGGGTGTCTCTTCGTAACCGGCCTGCATAGCATACCAACTGAAGAAAAGCCAAAAAGGACAGGATTAAGGATTAGGTCTGACAATCATCCATCTGTGTAGGCTTGTATTATGTTGGAAATAAATAAAACAGTGTTTACAATGCTAGCAGCCGCAATGGTTGTTATACCTCACTCAATAGACTATATGGACAAGGAAACAATTACACAAAGACAGGTAAGTTCTAATTGAAACTGAGGAATTGCCTGCCAGCCAATTATATTCAGGCTTGATAAGCTCAAAATCAATCCCAATAAAGAAACAAAAAATGCAGCTATCATGCTAAAAGAAAATGCCTTAAAAACAATTACAGCATTCAACTATGGCAAATTAGTGTGCTATAGTAAATTCTTAGAAAAGTTTCTAGGTATCTTCTATAGACCTTGTGCAATGCTTAATTAAATTTGGAACTGTATACATATTTCTGACATAGAATGGGCACGAGCTAATAGTACACTATGCTAACATAGCATCATGAAGAGGATGCATGCAAGATTACCTCCTCTGGGTCAAGTAGGGATGTTTCCCAAAGCATTCTAATCATCCCTCGCATTCCACCAAGGACCTACAGGAACATTATTAAGGAATTTCACATTGCACTTTAATATATGCTCTAGAAAAGCAAAAGAACTATCCATAGGCAATTGATAACAGTATATCATACCACATCCACAGTTATGTTTCCAAGCTGGACCTTTTTCCAAGCTTCTTCAAGCAATTATGTAACATAACAACACAGACTAACATCTGAGAACAGCAAGGCCAGATGAATAGGTGTTCATATGTCACAAAGACAAGTGGTCAGATAAACCAGGTGTGAAGTTGATTCTCTTATACTTATAAATTTGACAACTACAGCTAGGTGCAAAACTGAAGCGTGCAGGCAACTACAGCTAGATATAGGCAACCAAAAAAGACCAGGGAGAAGTAGGAAGTTAATGACACTATCAGAAAATTAGAAAAAGATTGGCTCTGTTAAAATGGACCTATATCAGTATTGCACATAGTTGCAATGAGAACTCAAAGAAATAGGAGAAGCAAAAGTCATCACAGACAAGCAAAGTGTCTGACAATGCTATCTATGGGAATAGGGTGTGTGCTCAGAACTAAAAGTATATAACCTGACGTCACAAGCAATGGTGACACACAACGATAACAAGCCTAGAATGAAGAAGAATATATCTAGCACTTCACAGGCAATAAGCAGAAGCTCAGATTGCATAATTATGTGGTATTGACATCACAGGAAATGATCATAAGTAAGTATAAGCGCAAAACCAAACGAAATGATCAGAATAGGTGCAAAGGGAGACAAAAAGTCGAACTAACCAATTGACCACTGCCTCAGCTATCACGGAAGAAGCAGAAAGGCTCCAAAATACACAAAATTGAATAGATACAAAGAGACGCAAAAAATTGAAGCTACCAACTGACCATTGCCTCAGTGGTCATGGAAGAGGCAGAAAGAGGTGCAAAAAATAGAATCAGCATTATTGGTCATAATTGACCATCGCCTTAGTTATCATTGAGCAGGTACATAGAGACAGGAAAAATAAAACCAACATTGGTCACGATCACCGCTTCAGTCATCAATATAACCAATTGACCACTGCTTCAGCTGTCATGGAAGAAGCAGAAAGGCTCCAAAATACACAAAATAGAATAGGCAGAAAGAGACGCAAAAAATCGAAGCAACCAACTGACCATTGCCTTAGTAGTGCACATAAAAGAGGCAGAAAGAGGTGAAAAAAAATAGAATCAGCGTTGGTCATGTTCACCGTCTCAGCTATCAACATAGCATGGAGATGTAAAAGGAAGCATCGAAAAAGCAGAACCAACCAAGTGACCATCGCCTCTAGTTATCATTGAGCAGCAACAGGAAAAACAAAATCAACTGTGCCCATGATCACCACCTCAGTTATGAACACAGTAGAGAGACATGAAAGGAAGAATCATCATAGCTCATGAGCATTGCCTCAGTTATCTAGAAAAAGAAAGAGGTATAAATTGTGGAACGATAGCCCATGATCACTGCATCAAACATTAAACATTTATTGTGTATTTATCACAGCACGAACCCATTCCCTCAAATTAATCTAACAGCAAGAGAAAAGTGTACTCATCATTGGACATTACCAAAATCACGACACTGCAGTGCACTAAGAAATGAAACGAATATGATTGCCATGGTGATGTCCTTAGATATATGCCACAAAATCATAAGCACTGCAGTGAACTAAGAAACAAAACAAATATCATGGTCATGTCCTCAGATATATGGCACATAATCATGAGCACGAACAAATATCATTGGCATGGTGATATCGTCAAATATATGGCACAATACCTAGTATTGTCAAGATCCAGCCGAACCGAGCAGGTGACATGATACGCAATGCAAAAAAATCTGCTGTAAGGCAGTAACCATCTAGATTGGTAAGGGAAAAGTGGGAGAACAATAGATGGATTGCCTCCAAATCGCAAAGCAATGGCACTGCACATTGCAGATCCACTGCACGGAACGAGGGAGAGAGAGAGCAAACCAGGGAGCGAACAGATTGAGGCAAAGTAGAGCCGCACGAGCAGCATGCAGGAGGCCACGCGGGGGAGCGGGGGATGGGCAGCAGGCGCGGCATCACCCACACCGGGTCCTGATCGATCCAGGGACAGCCGGGCGATGGAGACGCGAAACCCTAGGCCGACGTCGTTCCGGCGCGACGGGGAGATGGGAGGGGAGGCGGCAGGAGGCAGGGAGAGGACGGAGCGAGACAACGGTGAAACACGATGGGAGCGGGCGACGGTGGCGCGGCCTGCTACAGGCAGGCATGGGTTCAGCGACGCATGGAGGTGGGGGCGGCCGGTGGGGGCGGGATGCGGATGGTGCAAGGGGGCGCGATGGGGAGATGGGAGGGGAGGCGATAGGAGGCAGGAGGCAGGGAGAGGACGCAGCGAGATGACGGTGAAGCGCGATGGGCGCGGGTGGCGGCGGGGCAGCCTGTTGTGGGCGGGCACGGGCGTAGGGTGGGCGCGATGGGGGCGCGGCGGTGAGCGAAGTTTTTTTTTTTTTTTAAAGGAGACGGGCGTAGGGGGCGCGGAGAAAGATCGCACGGGCGGTAGGCAGGCAGGACGATAGACGAATGTCGCACAAAAAAATATTCATATTTTGTTCTTTTTAGTTATAGGAGAAGAATGAGAGACAATTAAGTGATGTAAATGATTCTCTATTCTATTTTTAATGAATAGTGTGTACATATATATATATACATGGTCCATGTGGGCGGTTACAAGTGTGAAAGAGAGGAGGTGAAAAGCCACCTCTTAAAATAATCCCTAATTAAACACTAAATAATAATTCTCAACACTCCCCCTTGATCAATTAGCTCCTTGTAGTCTTTATTGTTTATCTATTATGCATCTTTATGAATCTTTAGAAAACTTTGTAGGAAAAACTAAAGTAATATCGGTATATCAGGCAAAACTCCTTAAAACCCAGTGAGAAAAATAAGGAGAAACACCATGATATACAATCTCCAATGTTATTAGACCTTTTGAGATAAACCCAAAGTCTTATTCTAAAAACACATTGACCATAGGGTCAATATGCTTCAAATATTATCTTCCAAAAACCCTGGTGGAAAAAACTAGATGATATAGCATATATCTTTGTGTTAACATTGCCTCATTAAAAACTTTATATGAGAAACCATAAATAGAAAACTCACATAAAGAAAAGAGTACAATACATCTTTTGTCCTAATATCATCCACCAAAAATCCCTATGGGAAAAACTGGATGATATGACATAATCTTATGTTGATATTGCCTCATTAAAAACTTTATATGAGAAACCCAAAGGAAAAAATCATACAAAGAAAAAGTGCAATATGATGTTTGTAACAAGTTATTAATCAGAGAGACTCTCCCCCTGATACTAGCAAATCTCAAAGTAACTTCATATCAATGCACTCAACATATAAGAAATGTGGAGTACGATAGACTTTGTGAATATCTCTGCGAGATTATCACAAGACTTAGTTTGCAAATGTTCATAAGCCCATATTACTTATGGAACTGAACTATCTCAGTGCAAAAATATTGCATTAAGTATAACTTGTCTTCATCCACACAATACAAGTTGTATTACCTTTATAGAGAATGACTATTGATTCATAGAATCAACACCACATAACTTCAATATGTGATATATCATTCTATCAAGCTATACACATTCATGTGAAGCCTTGTACAATACAATGTCAGAATGATTAATGGAATTGACTATTAAATGTCTATTTAAAGACTATCACAAAATGGTATTTCCATATTCATGTAAAGGCTATTTCAATGATCTAAAATTTGGAGATCTTATAGATAACCAGAATCATTATATCTACATAATCGGGTACGCCAAGACCACATGTGCTATTTGAGATATCAAAAGATTTTCTTAACTTCAATCTACCAACATTTGGTAGGAGAAGCGTTGCTACTAGATAGCAAATCATTATAAAATAATATTTGGCCGAGAACTTTTGTAAGATTTATTAGTGCATAAATAGCACAGAGATAATGGACCGCATGTCACAATATCTCATCTTAGTCACTGGCATAAAATAATCTTCCTCTATCATGAGGTAGAACAACCACAGGATACCTTCATATTGAATCACTTAATATGATCTAGATATAGATAGCTTTTGTACAAAATCCTGAGAGAAGATGCTTGGATCATAAACACAAAATGAAGTTTTGGTTTAGTACGTATCTTTCATCTCAAACTCCGTCTTTAAATTACAACATGCTATTAACATGTGTTCATCACTAATGATGTCAAGATTATTGACTATCATATAACACTATGAAATCCAATAAAGGACTTCAAAATAAACACCACGTGTAATCAATCTTGTATCCCTTCAGTTTAGGGAATACACACAAAGTCAATTGTACCAAATTGGACTTAACTGATTTAAGCCATATATTGACTTAAGCTATACACAATATATGTTGCGATTTTGTATATGAGTGTTGGGTATGTGAACTCCTTCCCGGAAGCTTCACCAATACACTAAATCAAGTGATCATATAAATATATGTGATCACTACATCTATCAATTATCAACTGCAAATATAGATACTTTTGTACTGCCAATCAAAAGATAGTATCAAGAATTTATAACTTATTATGGAGAATAATTTACATTGAAAATCAATGCATGGGCTTTCATAAACCCCTTATGCTACTAGTCTTGCTTTGATCTCACCACAACATTGTTCTCAATCCATTCTAGGACGAAAACACTTTTATACCCACAGTAAAGGTACCATGAGGTGTTGGCATCATAGCCCAAAACACCTCTTTTCTAGTGAGCAAGACTATCTCTGCATGTATTACATCACTCAACAAGTCCCAGTAAGAGTGAGTAAAGCACTTTGCAATGGTCTTATTGACTGGATGACTTGGAATTTGCAGTCATACTAGTTAGTAATGTCCTCGGACATCTGTCGCCTCGAACGTGTAAAAATTTGATCGATTCATTCGTAGTGATCCCGCACAGGAACCTTGGTGGACCGTGCTAGGACCACTGACCGCTCTGCAATTATAAGCAGGGCCTGGCTTAGCCATTAGTACCACCACTTGGCGCACTTTAGCTCGTCTAGCTTTTCTTTTGAGCAAGCTTTTCGCTCAGTCCTTCTTTGCAACCACCGCCAGGGATGGTAGGAGCCTGGGTTAGTAGTTACTACCTAAACGTTGAGGGTTTTCCTAGAATCCTGCATGCCACCCTGCAAAAACTCAGAGTCAATGATCGTCCTGAGTATGAGGGCCGTGAGTATGAAAAGTATGGCACTGAGTGGTGTGAGGTTACCGTCTACATTGGGAAGAGTGAAGAGTTCCTCAACATTACTAAAGCCTGGAATGTGACCACAACTGGGTTTCGCTTCGTCGACACTAACCAGGTTGTGGCCCGCAAAGCCTTATGATATCTTTGCCAGATCTGTGAAGAGCCCATTGCGCGTACCCCCATGAGGTTCTTTCCACCTTTGGAAAGGAATCGACGAACATGGAGGGCTCACATGGAGGCTTTGTAAGGGCGGGATGCGCAAGAAGACAGTCCAACCATGGTGCACTTGACCATGTACCTGATTGCTCTAGATGAGCAGTATGACCGAAAAGCCTCAGAGCTAAAGAAGTGTCTCCGATGAGCTGAGGAAGCTGAGATCTTCTCCAGAATGCTCCAGGTGCAGCTTGTCAAAGTGCATGCTAGTGCGATAGCCGCTGAGAGCTAGGAGACTACCATGTCAAAAGCCCTAAAGGAGGCAAGGTCGACATACCCATCAGTTGGGGGAGGCCTACCTGGTCACCAGGGCCAAGCGAAGGATGCTGGCTGCTTAAAGGCAGGATCCCTTGATCGTGGAGGGAATCCCTGTCCATCCGCCAGAAAGGAGAATCGGTGTTGCAGTACCACCAGCACCTCCACACTCAAAAGTGTCAGAAGTAGAACCCTTGATTTCTCTCACTCAGTCATTGCCAAGAGAGGAGGCAGATCCATAGCTAGGATGGTAGAAGAATCTGCCGAGCCCAGGAATGAAGATGGGTGACCTGACAGAGTAGATTAGTTGCCTTGGGAAGGTGTACCGTGGTTGGTAGTGCTTTTCATCACTGTCTCCAGTATTGTACTCTTGTCATTGTATTTCATCGGTAGTTGTTGAGGTAGTCCGATCGTAGGAAAGGTGAACGATGTGTCGAGCATGGGAGAGTGAGTGCATGTATGTTGTGCCATCATAAGATCGTTGGAATGTGCATTTTATTTATTTCACTATGTTTATTGTGTCCATCTACCCTTAAGTCTCGTGAGACATGCTTAGAGTTTTCAAGGGCAATGTTAAGTAGGTGACAAGAGAAGTTACCATTCAGATACCAGCAGGCCAGCCATGATTGCATAACATAGGACACTGTATTGACTAATTGTGGATTGTAACACCCTCGGTGTTACACTGTACAATTTTTGCTTAAACATTGCATATGCATCATGTTTATATGATAGGGTATGAATTATAGAGTGTAAATCAATTTCTATGGATCGAAACGTTCATCAAAAACATGAAACGAATGTTATGTTTCATGTCACGTTGTATCACTTAGGATTCTAAATGATTTTTTATTGAACAGAAATGCTATAGGAAGCATATGCGGCACTTTAATAAAGTTAGTAGTACTAGCTTCGTAGGCGATGATGAAATACTTGCGGTCGAGAATGGGATTCGCAAAGTTTGGGAATTTTTATAGGAGGATTAGGTTAAGTAGTGGCATGGGTTTAGGATTTGTTTTAGTAGCTTGACATGTCGTCTTGAGCGTAGAATAGTTGGTTTAGCGATCGAAGCCTTGAGGTGAGTTTTTGGGACACTTTAAAAAGCGTACACGTGCCACCACGCTAGCTAGGCCTGCCGTTGGTTCCGTGGTGCGGGCCATTGTCACCCGTTGCCATGCCCTGGCTCGCGCTCATGCTCATGCACACATGTGCCCAACCACGTGGACCTGCACCGCCGTTACCATGCACTGGCCGCTCGGCCACCATCGCCGTCATCGCGGGTCCGCTGCTCTAGCTAGCCTGCTATAGCCACTTCGCCATGTCGCTAACCCCGCACGTCGCACCACTACACTGCTACTGGCCTTGGCCATTTGCGCGAAGTCACCGCATGCGCTCTGCCATGCTATCGCATCCACCCGCCGCCTTGCCGCCTCGTGCTCATCTGTGTAGAGCCGTGAGCGTGTGGCCACATTTGGCATTGCTCGCATGTCGCCTTGTTTTGTCTGCCTTGCCATCACATTGGTGCTTGATGATGTTGCATTGATGTCTCCTCTGACCGGTGCCATGCCACTACGGCGCGCAGAGCCAAGCCACCGGCGTCGATTTGTAAATTGTGGCCGTGCGGCCCACCGTCCAAAATGCGTTGGTCGTTTCCCCCTCGCCTATAGCCATACGTGATTGAGCACCGAAGTGACATCCACATCCCACCACGGCAGCAATGAGCCACGCCATGCCTGTCTCCCTTGTTCTCTGGCGCCGTGGTCACTGTACCCGCTTCTCTAAATTCACCATGGTGGAGCCACCTCAATCCAATTAGCCCTATCCTTGGCTCCGCTGAGTAACTAGCCACCCACCTGACCCCACCGTGCAGCGAACCTCGCCGCACCATGCTCCAATTTGGAGCTGTCGTTCTGCTGGGTCAATAAGACAGTGTCGGTCTACGTCGAAGGCAAGCGCCCTATCCAGTGCAGCTCGTGTCAATTCCTTGCATCGCTAGCTTCACCTCCACCCACTCATCACCATGCGCACCTTTGCTGAATTGCTACCATCGCCTAGCCTCCCCTGACACAGCCTTGCCACCGTCGTGTGCCACCGCACTGCCTGTGCGCACGTGGCCAGCTCGGCTTGGCCTGTCTCCGGTCAATCCACCACGTCTGGTAGGTTCGAGGTGAGTCGTTGATGCTCGCCCTTGAGCTCGTTCACATTGTCTGTGCCTTGCCTCATGGGAACATGGCCACCATTGTAGGGAGGAGTCCTCATGGGAACATATCTCTGCGCGCGTGGGTGCCCAGGGGTATGGTCGTTGCGAAGATAGGTTATTCCAGGGACTATTTTGCCTAAACGTACATTGGCAGAATAGTACTCTTAGTGCTTGTGCGATTACTAGGTAGACCGAGGGCGTTTCTTCCCATCGCGGGCCATCACCGCGCGGACTGGGCCGCGCCCCCGCATTGGGCCACGCTGGTGGAGCGCGTGTGTGCACGCGCGCGCAGCGCGGACGTGGGCCACGTCGTGTGTTGTGGGCCGTGCGGTAGAATTAAGTTTTCCAATTTTCAGTAAGTTAGTAAATGCTTATTCAATTTAGTTTTGAGCTGAACTTTGATAATTTATAGTAAATCTTGTAGATGTCCAAAAATAGTGAAACCAAGTATGTTAGGTTCATAAAAATGTCATCTATCTGTTAGTATAGTTAGATTACAGTTAGCTATGATAAGGATAGGTTTATAAAATCAAATTAGAGAGCTTAGTATTATGTAGATTAATATTTGTAGGAATTTTTGTGGCAAATAGATGATAGATTTAGCCATGAAATTTTTACAGTAAGACCATTAGATTATTATGTACTCACTGTAATTTTTATAGCACTAGAGTAGGTTGATAAATAGAATAGCTAGTACCCTTGTTTTATCATATATAGAATAAATCGGTATTAGGAGTAAGAATACCTTTAGTTGCTAAGATAATATATGTCATACTTCATACTTGTTAGTGGTAACAGTAGGTAACTTATCACCTTAGTTGGTAGGACTAGCTTAGTAACTTGATAGATGTATTTTATTTTAAGAGCTAATGTTGCCATATTACTAAGTGTTGCATCATCATTTTATGCATGTAGATCATAAGTTGGTAGAGTTTGTGCCCATGGACGAACAGGATTATGAAGAGGTCATTGAGGAGTACGAGGAGGAGATCCTTGTGTAGGAGGGAGCTCCAAAGCCTTTTGGTGCTGACCTTGCTGACCCACCGCCTACCCAAGGCACATCCCGATGCATAACCCATATTTTTACTGATCACTAAATATATATATATATGATGTGCATTTATGTTTCAGGTATTTTATAGAAACTACATGCATAAATATATCTACCTATGACTCCTACTAGTATAGGTCGAGTAGCTGCTATGCTTAGGATTTTGGTAGCATGAGTAACCTGCCGTTACTTACAATAGGTGATAATTATGATCACTCATGATAAAATGGTGGAAAGAAAAAGTGCTGACCGAACAAGGATGTGGTTTAGGTACTGGTGGGTGTAAGAGGTTGTGTCCCACGACCATCAGGACATAGCTTGGTTACACTTTTCCCTGTCTTTGTCGGTTAAGGACCGGTCGCTGCATAAGGCTCTAGGCAAGTCATAGATCTATTATCCTAAACACATACTTGGGTATGGGCGTAGAGAAGACTTGTTGCTCTCTTGTTGTGGGTTCTGGCTCTTTTTGGACCGACTGATTGAAGACGGGGATGGTGGAGGTCCTTGCACTGCACTAAGTCTGGGACCTAGGAGCGGGGGCTTGGAGTCCAAGTTTGGATGGGGACCTAGACCCCAGGATAGGAGGGTGATGGGTTGGTCCTGCTTATGCATATGGTATAAACAGGGCATGTGTTTTTGGGGTACCCAGCTGGGGGCATTGATTCGCGAACCACCGGTGTTCCGGTATGGCTTGTCTATGGTTTAGCATCATAGTAAGAACTGAAAGATAGAAGGTGATGAAACTCTTGCTTGAAAGTAGAACAAGTGCTTACATAGAATGACTAGATAATGAATTAATATGGCTATTAATAATATCATAAATAAGGACTCACTAATAGTATTGCTTTCTGCCAAAAAGGAAACCAGCAAACCATAAAGTTTATCATATTCCTTAGAGTCAAAAAATTATTTCCACTAGTCGGATAAATCTTGCGAGTATATTGTGTACTTAGGGTTTATTTACCCCTGTTGCAGGTAATGCTTGAGAAGTACTATTGTGTGGAGGATTCTTCTGGTGGGCACAAACGGATACTCGTTCCTTATCGCTAGATGTTTATTTTTAAATTCTGATGTTTACTATTCCGCACTCTAACTTTGGAAATGTAATAATGTATCTTTTATGAACTCTGGATGTATAAAATGCATTAAGTATTGTAACTCGTTCTCATTATTAGATCCTTGGGGAAAATGTGGATCTTTTGGGTTCTCCCATGGGGTGTGTCGACGGATACTGCTCGCTGTAGTTTGCTTTTGGGGTGCTTAGTGTCTGGTAGAAGATGAGCGCCTCCGTAAGTGTGTTATTTTGGGTGGTTTTGCCACATGGATGTCCCAACAGAACACTTGAATCTCATTAAATCAAATCCGTCATTGGAGTACGCATGAGGTACATGGTTCGCATCCATTTCCCCTCCTCCAACAATGTGGCCAAATATGAAGTGCTCGTTAATGGTCTACACATCGCCGTCGAGCTCGACATCTGATGCCTCGACGTTTAGGGTGACTCCTAGCTAGTCATCGACCAAGTCATAAAGGAATCAAGCTACCACAATGCCAAGATGGCTACGTACTGCTAAGAAGCCCACCAACTGGAGGACAAGTTCGATGGCCTCGAGCTAAACCACATCCCGAGGCGTCTCAATGAGGCGGCCGATGCACTAGCAAAAACGGTGTCCGCCCGAGAGCCAGTGCCAATAGGCGTCTTCACCAGTGATTAGCACCAGCCCTTGGTCCACTACGAGGAGCCAGAACAAGCCGGTGGTGGACCACCTGCCCTGGGCTCGGGAGCTGACCAGCCATTGGCTCCATCCGACCCCAAAGTCATGGAGCTCGATGAGGATCCAGCGATAGAGCCTGACCCTTTGGTTAACTAGAGGGTGCCTTACCTCGACTACCTCCTCCACGAGGCGCTACCGACAGACAAGACAAAGGCTTGACAACTTGCACGTCATGCCAAATCCTTTCTCCTTGTTGAGGGTGAACTCTAAAAGCAAAGCCACACCAAGATCCTATAGCGCTGCATCCCCATCGAACAGGGAAAGTGGTTGCTAGGCGATATCCATGGTGGGGTTTGTGGTCATCATGCCATGCCCAGTACCCTGGTCGGAAACGTGTTTCGACAGGGCTTCTACTTGCCGACCGTGGTGGCTGATGCTGAGCATATCGTGTGCACCTATGAAGGGTGTCAGTACTACGCTCGGTAGACCCACCTGTCGGTCCAAGCACTCCAGATGATCCCCATCACATGGCCATCTGCGGTCTAGGGGCTCGACCTGGTTGGACCTCTCAAAAGAGCGCCCGAGGGCTATACCCACTTGCTTGTCACCGTAGACAAGTTTACAAAGTGGATAGAGGCTTGGCTGATCTCCATGATCGAGTCTGAGCAAGACATGTTGTTCTTGCTCGACATCTTCCATCGCTTTGGGGTCCCAAACTACATCATCACAGACAATGGCACACGGTTCACCAGAAAGAAGTTCCTCTGATTCTATGATGAATACCATATCTGTGTCGATTAGGCCACCATAGCGCACCCCTGAATGAACAGGCAGGTCGAGCGCACGAGCGGCATGGTCCTACAAGGCCTCAAGCCTAGGATCTTCAACCGATTGAACAAATTTGGCGCACGATGGGTTATAGAGCTTCCCACGGTGCTCTGGAGCCTGAGGACAACCCCCAGCCGGGCCATCGACTACACACCATTCTTTTTGGTCTATGGTTCTGAGGCTATCCTCCTGACCGACCTCAACTACGGAGCACAGAGGGTTAGGGCATAATGTGATTAGGGAGATGAGGCGTCCCTCGAGGACGCCATGGATCAGCTAGATGAAGCGCACGACGTCGCCCTTCTCTGCTCGGCCAAGTACCAATAGGCATTGCACCAGTATCACGGTCGTCGAGTGTGGGGTCAGGCCGTCAACGTTGGAGACCTGGTGCTCTGCCTCATCTAGAGCAACAAAGACCACCACAAGCTCTCTCCGCCATGGGAGGGACCGTACGTCGTCATGGAGGTGCTCCGACAAGGTGCCTATAAGCTCAAAACCATCGACGGTGAGATCTTCGTCAATGCCTAGAATATCGAACAGCTATGTCACTTGTACCCTTAATAAATGCACACTTTCTCTTATCAGTTTCACTATCAAACTCCCTGATCTTTAGTGACACCCGACCCTAGCAATGATGAGGGGATCGGGCCTCACTCGGGGGCTAATAAGAGCGTACCTATCCGGTAGACATTCTCTATGCCCGGCCCTCTCTCATGTTAAGACCTAGAAGCAAGTTTGGGGAAACGAACCCTGAGTATAACTGGTCAGACTATGAGAAATCTATGCCCTCGATGGCTACGACGCCTTTGCTCACCAGCGTGATCAGAGTTTTTCTCTGTACCCTAGGCTTTTTGGCCTTAGCTACGATAAGAGTCGGTGCGCGCCTAAGAGTATATCCACCTAGCAAACGTTTCTCTATGTCCAACCCCCTCTCATGTTAAGACCTAAGAGCTAGGGTTGCGGGAACAGACTCTGAGTATAACTGGTCTGATTGCGAGAAACCTATGCCCCAACGGCTACGACGCCTTTGCTCATCAGCATGATCAGAGTCCATTCACCTGCACCCCAAGCTTAACGGCCTCGATGATGGAAAGGGCCAGAATGCACTAACCCTTTTATACGAAAAGGGGAGAAGGGCTAAAAAATTGTTTGGCCATAACGAAATTTAAGAGCTTATCCATTTATTACAAGTTCGTCGCCTAGCTTATCTGCCTAACTAAATGCTTGCGTGGGATGTTCTCATCCTCTATCTCCATAGGTAAGTTCTGTCCCAGCGGGGCAATACAAGTCGACTGGATGGCTTTACCGATGCCGATGGAAGGGTAGGGAGCAGCAGGATGCCCCACGCGGGTTATGCCGACCCCGTCACGAACGACAAACCTAGATTCCGCTCGAACATATCTGGTAAGAACTCTCTAGACCCGTCACTCATGCCATCGAGGTAAGCCCTATGCTAGCAGGACACCCAAGTTAATCAAACAATTCGGGCTGCTACCGAGAGATGGTCACCCTTACTTTAACACACATTTATTTCGCTATTGAGCCCCCGACCCCAGCAATGGCAAGGGGTTGGGCCTTGCTCGAGGGCTAGCAAGAATATCTATTCACTAGACATTCTATATGCCTGACCCCTCTCATGTTAAAAAACTAGAAGCAAGGTGTGCAGAAACAAACTATAAGAAAAACTGGTCAGACCGCTAGAAACCTATGCCCCAACGACTACGGTGTTCCTACTCACTAGCATGATCAGAGTTTTTGTCCCCATATCTCGAGCTTTAGCCTCCACCTTCCCTAGAAGGATTTAGAGAGGCCCACCTATGGAGTCTCCATTGAGGAGAGGTTGGTAGGTCGCCCGAGGCCGATGGGACAGCTCGGGTTGTGGCCGAGATACGGGCAAAGGGCAGTGGGATACCTCATGCAGGTTACACAGACTATGTCATGAACGACGGACCTAGACCCCACATGGACATATCTGGTAAGAGCTCCCCGAACCCATCACTCAAGCTGTCGAGGTAACTTTAGCAACCCCCACTTTTCTTTTCCAATGCATGAACATTCATTTATCCATTCATTCATACATTCATTTATCCATTCATCATACATTCATCCCATACATCCAAGCATTGCATATGCAATTGCTGCATCACAATGCTTTGCGTCGCATCACGAAGCGGTAGTCATCTCATTCGACATGAGCGGCAACCGACCGAGGTTCGAAGGCTAGCCCGCAAAAGGCTTGAGGCCGCCTCGCATCAAATAGAGCTAGGGGAGAAAAACTTAGATGAGCCCTAGCAACCTTGCTTGACCTCGCTCAGAAGCGGACAAGGACATCTAGACCTTTCTCGTTCGATCCTAACCTTAAGCTAAGCCCACAAAATCATCATCGAGGAGAGGTCAGTGGGCCACCTGAGTCGCTCCAAAGCAACACAGGCATCTGCTGGGAGGTGGGTTAAGGAGCAGTGGAATGCCATGTGAGGGCTATGCCGACCCCATCAGCGAATGATGGACCTGGATCCCACTCGGACATGGCCATTAGCAAGCTCACCGAGCGCGACACTCGAGCCATCGAGGCAAATATCGTTAGCTCAACCCCTCTGGTTGTGGAAACCAAGGATGGGGTGACGCATGAAATCTAGCTGACCCCTAATGACCCCATGGGGCTCAGGGGCTTGAGCTACCCAACCCAAAATCAGGAGACCAGGGTTCAAAGGCCAGCCCACGAAGGGCCCGAGGCTGCCTCGCGTTGCATAGAGCTAGGGGAGAAAATGCAGATGAGCCCCATTGGCCTTCACCCAGCCCCTCTTTGAAGTGGATAGGGTCATCTCAATCTTCTCATTCGATCCTAACCTTGAGCCAAGCCCATAGAATCCCCACTGAGGGGAGGCCATTGGGTCACCGAAGCCGCTCTTCGGAATGGCTCGAGCATCTATTGGGAGGTGGGTTAAGGAGTATTGGAATGCCACATAAGGGCTATGCTGACCCCATCACAAACGATGGATCCGAATTCCACTCAAACAGGCCTGTTAGTGAGCTCACTGAGCACGTCACTCGAGCCATCGAGGCAAGCAACGTTAGCTCAACCCCTCCGGTTGCGAAAACTACGGACGGGGCGACGATCACAAAGATGAGCCGACCCTCGACCGGACCCCCGCTACGTGCGAGGGCTCGAGGAAAGTTGGACTCACAAAGAGACATTTTCCTAGGGAGGGGCTATGTGCGAGGGCTCGAGGTCGCAGAACGATGGCTCAGATCCTAGGGAGGGGGTATGAGCAAAAACAAGAGACGTTTTCCTACTAATTTTGCTATCCTCTCCTCGATCTTTAGTGACACCCAACCCCAGCAATGACAAGGGGTTGGATCTCACTCGGGGGATGATAAGGGTATAAATACACCCTTTCTAAAATAGTCATTACACCCGACACCCTTCCTCATGTTAAACCTAGCGGTAAGGTCTGCGAGAACGAACGCTGAGTAAAACTAGTCGGATTGCGAGAGACCTACGCCTCGGCGGCTATGACATCTTTGCTCACCTGCATGATCAGAGTTTCTATCCTATACCTCGAGCTCTATGGTCTTCACAAATGAAAGGGTCGGAATGCATTAACCCCTTTTCACACATAAAAAGGGAGGAAAAATAAATTCGATCAAATGAAATAAAATGATAAGTTTGTTCAGATAGTATAGAGGGGTCAGAGCTTGTCCGCTTGTAACATGAGTGATTGTCCAACCTATCTGACTAACAAACCCCTCTAGGGGAGAACTATGCTCTCTATTCTATCCACTAGGTCCTACGAAAGGGGAGCCACCGCCGTCTCCATCTCCGCCAGCTCGTGTGCTTCATAGCCAGGCATGAAGCCATGGCTCATCGCCTCTAGGTCAATGCTATCCCCATAATGAGAATGAGCAATTGCGAAGGATTGGTTCACCCTGGTGCAAAGCGCATTCTGAAGGGTCGAGATGGCGACTAGAGGGGGGGTGAATAGTCTTTTCTAAAACTTAATCGCGTCGGCTAACCGATACAAATGCGGAATTAAAACTATCGGTCTAGCTAAGACTATACCCCACTATATATGTTCACTAGCACCTTGCAAAGATAACAATTATGCAACAAAGGTGCTGGGCTAGTTAGAGCTCCCCTAAACAATTCTAAGAGCAAGGTTACACAAACCTATGCCACTAGTATTTTAAGCAACAACAGAGCTCCTACACATGCTAGTAAGCAAAAGCAAAAGCACAAAGCTAACGATGCTCACTAGCAATGCTCAATAACAAGGCAACCAATGCCTAATTAGAGAGCACAAATACTTAGCTACACAAACTAAGCAATGTGACTAACAAGGTTACTAAAACCAAATTAGCCACGCAAGGGAGCTACTTCTATGCTACACAAGCAAGAAGGTAATTAGCAAGCTACACAAGCTATCTAATTATAAGAGCAACTACACAAGCTTAATATGTATAAAAGTAATGGCAAGCTTGTGTAATGGGGATGCAAACCAACGGGAAGAACAAGGTTGACACGATGATTTTTCTCCCGAGGTTCACGTGTTTGCCAACACGCTAGTCCCCGTTGTGTCAACCGCTCACTTGGTGGTTCGACGGCTAATTAGCATCACCCGCTAAGCTTGCACGTCGGGCGCCGCAAGAACCTACCCCTGAAGTGAGGGTAGCTCAATGACACGCTTTACTAGAGTTGCTCTTCGCGGCTCCCGCGGGGCGAGCACAATGCCACTCACAAGCACTTCTCTGGAGCGCCGCACAAGCTTCTTGCGTGCTTCGACGGAGACCACCACCAAGCCGTCTAGGAGGTGGCAACCTCCAAGAGTAACAAGCACCACTGGCTTGCAACTCGATCACCTAGTGCCACTCGATGCAACCTCACGATGCAATCGCACTAGAATCGCTCACTCACACAATCGAATGATCACTATCAAGTATGTGTGAGATGGAGGGCTCTTAAGCACTCTCAAGCATGGACACAAAGTCCCCCAAGGTGCTCTCCTTCAGCCATGGCCGAAGGCCACTTCTATTTATAGCCCCAAGGGCTAAACTAGCCGTTACCCCTTCACTGGGCAAAAATCGGGCCGACCGGATGCTCCAGTCGTGTTGACCGGACGCTGGACCACAGCGTCCGGTCGCCCGCAGATGACCACGTGTCCCGATTCCAACGGTCACTTGACCTGACCGGACGCAGTAGCTTCAACTGACCGGACGTTGAACCCCCAGCGTCCGGTCGTTTCCAGTAAGGTAATGACCTCGACCGGACGTGTCCGGTCACACTTGATCGGACGCAGCCCAGGGTTTGGTCACACTCCAGCTTCTGCGTCATCGTACATCAGCCTGACCGGACGCACCCTGCCAGTGTCCGATGCTTTCAGACCCAGCGTTCGGTCAGTTGACCGACGCTAGCATCTGCGCGATTAACTCGTTTTCACTTCTAACTTCTTCACCCTTGCTCCAAAGAGCTAACCATAAGAATTTGCATCCGGCGCAATAGAAAATAGGCATTCCATTTTCCCAAAAGCGCCGAATCCTTTGTAAATGTGCCAACACCACCAAGTGTACACCACCATGTGTATGTGTGTTAGCATTTTCACAATCATTTCCCAAAGGATGTTAGCCACTCAACTTGCCACGCCACTCGATCCTAGCGACAATGCAAAGTTAGATCACTCGAGTGGCACTAGATGACCGATATGCAAACAAGTTTGCCCCTCTTGATAGCACAGCCATCTATCCTAAACCCGGTCATAAACTTCTCTACACACCTATGACCAGTGAAATGAAATGCCCTAGGTTATACCTTTGCCTTGCGCATTCCATTCTATCTCCTTCAATGTCGATGCAACACATGCACCAACACGATCAACAATGATATGATCCACTTCATATCATCACATGATCATATTGGTTCATCGATCTTGACTCTACTTGCTCTTCACCATTGCCATCATCCATCGGCGCCAAGTCTTGCTCAAGCTTCACTGCCACACGGTCCATCACTCCAAAGCTTTCGACTTGCCCTTCATGCTTAAAACCGGTCCATCAAGCCAAGTCTTGTCTTGATCTTCTCCACCTTGATCACATGACTCAATGTCATGTCTCATGTGCATTTAAGCTCCTTCATCATTACATGTGTGAGTTTTGCAACATTTCCAAGCCATTTTCACCTTCATGGCATATGTTGCTCACACACATGTACCTGTGGACTAATCACCTATGTATCTCACATAAATACAATTAGTCCACCTAGGTTATCACTCAATTACCAAAACCAAACAAGGACCTTTCACATTCCTCTCGAGCTGGCGCACCTGAGTCATGATCTCGATGAGATAGGCCACGAGCGAGCTGGTCTCCTCCGATCGCACCACCACAAGGTCATCGCAGACCACACCGAGGGTGGCGCTCAGGATACCAAGCTCATCGCTCTCTGCCTAAAGATTCCTCCTCACCCTGGTGAGGTCCACAACTAGCCCGGTAGAGACACTCTCGGCCTCTAGCTTCTGGGTTGTCACCTTTCTAAGCTCGGCCTAGAGGGAGATGACCTTCTGCTGTGCATTGTTGCACTCTTGGCAGGCCTAGTCATGCTCTCTAAAGGCCTGATCGCGCTCCTTATGAGCCACGCCATGCTCCAAGTGGAGCCTCTTCGCGGTCTGGAGCAGCTTATCCCGCTCCTTGCATAGCCGGGTGACCGCCTTGGCATCCAGGTTCGCCCTTTTCTCTAGGGACGTGAGCTTCTCCTTGGCCCCTAGCTTCAGCTCCCTTTCCCACTCAACCTTGGCTAGAAGGTCGAGGATCCGCTAGTGGGTCTCAGCGTCCTTCTAGAGCAGCTCGTCCCGCTCCTTTCTGACCTTGGCAGCCTCCTTGTCGTCCCGGCGCAATCTCACCAATAGGGCCTCGAACGCCCTCTTGGCCTCGTTAGCATGCCGATAGGCCTTGGCCACCCATGACTGAAGACTATCTGCCTCCTCAGTGAGAGGAGTTAGCTCAGCCACCCTCTGCTGGGCATCAACAAGCTAAGCGGTCACCTCCCCGTGTAGCCGTGCCTCCTCAATGAGGCGGTCCTAGGTTTTCTTCTAATCACGAAGGAACCGAGACTTTGCCTGGCTATGAGCTATGAGGGACTGTAGGAAGATGATGGTCAGGATACAAAAAAGCACATAGAGAAAGAAAAGGGCGAGAAACAGGGTCAAGCGAATACCCGGCCGGAGGGAACAACAACATCGTGCAAGGCACCTCAGGCGTGCTCTAGGGCTTCGAGCAAGGACACAACCCCTACGTCGAGGCTCTCCTGCTCCATGCTTTTTGTGGTGTCGTCGAGAGTGAAGAGTGTCAATGTTGGATCCTCTGGACTCGCCTACCAAAGCAGGGGCTCGCTCTGCGCACACGAGTCGCTCCCCACCGACGTCAGGGCCAGGGACGGCTCCCCGCTAGCTCTAAGCACCGCCGAGCCCTCTCACTGTGATGTCCCCACCAGGATGCCCCCTTCGGTGATGAAAGGGGTCAGTAGTATGAGCACTGACCTCTCTCCCAGCACCACGATGTCTGGGTCCACGCCAGACTCCATCGCCTAGGATGCCGATGGCGTGGGTCACGCCGGTACCTTAGGCACCACCACGATAGCGCCCGACTGTAACCCACCTATCACAGCCACCGCCACCTCCACCAATGTTAGCGGGGTCATGACCGGCTACATCGCACCCACCATGGTCGGCGCCATGAGCATGGTCGGTAGCCCTGTCTGCCCCGTCATTAGCAGCGGTGTTGCCGCCATCACCGGCTGCTCGGTGACCTCTGAAGGCGCCCCTTGGGCCCCCACGTCTGCCTGTCTCACCGAGGGCATGGGCGCCACCATGGGTGGTGCCTGTCTAGCTAGAGGTGCGGTCACACTAGCATCGTTCCTACCTGAAATGGGTGTAGCACCAGCCGACGATTGCCGCCTCGCTTGAAAGGCGATGCTCTTCTTTGGCGCCAGCACCAACGGATTACGCTGTCTCCCGACGCAGCAAGAAACAAAAAACATAAGCTATGATGAAATCCACCCAAAACAGAGGAAGTAGGGGAACTGATAACTTACCTCAGTGCCGTCGGGCGGCATATATGTTTCGGGGGTGAACCCCCGACCTCTGCTCCGCCTCGTCGGGGCACGACCGCTTTGAGCCCGCCCCCTGCTCCTAGGCAGAGGGGCTCACTCCCCTTGACTCTTGGGAGGCGGCAACGAAGCTGCCCACCTCCGCCGACATCTCAGGCGCGAAGGCAGAGCGGCCTACCCCTTTTGACTACTGAGGGAGGACGATGGTACGTCCCTCCTCCACCGGCTCCCTGGACGTACCCTCCCCTCCATGGAACGGAAAGGGTCCTAACTCCTGCAAGGGTGAACCACTACCTATTAGCGCATCTTCATTCTCTAGGATGCCCCACTTGACATCATCGGCTACCTCGTCATTATCGCCATCATCATTGTCGTAGTCGCTGTCGGTGTCCGCCCCCCGTTCCCATGCTTGTAGCTTCCGTTGCCTCTTCCTCCTCTTGTCCTCCTTCGCCTTCTTCAGCCGCTCACCCTCGGCATGATTCACCACCCTCACAGACGAATCCCTCAGCTGGTCCCATGCCCCTCAAAGTTAATATCAAGAGGTCGGGAAATCAACTAAAGAAAAGACATGGAAAGGGGAAACTTACGAAGATGGCATAACCGAGCTCTAGCCACATCAGAGGATGCCCCACACTGGATAAACAAAGTCGAGGGGGTGCCTGCATCATCCCATGAAGGCTCCATTGCCTCCTTGATGCGTTGCACGATCTCGGAGTTGGAGAGCGCCCCCTCGACAAGCGTCGTTCCATCAAACGATGCCTCGGATGCCATCGCGTACAGCGGGAGAGAGTGCGTCATTAACGGTGCCACCCTCCTTGTGTGGTAAGCCCTGATGATGCCCAAACCCTTTAGGCCGCTCTCCTTCAGGATGCGGATGGTGGCAATGTGATCCTAGATCTTCTTCTTGTCGTTCTCTAGGATGCCCCACTTCCTCTATGACTTCGGGGTCTCCTCGATCAGGTGCCCGGTGAACTCCGGCAAGGCGGCGGTGACATCATTCTTGAGGTAGAATATCTACGAGTGCCACCCCTTGTTGGATGTTGATAGCCGCATCGGCGGGTACTCGCCGACCCGATTGTTCTAGAACTAGATGCCGGCACACCCCATCGGCATGTGCAGCTCCTACCTACTACTTTTCTCCCACTTCTTCTAGAGGGTGATGGCGAAGAAGTACCTCCAGAGATTGAAGTGGGGGCTGATCCCTAGGAATCCCTCGCACAGGATGACGAACGTCGCCATGTGCTGGATCTCGTTGGGATTGAGGTGCTGCAACTCGATCTTGTAGTAATGCAGCAACCCTTAAAGAAATTTGTGGGTGGGGGTAGCGAACCCGCGCTCATGGAAGTGCATGAATGACATCACATAGCCGTTGAGCGGCGACGATAGATCCTCCTTGCTGGGCAGCAGCCACTCCTTGGCCGAGGTCCACGCATGGAGAAGGCCGCGATGGATGAGGCCCTTCATGCACTGAAAGGTGATGTCAGTGCGGCACCGTGGATCCATTGGAAGATGGGGGCGGGTGGATGCAAGCTCAATGGTGGCGGGGATGTAGATGTAGGAAGCCTAGGCAATTGGTGGCGGCGGTTGTAGATACGAAGGCAAGAAGATAAGATATGAAACCTAGGGGGCAAACCCTTTGGTTTTATAGGGGTGACGAGCGTGAAGAAACCAACCGCCTGCCTAGATCTCTGCGCCTGCCACGATCTGCCACAATATCATGCCGTGGGATATGCGCACGCAATCTCTATCAAATCACCAGACGTTTCGCCTCTTCGGATGGGTCACAACTCATCGCAAGTGTGATGAATATGGATCTAAAAACATCTCTACGGCCCATCTAGGTCTAGGAGCTCAAAGGTTGGCCCATCAATGGGTTCGACAACCACTCTGGGCACCTTCAAGGTAAGGAAGTAGAAAGGGGTGGGACCACTAGCGACTAGCACCCAGGCGCACAAACGTTGTGGGCATCCTGGCCCACATTCGAGCCCTGGCTGGATACGATCCACGGTTTCTTCCTACGAAAGGCAGAGAGCCCTTGGGACCGATCGAACGGACCCAAGAACTATATGGATTGACCGCTGAGAATCTAGAGTCAGTCACCAGCTGGCCCTAGCTGGATCCCTGTGAATGGGATACCGAGGCCTCAATCAGGAAAGACCTCTTCCAAACCACCAAATATCATGGCCATACCCACGAAGGGTCCGGTCTTGACGAAAGGGAACCACCGTTCCCATTTTATGTCATGGGCTACAGAAGAAGGCCAAAGCCCTTAGGGTCCCCCATTTAGAAAAGCCTCCGAAGGAGTATTCTACTCCTCCGAAAGCTCAGAGGCTACTATCGGGGACCAATACTAGGGTACCCGAAGAGGAGGGGCTAATAGACATTATACGTTAATCCATATAGGTAGTTAAAGGTGCGACTATAGCTCCAACCGACACCGAGGCCGCAGGCTCTGCCTCGCCAAACCCTAAGGTCATGTGATCTGCCCCTCCCGACCTTTGGGGACGAGCTCCACCACGTCTGACACCGAGGCCGCGAGCTCCGTCTCGCCTGACCCCCAAGGGCGGGCTCCACCTCGCCCGACGTCTGAGGGCTGGCTCCGCCTCGCCCGACGTCTGAGGGCTAGCTCCACCTCGCCCGATGTCTGAGGGCTGGCTCTACCTCACTGGACATCTAAGGGCTAGCTCCGCCTTGCCTGACATCTGAGGGTGGGCTCCTGTAACACCTTGGGTGTTTAAAATACTAAAACCTGACATATCATCATATGCATTACAAAGCATTTGGCATTTGGTGAAAACTTTGAGATGCATACACTAAAACAAGTTTATATTCATGTGGTATGTGTTGAATTGTATTGTTTGACTTAAATTCAAAGTTTGTTTGGATTTTTGAATTTTTTCGAGAAAACCCCGCTTTTCAGCATTTAAATCCTACCCTAAAAATCCATTTCAAAATATAAGCATATTTTGGGGTTGAGCCCAAAAGCAAAAGTGTAGAGCTTGACAAGTTATACAAAGTTTGTTTTTGGAGTTTTTCAAGTTGTTTAGAAAAATTTTGAGTAATTCAAAAAGGCGTAATTCGTTAAATTTCCCTATTCAAATTCAAAAGTTCATTTCAAAATCTAGACCGAAATAGGAGATGGTTATAGAAGCAAAGTTGTAGAACTTTTGATTTTGAACAACTTTTGTTTTTGGAGATTTTTGAGTTGTTATGAAAATTTGAGAGTAATTTGTGAATTTTGGGCAAATGGCATTTCTGTAATTTGAGTGAACAGTGTCCACCGCCGAAGCTACATTGCCGGCGAGCTTCGGTTGGCTTCCAGTCGCGTGCGTGGCCGTCTGGGCGTCGTGCTGGCGCGGTGAAGGCCATGACGCAGCTTCCTTGAGTTTCCTGGCCATCCTTTTTAGCCTGAGCCGCCATCGTCGTTGCCCTTCTCCCTTGCTCTGTTTTCCCGTCGCCGCTGCTCCACTCCGGCGAGCCCGTGCCGTCGTTGTCGTGCTCCACCGTCGCTAATAAGCTAGTCCTAGCTCCGCCTTAACTTTACGTGTCCAACCGACCCACCAATTCAGTTTATCTCCACCGGAAACTCGCTGTCCACGTCTTTCTTCTTCGCGGCCGGCGACCTTCCCGTCGCAAGCGCATCTCCGTGGCCAGCGCCCTCCGGTGAGCTGTTGTCCTTGCTCTGTGTACCTATGGCTTCGTCTCGATACTGTGGTGCTTACTCCATAGTTGGTTGTTCATTTTGACCACTACAGTCGCCGGTACACCATCGCCGACGACGTTTTGCTCCGCCATGCTCGCGCTGATCGTCGAACCCCCTTGTTGTTGCTCCTCCAGCTCGGTCTTTGGCTCCAACGCGTTCGGGGTGAGCTCCTGATGCTTCCTGTGTCCTTTGTTTAATCACTACCGCACTGGTGTCACCGGTGTAGCACGGCCGTGCCGTCGTGTCCGCCATGGCCGCCGTGGTGCTTGGTCCAGTTAGTGTCGAGGCTCGTTTGTGCCACCAATCAGAGCGTAGTGGTGTAGGGGATGTGGTAGTGCTTTCACCATCACCGTTAGTCTCACCGGCGGCGAGAATTTGCCGGTCAGAGCTGTCGCTGCCGTGGTCAACGTCGGAGGTTGAAGATGACATGTGGGACCCGGGTGTCAGTGACTCAGCGTTCTAAGTGGATTTTCTATTTTTCAGAATTAAATGAATAGTGCTATAATTTGTTATTTTTGTGTAGAATTATTTAGAGCTCCAAAAATTATGAAATTTTTTGTGTGAATTCTCTATGATGTATATTATATAACAAAAATTTGAAATATTGATTTTCAGTATTTTTGGGGTATGATAAAAATTGCTCAATTAATTAATAAATGACTTTCCATGATTTTTCTAGGCTTATTTACTTGTCCAAAAATTATGAAATCTATTTTGCCACTTAGTTATCATGTAATGAATATTTACTAAAATTTTGAGCTCAATTAGAATAAGTTGATTTATTTCATAATTTTAATTAAATAATTAATTCATAAAAGCAAATAGTAACCTTTAGTGATTTAGGTTTTATTTGTAATTTTGGATTGAGTGATGACCTTGGGTCATTTGTTGATAATGATCCTTGGTAGTTGATGTATGTTTTACGAAAAAGATTTAGTTTGTTTGACTTGCAACTGTACCGCGAAGGAAAGTTGTATTCAAATTGTTAATTTTTGTATCCATCATCGAGCATCATATTTCGTATTCCGCATCATGTTAAACGTGGCATTGTTATTACGTGTAGTAAACGAAGGTGAACACGTGGTAGTTAATCAAGTTGTGGAGGAGGTTGATCTGTCGGTTGAGGTCGGATCGAATACTTGTGTGACGTCGCAGGAATCAGACTTTTCCATCAACGAAGGCAAGCCCCGGATGCATACAACCCTACCTTGTGTTTTATAAATTAATTTCGCTTTTGCTTTCCGTTACTGCATTAAGTGATTAGGAGTTAAGTAAAAGCCTAATTGGTGCATTACCACCCCTTGTTATTCCATATTTACCATATTACCAGTTTTAAACTCGTATATGCCTAGTTTTACTTAGCTATGCGTAGAACGATGAAAGTCGGGTGATTACCTGCCACCTGCAAGTTTTAAATGGAACCTTGGTTACTTATGTTATCATGTGATATGGGAATGTGGAGTAATAATCTAGACCGGGCGGACTCGGTGTGTGTGAGCCACAAGACATGGAGGTCTTGTGAGCGGGTTCTTTCCGCCTGTGTCGATTAAGGCACGTCCGTTGTTGAATTGCATGAGGTGAGAATTTGTAGTACTAACCACATACTCCGGTAAGCCTGAACTTGACGATTCTATTATGAGAATGGCTACTCGCGCACTGGGAGTGGAGAGATGGCGGGAATAGCGTGTACCCACGTGGCTATGGGCTGGATTGGTGGAGTACTGTATTCTCGGGTGGCGCGGACCCATTCTTGTTTCAGAGGATCCGAGGGTAGGTTGGTATATGTAGGTCAGGGACCTGCATATGTCGTGTGGTCTGGAAGTCCCAGCTGGGTTTAATCGGTTCGAATCGTCGTTGCTCCTCGGTTATGGAGACTCAACTCACTGTTCATCATCGTAGTATTAATAACTGGAACTTAAGAATGGTTGATGAAGGTGTTGGATATGAAGTTTCATGATCTCATTACGGATCGTGTCATCTTTGTATATGATTTTATGAAGTGTAAATTGTTGAAATAAAGAATTTTGTTAAAGAGCTTTTACGCAAAATAACTTTGATTATTGCTAAAACCATACCTTGAATCCCTGAGCCTGCATTCCTGAGTTCTATCAGTTTTATTTCGGTTAAGTCTTGTTGAGTACTTTTGTACTCAGGGTTCGTTGACCCTTGTTGTAGGTGAGCCTCATGAGCAGATCTGTTTTGGATCGTGCTGCATGACTATTGTTCGTTCTGACGATGAGAAGTAAATGTGTGGCCCTTGGGCAGGGCAATCTCCTTGTGTGTTTTGTATTATATTATAATGCCACTCCACTATTTCGTTTTATAATAAACATCGAACCTAGTTGCGAGGTTTGAAACTACTGTTTTGTAAATTATGTTATTGTAAGACTTCCGCTGTTTTTACTCTGGTGCTGATATTTGAATAAATGTTGTAATACTGCAATGACTCTGTAACGTGATCCTGCTCAGAAATCGTGGATGATTCGGGGTTCCCCGAGGACACCCAACAGTCTTTTTAAGTTATTGGAAACGTATGCATAAATGTCAAAGGTCATCGGACAGTGACAGGTGCATGTGGGCCCTATAACTTAGGAGGTTCTGCCACAGCTCCGCCTCACCCGACATCTGGGGGGGGGCTCTGCCTCGCCTGACGTCTGAGGGCGGGCTCCGCCTCACCCGATGTAAGAGGGCGGACTCTGCCTAGCCCAATCCCTTGGGCATAGCTCCTAACGGAAGCTCACGCCGTCACCAACCATTACGGGCTAGAAAGTACAACCCAAGGTCAAACTTCTGACATCGTGCAGGGAGCGGTCACGTCTCAACATGACCCATCCCCGCGACATGTCTTTCTAGGGAACTCACATCGCCCATAGTGACGGACGCATGGTCACTATGCTGCCTACTCCTTGTACGGCCGCTGATCAGCACACTGGTTCGTCGAGCCGCCCACCGAGATGGAGTGAGACGTCACGACCCGCTGACAACACTAGGGCATGACATCATCGACGGATAGGCGCCCGGCGTGGTGCTGTCCCTGTCACCGCCTGCCGTGTCAGCGGGGCCCGCACAAAGGAAAGGAAAGGCCCGACGACTCTAAAGGACTTCCTCTCCCTATTGTTCTCCTTTTTTTTCTTCCGTTATAATCCGTGCTTTCCCTTGGCCTATAAAAGGAAAAGCAGGGCGTCCCATTAAGGGGCATCGCACTACATCACATAAAAAACGAATAGCATCAAACCTCGAACACATAGCTGAACAGCGACCGAGCTTGCGGCACCCATTCATTCTTTCCACCAGAGACTTGTGACCTGTCCCTCTCTCGTCCGTTTGTAACCCTTACTATGAACTTTTCAGTGTTAGTAACACGAGCAGCAGCAACGAACTAGACGTAGGGACATTCTGCCCGAACCAGCATAAACCTCGTGTCCTCTTAACACACCATCCGGACCAGACGCGTAATATTAAAAATTTACTCGTTGGTGTTTACTCGAAACACCAACAACACTGTATAAGCGCATATAACTTGCCAAGTTCCGGACTTCCTTTTTTTAGGCTAAGTTCTAGACTTCCAGCATCGTTCTATGTCTGAAGTTAGTACGTGACAAATCCATTATCCATTAGTTTATAACACTCATATTTTCTGTTACTCCCTCCGTTCAACTATCGGCTACGTATTTAGGCAACAAAGGTTTTCATCCAAGACACCGAGTGAATTGGCTTGCGTTTGATACACATCCCTCATTGTGACCTCAATCTTTATTTGGTTGAAAGAGATAGATCCATTCCTGTTTTATGTTTGGTGGAGGAGATAGGGACAAATGTTCTATATGTCAACCACCCTGCGATATTTTTATATAAAAAGTACTCGTTACTCAACTAATTAACATCTTGCCACACTGTCCTCGCTCTATGTGCTCAGTGGCGCCTGGCCACGTGCCGCACCATCCTTGGCTCCACGCTGGCATCGAAGCCACCTTACCTCGCCTCGCAAGAGCCAACCCACCTCATCACGTCAGCACCACCCCATGTCGCCGCACCATCCTCACACCTCCGCAGCTCCTGAATATCAGCCGACCATGCCCCCTTGTCGGAGCCATAGCCCAGAGCGTCCAGCGCTGAAGCCATCACAACACAAAGGTGTGCCCGCATGTCATAGGCCGTGCTCGGTCCAAATCAAAGATTTGCCATGCTCTGGCCCCGTTCGCGTGCCCTTAAACCCGGCTTGATCAACTTCTTTTTTCATCCGAAACAGTGTTTTTCTCTCACAAATTCCTCCAGAATTCCTCCAAAACATCCAAATTCCTCTAGAACAAGGGCACACGTGCCTTACATACTTGCAGGTCATGATCCAAAGTGGCACGGAGCATGAGAAAGTTAGGCCGAGCCAATACGGCACGCCATCCAAATCCCACCTTTATTCCTTGGTCGATGAAACTCGTGGATCATAAAGGCCATGAAAAATCCCGGAACTACACATTGCTAATGAAGGTAGAGTGAGCTTAGCTTAAAAAGAAACTTGGGTCTCATTAGGTCATGTGGATAAACGAGAGATAATAAAAAAACACACATACGCACGCTACCAGGTTTGGGCAGGGATGAAGCTTCGCCTGTTGAAGTTGGGCCCAATGTCTTGCACACGTCCAAAAGAAATAGCCATAATGCATCTCTTAGGACAGGATGGTGTGGATCTCGTGTGATAAAGTCATGGTTGACTTTACTCCATCTAGATGCCATCCAATTCTGACCCAATGGTTGATGAGCCTCCTAATCCAATGATTGATGAGCCTTTTACTTTCTTAGCGCCTAGTTCATATGCAAAATGGCAGCCCAATTAAGGCCCGGTTCGTGGATATAGGTACAAGTGGATTTTTTTCTACATAGCTTATCTTAAAAAATCATAACTTTTACATATGAGATGATATAAAGATAAAATTTATATGAAATTTATATACTTTGAGGAGATATATAACTTTGTAGTTGATTGCTTTTTCACTTGAAGCTGTTTTGGTGCCTAAAAACTTATACAATGTTCAGATTTGTATTTGAAGATCTAAACATATATCAATTCTCTAACTTTGATCAGTTTTGAGGCACCGAAACGATTTCAAATGAAAAAGCCATCATCTATAAAGTCATAGATACCCTCGAGACGTAAAATTTATATAAATTTTATCTTTATCCGAGCTCATACGTAAAAGTTATGATTTTTTAAAGATAAAACTTGCACAAAAAAGGAAAATTTCCACGTGTCCCTCCTGTCCGTGAACCAGGCCTTAATTGTGCCGTCATTTGCATCTAGCTAGATGCTAAGAAAGTGAAAAGGTTCATCAACCGTGGGATCAAAATTGAATGACATCTAAATGGGGGTAAAGTCAATCGTGACTTTATCACGGGAAGCCAGAGAATCCACACCGCTCCTAGGACGTCTCTAATGGAGCTGACGACTTCATGAGCTGAGCTGGAGGTGAGAGTGAATAGAAAAATAAAAGTAAAGAGTCGCGACAAGATTCCGTATTTATTAGGGAGAGCGTGAGATTAGCGAGTACAGAAACGTTAGCGAGTTTACTTTTAGTGCTATTTCTCCATATCATAGAGTATGAGGTCACCCTTGGGGACGCCCATAGAATTATGCTCATTCTTGACACTAGCCACAATTTGTACTGTCTCCGATCTCCAGCACTCAAAACCTAGACTCTGAAATCCCGTAATGCTCTTGCAGTGTCGCGCCTGATCTTAGCCTCCACCATTTGTCAACGTCCTACATTTTGCGTCTTTCTCTTGTTCTGAAACCATTGCTGTCGCTTTGGCTGAGAATTTTAGCCTGTTCACTTATTGGTTTTAGTCAGTCTAAATCAACCAGCCAATAATATTTTTTTCTCATAACAAATCAGCACCAATCAATCTAAGCCAGCCCAAAAACCTACTAACGAACGTGCCGTTTGTTCCTAAGCCTGGACCGTTGCCGTCTCCGGAAGTCACGAAAGGCGAAAAGCCCAAGAAGGCCTCCGCCTCTCTAGTGCTGCCCCTTTTGCTAGGGTCCAGTTTAGTTACCTCCCAAAATACTAAATTTTTTAAGATTCCTCGTCGTATCGAATCTTTGGACGTATGTATGAAGTATTAAATATAAATAAAAAATAAAACTAATTACACAGTTTAGACGAAATACACGAGACGAATCTTTTAAGCCTAATTAGACTATGATTGAACACTAATTACCAAATAACAGCGAAAATGCTACCGTGTCATTTTGCCAAAAATTTCGACATCTAAACATGCCCTAGATGCTGCTACTCCTACAGTGCTGACCCTCTCGCTCTGACTTGTGAAAAGTCTTGTCCTGTCCTGATACTAGGCAACAAGCACAGCGGCATCTCGTCTCGTCTCCCCACGCGAGATCGCCCGCCGCCGCCGTCTCCTTACCGCACAGGGATTCCCTTGTGGGCGGCGGGCCGCGGGCCGAGCGCCTCCGCAAAGCTAGGGTTCGAGGGAGGCCATGCCGGCGCCATCGCAGGCACGGATCCGGGCGGCGTGACGCGGATCCGCCGGACGCGGGCAGGGCCGGCCGGCCATGGCGTCCTCCCCGGTCAAGTTCTTCTCGGTGTTCCTGGCCGTCTCCGTCGTCGGATGGGTCGTCTTCACGTAAGCCCCTCTGACCCTCTCCGCCTCTGCGCCAGCGCTGCAGCGCAGTAGGACAGTAGGATCTCTCGCGGAGGCCGGTTTTGGGACTCGCGGGGTGGTGGGACTGCTGGGGACGTAGGGGGAATCCGGCATTCCACGGTGAGGGACGGGTTGCGTACTACTGCCGCTGCTTGTCTGTGATGGGATTCTGTGGTAGTGAATTGCGGTTTTTGGTGATGCCCATTGGCGCTTGGACACTGCAGTGGCTCTTCTTCCGTGGCCTGAGCATATTTGCTGCTACCAGTGGTTTTTGCCTTGGTTAGGAGCTGCTTGTGATGGGAACCTTTTTTTTTTTGGAATCATCGTTTGTGTCTTTTGAGATTGAGCAGGCACATCCGGTCTGGAGCATTAAATGTTTCTGTGATAAAAATGCGATTCAAGTTAGATGCGTAAATGCTCATGATATGATAACCGAGCTTTTTAATGGCAAGCTTAAGCATTGCGGCGGGCTGGTGGCCCGTGCGATGTTCATTTGACTGGTTGCTTTGGAGGATGCATTGTGAAATCAAGACCTTGGATTCACTCTGTATATTTTGGAGCTTGCAATCGTGGTGGATTGAATGGTATAGTGAAAGTTAGCTTTGGTTGTAACCGAGATGACACAAGAGTTGTTTCCGTCATACTTATATTAGATAGTCATTCTAGTGAGGAGTTGTAGACTGTTCTATTTTGAGCCGCTCAATTTCAAAGTTCTTTTAGACCAGCTTAATTAATTTTAACCACGATAGTAGCAATTTGTTCTGATGTGTTCTGCCCTCCATATTCTTGCTCTTTGGTGCAGAACTGGATCATGTTATGTTATATTTGAGCATGGATTCATGGCCACTTTGTTAAAATCGTTGTTTCCACGTAGAGATTGACATACCTTAGTTTCTCTTCTTATACGTTGCATGTTATTGTTATGTCCAAGATTCAGCAAGCTGTCAATTTCATGCTATTCTGATGCCACATTGTGGGTAAACCTTTTTTTTGTGTAGTGAATGAATTACTTATGTTGGTTACTTGGTCGGACTTTTATATTTCTGCCACTTTGTGAGGGAAAGAACATTTGATTGGTCATTACTCAATCATTAAGGGGAGCTCATTTTAATCCTTCTATATTTCAATCTAGCACATTAGTATTAACCTCTGCAGGAAGTAATCATTCAAAGGTACAACTATGCTGCATTGATATGTGGTTCATTCTTTGCAGATTTGCTTCAAGATTGTTAGCTTGGTTCTTGAGCCGTGTATTCTCAGCTTCTGTTGGATTTCGAGTTGCTGGTTTCAACTGCTTGAGGGATGTAACAATAAAGTTTTGTAAGGTTTGTCTTTCATCTCATGCTGCGAGGTCCTAGAGTAATAAGAAGTTAATGATTGTCCATGCTTGTTTTTTCAATTAATTTTAGTAACATTTTGGTTTGGTGCCTTTTGCATCTTACAGTTGTCAAGCAACTAATACTGCTATGTAGAGCCAAAAAAAGATGGCTTGCACTTCTTGATATGATTGGGAAGCATCTTAATATTACCTTGACATTTAGTACATTATCTTGCAGCTATATATATTTTCTTTGTTAAAGTACTTATTGTTTTATAATGGAGGTGTTGTTTTCCATGTTTCTCATTTTTCTGCTTTCAGAGTAGATAAGGAGAATCTGACCATAATACTTCTTTCTGTTATGAAATATTGATATTCTTAAGACTCACATTATCCGTGTTATGTTGAATAATTATGTATGTAGTTATATTTCTCCTTCAATTCTATTCCTTTCTTACTAATCCATCTGCTCACATTATCCAACTTCTCAGGGTTCAGTTGAATCTGTTTCGATTGGTGAAATAAAACTAAGTTTCCGCAAGTCTCTAGTCAAACTAAGTTTCGGTGTTATCTCCAAGGACCCAAAGTTGCAATTGCTTATAAATGATCTCGAAATTGTGACTAGATCATCTTCTCAAAATAAAAAGATACGAAAGTCAGCAAGGCCTCGTTCTACAGGAAAAGGGAAATGGCTGCTCACATCAAGCATGGCAAGACTTTTATCAGTTTCTGTGACAGATCTGATAATCAAGGTAACAAACTGTCTCAACAATTTCTTATATAAGCTAATATTTTGTTTGCAATGAAAAATCATCTGCACCCAGCTAACTAGACATGGTCAGAAAAGGCAGCAAGAATGCAAGGCTTTTTAAAGATAGGAGATATATTGATCCTTTCAATGTGTATGAAGATGAAATTTGTGCTCCATTACATGATTATTAATCTGCCTATCATGGCATCCTTACAAATAATTGCAGTTAATCTTAGTGCCGAATGAATGAGAAAATAAACAGGACTGAAGTACCTCATTTTTTCTCTACATGCTGCAGACACCTGTACTGTTGTGCCCTGTAGACCGATGTAAACTGGAAATATTGTGCAACTCCTGTTATGCTATGCCTGTAACCTCAAGCAAATTTACTCAGAATTTATTTGCATGCACTAGCATTCAGTACGATATCTGTTTAATTTTCACAGTTCTGGTGATCTGAGTCGTATATGCAAAATTCTTGTGAAAAGCAATAAGGCATCTAGCAGAATACATCACTTACCCTTACAAATGTGATGGTTATGTGTGTGTACTGTTATGTTGAATGCTTGACTGGAAGCACTATACTCTTCAAATTATCTGTTTTCTCATGTATGGTGATGTCTGGTCCATGCTGCTACTTATGATTTTTTCACCTTAATTTTCCAAACAATGGTGTAGGTACCAAAAGGTGCTGTTGACATCAAAGAACTAATGGTGGATACGTTTAAAATTGCTGGACCTAATCATATTCTTGGTGTCAAGTTGCATCTTTTACCTTTGAATATACACTTTGGAGATTTGGGATTGACTACTGATCCGATGGGCAGTTGTAGTCTGCTTGATGCTTTCCAGTCTGATCAAGCTTCTGTATCTAACTCAGAGAAAAGCTTGGCCCCATTTGTTTGTGAAGATTTGTTGGTTACTTGTAACCTCGGCCATGAAAAGTGAGTTCCTCTTCTGCCTTGGCAACTGATATATTCAAGTGAAGGTTGTACTATCAACATATAAATCATTTCCATAGTAAAATGGTCAAATATGTCTGGGATCTTACATAGTATTCTTGAATTACCTTCTGTTTGCTGTATCGCGGTTCTGTGAAAATTAGATCTTACATGTGCAACACAGATTGCGTATTTGATTGCCCAAGAAGAGTTTCATATCAATACCGTAACAATTTGATGTTCCTATAGTATTACCTATTTTTGCATGTATTTAAAACTTTTTTTTTATCAGGGAGAAAGGTATTAAAATCATTAACCTGGAATTGAAATATGGGTATGCTATTGCCAACATTGATGAAAGGATGTTTCGCAAGAAGCACACGATTCCAGAATATAACACTGTCTCTTTGAACACTGGAGACTCTATCACAGATACTTCAGCAATCAAACAAACATCGAAAAGCAAATCCATTCTACCGCTGTTAAAGAAACAAATGCTCGTATTTCCGGATAAGGTTAGTGTACCCAAAATTGACTTGGATTTATCTATTTATCTGTGTGAAAAAATGTTATGTTCTTTTGCCTGCGAATACTATATTTTTTTCATGTTAGCACTGTAACCACTTTGCTGACGTCGTGCCACATTGATAAGTCAATTTGCATTCATAATTTACTCAATTCTTGTCATTAGGTAGTATCAAGTCTCCTAAAGGTTCAATTTATTGAGATGTGGTTAACATGAGTGAAATGCCTTCAGGTGAAAGAAAATCACAATGATTTTTTTTTATTAAATACCCCCCCCCCCCCCCCCCCCCCCCCCCCCCCCCCCCCACCACCACCCAAAAAAAAAAAGAGTCAATTGTTTTGCTTTAATTAGGGAGGTACCTGCAACTTGAATTGGCTTATATGGTGGTAGCTTCGTTTTTGTGTGATTTTAAAAGTTTGAGGGTGTCATATACCTGGTTCTGAAGTTGATGTTACATTTTCAAACCCAGCAAGAGTTTTTTTGGTGTGTGGGTGTTAATAAGACTTATTCCTTCATAACATGTTATTATGTTTAATTGTTTATAGATACATTGTCATAAAGAAATAATGATCAAACTTTATATTTTGAAAGGTTCTGTTGATGTCCAAAATGGCATGTTTGGTGACCATTGTCATGTCTTTGTACCCACTTATGTTCTCTTTCTTCTCTGCTCTTACTGAAAACTGAAAAATATAGCTAAATATTGTGTTTGTTCTTTGGAAGGTTAGCTTCAGTGTGCCGAAGCTTGATGTGAAGTTCAGACACCTGCATGAAGGACTTAGTGTTGACAACAACATTACAGGGATCCAGTTTACTTGTGCAAAATCCCTACCACAGGATGATTTTGAAGAAGCGACACCACACTTCGATGTTCAAATTGATCTAAATGAAATTCATGTAGTCTCTCTCTCTCCCCTCCTCTCTCCTCCCCCCCCCCCCCCCCCCCCCCCCCCCCCCCCCCCCCCTAGTACTCTTGTACTTAACAGTAGCTGTTAATCAATAAAAATTTACTTTGTTCCTTTCAGTTAATTAGAGAAGGTTCTAGCTCTCTGTTGGAAGTTCTGAAAGTTTTCGCAATAGCTTCTTTGGATGTCCCTGTTGACGTAAGTATCATGCACTTTAGTTGGTTTATTATAATTTGTCATCAACTTTCAGAACCTTAAAATATATCTTCTTTTAGCCATTTCTTCCGATCAGAGCTGAGATTGATGCCAAACTTGGTGGTACCCAATGCAATGTTATGTTAAGCAGACTGATGCCATGGATGCGGCTTTATTCTTTGAGAACCAAAGGAATGAAGCTTTCTAAAACAAACTCCAATCAAGAAGTTACTCAAAAAAGGGAGATCAAGCCAATTTTGTGGACTTGCACGGTCGCTGCCCCGGAAATGACTGTCTTGCTTTACAGTCTTAATGGATTGGTATTGTACCATGTAAGTTCCTATGGTAATAAGAATAAGGCCTATTATGTTAATGAACTTTTTTGTCCTGTGGGATTTGGCATGTTACATGTATAGTTGTCTTACTAAAATGACTTGTGCTGGTTAGAAACAACATTTTTCTGTTGAAGCATTGCGCGCTGCAGATATTTTGCAAAAAATTGTGTGGGGGCCTTCCTGCTGAATGCCAGTGTTTGTGATGTGTGTCAATCTGTGTTCTTGGGTGTGAGCCTTGCCCCTTGGGGGCATTGTAAGGGATAGGTCCTTTCTTTTCTATCTGTAATACAAAGCTGCACAGCTCTCATGCGTGTTTGATTAAAAAAAATGCCTACTTCTGGTTGGTGTGTGTAGATGCTGAGCATAGTTCACTTTAAATACAAGTGCTGGTCATGCACCATTGGAAAATAATGGAGAAGTTTGTTGAGGTGTGACCATGCAGGCTAGTGTGGGTATTGTGGTTTGGCTCTCATTATGGGTTCTCTTTCTTTTCTCTTTTACCTTCATATGTTGGAGTACCATTTATTGTTTGGACAATAGAATACTTGTTCCTCTAAGCTAGCATTTGCATTGGTAATCTAGCCATTGTTAGTGATGTGATCTAGAGTTTATAAATTCATTAAACCTTTACCTGCTAAGTGTAAACATCATCCTTTGACTTGTGTTTTGATATGTTCCTTTTAAAATGCAGGCTTGTTCCCAGTCATCACATTTGTTTGCAAATAATATTGCAAGCAAGGGGATTCAGATACACACAGAACTTGGTGAATTGCTGGTGCACATGGAGGAAGAATATAGAGAGTTCTTAAAGGAAAACATATTTGGTGTGGATACTTACTCTGGTTCCCTAATGCATATCGCTCGGATGAGCCTTGACTGGGGATATAGGGAAAGTGATGTCCAAGATATGGTTGAAACTAGTAGGCATGCACTTGTTTTTTCCATTGATATAAGTGATATAGAAGTGAAATTTGGCTTCAAGCATTTGGAATCACTTGTGCTTAATTTGATGTCGTTTAGAACTCTATTTAAGAGTCTTCAGTCATCTGGCGGAAGTGCTAAAGAAAAGAATTTGGAGCGTAGAGGGGAAAAGAAAATGAAAGGTGTAAAAAAATTGAAATTAAGCCTACAAAAATTTTCTATTACGTACTGTGGTGTTGCAAACATAGTAAATATGCCAATTGCTGATCCAAAGCGTGTGAACTACGGCTCTCAAGGTGGCCAAGTAATTGTTAGTGTTTCTGCTGATGGCACACCACGTAGGGCAAGTTTAACATCAGTTTTACCAGGCTGCCACTTGCGGTTCTCTGCATCTTTGGTACTATCTCATCTCTCTATGTGTATAGACAAGGAGAGAAAGACAACAGAAGCGGAATTGGAACGGGTGAAGGCAATCTATGAGGAATTACCTGAGGATCGCTCTGGTGTCAGAGTAACTTTACTAGACACGCAGAATGCTAAAATTGTTCGCCGATCCAGTGGCCATACGGAAGTTGCTGTTTGTTCCCTTTTTAGTGCTACAGATATTTATCTGAGATGGGAACCTGATGCTCATTTAGCACTATATGAGACATTCATCCGCTTTAAGCATTTCCTACATCATGAGTCCCAAAAATCTGAAAAGATGACCAATACTGAAGTTGCCAGTATGAAAGCAAATGAACATGGCAACATGACTGCCGGTTCTGTTAAACCTCAGAAATCTGACAGAAAAGGGTCAGTTTTTGCCATTGATGTGGATGTGTTAAGGGTATCTGCTGAACTTGCTGATGGTGTTGAAGCAAACATGCATGTACAATCAATCTTTACTGAAAATGCCAAGATAGGTGTACTGTCTGAAGGTCTCTCTCTTACTCTTAATGGTGCTAGAGTTTTAAAGAGCACCCGCATACAAATATCCTGTATACCTTTCAGCACTGGGAGTTTGCTTGATGCAAAGGTTGAGCCATCATCTAAAAGAGACTGGGTTGTTCAAGGGCTAGATGTCCATATTTGCATGCCTTACAGGTTGCCATTGCGTGCCATAGAGGATGCTGTTGAAGATATGATTCGTGCCCTTAAGCTTGTCTCATCTGCCAAAAGAAGTATAATATGTCCCGATGGAAAAGAAAAATCTAGAAAAGTTAATTCTGGGGGATCCAAATTTGGATCTGTGAAGTTTGTATTGCGTAAACTGACCGCAGATATAGAGGAAGAGCCCATCCAAGGTTGGCTCGATGAACATTACCATTTGATGAGGAGCAAAATCTGTGAGCTAGGTGTTAGGTTGAATTATCTTGAGGAAGCTATATCAGGAAGTGTAGATCCGAGCAATCGCAGCTCCGAGAGAAAGTTTCTCTACAATGGTGTTGAAGTTAACATTCATGACACCGCAGCTCTTCAAAGGTTGCAGGAAGAAATCCATAAGCAAGCATTTCGATCATATTATGTGGCTTGTCAGAACATGGTACACGCAGAAGGCTCAGGAGCATGCTCAAAAGGTTTTCAAGCTGGGTTCAGACAAAGCTCGCGAAGAGCTTCTCTTCTGTCATTTTCTGCATCCGATCTGGATGTTACTTTGACCAGGATAGACGGTGGAGAGATAGAAATGGTTGAATTTATAAAGGGGCTTGACTCTGTCTGTCAGGAGCAAAACATACCGTTCTCTCGGTTCTATGGTAGTGATGTTTCTGTCCTTGCTGGGTCCTTGGTTGTACAGTTAAGAGACTATACTTCTCCTCTGTTTTCCTCACTCAGTGGGAAATGTCAAGGCCGTATTGTGCTTGCCCAGCAGGTCAGTTCTATCGCACTCTTTCCTTTGTGTTAGAACTAATGTTTTTGTTTAAAGATTTTTATTACACTGAGAGGGCTATGAATATGCGCTTTCAGAAACTCAAAACTGTTCTTAGTTTTTGCCACCCTCCTGTAATTTGTGCCAGCTTACCACTGTCTTAAGTTATATATATATACTTTCTAGAAAACTCAAAACTGTTCTTAGTTTTTGCCACCCTCCAGTAATTTGTGCCAGCTTCGCACTGTCTTAAGTTATATACTTTCTAGTTGCATAACTTGGTTTGATCTTCCACACATTAGTTTTACCTCAATTTGACATGACTGCAATGCATAGCTGTACAAATTGAAAAAGGGGAGTGGGTATGTTGTTTATCTGGTTAGCCAGCTTCGCCAGAAAGCAGATCAATCCCCAATTCAGATGCTATGCGGAGACCCCTTTCCAGAAAGAAATGACTCTGCCCCAATTGGTAGTTTGACTGGTTACTGTGATTAGACTGGCAACTAGCACTTGGCACCCAATATTAAGCAATCCATCAGAATATGCCTCACATTGAACGTACTCCACTACTCCCTCTGTTTCTTACTGGGCGCATATTTTGTTTTATTGTTTAGCTGTCGGGTATAGAGAACACACACTTTTCCTAATTCAGAAATGTATATACCCCTAAATAAGTTCATGCATGCAGTTGAATGAACCTCTTTACAACAACAACAACAACAACAAAGCCTGTCAGTCCCAAACAAGTTGGGGTAGGCTAGAGTTGAAACCCACCAAGAGCCCCTAGTCACGGTTCAGGCACTTCAATAGTTGCTTTCCATGCACTCCTATTCAAACATAGATCTCTAGGTATATCCCAAGCTTTCAAACAATGAACCTCTTTACTACTTCCAAACAATCACTTTAGTAAGTGCATGTGAAGGCATGCATCTTAAACTAACGCTGCAATTGGTGCGCAGCCCTACCTGCCTGCCTGCTGCCACATCAACTACTAAGCAAGGGCAGTGCTGACCATTGTGCCACGCCCTTGGTCTTTGAACCCCCAAAAAGGCGCCATCTAAATCCGAAGGGATGTAGTAGTATATTAGTAATGAACTATTAAACTTGTGATGATGGGATTTTGAGTATGGCCTGACTCTCAGTTTGGGAGATTTGGGAAATGAGGAGGTCCTGTTATATGCTACGTCACATTGCTGTATATTTAGATATTGTAGCATCACACACATAAATAGACTAGTCATGAGAAAACATCTGTGCGTAGATCTGTACCGTTTCCCAGTAACTTTTAACTCAGATTCATATGAACATTTCATTTTGAAAATGAGTTCATGTTCAATGAATGCTGATTACCATGAGAATGAAAACTTAGGTTATCTAAATGTTTAAATTCGAGTTGTTTATATCGAACAGGTGTTTTTCTTATATATTTTAGATCCTTTGTCCATCCTCACTTTTCTTTCTCACTCTATCCACTTTTCAGGCAACATGTTTTCAACCCCAAATACATCAAGAATTGTATATTGGAAGATGGCAAAAGGTCACGATGCTACGTTCTGCCAGTGGTACTACACCAGCAATGAAAATGTACTCTAATTTACCTATTTATTTCCAGAAGGGAGAGATATCTTTTGGAGTTGGTTATGAGCCATCTTTCGCTGATATAAGCTATGCATTTCAAGTAGCCCTGCGGAAAGTTAATCTTAGCAACAGGGCAAGCTGTTCTGGTCCAGCAGTCCAACCGCCTAAAAAGGAGCGCAGCTTACCATGGTGGGATGACATGAGATATTACTTGCATGGAAAGATAATTTTATATTTCAATGAGACCAAATGGAAGTTCCTGGCGACAACTAATCCTTATGAGCATGTGGACAAACTCCAAATTGTTTCTGAATATATGGAGATCCAGCAAACTGATGGTTGTGTGGATGTTTCCGCGAAAGAATTCAAGATATACATAAGCAGCGTTGAGAGTATTACAAAGAACCGCCGCTTAAAAGTTCCATCTCGTGTGCCCAGACCTTTTATATATGCTCCTCTATTCTCCCTAAATGTGGTTATTGATTGGCAGTGTGAATCTAGGAATCCATTGAATCATTATTTGCATGCACTCCCTGTTGAGGGGGAACCTCGGAAGAAAGTTTATGATCCATTTCGATCTACTTATCTCTCTCTTAGGTGGAACTTTTCCCTTAGACCATTGCAATCCCAGTATGGTAATGGCCCATCACCTCCCTTTTATGGAAATAATTCAATGCTCTGTGGGACCATGTCTGGCAGTCCTTGCAAAATGGCTGATGATGACTTCCCTACCATGAACCTGGGAGCTCATGACCTTGCTTGGGTTTTCAAATGGTGGAGCTTGAATTACAGCCCCCCTCATAAACTTCGTTCTTTCTCTAGATGGCGTCGTTTTGGAATTCCTCGGGCTACTAGATCTGGTAACCTCTCGCTGGACAAAGTTTTGGTTGAATTTTTTTTCCGTGTGGATGCTACTCCCTGTTGCATAAGGCATGCACCTTTAAGTGAGGATGATGACCCTGCTTCTGGCTTGACGTTTAAGATGTCAAATTTGAAGTACGAGTTATGTTACAGTAGAGGTAAGCAGCAGTACACATTTGATTGTAAACGTGAATCGCTGGACCTTGTTTATCGTGGTCTGGATCTTCACATGCCAGAGGTTTATCTGATGCGAGATAGCAATTTGTCTAAAGTTGAAAATGCATCCAAAGTAAGGACTACGGTCCAACAGTCACAGGGCAAATTTGTTCATGACAGATGCAACATGGGCAATTTCCAAGAAAAGCATGAGGATGGCTTCCTCTTGTCTTCGGATTATATCACGATAAGAAGGCAAACACGTAAGGCAGATCCGGAAAGGCTTATGGGATGGCAGGATACTGGGAGGAGTCATGAGATAACGTATCTTAGGTCTGAGTTTGAGGATGACAGTGAAAGTGACCACCCTCTATCTGAGCCTAGCGATGATGATGATGATTTTAATGTGGTGCTTGCAGACAATTGCCAAAGAGTATTTGTTTATGGCCTTAGGATTTTATGGACTATTCAGAACCGAGACGCGGTTTGGTCGTGGGTTGGAGGAATTTCCAAAGCATTTGAGCCTCCAAAACCCTCTCCTTCACGACAATATGCACAAAGAAAGATGATTGAAGAAAGGAATGCTGAGGGCTCTAAGTTGGCGCAAGATTCCAGCTCTTCCATACATGTGGGTTCTCCATCAGTGCAACATCTGGATGCTTCAGGTTCATCTTCCTCGTTGCATAGTAAAGCCAATCACTCCTCCGATGTGGCTGGTATGTTTACTTTTGCTATATATTTTTTTCATGCTGGGACATAAGTTGAAAGTTTTGGTCATCTTATTTCTATCTGAGTCCATCAAAAGCTAAAAACTGCTAAATACTGTAATTGTTTTAACTGTTCTGAACTTTGATAGTTGATCTTGAGCTTGTACCGTAAATGCAGTAAAGCATGACATTTTTTATGATTCGGATAAAGGAGGGACAGCCCAATATATGGTTAATGTTATTACACCCCAATTCAACCTACACTCTGAAGAAGCAAATGTAAGTTTTTTTGTAAATATTTGTTTCTTTTGTTATCGCTTGGCGAGTTTCAGTTACGAATTAGTTTGTTATGTACGCCATGATAAATGGTTATACTATGTAGTTTGTCTAGGTGATCTACATCATGCATTTCATCTAGCCCATTGTATTTCGAGATTTCAAAATTTGAGGACACTCCAATATTCAACCTTAACTATGACCTTGATTCTATTTTCACTTGTAGGCTTGTTTCATAAATCAGTTTCCCATATTAACAACCACAGTAGTTGGTTTCAACTTGCATCCTTTCTAGCAGGTTACATTTTTATTGCCATAAAAGCCACTAGATAACCATAAATGCCAACCCGATGGTCATGGTTGCCAAATTGAGTAAAACCATGTGTGGAACTAAAGTAAATTATGATCTCTATGTACCAGGGAAGGTTTCTACTTGCTGCAGCCAGTGGTCGTGTACTGGCTCGTTCATTTCATTCAGTGGTTCATCTTGGGAAAGAAATACTAGAGCAAGCACTTGGAACAAGCAGTGCACATATTCTTGAGTTACAACCTGAAATGACCTGGAACAAGTCTGAACTCTCTGTGATGCTTAAAGATGTTCAAGCTCATGTAGCCCCCACTGATGTGGACCCTGGTGCTGGTCTACAGTGGCTCCCTAAGGTTCTAGGTAGCTCTGAGAAATTGAAGCGCACAGGTGCCTTGTTAGAGAGAGTGTTTATGCCTTGTCAAATGTACTTCCGTTACACTAGACACAAAGGTGGAACTGCAGACTTGAGGGTAAATTAGATCTGATACCTATGTGTTTGTATTGGATGCACTTCAGTTAGAAAGCTAAACACATAAAATATTTTTTTTGTGAAGGTTAATTATTTTCATACTCTGTAATCCAGGTTAAGCCATTAAAGGAGCTACGCTTTAATTCTCCAGACATTACTGCAACGATGACCTCTCGCCAGTTTCAAGTTCTGTTTGACGTGCTTAGAAATCTTATATTAGCAAGACCCCCCAAGTGAGACTTCTTTGAGTTTCATGAATTCTTTTTTGTTTTCTCATAATTGTTACTTTCAATGGTTTGATGCTAGTTTTTGGTCCAGTATGTTCTTTTCTGTTCATCATTTAAAATTTATTAGAACATGGATATTACTTCCTAGGGTATGTACAACAGAGTTTGGAATCAATCTGCTTGCGATGGGCGTTTGAACTTTTGTTTTCTACCATGCAGGAGTGGAATTAGTGATGAACTAGAAATGTTGGTTCCAAATGAGCATGTATTTCCTTAAACAAGCATTTATAAATTATTCCAAAAGATTGAAATTAGCATCCTTTAGTTGTGTCCGAATTTAGCATTTGATCTCTGTTAAATTTTGTTCAGTGACTACAAACATCTTAATACGAACCGTGCAACTCATTTTGTTATGTATGCATAGCTATTGACGTTCAGATGATAATATGACATGCTCGGCTCACTGAACGTTCTCCATGCTACGATGGGTTGGCACTCGGTCAGCTCTGCTGACTACTGTTGAGGTTTGGCAATAGGCCATCACCTCTAGTACTAGATTGTACACTAGTTAGTAGTGGCATACATCAGCCATGGTAGTTGTTGAGGCTGATCTCAGCCATGTATTGCAGTAGGTGTACTTATGTACCTTGTAGTTGGTACTAGTCTTGTATATATACTAAGCAAAGGCAATGGAAGAAACTAGTTCAGAGTTTCAGAGCTGTGCTCTGTGTGTTCTGTCCTCAACCCCTTTCTTCTACCTCTAGCCATGGTGAGTGTGAGTGTGAGTGTGTTGGTGAGCTAGTTGCTCACCTGTGCAGGGAGATCGAGGGCCAACAGTGGTTGGTATTGGTAGGGTAGAGGAGGGGTAAGGGTCGTCAGCCTTTGGTACTGTGGGAAGCGTGGTCGCACATGAATGAAGTGGACTGGCTGATTTGAGACTACTGGTTAGGTTTACAGTGTGCAGGAAGTTTAAGGATGGAGGCTGATAATGTAGGTTGTTGTTCCTACGTGTTTTGAGGGGTCTTGAAGCTTTTGTGGTGCTTTGGCTATAAAGGTAAAAAAAGTGACTATGGAAGGTATTAAGAAATGAAGAGACTGATTGTGACAGGCTTACCGGAATAGACATCTCTTATTTACAGAACTGTGCCAGTGTACCTACATTTTTTGGTTTACCAGTTGTTCTGGGTATTGAACTTTTGGCCCACATTCCAACACATGTGGTGTGCTGCACATGGAAACCATCATGCTGTGGAGCATAAAATTGGATCTTTGTAATGCTGTTTAGAAAAGATACTAATATAGTAATATCTATGTTCTTATTATTACATGAAGGTTATCAATGACTGTTGGTCATTTTTTGTGGCCAGAAGCCTGTAACACTGAGTATACCCCAAATTTTTGTGCCAGTAAATAACTTCAAAATAAAATCCAAAGTCAAATCACAACTCCAAGTTGGCCTTCTTTCTGGTCTGGAGGTCAATAAAAAAAGAATCACTACCAAATCAAAATCGAATTGATCCCCAGGCCTGTGATGCAAATATGCAAGTAGCAGGGATAATGCTTAAGATAATACCAACAGGACAAGCTTAATTTATTTCATCTGTTTGAGGTGATACGAGAAGGATGTTTACTAGTGCATGTATATATATTTTTGGTAGATTTCTCAAGTATGGTATCTCTTGCCCTTGTCTTTATCGACTTAAATGTTCATATCTTTGCATTAAATTTTAAGGTTGCCCCTTTTTATACAACCTATTGAACTTGTTAGACATATTATGTGTATATGTATATGGGTTTGTGTTGGGCTCTATAGCTGACCAGCCCACCTAGACTTCTAGTCTAGCACATATGTAGATTGAATTGTACCGCATTGCCTACTAACGTAGGATGTTAGTCCTATACACTGTGTATAATCAGCCCATGGGGCTCAATGCAATATAACCTACTATTCTTTGCAATCTCTGTTACTTACAGAACTTCACAGTATTAGTTTCCTGTCACAGGCCTAGGAAAAACAGTCTTCAGTATCCATCAGATGATGAAGATATTGAAGAAGAAGCTGATGAGGTAGTCCCTGATGGAGTTGAAGAAGTGGAGCTTGCGAAAATTACACTCGAACAGAGGGAAAGGGAAATTAAGTTACTGCTTGATGATATAAGGTCTCTCACTGGAAATGGTGATAATGGGACTGATCACTGTCATTCTTCAGAAAAGGGTGATTGTTTATGGATGATCAACAATGGGAAAGCTTCATTGGTAAAAACCACTTCATTTCTGGAGCAATGGAACTCATCCACTTGTAGAATAATTCAAATAAAATGTTTGATCAATATTGTACTGTTACCAGGTGGAAGGACTGAAAAGGGATTTCGCGAACCTACAGAAGTCTCGAATATCTGCATCATCAGCATTGAGGAAAGCACTTTCAAATGCTTCACAATCACATTTGGAGAAAGAAAAGAACAAAACCACTTCTTGTGCCATGCGAATTTCTATGAAAATTAGCAAGGTTGTATGGAGCATGCTCACAGATGGAAACACTTTTGCAGAAGCTGAGATCAATGATATGGTGTGTGCAGTCTTTCTAGTAATTGTTTATTTTTAATTTCTCTGGTCTTTTCGTTTGCTTCTTTTGCCTGCTTGAATGTTTCAGTTCTTGTGAGTTCACTTATTATTGTTTTTCATTGAGGTTTTATCATCATGCAAATTGCATATTTCCCACTAGGTTGACCCTTAAACTGGGATGCTGCTAAAAAAAGGTAAAATTGCCATTGAAACCCCCTCCAGTCAGGTCAGCTTGCCACTAGTTTCTATAGGTGTCCATTAGTGTAAAAATATTTCTGAAAATTGATTTTGTAAACCATATAGACAGGAAAAAAAAGACAAAATTATCCCTGTCATCTATCTAATGTGTCGAGCTCTTGTTCCCGATTCCAGTCATCATGGCCTGAGCAAGACTCACCCATCTCCATCACTGGACCCTTCCTCCTACCTGGCTCTGCACCTCCCCATCCCTGTGCTGGCCCATGCCTCTTATCTAGTGTCCTGCTGTTCCTCACCACTGGTGTCGTGCTCTCCGCCGCCGCCGCCTGCTGCCTGCTGCAACCATCACATCACCGGAAGGGCCTGAAGGAGGTTGGGCTATGGAGAGGAGCATGGTCTTTGCTACTAAAAAACTGAGTGCACATCTGTGTGAGGTTGAGCAACCTGGCGTCACATGCTGACCCTTCGTCCTATCTCCTATGATGGTGGCTGGTTGGAAGAGAAGGTCTTAGGTGGGGACATAGTTGGATATTGGTGGGCTGACGAGGATTTGGCTGAACGGGATCCTTGCACCACTGTGGCTGCCCGTAGCTTCAATCGGGCTGGAGGAGGTGAGAGGCGTCAAGGAGGATGGACAGCGGGGATGAGAAGCGCCGAAAGATGATGTTTAGCGTTTGAACTCAGGAGGAATAGAAAGGGACATTTGTTGTATGTGCATGCCATTCATGCTCTCCGGCAGTCCAATGGAATGTTTGATGGTTGACTAACACGCTTAGTGTCAAATATGCAATTGTCTTATTTAGTGGCAAATCCACAATAACGATTCAAACTAGTGGAAAAATTGCATGGTCCATATTATTATGGATGAATCTTCACCTATTATATATATATATAAGTACCATTCTTCGAGATCTGGCGAACTGTTTTTATTTAGGGAAAATTGGCTACGGGACACTGAAAGTGACCTCCATTTGCTGCTGGACATGAAAAATGGAGCAGTTTTTCTGATAGACACTCTGATTCTTGTCAAACTTGCTGGTGGACACCGCACCCAATAAAATATTCATTTCCGGGTTTAGAGGGGAGAGAAGAGAGGTGAAATGTCCTTAATAACCCTGCCACTTTCTCTTTTCCTTTTTTTTCCTTCACTTTCCTCCCCACACTGCCCGCGCCCTAACCCGCTGCCGCCACGAGCCGAGCCCCAGTGGCCTCGGCCGCTCCTCCTCCCGCCCTTGTCGGCCGCCTCGCCGGAGTGCCGCCCCTCCCTGCCCCGAATCGAGCCGAGCCCTGGCCCCCGTCCCCGCCCCGCTTGGAGCCACGGCGGCCCGCGCCATGGTGGCCACGCTCGCCCTTGCCCCGGCGGCCACGCCTGCTCCTCCCTGACCCTAGCGCCGGCGCCGGCGACGGCTGGGCCCCTCCCCAATCGTGCGGCGGTCCTCGGCGTGCTCGCGGCGAACCCCGGTAGGCCCCCTTGGCGGGCACCCGGGGTGCACGACGACGCGTGGGAGGCCCCCGACCTGCACGCGAGTGACGGGCGCAAGTCCCTGCGGGCCCTGAGGAGGTAGGTGTGAAGCGTGGCCACGTGTATGGCGATGCCGCGGCGAGCTCATGGCGGCAATGCTCGGCAGTTCTACTGCCGGCTGCGGAGGCCATGGCCAACGGCGTGGGCTCTAGTGACCCAGGGCGACACCAAAACGAGAAAGGAGGAGAGCAGAGGGAGACGGAGGTGCGCCGGCCACGCGCGAGCTTTGCTCGACGGCGCCAATGGCGGGCACGGCGGTGGCAATGGCCCGCCCGACCTGTACCTGTGGAGAACGGCGGTGCAGCTAGGTGGGAGGGAGGGAGGAGGTCATGGAGCTGCTGCGGGGGAGTGGAATCGGAGTATTGGCGCGGCAACGGCGGCGAATTTGGTGGCGGCGGAGGTGGTGTTGGCGGTGGCGTGCGCAGACAAAGGGAGGGGAAACGGCTCGAGCAAAGCAGGGCAGCCGCCGCCACCCCGCGAAGCCGCCGCACCGCAGGCTAGCCCGGCCCCGCCGAGGCCCCTCCTTGGGCGCGTGCTGCTGCACAGCAGCGCCGCCGGCACCCTATGGCCGCCGAGCCAGCCTCAGCATGGCCAGTGCGTGGGCCCCGCGCCGACACCGTGTTGCTGGCTCGCCCGGCCCCCTGCCGGAGCCCCTTCCCCGTCCACACGAGTAGCAGCAGTAAGAAGAAAAGCCAGGGGCAAAAAGGACATTTCACCGTGCTTCTCTCTCCTCGAAAGCCAGAAATGAATATTTTATTAGGCGGAGTGTCCAGCGGCAAATTTACCAAGAACCAGAGTGTCCTCCAGCAAATCGGTCTATTTTGGGTGTCCAGCAGCAAAGGGTAGTCACTTTCAGTGTCCAGCAGCCAATTTTCCTTTTTATTTAATAACCAATTTGTGGTTCCATATAACACTTGAAAATCTTTTGCAGGTGTACGATTTTGATCGGGATTACAAAGATATAGGCATTGCTCAGTTTACAACTAAATACTTTGTTGTGAGGAATTGCATGGTCAATGCAAAATGTGATACCTTATTGTCTGCCTGGAACACACCTCCTGGAAAGTAAGAATTACTTTTCATTTCATCTCTTTGATCACTTCTCAAACTGTTCTGTTTGATATTTGAGCATATTATTGAATATTCTGTGGAACATGTTTATCAAGAACTGTTTTGTTCTTTTTCTTCGTAATGTTCTGGATTCACAGCGAGTTCCTCTTAAAAAAATGGGATTCCACTGAATGATAATTTGATTGTATTTTTTACAGAATTAACATGCTTCGTGTGGATGCCAAGCAAGGTGCTCCTAAGAATGGAAGTTATCCACTTGAGCTCTTCCAGGTTGGTCAATTTATGGTTCTGTGGCTGCCATGCTAATATTAAATTTGGCACTGTTAACTTCCAATGAAGTTTGTTAGCTACTAAAATTTTGTGGGTGTTAGCCGTGCACACACGCACGCATGCACAAGTCGGATTAGTGGAGAAGAGAGAACAGAGAGAGCACGAACACACTGGAGTGCTACTGCTGCTGCTGAACTGGTTTGCAGCTAGTCCATTCAATTGGATATGTACATGTTCTACTCTAGTACAAGGTGATGTTTCACCAACTACAAGTACACCTACTACTACTACAAGGCCATACCAGCCATACTACCAACTACAAGGCTATACCGGTCATACATATCAGCCCTTTGTCAAAGGACAGGGCAGTACAAAAGACATGAAAGGGGTAGGAAGCAAGAGCTGACCAGATTATACTACAGTGGAGATGCTAGTGCAAGAAAACATATAACATATTTGTAGGGATGTCTATGGTCAGGTGGTAGACATGAAGAATGGCAATAGATGGAAGTGAAAGGCATTATTAAGGGATCAAAATCCAAATATTACTAAATTTCAACTGTATGTCTGGATTTTTTTCTCTTTGTCATGGTCTATTGCTTGAATCAGTCTCAATAACTGAAAAATAGTGTTGGTGTATTGTAGGGTGCACTGTTTGTTCTTGATAATATCTAGGCCTTTTCTGTGCACCTGTTGCATGCTCATCAATTCTGTGCATAGACTATTATGCATCTTTACTTAAGCTAACCAAGCTAGCTTATGGTCTTTGCGGAAACTATTTTATGCATGTTTTGGATTCTCATGGCGGTGTGGAGTGAGGAATTGAGGATCCAAAGTATTGAGGTTATAGAATACCCAATGGGGGATTTATCACGAAATTGTCAGATCCTTTTTTATTTTTTTTAGTTTGTTTTCTTGCTACCTTTTGACTGGTTTTATCATGAATCACCATATAGTGTTTCGCTTCATTCATTTAAAAGCATAAGCCATTTAATAATGTTTTGATTCAAACTTGTCATTGGCAGCACTATACACAAAAACAGATTTAGATTTATCACATGGAAATAATATTCACATATTTGTCATTGAAAGTACTTCTGTAAAAATAAGGGGCTTTGGCGTTCATACGCCCACTTTATGTGTTATATGGTGATTTTGCTCTCACTTTTTGAACTTTGTGTTTTTACCCCTGTTATTTGAAATCGAAGTCTGACTTTGCCCCTACTCTGTTAAAACAGGGGTAAACAGAAGTTTCAAATGAAAACAATGAGGGCAAAACCACAAAGTTAAAAAAAGTAGGTGTAAAATCACCATTGCACGCTACAACAGGGGCAGAAACACCAAATTCCCTAAAAATAACTATCGGGAACAAGCCCCCTCCATTCAGTAGTGTGAGCTTACTTTGATTAGGCACAGATGTAAAAAAAGTTACAAGTTAGATGAATCTATAATTGAGTAGCGTAGTACCAAAGCCTTCCATTAAGTGGTGGGAACTTTTTTTAGTGAACAACATTGGAAGTCATTTGCTTTGTTACTCCCTATAAGGCCTTCTGTTGATTCCCTATAGCACCTGAGTGGAGTGACACACTTATGAATTGTCCTCTTCTCTCCCTACGCCTACGAGGAACTAAGGAAATGTTAGAAAATGGTAAAATGGCTCAAGGGGAGCTGTTAGATGATCAGGGACAGGGAGTTAGAGATATATCGTACAATTCTCAATGGCAGTGATATTGAAAGATTAAGCTATGTGGATTTTTTTTCTCGAACTACGCAGGAGAGCTGCCCGTCATTTCATTAAGGTAGAAAAAGATAGTACACGAGTCCAGAAGGACCCAAACCCGAGTACAGAAGCGAACACACACCACACCCCAGGGGAAAAAAGGCTAAATTCGCGCCACCAGCTACAAGAAAAACACGACCAGTGACCACAAGGCCTAAGAACCAAGGGTCATCAACCTGGGCAGGAGCTCTTGGAGCTTCGAAGCCCCTGCAGAACACCAGAGGCCGCCTTCCACGCTCACTTCCCTAGGCACAGCCTGGAGACTTGGCCTCAACATCTCGAACACACAATCGTTTCGGTGTTTCCAGACCTCCCACACCACCAAGATTATTAAGGAATTGAGTGGATTTGTGTGTAGAGTTATGTGTATACTCTTTTTGTAAGTGAATATGGCACAGGGAAACTGTAGATTGATTGATAGAGTACAAGGAGGTACAATATATAGGCAAGGTTCAAGTAGGGTTTATAGGAAACACCCAATCAACGTAGATCCTTGTCTAATATATAATCATCTACCATAAGTCCCTAGAGGCAGCCCAGCCACATCAGGCGTGGACCTGAACTCCATGAAGACCAAAGAAGGAAGCCCTTTAGTGAAGATGTCCGCATATTGTGAAGAGGTGGGAACATGCAGGACACGAAGAGCACCAACTGCAACTCGCTCTCGGACGAAGTGAAGGTCGATCTCGATGTGTTTGGTGCGCTGATGCTGAACCGGATTGGAGGTCATGTAGACGGCACTGACGTTGTCACAGTACACCAGTGTGGCGCGGCAAAGAGGGGCGTGCAGCTCTTGGTGAAGCTGACGCAGCCAGGTGGCCTTGGCAACTCCATTAGCCACCGCGCGATACTCGGGTTCAGCGCTGGATCTTGACACCGTGTTCTGACGCTTAGAGGACCAGGAGACGAGATTGTCACCAAGAAACACGGCATAGCCCGAGGTGGACTTGCGTGTGTCCAGACAGGCAGCCCAATCAGCATCAGTGTAGACAACAAGATCAGTCGATGTAGATGGTCACAGCAGGAGACCAAGGTGGAGAGTGCCTCGAATGTAGCGAAGTATTCGCTTGAGTGCCGCGAGATGGGGCTCACGGGGGTCATGCATGTGAAGACATACTTGCTGGACAACATAGGCAATGTTTGGGCAAGTGAACGTCAAGTACTACAAGGCTCCAGCAAGGTTGCGAAAGTCTGATGCATCTGACACAGGTGCTCCCTCTGCTGCAGCAACCTTAGGATTGGTGTCAACAGGTGTAGAGCACGGCTTGCACTCTGCCATCCCGGCGCGATCAAGGATATCAAGCATATACTGCCGCTGAGAAAGAAGTCCATCACTGCAATGCTGAACATGCATACCGAGGAAGTGATGCAATTCACCAAGATCTTTCATGGCGAACTCTCGCTGGAGGGCTAAGATGATCAAGGAGACCGACTGAGGAAGTTGTGAGGACAATATCATCAACATAGAGTAGCAAAAAGGCAGTATCTGATCCGCGCTGGTAAACAAAGAGCGAAGTGTCTGACTTGGCTTCAACAAATCCAAGGGAGAGCAAATATGTAGCAAACCGGCTGTACCAGGCGCGGGGAGCTTGCTTCAGGCCATACAGGGACTTGTTCAGGCGACAAACAAAGTCCAGATGAGCAGGATCCTCGAAACCAGACGGCTGCTGACAATACACAGTCTCTGTCAGGGTGCCATGCAGAAAAGCATTATTCACATCAAGCTGGTGGATTGGCCATTGGCGAGGGAGGGCCAGAGAGAGCACTGTGCGGACAGTAGCAGGCTTCACCACAGGACTGAAAGTCTCATCAAAGTCCACAGCAGGTCGCTGAGTGAAACCGCGAAGGACCTAGCGTGCCTTGTACCGCTCAAGAGACCCCCATCAGACTGGAATTTTTGCTTGGAGATCCACTTGCCAGTGACAACGTTCACCCGAGGAGGGCGAGGCACGAGATCCCAGGTGTGGTTCGTTAGAAGAGCACTGTGTCCCTCTTCCATAGCCGCTTGCCAATTGGATCGGCAAGAGCGCTACAGAAGGTCTTTGGTACTGGAGACAGAGGCGCAACATGGAACGCAACAGGCATCTGGAACCCGCTCTTTGAACGCGTGGCCATGGTGTGCTGTTGGTCACTGGTGACACAACAACAGCACCTTTGGGCAGCGGAGGAGTAGGTGGCGGGGTGACCTGTGAAGACGCAGCCGGCGGAGACGCGGCCGGGGTAGGAGGCTGCCGACGCGTGTAGTGAGAGACGCGCCGGTCGAAGAGGCGGGAACCCAGGCGGGGGGGCGCGGGGCGGTGACGCTGCAGGGGACACCGAGGCCGCGCGAAGCGCTGGCAGGATGTACAGCCCGCGTGAGGCAGCCCCAGCGGTAGACGCTGGCGTGCTGGAACCATCGGGGGCCGCGCGTGGCACGGTTGGAGAGCCTGCCAAGACCCCCGGCGCATGGAGCGCAGGCGGGACGTAGAGCTCGGGCGCCGGGGAAGCATCAGGCGGTGCTGGTGACGATGGAGACAGCATGGGCGCCCCAGGCACAGCCACAGGGGGACTGGTAGGGGTGCTGCTGTCAGCAGCAGGAGCGGTGGAGGCTCCGGGACCGCCATGGGAGGTGCCTTCAGTGAGAAACTTTTGCGACGGTCCAATAGGAATGGGCACAACATCAGTAGCATCAAGAAACTCAAAGTCCGTGTGAACGCAAGGACCATCACGCTCAGCAAAGGGAAAGGCAGCTTCATCGAAGATGACGTGTCGGGAGATGATGACTCTGTTGGATGAGAGGTCAAGGCATCGGTGTCCTTTGTGATGAGCGGAATAGCCTAGGAAGACGCACAGGACGGACCTAGGAGCGAGTTTATGAGGAGCGGTGGCGGACAGGTTGGGGTAACATTTGCACCCGAAGACGCGCAGGTGTGCCGAACAAGGCATGGTGCGGCGTGGAGAGCTGTAGGGTCTTGGTGGGCAAAATGTTAAGGAGGGATGTCGCCTTGGAGAGGGCCTCAACCCAGGAGGGAGGCATAGACGCCTGAAACAACAGGGAGCGAATGGCATTATTGATGGAGCGAATAATGCGTTCGACTTTACCGTTTTTAGGCGAGGTGTAGGGACAAGACATGCGAAGGTATGCCTTGGGTGAGGAAGAAGTTACGGGCACTAGAGTTGTCAAACTCTTTCCCGTTATCGCACTGAACGGCCTTGATGTGGGCGCCAAACTGAGTGGAGGCGTAGGCGATGAAGTGAGCGAGCGTGCTGAAAGTGTCAAATTTAAGGTGCAGAGGAAAAGTCCACAAATAGGGAGTGCAATCATCAAGTATGACAAAATAATATTTGTAACCGGAAATGCTGACAACTGGAGATGTCCATAAATCACAATGAATAAGATCAAACTTGCTAGACGCACAAGAGGTGGACACATGAAAGGGCAGACGAACATGACGCCCTAACTGACATGCATGACATAAATCTGAGCAATCTTCTATCTGACAGGAAACACTGGACGCAAGCTTCGACAACGGCTCATGACTAGGATGGCCAAGACGCCGATGCCACAGCGGAGAGGCAGCCCGGGCGACAAGGGAGTGTGCTGGAGGGAGGCGTAGAGGCTAGAGCGGTCCGGAGCTATTGCACCTGACGATCTTGGTCCGAGACGGAAGAGCCTTCACAGAACAACCAGCAGGGTCAAACTCAACAAAGCAATTTTTGTCGGTAGTAAATTGGCGAACAGAGATGAGATTCTTAATAAGTTGTGGTGACACAAGAACATTATTAAGACGTAAAGTGGGTGACAACTCTGTGGAGCCAGTGGCTGTGACAGGGAGAATAGAACCATTACCGACAATAATAGATGGAGTAGGATACTACGGGAAAAGAACATGTGAAAGGGAGGTGGACTGAGAGGACATGTGGGATGTAGCACCTGAGTCGAAATACCACTCGTTTGCCGGAAGTGGAGTCAGCGACGTCGTGCTGAAGGCGGAGGCGAGGGCCGACGGATCCCAGGAAGGGAGGCCGGCGACAGGGTTGTAGTAGCCCGGCGCAACCCACTGGCCGGTGGAAGCAGGGGCAGCAGCAGGCTGCTGTTGGGCGACAAGGGCTTGCTGCTGCTGCTGGGCAAGGAGCGCCTGCTGCTGTGGATGCAGCAGGATTGGCGCCAAAGGAGGACGGGGCCCGCTCGGCCACATCTGGATGGACCCCATCTAGGGGTTGTAGACGGTGGGGAAGTTCCTGGCGCCGGCCTGCAGCTGCTGCTGTGCACCTGCAGGGGGTCGCTGACCCTGCCCTTCAGCTCCGCAGCCGCCACTACCGCCCTTGCCACTGCCGCCGCGCTTGCTGCGGCGATTGTTGGAGGGCTTGGAGCCACCAGCGCCCCCGGAACCGGTGTTGGACGATGGCGGGGTAGAACGTGGAGGGCTCGACGTAGTGGAGGCAGCGAGCGCAGTGGCAGGGGGGTCCTTCCGGTTCTCCACAGTGAGTTCGTCGGTGAGCGTGCTGACGATCCAGGACTTGACGCAGTCCATCCGGGACCACTCCGGGGAGGCAGGGACCGGAGGGTCGAGGCGGACGTGATCCTGGAGGGAGAACTTGCCAAGGGTCAGCAGGAACTGATCGCGCCAATGGTTGAAGTTACCGGAGTCGACGTCGAGGATGATGGTTACGTGAGTCCGGATGTTGTTGACGGCGATGGCCTGGGCGTGCAGGTTCTGGAGAGCCAGTGCCTCGTGAAGCTGCATGGCGGAACGAAGGTCGCTGGGCGCCGGAGCAGCGCCGGAGGACCCCCCATCGGCAGAGGCGGCGGTAGCGGCTGCACGCTCCTTGGCGGCACGCACGAGGGCCTCGCTTGCGTGCTGGGCTGCGGCATCGTGGTTCTTTGCAGCAGCGGCGGCCTCCTCTTCAGCTTCGAGGGCGCGGGCCAAAGCGGCGTCGCGTGCAGCCTGGCGCTGGGCGGCGGTGGCTGCCTCACTGGCTTTCTCCTTGGTGAGGCGTTGGTTGAGGTCCTCGACCTAGGCCGCGGTGAGACCGGCGTTGGCAGTGGAAGCAGTGTCGTCCCCAGACTTGGGGGGTAGACGGAGGGGTAGCTGGCATCGCACAAAAGGGGCTGGCGCGCGGAGGGGCGCGGCGCGGCGAGGAGAGCCGGCACGCGAGGGCGCTGCACGGCGAGAGGAGGGCCGGCACGCGAGGGCGCTACGTGGCGAGAGAGGGGCCGACATGCGAGGAAGGGCAGCAGAAAAAAGGATCTAGGCGGCTAATACCATGTAAGTGAATATGGCACAGGGAAACTGTAGATTGTTTGATAGAGTACAAGGAGGTACAATATATAGGCAAGGATCAAGTAGGGTTTATAGGAAACACCCAATCAATCTATAATCATCTACCATAAGTCCCTAGAGGCAGCCCAGCCACATCAGGCGTGGGTGCCAAGGCCCATGTGGCCAGCCCATAGGCGCCTATTCTAACACTTTTCATGAGGAAAGTATACGGTGGAACAAGTTTGGAAAACTAATAGTATGACCTATGAATGGAACTGGGCCGTGCAAAAAAATAAAATTACATATAATACTGTGCTATTCCCCTGATATTTGAAACGGCATTTCTACATCGGATGACACGTTCTTTTGGACACAGGACAGTCCAACTTTGGAATTTGACCACCCACTTAGTTTTGTGGGGCTGATCACCAATTTCTTTGTAAACGTAGTTGTAAATGCGAATGAAGTTAGAATATTATGAGGTTTATTTGCTGCTAGTTATTTAATATTTTCATAGGCCAGTCTAAGCATTCACAAAGATATTGTTGGGTTTTTTTTTTTTTGCTTGCACACTCACGTGTGGCAGTTTTTTTATGCAAATGGATCATTTAGTAATGGAGGTGATCTAAGTATTTCATGATTCTACTGAACACTAAGTGTCACTGTCTAGTGTCTACACTCTTGCTTTACTAGCTCTGTTATTTTTTGATATTAACTCAAGTTTTTCAGGTGGAGATCTACCCACTGAGAATATATCTATCCGAAGCAATGTATAAAATGATGTGGGAATACTTCTTCCCTGAAGAAGATGATTCACAACGACGACAGGTAAGCTGCAAGTCCCAGTTCGGTTTGGCTTCTACTGGCTTCTGCTTGACTTCTAATGCAATGGGAGCCAATCAAAGAAGCCTCCTTGTGAGGAGCCCATTTCTGCCGTCTATCTGTTTGAAAAGTGATGGCTTTTGAAACGAGCTTCTCAAAGGCGACCTTCTCCGATTTCTTCCTGATGTACTATGGAGCCAAGCAAAAACAAGAGCCACCCAAACAATTCTGTCCTACATCCTTATTTCGACTTTTTTTTTTGGGGGGGGGGGGGGGGGGGGGGGGGGGGAAGGAAGTTTGGAGAGTTTCAACATCGACCGGTCCTAGAAGAACAAGAAGGCTCTCTTCTGCTGTCGATGCTGTTACTTCTAGCAGCTATTCTGTCAGAGATCATGAGCTTCCTGGGAAATCAGCAACAACTGTATCTACGTCAACAAATGTCTCAAGTTGGCAAGGTTTACTCAGCGATAACTCACAGGTGAGTCAAGTGAAACATATGCACAATTTGTTCTTTGCATATGCATATACCATTGGGAATAAAGAAGGTGATAGTTTTGGTGGAGGGGTGAGGTTTGGGTGGGGGTGGTGGGGAGGGAAATGTCATTATTCACTAGCTCACCTGATCGCAGTAGCTGTTTTCTCAACATGCATTTTCTGAAACGAGCAGGAATCAACCCTTACTATGCCTTGACCTTTGAATCACACGTCTATTTTGCCAATTACCTGTGTACAGGGCCATGTCCATTCAGCAGAAAGGTGACTGAGTATGTTGTTTTCCTTGTTAGTCAACTTTGCCTGAAAGCAGACTGATCCCCAATTCAGATGCTATTGGTGTGTTTGGTTTCCTGCCTATCTTCTAGCCTGACTAGAACATAAGCCAGGCTAACCCAAGGCTGTCCCTAGCAAGCCAAGATGGACTTGTTTGGTTGCATGCACCATCTAAGCCTAGCTAGCAACTAGTGTGTTTGGTTGGCTGGTTTGGCTTGGGTAGAGTCACCTCTTCTTTGTGCAGGTAAGTTTACCACCTTTGAGGCAATTTATCGAACACCTGGTGAACGCCACCTCTCCCAAGGGACAGCCAATGGCCACAGAGGCTAGAGGTGGCCGGCGACGACGCTGTCGGGTTCGGGGCTTGGGGCAGAAGACGACCTTGATCTCGCCGGGGTCGACGCAGTCCTGCGGCGTGAACTAGACGTCGGTGGTGTTGGTCCGCGTGCGGGGCACAAGTGCTTGAACAGCGCCGCCTCGGTCGCGCGGGGGGCACTCGGTGGCAAGGTCCACGGCGCATCCCAGCGTGGGGCACCGCCGCCCTCGCCGGGCACCCTTTGGCGGCAGCTCGTGCGGCGTCACCACGACCGCCACGTTGAAGTCGTCCAGCAGGCTGACGCTATACGCCGCGATCCCACCCGGCCCGCCCACGCTCACTTGCACCACCATCACCGGCGGCGCGTCACCCGTCGCACACAGGACAGGCAGCAAGGGTGAGTCGTCGCCGTTATCCGTGTACTTGACGCAACCCGCCCGCGCCACCACGCAGCCAGAGGGAACGCCAACGTCGCCAGGCGCTAGCCGTTGCCGTCCTGAGCTCCACCGCCACGCTAGATGGCCAAGGACTAGCGCCACCGTCTTGGCGTCCAGATGCAACCACGGGCACCTCACCAGCTCCCGCCCGTCCCTCCTGCTGCACGTCGCCGACGCGGCAGCAGCCTCCAGCTCCATGGATCCGATCTGATGCCTCTCGGGCGAGAGGACGTTCCTTTCGATTTCACCATAATCCTGCAGACCGCCCATCCGAAGTCGCAGATCAGCTAGGGCTGCTCCTCTCCGCCCACCTCGCCGGTCTTCAGCAGCGCGGCCACGAGTGCCTGCGCTGCTCCTCTCCGCCCGGCCTCCACGTACGCCACCGCCGCCTGCCATCCGCGTCAGCAAGGAAAGCCTCGCACCGCTCGAGGGAGGTGACGGGAACGGGGACTTGCGCCTGGCCAAGCCTAGCTCCAGGAAACGAGCAACGCTCGCATTCTTTCCTGGCCAGGCCAGGAGCGTATGGTTGGCTCCCCGAAGCCAGGCCCCAGCCCATCTACAGGCAACTAAACAAGCCCAACTTGGCTCCGGGGAACCAGGCCAGGGGTTGGCCACCCAACCAAACACACCCTATATGTGGACACCCCTCTCCAGAAAGGAACAACTGTGTGCCCCAGCTGGTAATTGCACTGATTACTGCACTTAGACTGGCAACCAGTATTTGGCACCCAATATTAAGCAGTCCTGACCTGAATAATGGCCACTGCCCATTGGTAATGGCTATGCGTCTCGTTGAAAACAGCTACATTTTCTGTTCTTTCTGGGCGTGATTGGTACGCTGCTTCTACTCGTACATGGCCCATCGCATGCAGGAATGAAGTGATTGGTAGGCTGCTTTGCTGCTCGGGCCAGGCCAGCCGCATGCACGAGGTGACGCCGAGCCAGGTTCGCTGGAAACGCGGTTGAGTTCCGTTCCTGCCGGGCCTGGCTGGCTTGGTGCAGCGTGAGCAAGCAGGTTGAGCCGAGTGAGAGAGCAGGCGTGCAGGTACACTGTCCAACCAATCACCATCCTTCCCTGTGCTGGCTGGATGTAGATGGAAGCCAATCACCGCCCGCATGCATGCGTTGGGCCTGGCCAAGCGGGGCCTGGCTCTCTCGTGTGAGCCAATTTCAGCAGAGAAACGAACCAATCACCATCCTTCCCTGTGCTGGCTGGATGTAGATGGAAGCCAATCACCGCCCGCATGCATGCGTTGGGCCTGGCCAAGCGGGGCCTGTCTCTCTCGTGTGAGCCAGTTTCAGCAGAGAAACGAACCAATCACGCCCTCTATGTCTGATACTGTGCTTACGCACTCCCAAGTTTTGTTTACCCTTACTATGTGGTGGCCTCTTATTCACACAACTATTCTGCCAACTACATGTACGGGGCAATGTCTGTTCATCGAGATGTGCTTATAATTTTCTGTAGGGTGTCATAGAGAGTTGTTTTTTCAATGAAAGGGTGCTCTGAGAGGTAGGTATAACTATCTCCAGTCATAAATGCAGGACACTTTGACCAAATTCAGCTTTAAAATTCTGACCACCAGTGGTTTCAAAATATTTAGTTTGTGAACATAAAATTCATGTATAGATTTGTCTTGTAACATACTTTCATAATCTCATATTTATTGGATTTTACAACAATATTCTAGTAGAAAAAATAGTGGTCGAGGTTGTACCTTGAAAACCATAAAAAGTCATCAGTGACTATTATTAGAGTAATCTCCTAGTCTATAGCATAATCACATAAAACGGGTGCGCGGGGTCGTTTTCGACCCCGCCGTGTAAAAACCTCTCATGAGTAGCCTAACCCCGTTCCTTGACCCCGTCGACCCGGGAACTTTGTGACTGTGGTCTAGAGTTTCTCCTGTTTTTCTCTCTTGTATTCTATATATAGTGCCCATTGGGCCTCAATACAACCATACAACTCAGTCCCTAATATTGTAACATGGTATCACAGGTCTAGGTTTATGATTCAGCTGCAACCCTAGTTCACCAATGCATTGGTCGCCCCAACCCCCTAGTATAAACAAATTTTATTAACGCTTAATCTACATGCAGGTGTCAAAATTTCAGAGTATAAAAGCAAATATGGTATGTGGTTCGCATCAAGAGTTGCACCGGTCGTCTTCATTTGAAAGAAATTGGGAAGAAAGCGCATCAGAAAGTGTTGCAAGTAATGATGTGGTATCATTCATGAATTCTTCTACTATTTCTTCAAAAGTAGATGCTAGCAATTCTGTCTTAGAGAACCCTGTTGTTGGAAGTGAGATGTGGAGAAGTAAAACGAAAGATTCTAAGCCTGCCAAGTCTGGCTGTCTGTCTCACGAGGAAAAAAAGCTTGGGAAGTCTATTGATGAAAAGAAGACAAAACCTCGGAAGTCCATGGAATTTCATAACATCAAGATTAGCCAGGTATTATCTTTATTACTGTGTCCAGTAGTCCTATAACAATTCTTTCAGTTTGTCTTAACTGTTGCTGATGTTCTAGGTTGAACTTCTTGTTACATATGAGGGGTCAAGGCTTGCTATTAATGACCTAAGGTTGCTTATGGATACTTTCCACAAGGCAGAATTTACTGGTACATGGAGGCGACTATTCTCTAGAGTCAAAAAACATATCATCTGGGGAGTTTTGAAGTCGGTGACTGGAATGCAGGCAAGTGCTCTGGGTGGGCACAAATTTTGTTATTACAAAATCTTTGCTCACAGTTAGCTGTATCATATTCTAGATCCACATTATCACCAATTTATATATGTTGAAAGCACTTGTTCTGTACTTCTGTTAGGTCTTGGCTTATGTGATTTATTACTTTTGGAGTCTAATACCCTAATCAAGATTGACGGTTCGACAACCTAAGCAGTAATTTCTATGTGGTTTTTCTCTTTCTGAAACTTTACTGGGCCTGCCTCTGAAAAATTATGCTTGCCCCTTAACTGTGAAATGCTGCTTGTGCTAACATCTAAATCGGTGCTGTTTCATGGTATTTTAGTTGATACTCGATAGTCTAAAAGAGTTATGGAATCGAATGGCACCTTTTCTGTTTGAAAATCTAGGGAACATAGCTACCGTTTTTGGTTATATTATTCCAATCTGTCTGGTAATTTTGTTCATACCAGCATCCACAGGTTTTAGGGAAAACCCTTGCCCAATAGTTATTTTATTTCTGAAAGGGTAACTAATGGTGCCAATTTTGAGCAGGGGAAGAAGTTTAGCAACCATAGGGAAACACTTGAGGGTTCTATTCCTGAAAATGATCTTAACTTGAGTGACAGTGATGTTGGTCGTCATGGAAGACATGATCAATTAACGGCTTCATGGTTGAAGAGGCCGGGCGAAGGTGCAGGTGATGGATTTGTCACATCAATTAGGGGGCTTTTCAATACACAACGCCGTAAAGCAAAGGCCTTTGTGATTCGGACAATGCATGGTGAAGGGCATAATAATGATGAATATCAGGACGAATGGAGCGAGAGTGATGGTGAATATCCTTTTGCGAGGCAACTTACAATTACAAAGGCCAAGAAGCTCATACGAAGGAAATTCCGTCCAAGGGGGCAAAAGAACTCAGGTATAATTCCTTCCATGTTGATACTTCGTATCACTTCTCTAGCACGATTGCAACTTCTACTCTATAGGACTGGCATTTTTTCCCTTGTCTTCTTAGGTCTGTCGTTGCAAGATTCACTCCCATCTAGTCCGCGGGAAACAACGCCGTATCAAAGTGATTCCTCCAGGTCATCTTACGAGGACTTCCATGAGCAGTAAAACAACCTGGTGATGCTGTTTTCAGCTTCTACATCTGGTGGACAAGATGCTGTCATTTTTGACAATTGGATCATTGTCCAGTGATGTAGCCCTTCAAAATGTGAAGCTGCTTTGTCACAGTCGGCGATCGCATGGCATTGTATCAGTCAGCCCCTTGTATATAGTAGGGTGTAGTGGAGTTTGTATTGCGGGTGTACCATCAAAATATCCGAATGTATCATGTATAGTAGTTAGGCATTAATCCGTAATTATGTCCTTGTAAGTTAATCACAATGTTCGCTTGTTGGTTTCAGCCAGGCTTATTCAACTAGCCAACAGTGTTTTCTTCTCACAATAAACCAGTACTAGCCAGCTCAAACCAGCCTATAAACCAACCAGCGAATATGCCGAATAAGAGACCAGCTCGTGCTCCTAGAAAACAAAAAAACCGTGATCTATGGCACGGGGCATTCCCATTTCCTTGTACTTCAGGACTCCCTTGTTGAAGAATTTGTAAAAGCTATGGCAGAAACAATTGGGAAAGGAGCAATTGACTTAGGTGTCTAGGTAGAATCATTGCAGCATTTTGGAGAGGTTATTTGCGTAGTGTATTGTGATTCTTTTGCCGGACTAGTTGGAAGCCAGAAATGCATTGCTCCACGTCAAAAAGAAATGCTACTTCACAGATTGGTGAGCTATGAAATGTTATCTGCTCACGAGAGGTAAAAATTACGTGTCGAGGGAGTCAATATTCATGTATGTTGCTCACCTATGGATTTGTAGTTTGGTAGTGTAGATATAGCTGAGGTTTATCAAAGCACCAGGATATAATAACTACAGAACTATGCAATACTCATACAGCAGATATTACACGATTGAACAGACACCCCCTCTACTCAAACTGCGCCGTCAAGTAGCTCCGTGTCGCGGAGTCCACACGAGCTCTGCTCCGAGACGTCTAGCAAGATTGTGAGAAGCGCTACCAAGCGTTTTAGACTGAGGTACAACTAGAGCTAGAACTGGTTGATCTGGGGCAGACTACCAAGCATATATGACCCTCGTTTCAACTAGAAGGATTCAGAAATCTTGCAAGTCAAAAGTGACCTGCATTGCATTTCATATTTGTTCAGTAAATTGACATGATACAAACATTATTCTATATACCATCGACGGTGTAAGGATCAACAAGTACAGGACCTGACGCTGATGCACATTCATTTACAAACCACAAGAGCATGTTAATTTCTGGTCAAATGGGTCGTTTGAAATAAGCCTAAATCATCCCCCATGTAGTCTGGCAACTAAACGCGGACAGGGCAACAACAATCGGAACACCCATCACACAGTGTCGTCATGGAACCACCACCTGGTCTCCTTCGGTGACCTCCCATTGCGACAGTTCCTGACATAGCGATCATTATCGGCTGGGCGTTGCTGCAATCAGTACATGTATTGCAATCAGAAAGCAAGATCCACCGATTCAACAAGGATATGTAGAGAAAATATGTAACCTTTGCTGGTGAGCTGGACAGCATAGATAATATGCTGATACAGATAGAACTGACAGTCATTGCTGGGGACCATGAGTCATACAATATATCTGTAGGTAAGTGAAGGAATCAATAGTTACTAGAATGGCTCTTTCATGGCAAAAAAATTGAATAGAGATGTCAACTATCAGGGATTATTAGTCTTGCATCCAAAAACAAAAGCACAGTAAATGTTACAAGTTCCATCTTCTACAGTGCCCAGGATAAAAAAAGAATTCTAGCACAGAAGACATTTTTCAATTGTGCCAAGCTAGCTAATTCAAATAATTTAAGCTAGAACAGGTAGATCACATTGGTAATTCAAGTTCATGAGGTAAAAGTAATTAAAGACTGAAAAAAGAGGCACAAACACATGAAATGGATGCAGGTGTATACAAAATATATACTTGCTCTACAAAAATAACCTCAAGAGGCCAGTGATATATACCAATGGTCATGGAATCATGATTAATACTCATATTTCTAGAAATTTCGTGGCATAGCCAGTGGACCAAGCTGGAAAACAAGACAACAGTGTAACAAAAACTCTCTATAAGACTGTCTCCAACAACGTAACGCAGACGCAAAATAGATGGCTCACAGTGTTTTTGGGTCCCGAAATCACGCTCCAACAGATGACCCATCCAGAAAACAGAAAACGCATTTTGCATAGCAGCCGATCCGAAACGCAAATAAGCGTCTCGAGAGAGAGACGACGCAAATCTCTGCGGCCGGCTCGGCGAGGCGAGCCCGCGGCGGCAGGCGGGTCCGCGGCGCACGCGGCCGGCGCGGCCAGGCAGGGCTGCTGCGGGGAGCCGCTGGCGCGGCGAGGAGCAGCCGGATGCGTGGCGGCGGCCTTGTTCCCCGCGAGCAGGTCCAGAGATCGACACCACGCAGAGAGAGAGGAGGACCAACGGGCAGCAGGGGAAAAGGCAAGCGCTGCTCTAGGGAGCACGCACAGCATCTGTACGCCGGCGCTGGTAGCGCTGCTGCAAGAGCCCCATGTCCCTACGACTCCAACCAGCGAAGAACAGAAATAGAGCGAGAGACGACCAAGAAAATCCCTGAGTCGATTTCACTTGAAGCACACCAGTGCTGCAGACACAGAACGGAGGAGACCTGAGCAATATCGCTGCTTGGTGCACACACCTGAACCAACGAACACAGCAGAACTTGGTGCTCTGGACAGCAGCAACGCGAGAGAGAAAAACAATGAAAACCGAACCAAATCAAAAGGAATCGAGCCTAAACTTTGCACAGATGCAATTCAACCTAGCACGAACCTATTCCCCAAAAATCATCGCCTGGGATTGACCCAAACTCCGGGAAATCGTGATCGAAGCCAAGCACGAAAATGGGGACAAGGCCGGGAGGTGCGGCCCGCCGCCGCGCAGCTGGCGAAGGAGGACGAGGCGCCGACGGGGAGCAGGGGCGCCTTCTCGCCGCCGGATCTCGCGGCCACCGGCGCCAGGACCTTGGCGGCGGTGAAGGACGCGGCCGCCATCTCTCTCTGCCCTTTCCGCTGTCGCCTGGGATTTGCGTTGGTCGTTGGAGACACAAAATTTTTTGGGTGCCGACTCTTTTACTGTGCATGATGCAAATAAGAGAATGGGTATTGTGTATAGGTTGTGTTGTTGGAGACAGTCTAAGAGGTGCAGCGTTCCAACAAGCTTATGCTGTTCATGATGTAAAGCCCAGATAGTATATTATTGGACTTTAATAGAATCGTTTTGTACTTGAAAGTTCTAATCGAGATTTCTAGAAGTGTTACTTGCATGGAAACCTCCACTGATGTTGGCATATATTGTCTTGACTAAGCATCATTTTAGTACACCATTATTATTGTCAATCAAGATTGGATTACACGTGACAGCTTACATAGAAGAAAACAATGGACATGAATTGCAAAGATAACCTATAACTCTAGCTTAGTCACATTCCTAATCTTAACTAACAGGTCTGATATAACTCCACAGATGAAGGGCCATTCGAAACTAGGTAAAACAGTAACATCACAAAATGGTCCAGGTGGTTAGCAAGGGGGAAAAATCAATGGGTGCAGCATAATGCATACCAATCACCGGTCCTGATCAAGGCACCATGCCAAGTGCAATGTACTTTAGCATGCCGCATATGTCATATGTGAGAATACTGTCAAGGTGTTCCACTAACATCATGAAACAGCCAGCCTACGAAAAAGGACGGACTCATAATTTCCCCTAAGTGCGCCGAATTTTTTACAAAATGGTAGATATGAAAGGGCTGGTTTTAACGTCAGTCGTGACCAAGTTCGCTAGAGATCAGAGAAGACATCAATGATGACCACACCATGGAACGAAACTGCATCCTAGTGCTGGTGAACTTAAAATACAAGAGTTGTTCAAAAAAAGATGTCAACAGGGAATAGAAATTAACGATCATACCTAAACAGATGTGTCCATTGCTGTAAATGTGTGGATGCATCGGTGCTGGATGCAGAAATATAACCTGAAACAAAGGAAAACAATATTAAAAAAGGCACTAAAACCCAATGCACACGTAATAATCAATCGGGACTGAAGATATTGACCTGAGGTGCCTCCATGGGATAATGCTCGGGGAAATCCACCTGCAGCTTGTAGGTCTCGCCGGTGTAGAGCGTGCCTGGTGCCCCGGCTACATCGATGACCCACCTTTTTTGTTGTTTCATCCACCATTATTTTTCCATTCATTAAGTTTTTCTTTCGCCCAGGATCACAAAAACACTAGAAAAATTCTACTGCAAACCCCTTGGAGAAGACGAGGGAAATAGTAAAGAAACCAACATCTACACGCCCAAAAGGTCAAAACGCACGCAACACGTCGTGTCTCAGGTCAATCAGGACGCGGAACGTGCTCCGCAGTTTCGGCAGGACTAACCTAGACTCGCGAAGAAGAAAACAGTAGCCAAGCACCGAGCCACGGAGAAAGGGAATCTAAGAGACCCCGCACCGCAGGGATTGCTGGTGACTGGTGAGAAGGGGGATAGGAAGGGCGGCGATGGAGGAGGGGCACCTCTGGAGGTTGTCGGTGACCCTGTGCTTGAAGCCGGCGGGCGGGTTGACCTGCCACTCCGCGAGCTCCTTCTGTAGGCGGCTGCACGCGATCTTGCTCAGGGCCTGCACGCGCGCACCCACACAAAGTGGGGAACACAGGAAGATCAGTCAAATCGAGCGGCGACCTCGCACGCGGCTGGATCGGATGTGGGAGATCGGGAGAGGGTCTAGGGTTCGTTACCTTGCGGGACGGGGACGAGGAGGAGGACGGGCTGGCCATGCCGCGCCGGGGTTGCTGCGGAGGCGGAAGAGGGGGAGAGGAGAGGAAAGGTGTCTGTGCCCCGTGCGCGCGTGTGCGGGCGGCGCGGCAGAGGGCAGGGGCAGCGGCCGCTGTGCTGTATTGGTTGGTGGTGGGGCGGCAGCGCCGAGGGAAATGGGAGAAAACAAGACTTGGCGGCCTTTTGCGGAAAAAGTCTATTTTACCCTATCTTAGAGTCTAGTTTTCCTCCTGAATTTTAGAACCGGATAAACCACCTCTCTTAATTTTTAAAATCGTTCATTTTACCTCCATGACCCGGATATGGGTGGTTTTCAAAGACGGTTTTATTTTTTTGTTTTTTATTTATTTCGGCTGAATTTTTGAAAAAAAAAACATAGTAAATCATAGAAAAATCATAAAATGGAAAATCAAATTTTGTTGGACTCCACCTGAGTAGATATACACAGTGAATATATAATATGGTATGCTTCAGTACAAAGTTTTTATTGTACCTTTAGATCTATGCTTTTCTGTAATTAATTCAAAGCTACAGTTTCTATAGTCCAATTGTGGCGAAATTTTTATGATGGGCTAATTTTTATATGATTGAACTGTAGTAAAAATTTCATGCTCATTAGATCATATATAACAGAGTTATAGATTTATTTAGTTATGTGCTATTTAAATAGTTTTAAAATAGTTAAAAGTGTGTAAAAATAGAAATTAGTATGAAAATTTTAATATAGTTAAATCATAAAATAATTAGACTACTATAAAAATTTCACCACAATTGGACAATAGAAACTATAACTATGAATTAATTAAAAAAAGTATAGATCTAAAGCTACAACAAAAACTTTGTACTAAAGCATACCATATTATATATTTACCGGTATATCTACTCACGTGGAGTCCAAAAAATTGGATTTTCTGTTTTATGATTTTTTGTGATTTTTTATGATTTTTTAAATATTCAACCAAAATAAATAAAAAAGAAAAAGACAAAACCATTTTTGAAAACCACCTATAACCGGGTCAGGGATGTAAAATGAACGATTTTAAAAGTTGAGAGAGGTGGTTTACCTAGTTTTCGAATTCAGGGAGAAAAACTAAACTTCGATAATAGTTTAGGGAGGTAAAATAGACTTTTTTCTTTGCAGTTTTGCTTTGCATTTTCTAGCCCAGTAGGTTTGGACTCCAAGCTATGAAGTCTACTCCCTCTGTCCTTGTATCGCTATAGTATTTATAAGGGTCAAAACTTTCTTAAGCGTAACTACTCCCTCAATCCCAAAATAAATGCACATCTAACTTCTTGAGAAGTCAAGTTTTTTTTAAATTCGACTAAATTTATACAAAAAAATGTACTAATATTTATCATGTATAATAAGTATCATTAGATTAAGCATTGTGTATACTTTCATAATAAACTTACTTAGAAATATAGACGTTGATACTATTTTCTATATTCTTCGTTAAACTTATCAAAGTTTGACTCCTCAAGAAACGAGATGTATATTTATTTTTGGGACGGAGAGAGTAGATTATAGAATATATTAGTAACATTTATAACTTCTCAATGATCTATTTAGTAATACTATCTTTTTTTTAGAATCATCTAGTAATACTAATTATGTACCATAAATATTAATATTTTTATATATTTAATCAAAGTTTAATATATTTGACTTCTCAAGAGATGAGAAAGACAGTTACAAAAAGAATGGAGAGAGTTTGGCTTTACTCAGTCCTAAGATCCATAGACAGCAAATATATAAATTCAGTTATACCTATGATGGAAATTAAGAGGGTAAATTGCGTTCTGCTGCACTTATGCCGATTTGTACATTAATCCGCTCGAGTTCATATTTATGTATATTATGGCCATTTTTTATAATTTTGTTTTAGAAATGTGCTCTTTTCGATTGTTTCTGTCTTTCTTTATTTTAGCGGGATATTCTGTATGTGGTATTCTGTTTTGGGAGTTCAATGATATAGCTTAGCGCACCACACCATTTGGTGGGATATCCCATTTTTCTACTATTGTCATCTCTATGCATCTAATACAATTAGAATAGCTTATGTTTTGGCAGTGTTTCCGTATAAGGTTGGTTGTGTCAGCATATAAAGTCACATTTTTTTAATTCTATGTATCAGTGTTCAGTGTTCTTGTTTTCCCTTGTTGGATCATAATCATATTTATCCATATGTTTTTGTTTGAATTGGATCGATATTTGATGTCCTTTAAATCTCATATTTGTTACTCACAAAAGAAAAATAAATCCCATGTTTGTTCTAATTAGCAACCTTTTTGAATTGATTTTCATTTTTGTAATAAAATGTAAAAGTAAAAAACAGGAGAGAGATTTATTCTAGCCGATCCTATTCATTATCCCTAGTCATAAGTCATGTATCATAAAATGCTAAGATTGAAACATTCTACTAGCAGGGTTTGGCATAGCTCTGACTTTGGTTCTAGCAGGTAGTAAGCTTCTGTAGAGGAGCCGGAGGCACCATATCAAATACTAAGAGGAGTTATTTTTAGAACAATAGAGAATGTGAAGCCGTTTTTAAGTGAGAAGCCAGCCATAAAAGTGGCTCCTCCTTATGTGCTCGGACTTTTTCGAGGAAATATTCGAGGACGAACTGTACAAAACGAGCCTTGGAAGTCTAACTTTTAACTGATGAGGCTAAGATGCACCCTAGAGGCACCACTCGACCATGATCCGAGCGAGAGTTTAGAAAGGACTCTTTGTGCTGCCAAGACAACTACTAGTCAGGGTATTAGGGTCAAAGATGACGTCGCAAAATGACAATTTTAGAGTTAAAGGTCACAGAGTTCTCACAGTGCACAAGAAGCTTCACAACGAAGGGACATGCCTATGCCTATGCCTATGTGCATTACTCTTTTTTTTATATGTTGATCGGCTATATGTCTACACAACAAGTAAACGAGAAGCGTCTATACTCCAAAGCTTTAGATAGAGGACTGTTTTTCTAACACAAGAAAAATATTTTTGCTGCTGCTGTAAGCCTAGAGTTCATTACATCTCATATCTACATAGATCATTTCTGAAACAAATTTTGAATTATAGAATTGTAATTTATTTTAGAACAAAACAGTAATTGATAAGCTAATGGCACAACCATCTAAGGCCTTATTTAGATGCGTATATATTCATCTCAATACACATGTGTAAGTTTTATTTCATATCATTGTAACACATGTGGATTGAAGTGAAATTAAACTAATTTCCATTCTATTTCACTTCAACACACGTGGATTGAAGTCGCATCCATGTAAGGGCTAATGGTTGTAACGGCAGCCGCATGGAGGGAGGGGGGCCGAATTTTTTTACTTTTTAGTTCTTTTTTTTGAAAGTTTCTCACAAATAGACTCCTGAAGGAAAGATTTAAGAATGTGGACCCTTGGCTCGGCGCCATTGATACTGGCGCCGAGCTAACACGTCTCGGTGTCAGCGTCCCTACCGCCGAGCTCCTAGGCTCGAAGCGAACGTGGAAATTGACATGGCAGGAAGCTCGGCGCCAGTCACCCTGGCGCCGAGTTCGACATCGTAGATCTTGGCGCCGAGCTCGGCGCCAAAGTGACTGGCGCCGAGCCTTTATTACCTATGGGCCCCGCCCCTCTCTTCCTCTCCCTCTCTCACCCTAACAGAGCATAGCAGAGCTTCGCCGCCGCCGCCGCCGCCCGTGCACACGCCTCCACCGGCTGCCCTCGCCTGCGCTGCGCTGCACCACCGCGGACGCCCCGTGCCCCGAGCCCATCGAGCGCCACCATGGATGGCCCGCGCCCTGAGGTCGTGCAGGAGCGCTGCGCCTCGCGGCCGTGCCGTCCCCCCACGCCGCGTCGTTGCCCGCGGCTGGCCGCCCACGCCGCACCGCGGCCAGCGCCCCTCCGCCCATGCCTGGTTCCCTCACCGGTTCCTGCGGCCGCGCCGCGCCCTCTCCTCGCCTTGGCCTCGCCCCGCCTTGTCGCCCTCCACCGCCGGCCTCAGGCGTGGCCGCCATGCCTCCCACGTCCGTCGAGCCGGACTCGCCGCACGGAGCCCCAGGCATCCCGCGCCCGCCGCGCGCCACAACTATCGTCGCCCGCACCATCGTCGGCCTCGCCACCTGCAGCGGCCGCCCGTGCCACCGCCGGCCCGGATCGTCGGCCTAACCCACGCCCGTCGTCCGCTACGACTCCATCGACGTCCGCGGATCAGTCGTTGGAAAGATAAAAATTATGAATATACAATGTACCTACTTAGTTGGCATTTGTTATTTACTAGTTAATGTGATGACTCATATAGTTGATTTAATTAGTGATCTAATGAGATATATATGTAGATAGATAGAAACATAGATACATAGGTACATAGATATAGTTAGATAGCTACTTAGATATGTAGTTACATATTTAGTTAATTAAATATGATCTAGCTATTTAGTGAGTACATTGTATATATATACATAGTTATTATCTTATTTACTTAGTTTGTAGTTAGAAAATACTTGTTAGGTGCTATTTATCATCTAATTTGGACTATAGGACATGTGTTTCGTTATGTTTTGAACTAGATGGACAACCTAGTGACCATATATCATAGAGGCACCGTTAAAAACAATCGCTATGGATATATTGAGTTTGTTGATATGCAAAGCATGCCTGTGCTATTCAATGATAGGCCTTTATTTAGTGAGATGGTTGCAAGGGCTCAGGAGGAGCTGTATTGCCTTGGAGATGATGGCATTGCAGTTGATGGTGTATTGCACCTAGGTTCTCCTCCCAACATCCTTAGGCGAATGATCTCAATTGGTTGTGCGGATCAGTGGGAGAACTATATGAGATCGGCTATGAAGAGCCAGCTGCAATGTTTGGACGTGGTTGTGCATCGGGTTTTAGTTGATCCCATCCCTCATGGGTTTCCCCACCAATGGATCAGCAGACACACATCGACCCTCTTGTTCCATAACCTTATATGCATATGGAGATTGCACCTACAGTTCCTAATACTCAATCTGCCCCTAATGCGGTAGTTGGAGATGGTTGTCAGACTCATATTTCTGTGGCAGATCCTCCTCATGAGATCTCTTTGACACAGAATCATCTGAGTAAGTGTCTTAACCGCATAGTTTTTGGGAGCTTACCCCATTTCTTACATCTATTTCTTTCATTCTTTCCTCATTTCTCTACTTATGTTGCAGAAGACATTCCTAAGAATGTGGATGTGCCCTCTGTTACTGCGCAAGTGCACTTTGGAGATGGATTTTGTGGCTCCAATAGTATTGAAATTATGCATGATTCGAAGCCATATGAGATGGCTAGGGCTCTTGATTCTAATGATGGTCACCCTGTTGGAGAGTTGACAGAGAGTGATGTTGAGATGCTAAGGCGTATCTTTCTTGGTCGTTATGATCCTAGAGTTTACAAGTTCAGCGATCTTGCTCATTCCGATCAAGCGTTTGTAGAAGGACATGATGATGAGCTCCTATAAGCTCCTGAGGCCGGTCCTAACATGGTAATTGAGAATAGGAGGATGTTCAATGACCTCCCTGCATTGAAGAGGTAGTTGCAGGCTTTTACAGTGATATGAAAGAGACCTTACAAGGTATTGCATTCATATGCGGAGTGTCGTTACACAGTTGTGTGTGACAAAGAACACTGCCCATGGAGGGTTTGTGCAAGGAAGCAACAGGTCAGTGAAAAATGGAAGATCATAAAAGTTGTCGGGCCACACAATTGTGCTGACCATGAGCTGACACTGAGGCATCGACAGTTGACATCTACCCTCATTGCCAAGCGGTTGATGGGAATTTTGCAGGGAGAACCCAATATGAAGGTGAGGACAATTATCAGGACCGTTGAGGCGTTGTATAGAGGTTATGTGATAACTTATGGTAAAGCATAGAGGGCTAAGCAGCGAGCGTGGAAGATGATATATGGGGACTGGGAGGATGGGTATAAGCAGCTGCTAGTTCTTTTCAATGCAATCAAAGCGGTAAATCTAGACATGCATTATGAGTACATCTCAAAACCAAATGCATGAAAGGATGGGAGACGATATTCTTTTGTGCTTTCTGGTGCTTCCCTTAGTGTGTCGATGCCTTTAGGCACTGTCATCCCATCTTCTCCATTGGTGGTACGTTCTTGATTAGTAAATACCAGGGCACACTTCTTATAGCTATATTCTGTGATGTGAACAACAAGTTGGTTCCTTTGACATTTGTTTTGGTTGAGAAGGAGAACAATGACAGTTGGGGATGGTTCTTGAGGCTAGTTCAAGTACATGTGGTTGGGCCTAGCAAGGAGGTTGACGTCATATCTGATAGGCACTAGGGCATACTTAATGCCGTGCGAGAGCAGATAGAGGAGTATGCACCTTTGCACCATCATTGGAGCAGACAGAGGGGTACTTAATGTCGTGCGAGAGCAGAAGAACAAGAAGATTTTTGACTAGGAGAAGCACCACCAGTTCTTCATTGAGCAAGAGGAGATGCACGACAACATGGATAACAACAACGAGCCACACACGAACCATGAGTTCAGGCGGTACCAAGCTTGGTTCCAGCGTGCGACATGTTGCAGGCTAAGGGTACAGTGGACAGAAGATGACTACGCTAACATCAAGTCCTCTGATAATAAAGACACGACGTACGACCAATCGACTCGTGCAGGAAGACAGGTGGAGGCGGGACTGATCTTGGATAGAGTGGTAAGCCAATTGCCTTATTTTTCTACGTTAAGCTGCACAATAGTACATTAGGCGTTCTTGAACCGACATTAGGAGTTATCTATTTTAGTTAGTGTCACCTTCGAGCCGTATCACCCTTTATAATACGTTAGATTCTTGTACAAAAGAAAACAAAATCTATTGCTATCTGTTCAGAAGTATTATTACTAAAAACTTTATTGCAGGACAATACACTCAAATGCTTAGTTGAAGAGATTAAGCGCATTCGGCCAAGAGTCAGGGACGACTACATGCTTAGCTTCCTAGACGTAAGATTAAAAATATTCTTTCAAACATATCATTAATACATTGCATTCTTTTAGTTAACATAATTTTGTACAACAGAGGTTGTCACGTCGTCTACTCTGTGCGACTGATCATTGTGGTTGCAGGATAGACACGACGCAAGACGTGTACGTTCCTTCCGCGGACAGAGGAGGCTTGGGTTCCTCTAGCCAAATAACTACAGGGGATGGGGACAAGGACGAGAAAGACGACAACGACGACGTGGACAAGAGGCACGAGGAGCTTGGCCCCTCTTAGCTCCATGACGCTCCCTCGACTCATCCTACATCGCCTCCAGGCACTAAGCGACGTCGTCCGTATGACCCTTACACTCTAGGTACGAGCGCTCTCGGTCATAAGGGTAAGGGCAAGAGTAGGAGGCGATGAGGGATGTGGTAGTTGTTAGTATGCACTATTATGGATTTTATATTTATTTTTCTGTAACTATTTGGGACTGTATGGATATTGTAGACTATTTGGACTGTGCATGACATATTATGTTGGTTGTGATGTTCGTTGTGGTTGCATTTTGCTCCTTGGATGATTAAATATTTAGAATATATAATGATGTCTCTGTTTGTAACTGTGGATGCTCCTAAAATAAGGGAAACTCTTACGAATTTTTTCCGTGAATCATTAATCATACTACACTGCTAAAAAGGCACAAATATAGTACACAGATTAAATATAAAATTATTAGAACGTGTATAATCCAAAAGCATCGTACATATGCTTTGTAGATGAATATAGAGTTACAGAGCAACAGTGAACGAATCTATGCTTTTCAGATAATAAAAATAGACTTTTCAGATACAAGGACAGCAACTATTTATCACTTCACTAACATAGTACTGGTATGCAAGGAAGCACAACTCCACTCTATCTCCACCATCCATCTTATGACTGTTTGATCTAAAGGCTGAGGTGAAGAGGCACACGGATCGCTGACACGGCACATTGAGAGGCCTCCATTCCTGCTCTCAACCTATAAATAACCACTCACTCCCTCTCATTCACACACACAACAAGAAAGAAGAATACTCCTCAGCATTTTCTTTTATTACAGTACTAATGTCTGAAAGGTCGTCTAGAGGGAGAGGAAAAGGGAAAGGAACTACCATTAGGTGGGAGGGTCCTTGTAACACCCCAGCCTAGGGCTTAATAGGATTAATAGGATACTCATACCAACAAGTTACAACTTCTTTTCTAGAAGCCTATCTCTTAAGAACTCTAAGGTTAAGCATGCTTGGCCTGGAGCGATGGGTGACCGACTGGAAAGTTCTTTCTGAGGGCGCATGAGTGAGGACAAAGTGTGCAGAAAAGACTGGTGTTGGTCTGTGAGGGCAGTCTATGTCTTAGGAAAGCTATTAGATGTAAGCGGGCCTGGCCTCGAGGAGGCGAGACGTTACAGAATGGTATCAGAGCCGACCCTTGCGGTTTCACGGGCGTGTGTGTCAGTTGCGCAGGCATGGTGCGCATAGCTGGTGTGGACCTAGAGTGGTCACCCAGCATGGCACATGCGCTGGCACTGAACACATGGACGTGCCCAAGAGGGGACGTTCCTGGCTTGGGGTTGACCGACGAGGACGTCGGTCTCCTAAGAGGGTGAGGATGTAACACCCTAGCCCAAGGCTTAATAGGATTAATAGGATACTCATACCAATAAGTTATAACTTTTTTTCTAGAAGTCTATCTCTTAAGAACTCCAAGGTTAAGCGTGCTTGGCCTGGAGCGATGGGTGACCGACCCGGAAGTTCTTTCCGGGGGCGTATGAGTGAGGACAAAGTGCGTAGAAAAGACTGGTGTTGGTCTGTGAGGGCAGTCTATGTCTTAGAAAAGCTATCAGATGTAAGCGGGCCTGGCCTCGAGGAGGCGGGATGTTACAGTCCTCTTAATCCCGATTTCTTTGAGGAAACTCTTTATGAGAGGTTCCTAGTTGACAGCAAAAGTGATTTCACCAAAGAGGCACCACTGAGAGGATACGATGAAAGGAAAGAAGAGTGGCCAAAATACATGCATGGTGAGGACTACCTAGTGCAGATGTTCACCGAGTAAATAGATGGAGGTTGTCGTTTCTTTAAATGCCCACGAGCATGGGTAATTGCTATTACTATTTATTTCTTCAATATGTTCTCCTTCTATATAACTTATATGACATACTTATTGTAGTCTTTCTTGGTCGAAGAAAACTATGGGTTCACTAGATGGGCCAATCCTCGACCTATTTATCCGCATGTAGAGTACATTTATTACCTGCAGGACCGTATCTTTGATCTAGAAAGGGAAGTTAGCAGTTGTTACAAGAACGACGGATAGGACGACAACAACAATGGTGCTGATTCACATGAGGCACTCTGCAATGATTCATATTGCATCTGCCCTAACCATAAGAACAATGGGCCTCCCCCATCACCTTCGCCACCACCAACAACAACAACAGGAGGCTACTATGGAGAAGGTGCAATACAATTTACTATATGGCCACACTACTAGGATGACTTTATCTTATTCACATGCCACATCTATGTATTTTTTTGTTTGGTTTAATTACCTAAGGCATATTAGGTTTAGTCGAAGAAAACTCTGTACCTAGGTTTGGTACATGTTCCCATATGCCATTTTATGTTTTTTGGGTGTTGAATTATATAATGTCGTACGTCGTTAGGTTTTATTTGCAGCACGTGCTCACATTTCAATACGTCCGTAACATTAAGCGAGATATTGAGACCATAAATAATGAAAACAACCACATAATGAAAAGTTTAATACTATGCCACATTAAACAACATAATAATACTAGAAGTACGTGCCAACAGTAGACATAGGGGCAAATGCACCTTCAAATCCTCAGTCTGAAACATACTGAGTAAGCAACTTATCATTCGAGTACTAGTCCTCTACTACAACCCTGTTGCTGTGGCTAGGCTCACCTGCATTGCTCTGACCTGCCTGTCACCTGTAGTAAGCGGCCTCCGCTTCATCTGCGGCCGCTGTGGCCTGAGTGAAGAACGTGTCGTCATCCTTCTCCACCTGTAAGTCTGCCTCTGCTAGACCGATGAGCTCGTTTAGTCTGTCAGTGTCTTCCTCAGCCTTCTCCGCCTGCAACCCCGTCTCTACTAGAGCGATAAGCTCGCTCAGTCTATCAGTATCGTCCTTAGCCTCCTGCACTTGCAAGCTTGTCTCTGCTAGAGCAATGAGCTTACTCGGTCTGCCAGTGTCGTCCTCATCCTCGCCCTCTCATCAGACAACATAATCGGTGATTGAACGGTGCGACCAACTCGCGATCTATGCTCATCTAACTTCTTCTCCTCATATCTTACACGAGCTAGCTCTGCAGCATGTTCCTCGCTGCTACTAATCCCTTCATTTATAAAATGCAATCAGTTAGCAACGTGGTTATATTACATTTAAAATTAGGCAACGAAAAAAAAATGATTTCAAGCACTCACTGACATATAATGCAACAATATGCTCGTTCAAGACCTGCATCTGTACTCTTGTCTCCTCCCTTGCCTCATTCCTTATCCTCTCCTCCTCTAATATCATCCGTATCTCCAATTCCTATTTATTAAGCCCAACATCGATCGGGTTACAAATACCGCATTGTCCAGCAAACTCACGTATCTTTTCTTTGTGATGTTTAACGAATAGGTTGATGTAGTCATGTCTATATTCCCTCTTCCGTGCAATTACTTGCCTCTTCTTCAGTTCATACAAGAACTTAGCTTGACCATCATAGCATTCCCACCTGCATTTCCTAGTGCACTATTCAAACAAAAAATTATATCATATATGTCTTAGCAAAAGATACAAAATACGATTTCATGTTTACCACAAAAATAACCAACCTCATCATACTCAACCATATGGCCGCAATAATGGCCTATTCCAAGCTCCGAAGGGACTAGGTCATAGTTGGATTTAACACCACATTCGCATATGACAGGAGGTGCTTTGTAAATTACCATTTCTTTTTTTCTTTTTCTTAACCTTTCGCGGTTCTTCCGGCCATTGGTTCTTAGGACCATACAACCACTCCCTGAAACAACACTTCGCCATTGAAAACACCTAAATAAGTAGACATTAGTACATGAACACATATAGCTCAATATTTCAACACATACACTTTGTACTTACTTTATGCTTGTTTGGATACACAAACTCCAATATATTCTCAGAATTTATCATAGCTTGATCTCCACAATCGCACAGAGGAGGTTCGTTGAGTCGTCTAACTGTGGCTAGGTGCTTCTCCTTAGCCGTCATTGGCGGAGGGTTAGGGGGGTGGAACCCACCGCTTAAAGTGCTCACATGGATGTCTCCCTCTAAACCAATCATCGAAAAAAAGGTACCTAGGATCAAACTTGTCTGCACCGTCGATCCACTGAAAGAAAAAGCACCTTTCATGGTCATACACAATGAGATTCCAACAAAATATTAGTAGCATACTTACACAAATAAAGAAAAAGAATAGTTAAAATAATTTCTTACATTAAAACGACTGCATGTGTAGAAGCAATGCGCCGCTGTGTCCGGATGTTTCGATTAAAAAACATGGGCCGGGAAACCACAGTCACAGTTAGGGACAGGGAGGTCAGGAAGAACGAGGGCATCTTTGCTAGACGCGTCGGGGTATAATTCTTAAGGATGACCCCGTTTTTGCCAAAACATTTCTTGCATATAACAAAACGGATGTAATTTAACAAACAAAACTCAAAACATCACAAATAATTGTCAATGTGAACCATAACTACAATACAACCAATTTCGTTCTAAGAATCAAAAGCAATTAACATTAAACATTAAACCTAGGGTTTCCCATTTGATACACAACAATGAATCCGTAACATAACTACATGCATTTAGGTTTGCTAGCTTTTTCACGCCTTGGCATCATCCTACGGTTATATAATATATATATTGAGGGATAGAATGAAAACCTAAGTGATGACGATTCTTAAGTTCAAAAATCCGACTAATATATACCAAATCAATGCGAAAAAACTAGGAGGAGAGCGATGATACCTTGCTCTAAAAAATCTACGGATCAAATCAAAGTTTTCAAGGTCCAATATACCGATTCGTGAGGTAGGGTGAAGTGGGGAGAGAAAAAGTCCGAGAGGGAGAAGAAAGAAGAGGAAGAACGCTCGGACAGAAAGGTTGGTCCGGGGTTAAAATAAAGGCTCAGCGCCAAGATCTACGGCGTCGAGCTCGACGGCAGGGTGACTGTCGTCGAGCTTCCTACCATGCCACCTTCCACGTTCGCTTCAAGCCTAGAAACTCAACGCCAGGAACGCTGGCGCCGAGACGTGTTAGCTCGACGCCAGCATTAATGGCGCCGAGCTAAGGGTCTATATTTTAAAATTTTTCTTCCAGTGGTTCATCTGTGAGAAACTTTCGAAAAAAAAGGCTAAAAAGTAAAAAAAATCAGGAGGAGGGACGGTGGGAACTGTAGTCGCAAAGTTTTCTAGTGACGGCCGGAGAATTTCATTAGCACAAAATCGGTGGCCCAGAGAGAATTAGCTAAAAATGATTCACCGCCAGATATCGTCGATGCCTCCTTCGTCGCTCCCATCCGCTCGGCTCGCTTCCTCCCCACTCTCTCTAATCCCGTCGCACTCCCCTCCTCGCCGCCGCCCCTCTACTCGTCCGATTACCGTTTCCGCGTTCCCTTTTCCCTTTTCGGTCGGCAACAATCATCGTCGGCAAGCAAATCCTCGATTTCCGCCCCCCCACTCTCAGCTAGCGCCCCTAAAAGAGGAGCGAAGCGATGTCTATGCCGGAGGCGGGGCAGGCCGCGGAGAGGGATGAGCAGCAGCAGGTCCAGGTGATCAAGGCACTGATGCAGGGCATCTGCGCCGTGCGGTACCGCAAGGCCGATAACACGCCCTGCCCCATCAAGCAGGTCTGGACGACGGCGCTATCTTTCGCTCTTTTCGCTCTTTCTCTCTCGATCTACTCTTCTGTTTCGGACGGATGGTCATGGTCATGACGCGGGAGATTGTCTCGAGGACATTGATCGCCTTTTGTTTGTGGTTAAGTTTGAGGATAATAGTGCACCATTGATCTCAGATTTGGTTCAGTGTTGGTTTCGCGAATAGAAAACGTCGAGCTAATTAGTTGGGAAAGTGTTTTTCTTCGATAAGAAGAGCTCCCCAATTCAATTGATTCATACTAATTTGTTCTCCGAAGGAGAAAGGAATTTTTCTTTTCTATCATAGTTTACTGTTGTTTCAAAATTGTTGCATGTGTCTAATTGACACCTTTCGGCTTTCGGTACCTTGTAGGGTCTCTACTTGGGATCTGTTGGAGCAGCATTCAACAAGGAGGCTCTCAAGAGCTTGAACATCACCCATATCTTGATCGTCGCAAGGTCACTGGACCCAGTATTTCCAGCTGAATTCAATTACAAGAAGATCGAGGGTAACTTTTCCTCAGCTTCTTTCTTTTTCCTCCCTAATTCTTCACTATTTTTTTTTATCTGCAGAAAGGTGTTGTGAGTTCGCTGTACATATAACTTCCATATTTTATTCTTGTGCTTGGAGCATTTGAAACTTGATTCCGCCATTTATAATAAAATCTGCAAAACTGCGCATTTATTTTCTTATTTGTCAAAATCCAGATTCATCATGCCCACAGAAATTGACAGGGTCTGCATATCAAGGACTCATTGGTGTCGGGCCCTGCCACACTGAGGAAAGAACTTTCCATGTGCACTGCACAAAATATTTGCAAACTACAAAGGAAACAGCTCATTTAAGCTTACTTTTTGCACAAGATCTGATCAAAACCAGATGTGCCATCTTCACTCTTCAATAACCACCATAGTGGCCAATTGGGCCCCATTTTCTCTGGCTGTTTGATCAAATCTTCCGTAGCATGTGTTCTGTGGATTTAAAACTCACTCAGATTTTTCTTTAGTTTAGTCAACAAATGTGTAGAGTGAGTTTACTAAATGCAGAGTTCAGAGGAGCACCAAAACCAAGTGCCCGTGTTGTGTTAATCAGCGTTCTGGTGTGAATCCTTTGAGTTTGTGGTGTGCTCGCTGGCATATGGGAGTGAAGTATCTCCGGCGATTCCCTCACAATGGTCTGTCAGGCTCATATGGAATGGCTGCATTGCTTTGGTACTGATATGCAGGCAGCAGGTCCACCCTGCTTGTTTTGTCAAATATTACAGAATTATGTTCCTGATCAAATTGTTTTAAATGAGTATTTATACAAAATTTAAAAAATGAAATGTGTTCCTGATCAAATTGCTTTTGACTTGATGATAGCCAACACTTTCTTTAGAAAGAGAGAATCTCATCTAGTGACCTTCAGTAGCGGACAACACTGTAGCCAGATTGACTTTGTCCTCGCAAGAAGAAATGACAAACGAGCATGCTTGGATTGCAAGGTGATACCAGGGGAGTGTGTTGTTTCTCAACATAAGCTTTTGGTGGCAGATTTTTGTTTTCAGGTGCGTGCCCGTAGGGATAAACAAGCTAAGATTGAAAGAACAAAGTGGTGGAAACTGAAAGGGGAGACGTCAGAGGTATTTAGGGAAAGGGTTATCAAAGAGGGCTCTTGGAAGGAAGAAGACGACATAAACAATATGTGGGACAAGATGGCAACCAACATTCGGAAGGTAGCCTCAGAGGTGTGTGGAGTAACCAAAGGAAGGGGACGCGAGGCTAAAGATACTTGGTGGTGGAACGAGGAAGTCCAAAGGGCTATTAAGGAGAAGAAAGAATGCTATAGACGCTTGTACCATGACAGGAGTGTGGACAACATAGAGAAGTACAAGGTGGCAAAGAAGACTGCAAAGCGAGCTGTAAGTGTGGCAAAGGGTAGAGCGTACGAGGATCTTTACCAACATTTGAGTACGAAGGAAGGAGAGAAGGACATTTATAGGATGGCTAGGGTTCGTGAGAGAAAGACACGGGACTTCAACCAAGTTAAGTGCATTAAGGATGAAAGGGAGCATCTCTTGGTAAAGGAGGATGAGATCCGACATCGATGGCAAGAGTATTTTGACAAATTGTTCAATGGTGAGAATATGGACACAACCTTTCAGTTGGATGACTCTTTTGATGACACCAATAGGCGCTTTGTGCGGAGAATCCAAGAATCTGAGGTCAGAGAGGCGTTGAAAAGGATGAAAGGAGGTAAGGCGATGGGACCGGATGGTATCCCAATCGAGGTGTGGAGATGCCTCGGGGACATAGCTGTAGTATGGTTAACCAAGCTGTTCAACCATATTTTTCGATCGAACAAGATGCCTGATGAGTGGAGGAGAAGTATATTGGTACCGATCTACAAGAATAAAGGAGATATTCAAAGTTGTACAAATTACCGGGGAATTAAGTTGATGAGCCATACTATGAAGCTATGGGAGAGAATTATCGAGCATCGCTTAAGAGCAATAACGCGGGTCTCTATGAACCAATTTGGTTTCATGCCCGGAAGGTCAACCATGGAAGCCATTTTCTTAATAAGACAAGTTATGGAGCGGTATAGGGAGAAGAAGGACCTACATATGGTTTTTATTGACTTGGAGAAGGCTTATGATAAAATACCAAGGAATGTTATGTGGTGGGCTTTGGACAAACATAAAGTCCCAACGAAGTACGTCGGGCTCATTAAGGACATGTACAGCAATGTTGTGACTAGAGTTCGAACAAGCGATGGAGGCACGGATGACTTCCCGATTAAGATAGGACTACATCAAGGGTCAGCTTTGAGCCCTTATTTGTTTGCTTTAGTGATGGATGAGGTTACAAGGGACATACAAGGGGACATCCCTTGGTGTATGCTTTTCGCGGACGATGTAGTGCTAGTTGATGAAAGCCGGACAGGAGTGAATCAGAAACTGGAGTTATGGCGGGAGACCTTGGAGTCCAAAGGTTTTAGACTTAGTAGAACTAAAACTGAGTATATGAGATGTGACTTCGGCACTACTACTCGGGAGGAGGAAGATGTTAGTTTGGAAGGTCAAGTAGTGCCTAGGAAGGATACCTTTCGATATTTAGGATCAATGCTACAGAGGGACGGGGATATTGATGAAGATGTTAGCCATAGAATCAAAGCAGGGTGGATGAAGTGGCGGCAAGCGTCTGGTGTCCTATGTGACAAAAGGGTACCACAGAAGCTAAAAGGCAAGTTTTATAGGACGGCGATTAAACATGCTATGTTGTATGGTGCAGAATGTTGGCCTACGAAAAGACGACATATTCAACAGCTAAGTGTCGCGGAAATGCGTATGTTGCGTTGGATTTGCGGTCATACAAGAAGGGATCGAGTTCGGAACGATGATATACGTGAGAGATTAGGGGTAGCACCAATTGAAGAAAAGCTTGTCCAACACCGGTTGAGATGGTTTGGACATGTGCAACGGAGACCTCCAGATGCACCGGTGCGTAGTGGAATCCTAAGTCAGGATAGTAACGTAAAGAGAGGCAGAGGAAGACCGAAGTTGACTTGGGTAGAGGCAATAAAAGGAGACTTGAAAGGATGGAATATACCCAAAGACTTAGCCTTAGATAGGAGTACTTGGAAGACAGCTATTCACGTGCCTGAACCTTGATTGCTTCTGTTGGGTTTCAACTCTAGCCTACCCCAACTTGTTTGGGACTTAAAGGCTTTGTTGTGTTGTTGTTGTGTTGTGTTGAAATGTGTTGTATTATGATAGTTTTACAATAACTGTGTAGTGTTTGACAGTTTTGTCAGTCATTGATTTGCCTGATACCTTAATTTACCTCATTGTTTTCGTATACAAGCTTCCATGCACCACTAAGCCATGCATTTTGTTTAATGAATGCAGTACTTGACAGCCCAGACACTGATCTGTTAAAGCATTCTGATGAATGCTTTAGTTTCATAGATGAAGCTATAAGCTCTGGAGGCAATGTTTTAGTCCATTGCTTTGCTGGGCGGTCAAGGAGGTAATCTTTCTCTCCTTTTAACTAGTGAAATGTTAACTTATATTAGCACCAACCTGTCATAATTTGGTATGAAGTGCTCTTATGTTCAATTCAGTGAACAAGACAAGCATGTGGCAAAAGGGAAATAGCTAATCTGTTTCAGTTTCATTCAACACCTGCAGTTTTTGTTATCTTGATCATGGTTTGTCTCCAGTACATCATGTTCCATATCTTAAACATTAGATTAGAATTAACAATGGTGCCTACTGCTGGGTAGCTCTGCAAAAAAGGTCGACGGCACTTATGAAATCAAAATATTCCCGTGTCCAGCATGGCTAATTAGGTCATAACTATCGAAAGAGTTAACATCATATAAGTGATATATGTGGATCATTAATGCGGTATGCCACTGCGTTCAAATTTCGTGCAACCCAAGTGGCTGATTGGCTAAGCTTCTCAGTCTGATTATTGAGGTTGGTTGTTTTGAGACCAAGTTAAAAGCATTCACAGCAAACCAATAGCAGCCAATCTAAAGGTTTTAATATGAATTTTTAATATGTTTGATATCTTCAACGCATCCAATATGCTTGGAATGAGAGACCTATGTGGTACCCTAGAATGATGTTTACACTTAAAAATATTTTATGTTAGATGAAATAACATGTTCCTTATCTTAAGTCAATTTAGTAAGAACTCATTTATTGGATAAACGATGAATTAATATGTCCCTTAGCCTAATGTCGTTTCATGTAGACTGTCTTAATTCATACTGTCGTTTCATGTAAACTGTCTTAATTCATAAAAGTCATATTGCATAGCATTACCTTTTTTTTTGTTTCCCGCTAAGTTATCTTTGTCAAAATGTTCAGTGTGACAATCGTTGTTGCATATCTCATGAAGAAGTATCAAATGAGCCTCGAAAGTGCCTTGTCGCTAGTTAGAAGTAAACGACCTCAAGTGGCTCCTAATGAGGGGTTTATTTCCCAGCTGGAGAACTTTCAGAAATCCTTGCAAGGTAAAACACAAATAGTTGTCTTTGCCGTCTATGTTAAAATGGTTTCGGAGCAAGGCGACATGTGTATCTTGCTTAATGAACTTTTTTTCTTTCTTTCTTTCCTTCTTTTTGTTGTTGATTACCTTTAATAGTTCTATATAATTACTTGCAACACATTTGGTACTTGCTTGTCATTATCCACCAGTTTTTTGCTGGAAACTGTAACCTGCATTTCCAACTTGACTACACTAGGGACTGCAACCTAAACATTTGTCTACTAGCCTGTTATGAAAGAATCCCTAGAATGATGAAAATTTTGTGAGAATACACTTGAGATTTGAACCACATCACAACTATTGAGTCGAGGCGTTTTATCTAGTTGAACAGCTATATGAGAGGTTCTGAAGATGCATAGTAGATGCCCACATATAATTTGATACCAGTGCTATCGTGCACCTAGCCTTCAGTAGCGGACAACACTCTAGCCAGATTGACTTTGTCCTCGCAAGAAGAAAGGACAGACGAGCATGCTTGGGTTGCAAGGTGATACTAGAGGAGTGTGTTGTTTCTCAACATAAGCTTTTGGTGGCAGACTTTCGTTTTCAGGTGTGTGCCCGTAGGGATAAACAAGGTAAGATTGAAAGAACAAAGTGGTGGAAACTGAAAGGGGAGACGTTAGAGGCATTCAAGGAAAGGGTTATCAAAGAGGGCTTTTGAAGGAAGAAGAGGACATAAACATGTGGGAGAAGATGGCAACCAACATTCGGAAGGTAGCCTCAGAGGTGTGTGGAGTAACCAAAGGAAGTGGAGGTGAGGCTAAAGATACTTGGTGGTGGAACGAGGAAGTCCAAAGAGCTATTAAGGAGAACAAAGAATGCTATAGACGCTTGTACCATGACAGGAGTGTGGACAACATAGAGAAGTACAAGGTGGCAAATAAGACTGCAAAGCGAGCTGTAAGTGTGGCAAAGGGTAAAGCGTACGAGGATCTTTACCAACATTTGAGTACAAAGGAAGGAGAGAAGGACATTTATAGGATGACTAGGGTTCGTGAGAGAAAGACAAGAGACTTCAACCAAGTTAAGTGCATTAAGGATGAAAGGGAGCATCTCTTGGTGAAGGAGGATGAGATCCGACATCGATGGTAAGAGTATTTTAACAAATTGTTCAATGGTGAGAATACGGACACAACCTTTCAGTTGGATGACTCTTTTGATGACATCAATAGGCGTTTTGTGCGGAGAATCCAAGAATATGAGGTCAGAGAGGCATTGAAAAGGATGAAAGGAGGTAAGGCGATGAGACCGGATGGTATCCCAATCAAGGTGTGGAGATGTCTTGGGGACATAGCTATAGTATGGCTAACCAAGCTGTTTAACCATATTTTTCGATCGAACAAGATGCCTGATGAGTGGAGGAGAAGTATATTGGTACCGATCTACAAGAATAAAGGGGATATTCAAAGTTGTACTAATTATCGGGGAATTAAGTTGATGAGTCATACTATAAAGCTATGGGAGAGAGCTATCGAGCATCGCTTGAGAGCAATAACGCGGATCTCTATGAATCAATTTGGTTTCATGCCCGGAAGGTCAACCATGAAAGTCATTTTCTTAATAAGACAAGTTATGGAGCGGTATAGGAAGAAGAATGACTTACATATGGTTTTTATTGACTTGGAGAAGGCTTATGATAAAATACCAAGGAATGTTATGTGGTGAGCTTTGGACAAACATAAAGTCCCAACGAAGTACGTCGGGCTCATTAAGGACATGTACAACAATGTTGTGACTAGTGTTCGAACAAGTGATGGAGACACGGATGACTTTCTGATTAGGATAGGACTACATAAAGGGTCAGCTTTGAGCCCTTATTAATCTGTTTGCCTTAATGATGGATGAGGTCACAAGGGACATACAAAGGGACATCCCTTGGTGTATGTTTTTTTACGGATGATGTAGTGCTAGTTGATGAAAGTCGGACAGGAGTGAATCAGAAACTGGAGTTATGACGGGAGACTTTAGAGTCCAAAGGTTTTAGACTTAGTAGAACTAAAACTGAGTATATGAGATGTGACTTCAGCACTACTACTCGGGAGGAGGAATATATTAGTTTGGAAGGTCAAGTAGTGCTTAGGAAGAATATCTTTTGATATTTAGGATCAATGCTATAGTGAGACGGAGATATTGATGAAGATGTTAGCCATAGAATCAAAGCAGGGTGGATGAAGTGGCGCAAAGCATCTGGTGTCCTATGTGACAAAAGGGTACCACAGAAGCTAAAAGACAAGTTTTATAGGATGACGATTAGACCTGCTATGTTGTATGGTGCAGAATGTTGGCCTACGAAAAGACGACATGTTCAACAGATAAGTGTCACGGAAATGCGTATGTTGCGTTGGATTTGCGGTCATACAAGAAGGGATCGAGTTCGGAACGATGATATATATGATAGATTAGGGGTAGCACCAATTGAAGAAAAACTTGTCCAACACCGGTTGAGATGGTTTGGACATGTCTAACGGAGACCTCCAGAGGCACTGGTGCGTAGTGGAATCCTAAGCCAGGATAGTAATGTGAAGAGAGGCAGAGGAAGACCGAAGTTGACTTGGGTAGAGGCAATAAAAAGAGCCTTGAAAAGATGGAATATACCCAAAGGCTTAGCCTTAGATAGGAGTGCTTGAAAAACAGCTATTCACGTGCCTGAATCTTGATTGATTCTGCTGAGTTTCAACTCTAGCCTACCCCAACTTGTTTGGGACTTAAAAGGCTTTGTTGGTGTTGGTGTGCTATCGTGCACCTATCATTCTGTAAAGTTTGATCTGTATGCAGATTATCAGCGTGTTCGGCTGGTATGGTCTCGGATTGTTTCAGCTTATTCTCTCTCACATAACACTATTCAATCATCCAAAATCATCCGAGCTATAGTGCACATATCTACCAGCCGAACACCCTCTATTTCTTCTCTTTATTTTGTGTCGGGTTTCTGTTTCATTGTTATTTTGCATTTCTCTGTGGATTGGCTAAACGACATTAGCTGTCAACTATTACAAAAACCTAGTGGTGCAAATACTTTTTTCAGCATTAGTTTATTTCTCTCCAAGTTGCATAGAAAATATTGGACTAGTAAATAAAACAACTGACTTTTTAAATGAACAGAAAATAAGGATGCACATAGAGACTGTTGTAAAACTTCTGTTGGTGTTTCATAACACGTGCATGGCTAACTTATAGTTTATCAGAAATCCAGCCTCATTAGTTGACATAATCTCACCTGTGGAACTTATGTTTCTGTGCAGTGGAGCAGGAACGGAGAATGCAATCTGTGCAGAACTAATTATATTATAATAGGTGTAGAACCCTGTTCGCTTGTTGGTTTCAACCAGCCCAAACCAGCCAACTAACAGTGTTTTCCTCTCACATAAAACCAGCACCAGCCAGCTCAAACCAGCCTAGAAACCAACCAGCGAACAGGCCTTGGCAAGTGCGTCCTGACTGCGCATTATTTCATCTGGATAACAAGCAAGGCCTTGGCAAACTGGTGGTGGTGGGTCCTGACTGCGCATTATTTCATCTGGATAACAAGCAAGGCCTTGGCAAACTGGTGGTGGTGGGACTCCACTGCTTTATGTTGTAAACAGCAAGTGACGTTGTTCATCCATTGGGATGCAGTTTATATGTTCAAGATTCTTCACTGTAATTTCTCTTCTAATGGATCAAAGAGGGGCAATATCATATATAGAACTGCAATTAGCACTTCATGAACTACAACATCAAGACACTCAAAGAAAAGCCTGCTCATGCCACCAAGCTAAACAGCCACTGGGATGATGGTGCTTGATCCGGTGACTCATAGATTTGTGCTATGTAATCATGCTTGATTTTCCATGCCACTTGTTTTGTAAACCCGGGTTCCAAATATTGTGAAACGTCCTACAATCTCAAAGTTTTCTTTTTTTACAATGATGTCACCTATCATTATCATAATCATAAACACATGCGTGCCACATATGCATGTCCATTAGTAGATACATAAGATGCACATATATGACCCAAGGAACGTGCACGTGTATGGCTAGGATTAATTCTATAGTGTATACTGTTGAATTGTTTGTATTGTCATCTCCATGCTATCTTATCTTATTATTAATGTTTGGAACACCTAATATAGTCTCTATGTTACTTTTCATGAGACATGCTAGAAAAGAAAAGATAAACCCTAAAAACTCACAAACAGAAAGCATGTCACCAATTTAACGGACCTAATGATCATTGTCACTAATAGCCATTGCAAACAATTTATCCACTTCTATCATTATGAAAGTCAATGTCAACTAACCTCTACCATGCATCCGATCCATAAAACGAACCAAACCCTAGAAATCCAAAACCACGAATACACCACGAAAGGAGGGGATTTATTGGACATTTGTCTTGCACACACCCAGGGGACCACTCCACCGCCGAAATCCGACCTCTCCTCGGCTGATTTTAGGCCTTCACGGGGGTTGTAGCGGCAGATGATAGTGTCGGGCTCGGCCACATGCAGCCTGAAAAGAGGGAGGGAGGAGAAAGAAGGAAAGGGTCTGCTCTGACCTAGTACAACTCCTTGCCACGTCACATGCGATGCGCAACGACGGAAAAAAAATTCACGCCCTGTTCGCTTAGCTTAAAAGCTGTATTTTTTCAGCCAACGAATAATATTTTTCTCTCACACCAAATCAACCAACAGTACTTTCAATCATGGCTTATCAGCCAAACCAACTTGACATCAGTGCATAGCGGGCACCACAGGAATGCCACGTTTGCACAGCTGGGCTGGCGCTGCCACTCTGGCGTCCCTTGTTGCCCCAGTGTTTTCTTATCGTGCCAGATGCACTGGTTCGATAAAAGGCTAGATCTGCAAATACCTTTTAAACTAGGTTAATATTATAGTAATATTGATTGAAAAGGGTTGAAGAAATTATCTGGTCGGCCAGGTACACGCATGTACATGATGCAAGTGGCGGCTGGTGAGTGGTGACACCATACTTATCTTCAAGACTTCAACGTTATATTTCGGTTTGGGAGGCACTTACAAGACGACAACGCGTGGTCCACATCCATCCCATCTTGCCGACTGTTTCATAGAAAAACGGGATGAGCATGGGCTCCACCGTTCTTTTTCGGCAGGGAGACACTGCCATGCACGTGAGCACGATGTCTAACGAGTACTCCGATATTTCACTGCCGACCGAAACGCTTTCACGTGAGTGTCTAGTTTCCCTGATGTTAGACTACATCGACTTGATTCTCTCAGGAGTCACGAGTGCCAAGTCTCAGATATTACAAACTGTTGTGCCAAATGCCAAACATCAAAAGCCAGCCAAGATGGCGTGATATGATTGGGCCCTGTTCATTTCGTAGAAATTTAGCTTTTACTGATTTATTACGAGAGTAAAACACTGTTCATTCACTAAGTCAGGATATTTTAACCACTAATGCAGCGGGCATAAGAAAAAATTAATGTCACAGGCATGCGACCATGCATAAACCAATGGCTCACGCAGATATCGTAACGCGGAAACTCAGTCAAATACGAGGCCTAAACTTGGAAATTGCATCTAGCGAGCACCCTGCCATTTACCGACAAATTAAATGAAAACAACCACAGTTCCTACAGAAGATCCATTGTATTGCTATCATGCCAGACACTAGGTTAAAAGCGCTTTTATCTGAATTTGTGCTGTTACCTCCATACAACAACATGAACTGAAATAACTCCCAAGGAGAAAAGAAATAAAATAAATTAATTAATAAAAAGATTACATTCTAGCTCAGTCATTTTCTCTACTTGATTTTCCCAATTATGGGTACGGAACTAGGGCAAACAATGAAGGATTAATACAAGTCCAATTATTCATAAATTAGCACAACAGAAAAGCAGGGGCTGGATAAAGGAACGGCTCAGAACCATAGCAGGACCTCACTAGGCATAGAAATTCTGCGTGAATTGGCCTTCGCTGCCACCAATGTGTTCAAACTCGGTCCACATTTTTTCACTGGTGCAAGGAACAAGGATCTGGTAGTCCCGAGTCAACAACGTTGATATAAGAGCACCGCAACTAGCACCCATACCTTGTTGTCTCAATAGGTGCACATGACGCTCATGAAATAAGTGAGCAGCTATCATCCGAGGAAGCATAAACATCCTTTCAAACGATGTTTGCATACTTATGGATGCTTGGTTTGATTGACATTACTAAAAATCAAATGTCCATAATAAATTGAAACATTGGTACATATATATTCCATCTTTTTGTGAACTGCCATGACCAAGTCAAAACAAAAGGTGAGCAGTACAAAAAGTGGCAATGCATCTCACAGATATGCTAAAACAAAACAAGAACAAGAGGACATAAACAGAGTAGTACAGTTTTAGGTTACAAGACTAAAAACAACGTAAGAACACAAGCACTAACAAATAAATGAAGTTGACAGGTTATATTACCTAGTTGACCAAAACCATATCATCTCCGGCAGCCTTGGCAGCAACAACAGCTTCCAATTGTCTCCATGCTGATTCTCGTTGCTCCTGCATTTCTTTGGCTTTTGCTTGTTTCTCCATGTACTGATGCTGGCACTCTTCAAATAGTTCACTGTCCATGTCCAAAAACATTTTGCGCACATTTGCAGTGAGACCATGAACTGCTTGATTCCAGTGGCTCTGTATATTCCTCTCAAGTGCTTCAAATATAATTGGAAATATAACACCACGATTTTGCGCTATCAAGCTTACAATGTGATCGTTGTTCCACAAGAACAAAGCGCGTTCAGCAACCTGACAAGCAAAATCAATAATCAAGCAAAAACATCAGAGATAGAGTAATCATGTATCACAAGAGCAGGAACTACCAACTTAATAAGATAGTAAAATACTTTCCAGAAATCAGATGTAGCAACATCAAGCATATTTTGTTAGGCAAGGGTATGTTATGACTGGCATCAGGTATAGTCGAAAGACTACGCGAGCATGTGAGACACACGACGTCGCTGGACGTGGGTCATGCGCACGTCCGCGGCAACTGAACGACACAAGGCAAACCATCTGGATTAGGAGTTCGATTGTTTAGATTGATATAACGCAAACTCTTGTATCAGGGAACAATTAAGCAGGACAACATCAGTCGGTGCCTCCCGCATCATGCTCTCTCTCTCTCTCTCTCTCTCCCATTCCGACGGCGCCTGCACAACGTGGCTCGTGGAAGCACCGACCAGCCACCACACACAATTACACCCCAAGATCCCTAGGCCCATGGCAACTCAACTAGTGAAGGACCACTGCGAAGTGCCAAGTAATCTGTACAGCAGCATGGTATCAACCATCTACGGAGTAGTTTTTTCAATCTATTTAATGCCAGCAATTGAAAACAGCACCAACCAAATTTCTGTCGCTCAATAAAAAAGATACAAGTACAAATGTGGATTTTTGCACTACTTCAAATGTTACATTGGTTATGCACTATTGTAGATGTGCCACCCATTTTTGTGGAAGAGGGTATCTGTGTGGTGGGATGGGTAAGGGGCTTGAGTGTATCATATACTTGTACAAGCTGGTTATCGACAAATGCAGCACTAGATAGGAAAAGTTAAGCAACAGAAGGAATAGGTCATAGGTCACATTACTCATTACCCACTCATCCATGAGTGGGCGCCTGGGTGCTTGTGTATGCCCTAGAAGATTTCACTTCAATTGAAGACACGGACCAGGAATATATTATATAAGAACTGTCAAGAGATTCAAGCCAAGATTATTTAACATACTACAGGTACCAAATATGCGATTTAAATGCAGAGTGTAGTACTGCACACACACAGTCAAACAATGTGACAATCCCAAAATAAACTGCTTAATGATAGCGCTTCCTGGAATTTATGAAAATTGAATTAAAAGCAAGTCCAATATGAATCTTCAGCTTTATGAATATATACTGAACTAAAAGAAGTCCAACATGAGATGTTATTTATTTGCAGAAATAACCTAGCAGGCCTAGATATATCCACACAAAAAAATGGTAATAAGGATAGAAAAAATCTGTACTTGGGCAAATTTCAGGAATGGAATGCAGTGGGTGAAAGAGTCATCATTGTAGACAGGGCGCAGAGATGCATGGTGAGATGGTAAGCAGAGAAAGGAAGTAACTCCATTGTTTGATAGGATGGTCCTGGTACTGGATCATCTAGGCAAGTTCACTTACCAACCAGAATATTACACATAGAAATGGAATTTCAATCATTTGTGCCAACAGTATAGCTCAAAAGCTTGAGTGTGGAATAAAAATGTACCGTTTATTTAGTCATCCAATAGCATAAATAAGCATTATAATGAAATTGAAATCAGCATGCTACAGTTTACTAAAATCAATGTGCTTAGCTAGAAATCAGCTCCAACAATAATCAAACTAAAAGAAATAGTGGTCAATTAGCATGCAGTAAACATCACTGTCCAGCATATGACACCCACAGAGCACTGATGTTCTTGAATGTTAGCAGCAGAGAGAAATGGTTGGACCCAGTACAGGAAAGTTGGAACATACACTTGTAACCATGGTTAGTAATATTGGATTTTCATTAGGCATTGTTGATGCAAAAGTGATCTGCAAACACAAAGGGCTAATACCCGAATCGATATCCAAAGCGTGCCAGTCGATTTGACCTGCTAATCGACAAGGATGAAGAAACGAACACTTTGGTCCTGACAACAGCGATACGCCCGGAAGTCACGGCCAAGAGGTGCTCACGCGGAACTCGAGAATCGTCGAAGATCGCACTGAAGCGATGCAGCTCGCCGAATCAATGAGAACTCGTAAAAAGAAAAATATGCAAATTGACGAAGTCGCCGAAAAGTAGATGTAAATAGGAGTAAAAGTTGGTTTTGATATTGATTGATCTTATCTATTACATTGCCCTTTACTCCATATTTATACCCTGATCTAAAGAGACACAACCAAACACAACTAGGACACCAATCCCGTATCTAAGGAAACACGTGACTCTTACACGAATCATAACCTAACAAATACAGAAAAGGAAACCAACTCCTATCTATTTCCCTGTCCGCCTTAATTACGATGGAAATCTCACTGTCCTCCTTCCCATCGGCATACTCCCTATTTCATCGGCAGCAGGCTTCAAGTCTTCCTTCATCGGCATACTCCCTGCTTCATCGGCAGTAGTCTTCAAGTCTTCCTTCATCGGCATACTCCCTGCTTCATCGGCAGTAGTCTTCAAGTCTTCCTTCATCGGCATCGACAACAACTCCTCCAACCTCATCGGCAACGCCCGAGTCCAAATCAACCTTTCCATCAATCATCACCAACTATCGGCAACCATTTTTACAAACTGGCTTTCATTGGCTATCAAAGTATTCAATAACTTTCCCCTTGCCGATTGATCCACTCCGATTATTTTGACATGTGCAAAAAACGGTGTCAACACATGCCCCCCAATTTCGGAGTATAAAACCATTAATGCTCCGAAATTTACTCCAGATAACGCTTGCCTTTGCCCAATTACCGTAACTCATTCTCCAAGCCAAAACTTGATTTGTTATCAAATCCAATCAAATCTAATCTTGATCCACGCACCTCAGTAAATATCGCACAATCGCCAACCACTCTTGCCTTGATTGAGATACCAAAATAATAACCCATCGGCAAGATCCTAACATGATAATGCTGCCATTTTAAGAATTAAAATATCATGTATCAATATCCCTTCCAAGTCATGATTGCTTGTTATTAACTCATCTGTACAATCCCCTGGTTATCGCGCGAATAGTTACCATATCCCCCTGCACCGCCTTGACCTATATGCGCGCGTCATAGAGATAAGTCCAAAATACCCTTATCCTGGCCGGCTTATAAATAGATTTCTCCAGAACCCTCATTTTCTATCTTCAGCCTCCAATCCTTGGCATTCTCTCTCTCCGGCGGCGACTCCGACGAACAACCACGCGACCTCAACCAACCAGAACCCTTCTCCGGCGCTAACTTCAAGTCCCCGGCTCGTATCTCCACCTTCCTCAAGACAATGGCCATCAACTTCGACGTCCCCGCGGTTCGCTCCACTTCCATTACCTTTTACTTTGATCTTTTTGCAAATTTATTCAGTTGGTGATTTTTCTTTTCTTCTGTCTTCTGGATTCCATAACCTTAGGAACTGCGCAACAAATTAGTTATCCCAACCGATCAGCCACACGTCCAATGCCTTGGACCAATGGGCAACCCAGATCCAACCGATCTGATCAACGCAGAGGTTAACAGAATCCCCTTTAGAGCCCAAAATTTCTCTCTGAACTTGTGGAAAGACACATTCCGATCTTGGCCCAAAACCACCAAAGGGTGGAAAGATTGGTATTTGAGGGTCAATAGATCGATGCAAGTATACTGGGCAGAGCGAAAGTTAGACCAATGTATCAGGCTCTCTATTGCCGATATGCAGAAAAATGAATCAATGATAATTGCAGCTGCTTATTTCTGGTCAGATACGACCAATACTTTTATGTTTGGACATGGCCCAGCTACCCCTACCCTTGCCGATGTCCACATGCTTACTGGCTTGGACATCTCAACTGCCGATGAAGGCTCCATTTATGGTAGAAAGCCTGAATATAGAGTGAATACCCGTAACATCGGCGGTTGGACAGGATATATTCAAGAATACCAGAAAACCGGGACACCTAGCCAGAGGGAACATGCCACATTCCTGAATATGTGGTTAGAAAAATTTATCTTCTGTGGTCGATCAGTAGGACCAACCAACGCCTTCCTCCCTGCAGCTGAACTTCTGGCTAATGGCGTAAGGTTTCCTCTTGGCCGATACCTTCTGAGCTCTACTTATCATCTTCTTCACCAAGTGTCTCAGAAACTCCTGCTTGGCGAACCCATCGGCAACCTGGGAGGCCCGTGGTGGTTCATCAACATGTGGCTGAATGCCCATATGCACAAACGTTTGCAATGGGACTTTTTTGCTCAACAATTCCCACGAGAAATTGCTGAAGATTATGTGCTCGGGGATGATGAATCGGCAACACGCTCACCCCTCAATTTTGGTGAAGCCATAATTGTCCTTCCTGGAACAGAAGCCAACGAAGACCAAATCGGCAGATTCTTTCAAAGCTTCTATAATGGCCTTTCTCGTGATCATAGGGCCTGGGTGCCTTACATCGACGAAGAAAACAGATTCCCCCTTCTTTTCAACTTTGCCGATGACACTCTGAATCAAGATAATGAGCTCATGATGGCTATCATCACTCCCAGGGCAATTCCAGTAAACACATTCGGCAGCGGGAAAAACACCAACATTACATATGAATTTTACAACCCATCGGCAGTATCCCGCCAATTGGCTTTTGGGCAACTGCCAATCAAACTCTGCTTTGCCGATGTGATCAAACCCAGGGAAACAATCACCTGCGGAACAGACTGGAACAAGGTAGTACAACTTTCTCCTGATGCCGATACCACAGATGTTGATATATCCACCTGGACACCAATATCTTTCATCACCGAGTCATACAAGCAATGGTGGCGAGAGTGGAAAGAGCAACTGTTCGCGACTTCTGCTCACACATATCGGCACATGATCGATTCTGAATATGCCATCCCTGACGACGCGGTAAGTTTCCTTGAACTCCCTTCTGCTTTTCTTTTCATTTATTAGTAACTGATTCCCTTGTAACAGGTTAACAACCCAGCACCATCGGTGAGCAAAAGTGGGAAACCCTTCAACCTCCGGCCTATTTCCCCAACATCGCCGATCGGCTACAACGCTCCCACCTTAGCCGCTTTGACCCACCAGAAGATTCGTACTAAGACCATCACTTCTAAGTCCAAATTGGCTACATCCAGGGCTACCCCATCGGCCGCTGCTACAACCTTGGTCAAAGCCTTTAAGGTAACAACCTTGTTTATTTTATTTTATTTTCACTTATGCCGATCACAAACTACATTAACCTTAATCATTAGGGGGTAAGAGCTGCTACGGGATCGTCATCGGCAATTCCGCCGATATCAAGCACCACTCCTTCAGAGGTAGCTTCTTGACTTTACATTTTATCTGTTAAATATCATATCTCACACTTGTTTTGCAGCAACAACTGGGCACATCGGCAAACGTACCAGATGCCCAAGCTTCACAACCAACAAGTGTTGATGCCCCCCAGCCAATCATTGCCGATGTCCAAGCAAAGCGCAAAGCTTCAACAGATACTGAAGCACAGCCAAAACGACAAAGGTCTATGCCGATCCCTGCATCTGCCCCAATGTCATCGGTCATCATACCTCAAGAGCCCACCACCGATGAAGTCACAGAAGATATCCCATCGGCAAGCTCAGCCGATCCACACGACATACTCCAGGTTGCTTCCTCCAGTCAAGCACAGGAAATTGCTTTGAAACAGGTAGACCGATCAACCTATCTGATTTTACAATACTCATACTTACCCCTGATTGATTTCCTTGTCTTTCTCTCAGGAACAAGATTCCCCGAACAGCCTGTTTTCCTTTGCTATTGACATTTCTGACGACGATGGAGAGGAAACAAGTTCTTCCCTTGCACTGGGAACAATATCGGCAGAGACTAAATCTAAGTTGGAAACCCTCCTGAATTTGCTACAGCAAGGTACCGCCCAACTGGTAGATGATTCGGACCCCGCAAAGGCAATTTTCAAAACAATTCGCGGCCAGGTCCCTGCCGATGTTGAAGAAATACTCTTCCCAGCAGCTCACTTAGAAAGTCGTCAACTGCAATATCAACGGGCTGCTCAGCGCATTGCCGATAGAGCAGCTCAAGCTCAACTTAAAGAGGAGATGCTACAACTGAAACAAATCGCTGATGAGAAGCACAAGGGCATCGTCAACTTGCAGACTTCGGGTGCTGCACTTAAGCAGAAAATCTTGGATCTATCGGCAAGGAAGGCAGCTCTATTGGCCGAATTGAAAGAAATCGATGCAGCCTTAACTCATGCTCAACAAGAAGAAAGCCAGCTACCCAATGCCGTCAAAGCCCTTCAGCAAGAAAGAGATATCCAAGCTCGCAAAGCTTTAGCCATGAAGAAGAAACTCAAGCCTGTGGAAGGTGCTGCCGATGATGATATCAAAGAAATGGAAGAAGCTGACCAGATTCACCTGCGTGCGATATTAGCTATCCAATCCTTGCTGAACGTGTAATCTTATTTATTGTATCGGCACTTTATGAGACATTGATACCCTTGCATAATTCTAGCCGATAGTACTGTTATCGGCACTTATACTTTTATGCATCTGTCCATATACTAGGGTAATATTTCTTTAAATATTTTCCATTTAACGCTCTGGGAAACACAACCCCTTCGAGGGTTTCTAAAATATAGGCATTACCAGGAATAGACTGATTTATCCGATATGGACCTTCCCAATTAGGAGACCACTTTCCAAACTTTGAACTTTTAGTCCCAATCGGTAAAACCAATTTCCAGACCAGATCTCCATCGGCAAACTCTTTTACTTTCACCTTCTTGTCATACCATCTAGCTACTCTTTTCTTATTTTCTTCAATGCTAACTAAAGCCCTTAACCAATGACCTGCCACATCTTCCAACTCATCTTTCATAAGAGTATTATACTCATCGGCTGTCAGCTGATTTTGAGAACGTATTCGTCTAGAGCCAACCTTAATTTCCCAAGGCAACACTGCATCGTGTCCATATACTAACTGATAAGGCGTTACTTTGGTTGCACCATGGCATGACATCCGATATGACCACAAGGCTTCATTTAATACTGTATGCCACCTCCTAGGATTTTCTTCAATTTTGCGCTTAATAAGTTTGATGATCCCTTTGTTAGAAGCCTCAGCTTAACCATTAGCTTGAGCATAATATGGAGAAGAATTTAAAATTTTAATTCCCATACCTACAGCAAACTCATCAAATTCTCCCGATGTAAACATAGTACCCTGATCGGTAGTGATAGTCTGAGGAATACCAAATCGGTAAACAATATGCTCTTTCACAAAATCAATCATATTGACCGATGTAACTTTTTTTAGAGGAATTGCCTCAACCCACTTTGTGAAATAATCGGTAGCAACCAGAATAAATTTATGTCCTTTACTCGATGGCGGATAAATCTGACCAATGAGATCAATAGCCCATCCTCGGAACGGCCATGGTTTGATTATAGGATTCATAGCCGATGCAGGCGCTCTTTGAATATTACCAAACTTTTGACACCCCTGGCATCCCTTAAAATATTTAAAACAATCTTCAAGAATAGTCGGCCAATAGTACCCATTCCTTCTGATCATCCATTTCATCTTGAAAGCCGATTGATGTGCCCCACATACTCCTTCATGAATTTCACCCATCAAGCTTTTCGATTCATCATTGCTAACACATCTGAGTAAAACTCCATCTATAGTTCGATAATATAATTCATCATCGAGGAGCACATATTTGGTAGCTTGGAACCTTATACGTCTCTTAACCTTTCTACCTGGATCCTTTAAATAATCGACAATCTCTTTCCTCCAGTCATCGGTATCAACTGCCGATGTTAGCACTTCCTGAATAGTCTGATACCCTGAAGCATGCTGAGCTAGTCGATTAGCTTCCTCATTATGCAATCGAGAGATATGCTCAAGACGAAAATCTCTAAATCCTTTCAATAATTGCAAACACCTTTCATAATACGAAATCAAGGCCTCACTTCGGCATTCATAAGTTCCAGCCAATTGATTTATAACTAGCATAGAGTCACCAAAAATTTCAACATCGGCATGTATCTCCTTCAGCAATTCTAACCCCTTTATCAAGGCTTGGTATTCAGCTTGATTATTTGTCGCTGTAGCAACAATCGGCAATGAAAACTCATACTTCTTTCCTTGAGGTGAAATTAACACAATGCCGATACCTGCCCCTTCACCACATGTGGACCCATCGAAGAAAAGTGTCCAGGGAGCAACCCCCAGAGAATCCACCGTGTTACAATGCTGAGTGACGAAATCAGCCATCACTTGCCCTTTAACTGCCTTAGCTGATTTGTAGCGTAGTTCAAATTCTGATAATGCTAAAATCCACTTGCCGATTCTACCACTTAATATTGGCATCGACAGCATATACTTGACCACATCGTCTTTGCATATGACCGTACATTCGGCAGATAACAAATAATGCCTTAATTTAATACAAGTATAAGCACAGACACAATTTCTCGATAGCCGAATACCTCGTCTCAGTATCCACTAATCTTCTGCTCAAATAATAAATAACACGTTCTTTCCCTTCAAATTCTTGAATAAGAGCTGAACCGATAACTGCATCATCAGCTGACAAATATAACCTAAAAGGCTTCCCATGTTGAGGTGGAACTAGCACTGGAGGATTTGATAAATATTTCTTAATTTCATCAAGGGCTAATTGCTGTTCAACTCCCCATACAAATTCCTGATCAGCTTTCAATCTAAGTAGTGGGCTGAACGCCTTGATCTTACCCGACAGATTAGATATGAATCTTCTAATGAAATTAATCTTACCGACCAAAGATTGTAATTCAGTCTTATTGGCAGGAGCAATTACCTTGTTAATTGCATCAATAGACTTCCTACTGATTTCAATGCCCCGCTGATGCACCATAAAACCCAAGAATTGTCCTGCCGATACACCGAATGCACATTTATTAGGATTCATCTTCAATCCATGCTTCCTTGTGCACTCCAATATCTTTCGCAGATCGGCTAAATGTGCTGTGATATCTCCAGACTTAATTACTACATCATCAATGTAGATCTCCACTAATGTGCCGATGTACTCATGAAAAATAAAGTTCATAGCCCGTTGATAAGTAGCACCGGCATTTTTCAAACCAAACGTCATGACTATCCACTCGAACAACCCCACATGTCCTGGACATCTAAAAGCAGTCTTGGGAATATCTTCCTCAGCCATGAATATTTGATTGTAACCTGCATTACCATCCATGAAGCTGATAATTTGATGTCCAGCCGCAGCATCAATCAACAAATCAGTAATCGGCATTGGATAGCCATCCATCGGCGTGGCTTTGTTGAGATTCCTGAAATCAATACAAACACGAAGTTTTCCATTTTTCTTATAAACAGGAACCACATTAGAGATCCACTCTGCGTATCGACATTGCCGAATAAACTTTGCTTCAATTAATTTAGTTATTTCGGCCTTAATGTCAGGAAGTACATTAGGGTTGCATCGGCGCGCTGGCTGCTGATGTGGCCGAAATCCAGATTTGATAGGTAACCGATGTTCAACTATCGATCGGTCTAACCCGGGCATCTCAGTATAATCCCAAGCAAAACAATCTTTATATTCTTTTAACAAATCTGTTATTCGCTGCTTACACTTAGAATCTAACTTAGCACTAACAAAAGTAGGCCTCGACCTATCACCATCACCGATATCTACTTCTACTAAATCATCTGCCGATGTGAACCCTTGACCTAATTTTCCATCATCGGCAAACCTATCCATTAAAACTCCTCTTCAGAACCGACTGCTTGGATCGGTGGAATTTCATAATCAGCAACTCTAAGGAACTCTTTTTCCCAAGCTTCTCCTGATATGCATTTAGTTCGCTCATAAGTATCTGATTCTGCCGATGCGATGATATAAGAAGAATCACCAGGGACGACTTCAATCTTATCCCCAATCCATTGTACGAGGCATTGATGCATTGTAGAAGGAACACAACAATTAGCATGAATCCAATCCCTCCCTAGAAGCAGATTATATGCACCCTTGCCGTTGATAACAAAGAACGTCGTTGGCAAGGTTTTGCTGCCGATGGTCAATTCAACGCATACTGCCCCTTTAGCCGGTGACACATTGCCTTCAAAATCTTTCAACATCATATCGGTTTTGGTCAAGTCTTGCTCTCCCTTACCAAGTTTCCGATACATCACGTAAGGCATAATATTAATCGCAGCCCCTCCATCAATAAGTACCTTAGACACAGGCTGCCCATCAACTCTGCCCTTCACAAATAAAGCCTTAAGATGCTGTCTCTCATCATCGGTAGGTTTCTCAAAAACAGCCATCATTGGATCTAGCGTTAGCTGAGCTACTTGATCAGAGAAAACAACTTCTTCCTCATTATCAGATAGTGCCAGAAACTCCATCGGCAACATGAATACCATATTAACATCTGCCGATGGACCCTTATTTTTGTGTTTTACCTGCCACTGCTGATGACCAGGCCTTTCATTGGAGGAATTTTCCTCCTGGTATAAATCCTCCTGACGCTCACGTTGCATCCTCCTCCTTTGCGTCTTTGTCAGACCCTCTGGGCACCATCGAGGAAACTTGGTTTTCCAAACCGGCTGATAACAAGTCCTAGTTAGTTCTACGCGACGTATATTAGGGTCCCTGTAGAATATCTCCTCATCGGGAACTCTTGCGTTTGCCATCTCCTCAAGCTCCTCTTGATTTCTTGGAAAATATCCAGCGCGTTTACCAAGCCTCTCATGTACACTAAGTCTGCCCCCCAGCCGATCATGCACTGATGCCCTACCTCTGATCGGCTCGTTGATAGACAATCCCTGATTACCACGTTGAAACCTCCTTTCTGAACGATTGACTCCGTAATAACCATTACACTCAGGGCAATTTTCAACAGTTGGCAATTTAATACCTTCTTCCCAGCAATGGATGAAGAACGGACATCTCCAATGATCTTTATGTCGATTCCACTCTTCCTGACGTCTCATTTCTTGCTGTTGCCGATATCGGTCATTACGTTGACGCCAACCCTCCTGCTGCCTTCGATGAGTAATCACAATGCCAGGTCGAGGAGGTTTTTTGGAACCACTGCTTTCCCCTAGCAAACCCTTACTCTTTGCATCATCGGTAGTTATCCGATGTTGGGGGTCTACTGACGCGTTTTTCTCAGCAGCCTCTGATGTCAATACCTTGGTCTTTCCTTTGGCATCCAACATATTTGCTGGAAAAGGGTGTTGATCAATTTTCATCGGCTTCTGGGTCTTGGAAGTACCAAACTTAATTCTCCCAGATTCAATAGCCGACTGTAACTGTTGCCTGAATACCTTGCACTCATTTGTACTGTGTGAAGTTGCATTGTGCCACTTGCAGTACAAAATCTTCTTCAACTCTTCTGCCGATGGGATCACGTGATTAGGTGACAGCTTAATTTGGCCCTCTTGAAGCAGAAGATCAAATATTTTATCGGCCTTGGTGATATCAAAGGTAAACTTTTCTGGCTCTCTTTGACCAAAGGGACATGATATCGGCTTTTTATTCTTAACCCACTCAGCTAAGCCGATAACTGGTTCTTCATCAGAGTCAGAATCTCCTACATCTTCAACAAATGATACCTTTTTACTCCAGTTCTTTTTAGGTTCAAAAACCCTAGTATCTTGATCAGAAATCCTTTGCACAAGATGACTGAGGCTTTCAAATTCCTGAGAAGCATATCTGTCCTTAAGATGTGGCAATAACCCCTGGAAAGCCAAATCGGCAAGCTGCCGATCATCCAGCACCAGGCTGTAGCACTTATTTTTTACATCTCGTAGCCTTTGTACAAAGCTCTCTACCGATTCATCATTACGCTGTCTCAATTTTACTAAATCGGTAAGCTTCTTTTCATGGATTCCAGCAAAGAAATACTTGTGGAATTGTTTTTCTAGATCAACCCAAGTAATAATAGAATTTGGTGGCAATGAAATGAACCATGTAAATGCTGATCCAGACAAAGATGATGAAAATAATCGAACTCTTAATTCATCTCTGTTAGCTGCCTCTCCACATTGAATAATGAAGCGATTGACATGTTCCATTGTCGATGTATCATCTTGCCCAGAGAATTTAGTGAAATCCGGTACCTTGTACCGATTTGGGAGAGGAATTAAATCGTATGCAGGAGGGTATGGGGTCCGATAAGAATAAGTATTGACCTTGGGCTTTATCCCAAACTGATCCTTCATAATCTCTGCTATCTTATCGGCCCAAAAAGCATCAGCCTCCTGTTGACGAACTGGTTGAATTTCTACAGGAGGTGCCTGCTGACATCCTTCCACATATCTTTGTGGCCCACGATCTCCAGCAATCGGCATATTTGCCGCTACTTGTGGTCCATTAACCTGTTGGAAAGGATTCATCGGCTGGGCTGCCGATGCTTGATTCTGGAAACCAGCTTGCATATGACCTTGTTGAATCCCTGCAACCTGCTGATTTCGCTGAACTGTATGTTGAACAGGTAACTGTCCTGACCAATCATTATTAGAACTCATCGGCACAAAACTTACCGATGGCTGGTAATTTGCTGATATTGTTGGATAATTATAACTGGTTTGAGGCATGAACTGAACCCCAGTTTGACTCATAGCAGGGGCTTTCTGCTGCATCGGCAGTACGCTCACCGATGGACTTGAATTGAATGTTTGAATCATAGGCATCTGGAAACCTCCTGGAGTTGGTTGTACAGAAGTAGTTGCGGCATATTGAGGCACTTGAGCCATCGGCGAAACGGCCGATGATATAGGCGCTCTTGCTGCTGCATCAAATACTTGAGGTAATCTAGGATTGAAAGCAGATGACTCTGGAGGCATGCCATATCCCCACCAATTAGTAGGAATCTGGTTATTCTGAGACACAGGACCTGACATAGCTGATGCCGATAGATCTGTATTAAGTTGAACTCGCCCTCCTGGTAACACCTGATCTGATTGTATCGGTGTAGATTGTATATTAGGTGAACTTGCCAATACTGGAGGGGAAGTAACTTCTGTACCCACAACGGCCGAAGGAGCCGATGGAGTTTTGACAGATGCCGGCTCTGGTTGATGATAGGCAGGCCCAACGTAATGCGGTGCCGCTTGTCCTTCTTTGAGAGTTCGAACCACAGCATTATGAACAGTATTGGACAGCACATTGGAATGATTAATCAAAGCATGATTTACTGCAGAATTAACCATCTCTTGAAGTTTACCAGGATTGGAGTCAAAGGTAACCTGCCGAGGCAACGACAAATCTTGCTTCTGGATGACTTGTCCACTCTTGTTCAAGCTAAACGATCTCAGACAAAGCTGCTTGTATTCTTCTACAGCCTTTTCCATAGCCTGCCTCTGTTCTTCCTTGAGATCTTCTTCTGATACTGCGATAATGTTCCCTGGATCGATCTCGGAGTTGAACATATTGGTTGAAGTGTCCCACCGGGCGTGCCAAAAGATGTGTTGATGCAAAAGTGATCTGCAAACACAAAGGGCTAATACCCGAATCGATATCCAAAGCGTGCCAGTCGATTTGACCTGCTAATCGACAAGGATGAAGAAACGAACACTTTGGTCCTGACAACAGCGATACGCCCGGAAGTCACGGCCAAGAGGTGCTCACGCGGAACTCGAGAATCGCCGAAGATCGCACTGAAGCGATGCAGCTCGCCGAATCAATGAGAACTCGTAAAAAGAAAAATATGCAAATTGACGAAGTCGCCGAAAAGTAGATGTAAATAGGAGTAAAAGTTGGTTTTGATATTGATTGATCTTATCTATTACATTGCCCTTTACTCCATATTTATACCCTGATCTAAAGAGACACAACCAAACACAACTAGGACACCAATCCCGTATCTAAGGAAACACGTGACTCTTACACGAATCATAACCTAACAAATACAGAAAAGGAAACCAACTCCTATCTATTTCCCTGTCCGCCTTAATTACGATGGAAATCTCACTGTCCTCCTTCCCATCGGCATACTCCCTATTTCATCGGCAGCAGGCTTCAAGTCTTCCTTCATCGGCATACTCCCTGCTTCATCGGCAGTAGTCTTCAAGTCTTCCTTCATCGGCATACTCCCTGCTTCATCGGCAGTAGTCTTCAAGTCTTCCTTCATCGGCATCGACAACAACTCCTCCAACCTCATCGGCAACGCCCGAGTCCAAATCAACCTTTCCATCAATCATCACCAACTATCGGCAACCATTTTTACAAACTGGCTTTCATTGGCTATCAAAGTATTCAATAACTTTCCCTTTGCCGATTGGTCCACTCCGATTATTTTGACATGTGCAAAAAACGGTGTCAACAGGCATAGTGAGTTCTGGAGTATGAGATGCGACTTTGGTGGAGTTGAAGGTCAAGTAGTGCCTAGAAGGATACCTTTCGGTATCTGGGATCGATGCTACAGAGGGATGGAGATATTGATGCGGACGTTAGCCATAGAATCAAAGCAGGGTGGATCAAGTGGCGACAAGCTTCTGGCATTCTCTGTGACAAGAGGGTACCACAAAAGCTAAAAGGCAAGTTCTATAGAATGACGATTAGATCGGCTATGTTGTATGGAGCAGAATGTTGGCCAACAAAGATTCGACATGTTCAACAACTGAGTGTTGCAGAAATGCGTATGTTACGATGGATTTGCGGTCACACAAGAATGGACCGAGTTCGGAACGATGATATACGTGATCGCCTAGAGGTAGCACCAATTGAAGAAAAACTTGTCTAACATCGGTTGAGGTGGTTTGGCCATGTCCAAAGGAGACCGCCAGAGGCACCAGTGCATTGTGGAGTCCTAAGTCAAGCTAAAAATATGAGGAGAGGTAGAGGAAGACCGAAATTGACATGGGGGGAGGCAATAAAAAGATATTTGAAAGATTGGGATATACCTAGAGATCTATGTTTGAATAGGAGTACTTGAAAAACAGCTATTGAAGTGCTTGAACCGTGACTTAGGGCTCTTGGTGGGTTTCAACTCTAGCCTACCCCAACTTGCTTGGGACTAAAAGGCTATGTCGTCGTCGTCGTTGTTGTTGTACAGTGAGTTCTGGAGTCAATCTGATATAAGAAATGTTACAGCCAGGGAAGATATTGACAACAGCACGCTTTGTTTCGGTAGGACAGGTTTAGGTTTATATATACTAAAAAGATTATTGCGACACATGGGTCAATATTATGAGGCCATACCGCCCCAAGGACAAATTAGCTACACACATATATTAACTAAAAAAACAAAATAATGAAATCTGGAGAAAAAATTGCAAGTCTTCTTGCCAAAAAAAAAGAAAAACTACGAAATCATTATTACCAACAGCGAGTGGTCCAGCTATTTTAACTTACTTAACTTATCTACCGCTAGACTTAGGTGCCTAAAAATAGAACAACAAACAGTTTGGTTGCCTTATTTATGATTTTGCAAACCATGTAAATTGAAGAATGGAATGATAAACGGATGGATACACTCCTTATTTTCTAAAATTTTCAGTGATAGATACAGAAATATTCTATAGTAAAAACTACAAATAATGATGCATGTTGCTAGATAAGGGAACCGGTCTTGTCAATACCACTGAAATATTTGGTACCTATGAGTAAGATCCCACAGAACAGATCAATTCGAAACAACTTATTTATCAACTGCTGTTAAGGGACAAGACTATCTTAGAAACACTAGCATAGATATCTCTGAACATGCCCACAACAAACAGTTTTCACTGGGAAACCAGTCTTGTCTAATAGCTTGTGTTATCTTATGCATGTTTTAACCTTTCCCATGACTTTCTCCCAGATCAGCTGTCATGTGGGGCCACGCCTATACAAGGAAACGGCGCGCCCGGGATGGCCGCAGAGCCACTGAGGATCTGGGCGCGGTCACCATGCAGGCAGGCGCGCCAGCTGAGATATGGTGTGATCACCCAGCATGCAGGTCAGGAAGAAATGGCAAGTAGATAGAAGGAAATAATAGCCGATCAAGGCCTTAGAATTAGGAGCAATTAGCTCCAATTTGTAGTGTCGAATGGCCTATATATGAGAGTCAGCAGGATGAATAAGAATCCAACAAGAATTATTACCTAATCTCTCTTCTTCCTCCAAACCAACTGGAGCTGAGGGGCAAAACCTCGCCCAGCTACCACAGGTCGCGGCTACGAACTCCGTAGCCGGGGTCCTGCTAGTCTCGGACCTGACGTCCTTGACAACCTGGTATCACGATCCAGGCCTTCCTCGCCTAGCCGATCATCCTCGCCTCCGCTGCCGCTCCGAGCTTCTTCTGCCCCACCCACCCCTCACCAAGCCGCTGCCATGGGAGACCGGGAGGCCACCCTCCAGGCTACTCTGGACGCCCTGGCCGCCACCCTCAAGTCTCTGCAGGCATCAGTCGATGCCAACTCTCAGGCGATCCAACGCCTGAACGTTGCCCAGTCGACGTCGTCTTCCTCCGGCAACAAGTCCACCACAGGGGAGCACCACCAGGACCGGCCGCCACGATTCCAGAAATTGGATTTTCCGCGGTATGAAGGCAAATCCGATCCGCTCATCTTCATTAATCGCTGTGAATCCTACTTCCACCAGCAGCACATCATGGAGGAGAAGGTTTGGATGGCCTCCTACAATTTGGAGGAAGGTGCCCAGATGTGGTACATCCAGATACAGCAGGACGAGGGAATTCCGTCGTGGCGCCACTTCAAGGACTTGTCGCACCTGCGCTACAGACCTCTGCGCTGGAACCCGCTTGATCAATTGGCTCGATCAATTGGCGGCGTGCAAGCGCACGGGCACCGTCGTGGAGTACCAGGATCGCTTCCAAGCACTCCTCCCTCGCGCGGGTCGCATGGACGAGGAACAACGGGTCCAGCTCTTCACCGTGGGCCTCCAACTGCCGCTCAGCTTCGACGTCGAGGTGCATAATCCGCAGTCCCTCGCCGGAGCTATGAGCCTGGCGCGCAAGCTCGAACTGCGGGAGCAGTACATGGCGCCTCCACCTCGCGCGGCGCCCGCAACACGTCTTGCTCTGCCAGCGCCGCCCGTGGACACCACAACCGCCCCAGCCACAGTCACCGTGGAGGGCTGGCCGGTCAAGCGCCTGACCCAGGCCAAGCAGGAGGAACGCCGTCGCTTGGGACTCAGCTACAACTGCGACGAAAAGTTCGGCCGGGGGCACAACCAGGTCTGCAAGCGCCTTTTCTTGCTGGAGGGCGTTGTGGAGGACGATGAAGACGTTGAAGAGGGCGCCACCGAGACGAGCCCCCACTTCTCGCTCCACGCCATCGTCGGCGTCCACTTCAGCGACACGATGCAAATCCAAGTCGCGCTGGGCGACACGTCCCTCATCGCACTCCTCGACTCTGGATCGACCCACAATTTCATCTCCGAGGCAACCGCACAGCGCACAAAACTTAATCTGCAGCACCGTCCTCATCTGACGGCCACGGTGGCCAACGACGAGCGCGTCTCCTGCCTGGGCATCACCCGCCAGGCCACGCTCACCATCAGTGGCGACACCTTCGCCGCAGACCTGTTCGTCATGCCTCTCGCCGGCAACGACGTGGTCCTCGGCATGCAGTGGCTCGCGTCGCTGGGGCCAATCCTCTGGGATTTCTGCGCGCGGACGATGACATTCAAATAGCATGCGCGTGACGTCCGCTAGCACGGGATGGCAGACCCTGCCACACCCGGCCTCCGCGCAACTACTGCCAACGCCACCCTACTGGACGAGTTCCTCGACTCCTCCGACGTCTTCGCCGAGCCCCACGGGCTACCTCCTCCTCGCAGCCGAGACCACAGCATCATCCTCCTGCCAGGATCGCAGCCCGTGGCTGTCCACCCCTACCGGTACCCGGCGACGCACAAGGACGAGCTGGAGCGGCAATGCGCCGCCATGCTGGACCAGGGGCTTATACGCCAAAGCTCCTCGGCCTTCTCTTCCCCGGTCCTCCTCGTCAAGAAGGCCAACGGGTCGTGGCGTTTCTGCGTCGATTACCGCGCCTTCAACGCGATCACCGTCAAGGATGCTTTTCCCATCCCAGTGGTTGATGAGTTGCTGGACGAACTCCACGGCGCCAAGTTCTTCACCAAGCTGGACCTTCGCTCGGGCTACCACCAGGTCCGCATGTGCCCCGCCGACATCGCCAAGACGGCGTTCCACACACACGACGGGCTGTACGAGTTTCTGGTGATGCCGTTCGGGCTGTGCAACGCTCCGGCCCATTCCAAGCACTGATGAACGACGTCCTGCGCCCTTTCCTTCGCCGGTTTGTGCTCGTGTTTTTTATGACATCCTCATCTACAGCTCATCTTGGGCGGATCATCTCTAGCACCTCCGTGCCGTCCTCACCATGCTGCAGCAGCACCGACTCTTCGTCAAGCGTTCGAAGTGCGCTTTTGGGGTCGCCTCCATCTCCTACCTGGGGCATGTCATCTTCGAGGCCGGCGTCGCCTTGGATCCCGCCAAGGTGCAGGCGGTCCAGGACTGGCCCCAGCCCCGCTCGGCGCGTGCAGTACGGGGCTTCCTTGGCTTGGCGGGGTACTACCGCAAGTTCGTCCACGACTACGGCACCATTGCGGCTCCCCTCACGGCGCTGTTAAAGAAGGAAGGGTTCCGCTGGACTCCCGACGCCACCGCGGCATTCCAGGCCCTCAAAGCCGCGGTCACCTCGGCTCCAGTTCTGTCCCTGCCAGACCTCGACAAGTCGTTCGTCATCGAGTGCGATGCGTCGACCCACGGGTTCGGGGCAGTGCTCATCCAGGAGAAACACTTGATCGCCTACTTCAGCCGGCCCGTCGCGCTGCGACACCGTTCCCTCGCCGCCTACGAATGGGAACTGATCGGTCTCGTCCACGCCATTCGTCATTGGCGTCCGTATCTTTGGGGACGTCGCTTCCTGGTGCGCACGGACCACTACAGCCTCAAATTTCTCCTCGACCAGCGCCTCGTGACGATCCCACAGCATCATTGGGTCGGCAAGCTCCTCGGGTTCGACTTCACCGTTGAGTACAAACCTGGCGCTACGAACACGGTGGCTGATGCCCTCTCACGCCGCGACATTGAAGAGGGCACTGTCCTCGCCATCTCCGCGCCTCGGTTCGACTACATCGAGCGCCTCCGACAGGCTCAGGACACCAATCCGGCCCTCGTCACCATCCGGGACGAGATCACTGCAGGCACCCGGGCGGCGCCGTGGTCCCTCATCGATGGCATGGTGACCTATGATTCCCGCCTCTACGTTCCGCCGATGTCCCCACTACTGCCAGAAATCATGACCGCCGTGCACGAGGACAGCCACGAGGGTGTGCAGCGCACCGTGCACCGCCTCCGCCGCGACTTCCACTTCCCCAACATGCGCCGCATGGTCCAGGACTACGTCCGAGCTTGCCCCACCTGCCAGCGATATAAATCGGAACATCTTCATCCGGCTGGCCTGCTCATGTCACTGCCGGTCCCGAAGGCAGTCTGGACCGACATCGGTCTGAACTTCGTGGAGGCGCTGCCGCGCGTCGGGGGAAAATCTGTCATCCTGGCAGTGGTGGATCGTTTCAGCAAGTATTGCTACTTCATTCCCCTGGCTCACCCGTATTCTGCAGAGTCAGTGGCCCAGGCTTTCTTCACCGACATTGTTCAACTCCACGGCATGCCTCAGTCGATGGTGTCCGACCGCGATCCGGTGTTCACTTCCAAGTTCTGGAGGGAGTTGATGCGCCTCATGGGCGCCAAGCTGCACATGACAATGGCTTTTCATCCGCAATCTGATGGCCAAACGGAGGCAGCCAACCGCGTCATTGTCATGTACCTTTGCTGCTTCACCGGCGACCGGCCTCGTCAGTGGCTTTGCTGGCTGCCGTGGGCGGAATACATCTACAACACGGCCTATCAAACTTCGCTCCGCGCCACGCCGTTCCGGGTGGTCTACGGCCGGGACCCACCTACCATTCGGTCCTATGAGCCGGGCGAGACTCGTGTCGCTGCCGTCGTCAAGAGCATGGTAGACCACGACGAGTTTCTGGAGGACGTCCGCTACCGGCTTGAACAAGCCCAGGCGGTACAAAAGCTGCACTACGACAAGCTGCACCGGCACGTCTCCTACGCGGTGGGCGACTGGGTTCTACTCCGTCTACGCCATCGCCCGGCCGCCTCACTGCCCCAGGCGACCACAGGGAAGCTGAAGCCCCGCTTCTTCGGGCCGTACCACGTCACCGAGCTCATCAATGAGGTTGTCGTGCGCCTCGCCTTGCCGCCGCACACTCGGTTGCACGACGTCTTCCACAGCGGCCTCCTCAAGAAGTTCATCAGTGATCCGCTAGCTACACCGCCACCTCTCCCGGTCATCCACAACGGTGCCGCTGTTCCGGAGCCCGAACGGGCAGTGCGCATCCGCCTAGCTCGCAGCATTCGATAGGTGCTCATCCAATGGAAGGGCAAAACCGCGGCCTCTGCAACCTGGGAAGATGTGGACTCCTTCCTCCACAAGTACCCGACGTTCCAGCTCGAGGACGAGCTGCTAGTCGAGGGGGGGAGAGATGTCATGTGGGGCCACACCTATACAAGGAAACGGCGCACCCGGGATGGCCGCAGAGCCACTGAGGATCTGGGCGCAGTCACCATGCAGGCAGGCGCGCCAGCTGAGTATATGGCGTGATCACCCAGCATGCAGGTCAGGAAGAAATGACAAGTAGATAGAAGGAAATAATAGCCGATCAAGGCCTTAGAATTAGGAGCAATTAGCTCCAATTTGTAGTGCCGAATGGCCTATATACGAGAGTCAACAATAACAACAACAACAAAGCCTTTAAGTCCCAAACAAGTTAGGGCAGGCTAGAGTTGAAACCCATCAAAAGCAATCAAGGTTCAGGCACATGAATAGTTGTCTTCCAAGCACTCCTATCTAAGGCTAAGTCTTTGGATATATTCCATCCTTTCAAGTCTCCTTTTATTGCCTCTACCCAAGTCAGCTCTGGTCTTCCTCTGCCTCTCTTCACGTTACTATCCTGGCTTAGTATTCCACTACGCACCGGTGCCTCTGGAGGTCTCCGTTGCACATGTCCAAACCATCTCAACCGGTGTTGGACAAGCTTTTCTTCAATTGGCGCTACCCCTAATCTATCACGTATATCATCGTTCCGAACTCGATCCCTTCTTGTATGACCGCAGATCCAACGCAACATACGCATTTCCGCGACACTTAGCTGTTGAACATGTCGTCTTTTCGTAGGCCAACATTCTGCACCATACAACGTAGCAGATCTAACCGCCGTCCTATAAAACTTGCCTTTTAGCTTCTGTGGTACCCTTTTGTCACATAGGACACCAGACGCTTGCCGCCACTTCATCCATCCTGCTTTGATTCTATGGCTAACATCTTCATCAATATCTCCGTCCCTCTATAGCATTGATCCTAAATATCGAAAGGTATCCTTCCTAGGCACTACTTGACCTTCTAAACTAACATCTTCCTCCTCCCTAGTAGTGCCGAAGTCACATATCATATACTCAGTTTTAGTTCTACTGAGTCTAAAACCTTTGGACTCCAAAGTCTCCCGCCATAACTCCAGTTTCTGATTCACTCATGTCCGGCTTTCATCAACTACCACTACATCGTCCGCGAAAAGCATACACCAAGGAATGTCCCCTTGTATGTCCCTTGTGACCTCATCCATCACTAAAGCAAACAAATAAGGGCTCAAAGCTGACCCTTGATGTAGTCCTATCATAATCGGGAAGTCATCCGTGTCTCCATCACTTGTTCGAACTCTAGTCACAACAATGTTGTACATGTCCTTAATGAGCCCGACGTACTTCGTTGGGACTTTATGTTTATCCAAAGCCCATCACATAACATTCCTTGGTATTTTATCATAAGCCTTCTCCAAGTCAATAAAAACCATGTGTAGGTCCTTCTTCTTCTCCCTATACCGTTCCATAACTTGTCTTATTAAGAAAATGGCTTCCATGGTTGACCTTCCGGACATGAAACCAAATTGGTTCATAGAGACCCGCATTATTACTCTCAAGCGATGCTCGATAACTCTCTCCCATAGCTTCGTAGTATGGCTCATCAACTTAATTCCCCGGTAAAGAGTCATCAGGATGAATAAGAATCAAGCAAGAATTATTACCTAATCTCTCTTCTTCTTCCTCCAAACCAACTAGAGCTGAGGGGCAAAACCTCGCCCAGCTACCACGGGTCGCGGCTACGAACTCCGTAGCCGGGGTCTTGCTAGTCTCGGACCTGACGTCCTTGACATCAGCTAACATTTGACAATTGACATAGTTAACACCAAAGGTTGTACTAGCAATCACTGAGACAAGAACCGATAGATCTGGCTCCTTATAGATAGTGATGGTACATTCTTCCAGAACTTATGGATGGTACATTTACAGTTTACAGGTCCAGTGCAGTGTGGAATGCGAGTAATCTCTCCTCTGAGGACATAGTACAATATTTAAAGAAGTAATTGCACAGTATCTTTGAAGTATTTCAAAGTTCAAACACATTTTCATGCTCCAGTTGATTGCTGCAAATGGCAGCTTGTACTGCTGAAATATCTCATATTGAATCCAATATTTGCATGCTTCTACTGCTAAAAGCTGCAGATAATACCCAACTAAAGCTATTAGGTAGCTTAGCTATGCAAAAAGGAAATAGAAGCCAATAAAAGCTGGATACACTGACATAAACCAATAACATGAGGAAACAAAAAGGGAAAGGAAGATTGTATGCCACCCCTTTCTATTTAAAACCAGCTTAGATTCTTCCATCCCATAGCATCTGAGTTCTGTAACATATTGCAACATTGCAAGTTGCAAGACTAAAAACTTATCAAACATATGTGCTCAACTGTTATGAATATCGCTAACATTTCATGACTCCATAAATTCTTGTGATCTAAAGGTGCCTTTGAGTGATGCTAGCGACTAAATTACCAAAGAATCAAAATTACAAAAGAGTAACCCTACGGAATTAGAGCAAGTGCCAGCTTCGGATATATCTATGTTGCAATAGCTATTTTGCCAAGAAACATCAAACAATGGCCATTTATCCCGTGAAAGCTATTATGCTGGAAACAATCAATTATCACCTGGTGTGTTCCACTGTATCAGAAAGAATGTTTTTCTGACCAATAACAGGAGAAGACACTGATGAAAAAGAAACTGTAAAAATGATGAAAACATTTCTTTATCCTGAGATGCAGTTTCTACCTTCCCAGATCTGATCGTTCACACATGGGCTACGGTGCCACTGTGTATGGGTGGGCAGGGGTTCGAGGGTTTTGGGCCTGTTCTGCTTCACTGATGCTGCAGCTGCTGCCACCGTAAGACATAACACTGTAGCAAAAGTGGGTTTTGGCTGCTGCAGCGCTGAAAAAAAGTTCAGCCAAGAAGGTCTTCTTCTTAGCAAAATGCCCAGGGACTGTCTTACCCCCCGCAGGTCAAGTTTTTACTTCCCATATCAGAGGTAGATCCCTAAACAGCCTAGCATCCAAGAAGGGCACGAAACCTATACCTCCAGGAGTAAGCTATAAAGGGGATCAATGAAGGCCATACCAGAAGTACTAGTGCAAAATGATAATTCTCAAAGGTGTCCTACTGACTCAAAACTCATTCGCGTACACTTAGGGCGTGATTGGTTGCTTTGGTGAGGGGGAGCCGGGATGGAGAGCCGGTGCAGGATGGTGAGATGCATGCTCAAACAGTGCACTCAGTCGTGTTTGGTTGTCTTTGTTGTTGGCTCAGTATGAGATGACATCTTGTTTGGTTGCATGCATGGATGTGAGTTTTGAGTGTATGACACATGGGTCCTGGGCCATGCGTCGCACCATACCATCCCGGCTCGCATGGGAAGCCCGATTTCTGCGTACGCTGCGAGCCTGCACCAGGGGCCTCAAATGCACGGTCCGGTACATCGATTTCGTTCGGCACATAGAACCAAACACAGAGAGAGTGCATGACATGGTGCCAGATGACGCTTTGGACGGCTCCATCAGGGCTACCAATCACGCCCTTAATGGAACTTTTTATGCTAGGTTACAAAAATATCTTGCACAAAGCAATGCATCTCATTTCACTTTTTCCTATTAACACTGCCTTGTATAAGAGTTTTGGGGCGTGTTTGGATGAACGCTGATGGCTGCCATGCCAAAATTTGGTCGTTGACCAAGAAAACTGATGTATGGATTCCTACTATATTTTGGCCTGCCCCAGCTCACGAGGCTGAAGCGCGGTTCATTTTGCCGCCGATGTGCAGCCAATTTCCGGGCGGCCGATTTGGCCACCAAGATTTGGCCGGCTGAAATTTTGGGCAGGGCACGATCACGCAGCAACCAAACACGCCCTTGTTTTCCTCAACATGCAAATAGTGATTTGGAACTTGCAATGAGGCATATCCACTCAAAAAGGCATATCTCGGAACATATGGAGCTCATTTGACTAAAAAACAAAACTTAGAAGTGTATGCAGGCATGCTGATGACAATATACTTAACCAGAAGCCAAAACATCAATTAAAGACATACCTGGAAGTGGGAACTGTTAAGGCATCGGCCAATCTGCTTAAAGAGTGGCACCATGCACCGCTGGAACTCTGCAGGCTGTGTTATCTCGAGCACTTCTTCAAGCTCCCCCAGAAACACCACCTCCTTCTGGCAATTTGTGACTGGCCAGTACTTGAGCAGACCCCTAATCACTGTATCTGCTAATTTGTAGTCCTTCTCAACGAACTGAACAATACAATAGGACAGCTGCTGATGGTAGATCGCAACAGATTTAGGCTTGTGCAGGGGGATGAGAGCACGGGCAAGGAATAGCTTGTGCTCCTCCTTCATTGGCAAGGCAAAGCCATTAATGATGCTTCCAAGGATCTCAAGGAGCTCCCCTATGCCATTGTGGCGCTGCGTCTCAAAGATGAAGCGGTAGAACACATTGTTGATGGCCTTGCGGATGAATGGTCGGTGTACCATGAACTTGCCATAGATTCGGTGGAGCACGGTCTTGAGGTACTCCCGCTCACGCGGATCCTCGGAGTCAAAGAGGTCGAGGAGGCGGAGGACGAAGGCGTGGTCCACATACCGCTTGGCGACCTTGGTGTCGGTGTCGGGCGAAACAACGTATCGGAGAAGCAGGTCATACACGAGCTGGAGGTGTGGCCAGGAGGGGTCGAGGTATGGCTCCTCCTCCTCGTCGGGCGCAGCGCCGGGGTCGATCGCGGCGGCGGACTCGTGCAGCGCGGGTGGCAGCGGGCGGAAGATGTTGGCAGAGATGGCGGCGACGAGCGCCTCCTGGACTTGGTCCGGGAGGCGCGTTTGCGCGTTGGCGCCCGCGGCCTGAGCTGGAGCCTGCACGTAATCGACGAGCTCGAGGAGCGCCTGGCGTTTGGCCTCCTTCTCCCGCGGGTGCTTGAGCGAATCCGAGAGGTCGAAGACCGTGGCGACGAGGCGGAGCTTGCGGAGGAGGAGGCCCGGGCGGTCTGCGGCGGCGACGTCGCGGAGGAGCGGGAGCGGCTCGAGGAGTGGCGGCGACGCCGCCCCTGCCGCCTGGTTGGTCGCGAGCGCGGACGGCGCCACGTGCGGCGAGGTGGGCGAGGACGGCGAAGGCGCTGTGGCCCGGGAGGCGTGGTTGACGGTGACGGGCGCGGCTCCCCCCGCGCCGCCGCCGCCGCCGCTCCCGGAGGACGACGAGGGCGCTGCGGGGCGCGCGGCGGGCTCCGCGCTGTCCCCGCGCGCACCCTTGCGGTTCCCCCTCTTGATGATCTTGTTGAACATGGCGGCGGCAGCGGCGGATTGGGAGGCCGGTGGCGGTGGATCGGCCGATCGATCAGGCGACGAATTCCCTCCTCGCTCGTCCCTCCGGGATTTGGGGATTTGGTGGTGACGGGAAGGGGAACGCTGTGGGGGCCCAGGTGGAAGGGAAAGAACAGTGTGGAGGTGGGGTCAGCCGGTCAGGGGCGGCGAGGGCAGGGGAGGAGGCGGCATGGCTCTCCGCTGGCGATTTGGGAGACGAGTGGAGATGGGAAAGGGGATCAATGGGGAGGAAGAAGGGGAAGGCTGAGGAGGAGGAATGGGGATTTTCTGATCCATTTTTGTATTTTTTTTATTTTTGTATTTATGGTAGGCGTTACTTTTTTATTTTTGGAGTTATTTGAACAGTTTTTTCATTTCAATGTCCGGATTAGGACGAATGAGACAAAGTTATCGCTTTATCGTTCTGATCGCGTGATTTATAAGTCTATTTTTTTATTCAATAAATAGTATTTTTTTCTTACAATAAATCAGTCAATAATAATTTTAGTCATGGCTTATCAGCCAAACGAATATGTCGTATATTCACCACTACTGCACCACCTGTTGAAGGGCAACTAATACAGGTGTTTGCATATTATAGGTATATAAATGAGTTGCTCAGCAAAAGTTCATGCTATCGAAAGTTGAAAAAAAAGTGTGTTTCATGCTATCTATACATTGTCGACATATAAAGAGTTAAGACCAAAGTTATCACTTGAGAGTGCTCCTCCAGAACATACTCCTTTTGTTTCAAAATAGAAGTTATTCTCGCTTTTTAAGAAGTCTAACTTTTTTTTTAACTTTGATCAATTATATATAAAAAACATTAATATTTATAATACATAGGCCCCGTTCGCTTGTCTTAAAAATATCTTGTTCGGTTTCTTTTTTCAGTCGGAACAGTGTTTTTCTCTTCCAACAATTCAGCCGGAACAGTGTTTTTCAGCCAGTTTCAGCCAAGTTTCAGACCAGCGAACGGGGCCATAATTGGTATCATTAGATAGATCATTTAATGTACTTTCATAATAAACTTATTTGAAGATAAAAATATTGCACGTATTTTTTATAAATCTAGTGAAGGTTAAAAAAATTTGATTTACATGTATCCTGTAACCTTTTTTTTGGGGTGGGGCGGGGGGAGGAGCTGCTTGAGTAACGTGCCGTTTGACGCCGATGGCGATAGCCATTAATTTAGCGTTACCCGGCGTCCATAGATTATTACGTGTTAACGTTAAACGTTAAAACAGGAGGTGGACTGGAGTATATCACGGGACCGAGATTGACAGATCGTGATTTTTCTTGACGGGCCTAATTGGAAAGGCGGAGGACGATCGAGACGGGGAACTTTTGGATAAAAAGGCCCTGTTTACATCGGTAAAGTTTTAAGATGTCATTTCGGATGTTACCCGACGCTAAGACTGTTCGGATGCTAATAAAAAATAAATTACAGAATCCGTCAGTAAACCACGAGACGAATTTAATAAGCCTAATTAATCCATTATTAACACAAGTATTACTGTAGCACTTTATTGTTAAAATTATGGACTAATTAGGTTTAAAAGATTCATCTCGCAAATGAGTCGCAAACTGTGTAATTAGTTATTTTTAATATATATTTAATACTCTATACATGTGTCAAACATTCAATGTGACAGGATGTAAATTTTGGATGGAAACTAAACAGGGCGCTAAGTCACGCTGGACGATAGAGTCACGGAGACTAGCTTGTTCAGCTAGTATTAAAGTCGACTAAAACTATTTTATTATGAAAGAAAAATCCTATAAATTATAGCGGGTTGATAAGTTAAGCGAACTATTTTATTGTGAAAGAAAAATCCTATAAATTATAGCGGGTTGACAAGTTAAGCGAACAGCCCTATTCAGCGGCACCGGCTACGATTGGACTAACCGTACCCTGCTCCACCTCAGGAGTCAGGATCTCTCTCGCTTCCCATATTTATCAGTGTTTCCTGTACTTTTCCTCGCTAAGATGAAACAGAAAAAACAGATACAGTATTTGATGAACTCAAGCAACGTAAATGCCAAGATTAACAAAAAAAAACCATAAGTCAATTCTCAAACTGTAATTTGTAGCACAGGCCAACAATGGCAAACCATCATATGAAAACAAAATAAAATTGGCTTACTATACAGAAAGTCAGATACACAAAGTCAGAATCCTCGGTCCTATTCGCTTAAGCCGTACTATTTCAGCGATCAAACAATGTTTTTCTCTATAACAAATCAACGAATAATACTTTCAGCCGTACTATTTCAGCGAACAAACAATGTTTTTCTCTATAACAAATCAACGAATAATACTTTCAGTCATGGTTTTTCAGCGAAGCAAAGGACCATCGCTCGACCCCACCCAACGTGATCTGACTCGGTGCTTCTGTTAAGCTCTTGCATCTCAGCACTGCAAGTTTGCAAATATATATCCTTGCAAACCCAGATATCCAGACCAACCAACAGCAATGACAAGCATCGTCACTGAACATATCTATGCTCACCAGCTGCTGTTCAGACCAACGCTGACAGGCAATCACTGAAAACATAGTCCATGCATACAAGATATTCAGATCAACAATGCAAACGATCACTGAGAACCTCCTATTCCACTACAACTGCAGGTCGCACGACACTCACAACTGAAACATCCAACCGGCAGGGTAAGTAGCCCAGAGCATGACTCATCTCATGCAAACAGTCAGCTGGATAAACTTATCAAGAAGGCAACACCTATGCCCAAGTACTGGTTGAAATACAGAGCAGACATTAAAGTGCCAAAGAGGGATAAATTAAGCACCTTCCATAGCCCATTAAGCATTCAGCTATGTAAAACTGAAAACATTAAACTACAAGACAAGGAGCTTGAGTCTACCAGGCAGTTCATCAGTAGCGATCATCAAAACGTCCTCCTCCCCTGCCAGGGCGATCATATGGCCCAGGCCTATCCCTGTAACTTCCTCCATCATAGCGTGCAGGTCCTCCACCGCCATAACGATCAGCGACACCACCACGTGGACCATCCCTGTCATAGCCACCACCCCCGCCACCTCTAGGGCCATCCCTGTCATAGCCACCACCACCCCTCGGGACACTCCTATCATAGCCGCCGCCGCCACCACCACGAACTCCATCTCTCTCGTAGCTTCTTTCTCGCTCCCTACCATAACTACTTGGCGCGTAACGATCCGGGCCACCTCCATACCTGTCTCCACCAAAGTGATCGCCACCAGGTGGGTAGCGATCATTGGCATAACGGTCTCGGCCCCCAGCATACCTGTCCCTTGCATCAACTTGATCACGGTACCCATAACGACCACCATCATAACGATCATCCATGTAACGATCACCAAACCTGTCTGATCCAGAAAAGCGGTCTCCCCTGCCACCGCCACTGCCACCACTGAACTTGGACGAGAATCTACCAGAACGGCCACCAGCAGCACTAGGGCAGTCACGGACCCAATGACCAGGACGACCACACTCAAAGCAATTGCCAGGGGGTGGACCATCACCTCTACCACCACGATACTCTCCTCGTCCACCGCCACTGTCATACCTTGTGTCATCTGTATTCATCTTAGGCTCAGCCTTGTTCACTGAGATGGTCCGACCATCTAACTCTTCGCCATGCATCTCTTTGATAGCGCTGTCAACTGCCCTCCGATCTTCAAATGTCACGAAGCCAAAGCCCCTGTGGCGGTTAGTGTGTCTCTCCAGCATGATCTACAAGAAGAAATGCTAATGAGCATAAATAATATGAAGAAAATAAACAGTTACCAAGCTAAGTGATAAGAATATAAATGTCAGTAACAAATGGCCTAGAAACAATTGTTAGAATATTACACAACCTCAAACAAACAAGTATTTGCACCATCCAAGTACTTGAACTTTGAGATAAACCAAGGGTCGAGAAATTATTTAATTTCAGCAAAACAATCGCCATTCATTACAAAAAAAAGGTTGTGCAATCATTATTTGATACTATTATATTAAAAACTGCATTGTATCTTTACATTATTTGATACAAAGCATAGTAATACTAAAAAAAGTTGCCACTTGTAACACTGGTATCTTAAGGCACAGTGGTACATGAGAGAACCATTGAAACACACCATATCAATTAATGGTATCCACTACGCGAAACAGATTACACTAAGCAGAATCACTTCTGCTTACAAATTTAGAGATAATTGACAGACAACAAAAGGACATTACCTCATAAGAGAAGAACTGAGGTTAGGTTATTCCTGGATCTCGGTAATTCAAGAACAAATCATAATCCTGACACAGATGCGTCTAGCTGTAACTACCTTCATGAAATAGTCTATTCCCAAGACAGCAAAGCTCATTAACACGGACAAGGAGCAAAGCTATAGAACCTCTGAGAACCATGTTTTGGAGAACTGGACTATTTCCAACCAGGAACCAAATTTACCGTTACCGACATGAACTAACTTCTCAAAAGTTTCAGCATATTCTGGTGCCAGGACAATGTAGCAGATATGCCCACTGCCATATTATCTAGTTTGCATACCAGATCATCTAAACCAATGCGCAAACCTAAAGGCGAACGACTAGCATTTCCATGGTAACAACAGTGGAAGTCTGAGCTGCTGGTTAGCTGATCTCCTAGGTGAACCCAGTTTGTCTTCCCAAAACTGCAATGCAACGCATGGAGGTGGCTGAAAGCAATATCACACAGACAATGGATCAAAGGGTCCACACTGGTGAGGCTAGCATCAACTTTCTGCTCCAGCATTTGTCCTTCTAGTGTCCATAAATGATCACTGAATACTGTATAATATACCAATATGCAAATCTTAACCCTAAACAAAATTCAGCTTCCATCACCGGAAGGCAGAAGCATTTACTGTCCTCAAGGCTCAAGCACCAATGGTACTAATAAAACAATGTATTGCACAAGAAACGGCTTCAAAAAGGAGTCCTTGAGAAAAGGAGTTGCTTGAGTTTTGAATAGAAAAAAGTGCAAAAACCAAATTTTGCTGGAGCTGTTAGGAAATAAGCAGTAAAGAGGGTCGGCCATATATCATTGCAAGCTCTATCTAGTTCTAACAAAACACAGGACGCGAAAAAAGATCAACATGTTGCCAGTTCGCTAAATGCTGACAAAGGTTGGATGAGGAGCTATGCAGGCAAGTCATATCAATAAAAACAAAACAAGTCAACTGCAGTCATGATTCTATCTGCAGCAAGGATGCCAATAACCCGACTGAAAACATGGCCAGGGAAGTGAACACAACCAAACACTTATAGCAAATTGATGTTTCTGTTGCATCTTATGAGCCAATCAAATCAGTTCAACAAACTACAGCAGTAACGTGCACAGATCTGGCAATGAACCACCAAACTTCATCTATCAATCTGTGTCATGAGCATAGTCCCTGTTGTTGTTCTCTATAGGTGTGCACAACTCTTGTGCTGGCCGGGCAGAATTTCCACAGATCAAAAACTAAGGAGGCATGACAGGTGTTGCTCATCCAATTCTACCAAAAAAAAAATCGAAAGTAACATCCTCTCTCTTTCATCAGACCACAAAACTGAACTAAGAAATAGCAGAACACCAGCAACAGTAGGACCAATGGCTGTTCTCCATTAATTCAATCCAATTTCACAGGCATCTAACTGTAATGAACCTCATCAGCAATTCAGCTCAGGAAAGCAACAAGTATCGCTTTCCATTCCAGCCCTGGAAATCTGCCGCTCATTCAGCCTCAGCAAACAAAGAATGGCCGAGAGAACAGAGCCCAGTTGCAAAGAAAGATGCAAAAACAAGAGCAGTGAGTATTCATGAATTTCTGAGAGCAAGCTATCAACATAGAAAAAATAGCCATGAATCATAATAGACAAATGACACTAGACTATTTAGTTCTTTACTCTCTGAGAAGCTAGGATACATGTTTATACAGGATATTGATCTCTTTTAGCCATCATCGTGACAAAGAAGCCCTGTTTCATCATTTTTAATTTCGCTCTTAGTGAAGCCAAAGAATTCGACTTTGCTTCTTCAAACTAAAGAAGAAAATTATTCTTCTTTCTGAAGAACGAAAGGCATAAAAATGAGCAGAAATCGCAATCCTCCTTCCTACCCAAAACACACATCCCCGTTCGACGGAACGCAAAAGCAATCTGCAGATCCGCCTTTCCACCTCACCCACCGCCCTTCCAAGCATCGTACCCAGCAATATCGTACCGCGGACAACTCGAAATTGATAGATCTCGCAAAAACTACCCGGGGCGGGCAAGAGCACTAACGGAGACGGACGGGGAGGCATGGGTACCTGGGCGTCGACGACCTTGCCGAAGCGGCCAAAGGCGTCCTGAAGCTTGCGCTCGTCCGTTTGCCACGACAGGCCGCCCACGAAGATCCGACCTTCCTCCTTCCCCTCCATCGCCGCCGCTCGACCAGAGAAAGGCAGGAGCGAAGATTAGGGTTTGGGGAGAAGAGAAGGCTGCGATAAGAAATAGGGGTCGCCGGACCGGACACCGCTAGTGAGAAAATTGCTACTTCGCCATTATGAAGTGGGCTTTGCTCTTTTGTCATCTCGCAAATGGGATTCGTCCGTCTGTTATTTTCAAATGTGACGCATCGCCAGAATACTCTGGACTAATATATGTACCGTATTTTGATTTTGATTTTTTTTTGTTATTTCCTTTCCCCTTTTACCCCTCACCTATCTCCATCAGAACCGAGATCTCCACTCCTCAGAACCTTTTTCTCAAGACTCACGGTCGAGAGAGAGACGCGAGACGGAGTCGTTTACTGCCACTGCTGGCGCCTTCGGTGCGGCCTCCCCGACACCCCACGCCGCCCCACGGCCAGCACGCCGCGGCCGTGTCGACGCTTTAGGCCGAGATCTCCTCCAGGCCAGCCGCCGCGGCCGCCCCATCCACGCCGCAGCCAGCCCGCCACGGAGCGACACCCCGACGTTGTCCTCGACACCAGCCTGCTATGGGTGAGCCATCTTCTCGTTCGTCGTTCATCCCAACAGTTGCCCTTTCCCAGTATCCAGTTGGTCCTAGTGGGGTCCCCCAGATTCCATGCCCAAAATACGGTGATAAAGTAGTGGAATGCAAATCCTGGCAGAACAAAGGCGAAGTCTTCTTCAAATGCGTAAACTACACACTGTTCGCCTAAACGGCCGTTTAGCCCGTTTAAACACCGTGTAAACGCTACACGGTGGTGCGCCGTTTCCGTTTAATCACCCGTTTACCCTGTTTAATTGGCCGTTTAGCCCGTTTAATGGGACGTTTTGCCCGAATAATAGTTAAACGGTAGGTGACCGACTGTTTACCGTTTAATGTTTAGGAAAACACTGAAACTACAATGAATATATGGGTATATATTGCTATATTTGTCGTATCCAACTGAATGAACTAGTTACTTTGTCAAGGTTTGGATAAATAAGTTGGGTTATGTGTTATCATCCACAGGCGGAGAAGAAATATCCATTCTTTGCTTGGTTGGCAGATTACAAGAAAGTAGTCGCAAAGAAGCTTAAAGAAGATGTGCAAGCTGTAGTGCCATATGAAGGTCATGGTGAAACTAAAGCATTGCCATACCAAGGTAATGGTGAATCTAAAGGCTCGGCCGAAATGAAGCTTAAAAGCAGGTTTTATGAAGAAGAGAGGATGGATCTCAAGATGGACAAGCATGAAGGGAGGATGGACCTCAAGATGGACAAGCTTATTGGTCTGGTCCAATTGTTGGTGGTGCTGTGTTTAGTAATTATTATCATAGTTCTTCTAGGTGTGGTAGTGCTCATTACCAAGTGAAGCAAGTGTGTTGTAATGTTGTGCTGTAAGACTCCTGGTTAGTATATGACCAGTAGATGTGTTGCAATGACATGTAAGCACTATGGAATGAAGTTGTTTTCCAATCATCTCATCTGTTGGTTTAGAGCCTGAGTATTCTGTTAGTCGTATTTCATTTCAGAGTATGTCATCTTGTAGATGACCGAAATGTAATGATTTCACATAAGCTCATACAACATCCTCGTCGTGTAATGCCTGAAGCTTTGGCATTTAGCATAAATAAATGCATCTTGGAAGTAGTCTTCCAGAGTTGATTTTCTATTCTGTAAGAGCAGTAGCTTTTAGCTGATGAATGCCTGCCCATTTCAAGATATGTACATGCCTTTTGGACAGGGGGCAATTACAATTTGCTCCTGTGTTAATTGGAGAAAGCGTCGAAAGTGCTCAAACCTGCTCATCGAAACTTGTCTGGTATCATCATCTGGGACTATTTTACAAGCCCATTTTTTTTACCTGATGTGATAATTTGGAACTGTTTTACAAGCCCATTTTTTTACATAAAAGATCCAGAGGCAGGAAACATGAGACCGTAAGGCACACCTCATTAAGGATGCATGAAAAAATCGTAAGATGAGATGGAACATGGAAGCGCCAGAAAGAGCCTCCTACCATCCATGTAGATGGGCACACAAAGGCGGTCAACCATGACTAGTTACTTATCAAGTATGGAATATCATTGCACAGATACTTTAAATATGTGATCCTCCTTCTCTAGTCTATTCATGTGCATTGTTGCTAATATGGAAACAGTCCCAGAATGGTTCTGCAGATAATGAACAAGAGCTGGAACGAAAAGCACTAGATATGTCAGACTACTAGAAATGTGAAAGGCCCAAATTCACAGAACATCATCATACTGACTAAAGTCATATGGTGTACATGATCACAGAATTTTCACAGAATTCTGACAGAGCAAGGGGTGTCATGATCACAGAATTTTCATAGAATTTTGACAGAGCAAGGGGTGTCATGATCACAGAAGCATAGCTTGAATATTGACAATGTCATGATCATAGAAGCATAGCCAGTTTACATGAATTTCACATCCCAAACCATAGCCAGGTAGCATTTAAGTTCTAATACAATAACATAGGTCTACATAGGTCTAATACAACAGCACAAAGCATCATTTGATTTTCAGTTTCCTGGGCTTCAATTTCTTCGTCGGGCTCCTCTTCTAGATTGTCTTGTCTGGTGAGGCAGCAATGCTTGAATCCACACCTTCTCCCAGCAAAGTTTGGAGTCGGCTGCAATAGAAGCACCAATATTGATTATAGTTGTGTATATCTGTAAAAAAAAGGAAAACTAATGTGTTGCGTACCCTCTTGTCACCCTAATGGGGCTGTTCTGTATGATCTGGTCTGCTGTGAGCCTTGTGGGACTGCAGACTGCATCTGTGGCTGTTGTTGCCATTTCTTGGTCATTTGGGCCAGGTGGTGCCATTTCTTGGTCATTTGGGGCAGCTGGTGGCATTTCTTCCATTGTTGGTTCAGCAGCACCATGAACTGCCTTCTTTGCTCTCTTTGTTGGCATCTTTGCATTTTCACCATATTTTGTTTTATTTGGCCTTGGCTTCCTTTGCCTGCAAGTGAAATATTCAAGTGAAATATTGAAGTTAATGAGCTCAACAAATCAAGGCAGCAAGTGAATATAGGAGTTCTTGCCTTTTCTTAGTCCCATTAAGATGGCATTTGTAGCTTGTTTCACCATGGCCTAATTTTCCACATCTCTTGCACTTCCTTTTGCCTCTAATCATCCTTTTGTTGCCCTTTTGCGCCTCATTTGCAGCTAGTTTATCTGCCTCTATTGTTGCTTCCTTGGCTGCCCTTTTCCCTCTGCTATTTCCACCTTCAAGACAACTTTTTATCCTGACTTTTCTGTATCTACCAGCTTCCTTATTGTCAAGGGGTGCCTTAAGCCCAAAAGGCAATTCAACATTTGGCCACTGTGACCTATCAGGCAGTGGCTCTATGAGTCTCTTATAGGCTGCCTTGAACCTGTCTACAGAGTAATACTCATGCACAAAATCCTTCATATGCACATTAGCAGATTGCACACTTGTTATCAAAGCCAGAGCATGCTGGCAAGGCTTACCAGTATGCTGCCACTCAAGACAGGTGCACTCATGTAGATATGACTTAACAACATGTCTACTGTGAGTGTTTGAGGTGTCCCAAATTTCTGCTGCAGAATATCCACCATCCACGACAGTCAAGTGCCCAAGTCCTCTTGTTCTTGCATTCAACTGATATATGACTGCTGGGAGGATCTTACCACTAAGCCTTTCTGAAATTTTCCTCCTTTTTGCCCATAAAACCATTATCATCTCTCTGATTTTGTCTGCGAGCTCCACAACAGGAAGGTCCTTCCAGTCCTTGATCCAATTGTTAAACGACTCAGCAAGGTTATTAGTGATATAATCACATTTAATAGCAGGGTTGAAGGCAGATCGCATCCACAGTTTATAATGGTGAGCCTGCAGCCAAACCAAAACAGCAGGACTAGCTTCAACAACTGACTTAAAAAAGTACCGGTGAACTTCTTCTCTATAAGATCTGGCTGCAGGATACATCTTAGAGAATAAGTCACCTCCAAACTTTTTAATAAAGTTGTTCATTAGATGTCTAAAGCACTCTCTATGTTCAGCTCTTGGAAACATGTTCTTAACTGCATTTTCTAGACCTTTGCATGCATCTGACGAGATAGCTAAAATAGGAAGGTCTCCTATGGCCTTATGCAACTGAGTCATAAACCAGGTCCAGTTGTCTGATGTTTCACCATCAATGAAGCCAAAAGCAACTAGGTACATTCAGTTGTGACCATCTATACCACAAGTTGCAGCTAAATGACCATTCCACCTACCATTAAGCGCAGTAGAGTCAACACTAAGATATGGCCTGCATCCTTCCAAGAAACCATCTATGCAAGGTTTCAGTGCACAGAAAAATCTGTAGAAATAGAATATGCCATCTACCTCCTTAACACCAATCTCAATAACACTACCTGGAGACCTCTTCATGACCTCTGCCCTCCAATTGAATAGCATCTGAAAGCTCTCTTTCCATTTACCATACAATTCTCTCAAGGCAATTTGCCTACCCTTCCAAACAGTGTCATAATGAATTTCACACTTCTGCTCATCTTGTAAAGTTTTTTTCAGATCCTTACATCCCATAGTTGGTATCTTCCTAAGGTGATGTATTGCCTTTGCAGCAACCCAGGCACTAGTTGGTGTCGTAGTCTTCCTCCTAGCACTTGATGAACAAATGTGTATAGGATCTAACACTATCACATGCAAAAATAAATAATAATTAGTGTCTGCAAACAATAATAGAGGAAAAATAAATTGGCACCACTAAATGCAAGTTAGTACCATCACAGTGCACCCATCAGGCTGTCTACGCCCAACAAGATGCCAACGACATCGTTCTCCATTGCATCCTTCTCCCTTGCAGTCCGCAATGTATCTAGTTGGGTCTGTTTTGACAATGTGTAGTTCAAACTCTACACGTATAGCAAATTGTCTCACAGCCAATCTAAACTCCTTCATGTTAGGATACACTGAACCAAGATCCAAGCTGGGTCCATTTGGATCATGCACCACAATCCTCTCTCCTGGTAAATAGTCATCAACATCAATGGCTGCCCCAGTTGTATCAAAATCCTCATCGACATCATTGGCTGCCCCAGTTGTATCAAAATCCTCATCTACATCATTGGCTGCTCCAATTGTATCAAAATCCTCATCTACATCATTGGCTGCCCCGGTTGTATCAAAATGCTCATCGACATCATTGATTACGTCGGTAGTACAACCTTTTTGGGCTGCATCCTCGGCCCTAAACCCCAGCAATTCATACATAACCTCATCATCAACAATCTCTATTCTTCCCTCTTCATCTCGACTTTCTTCAATGCGCAATGTATCCCAGTCAACAAGAGGTGCGTGTAGCTACTGGGCAGGGGCTTGCCAAACAACACAAGATGACTGCATCTGCTGTGCAGGACCTTCCCAATCAAGAAGAGGTGCCTGCAGTTGCCGTGCAGGAGGTTCTACCACTGCTAAGCTAAGCTCAGGCTCTCCATCGAGCCTAGGACAGAAAAAATGCGGGACAGTTAGATTTACAACCACATCTACATTAATCGATGCTAGTCTATACGCTTGGAGAACTTCTACACTAAATTGGCACAGTTAGATTACCACGAGAACTTCTACAACAGCAAGAATATGTACCCTTGGATGAGATCTGGCAAGTTGTCCATCCAACACTTGGAGAAGCACGGCGGCGACGGCGGAGTCGTGACACCAGGCTGCGTGGGCGAGTGGGGGCGGCCGGTGAGGTCACGACGTGGGCGAGTGGGGGCGGCCGCGGTGGGCAAGACGTGGAGGCGGCGGCGGCGCCGTCGACCAGCTTGCTGCCCGCGCGCCGACGAGACCTGGCTGCGCGCCGGCAAGTCCTGGCCACGCGCCGGCGAGTCGGGGCGGCCTCGATGGGCTGGCCGAGGGAGGCACGGCGGCGCCATCGACCACCTCGCTGCCTGGCGGCGTCTCTCTCTCTCCCCCGTTCCTTCTCTCCCTCCCGGTCCTTGTCGTGCGAACAGAACAAGGTTCTGATGGAGATCTCGTTTCTGATGGAGATCTCGTTCTGATGGGGATGGGTGAGGGGTAAAAGGGGAAAGGAAATAACAAAAAAAATCAAAATCAAAATACGGTACATATACTGGTCTAGGGCATTCTGACGGTGCGTCGCGTTTGAAAATGGCAGACGGGCAAATCCCATTTGCGGGATGGCAAAAGAGCGAAGCCCACATTTGATAATGGCGAAGTAGCAATTTTCTCACCGCTAGTAGGGCTTGGTTCTACTTGTTTCTTCTTGTTTCTTTTCTTTCTCTTTTTCTTTTTTCTTTTTTCTTTATAGATATATGTTTATATGTATTTATTAAAAACAGAAGAGGAGGGTGGGTGGGCCATGAACTTGGCGAAGAGAGGACGGGCCACATTTATCCGTAACCTATTAGGCAGTTGGGTTGGGCTTTGGGAGAAGGGCCTCTGTGGTGTTTCTCAAAAAAAATATCTCTTTTTCTTTTATTTTCTTGATTGAGTAGCAATAGCCTTTGTGCTTTCAGACTAGGTATATATACAAGTGGATGTATATTGCAATGAGAGAATATGCATAAATGATATACTTAAGTAACAGTATCATTATCAAGGATCAATAAACCAACAAAGAAATCCATCCAAGGTAGTTACATGCCCATGCTATGTTAAATGCAAAACCATTACATAAAAACTAAAAAAAATGTTGAGTTGGTCTTTTTGTGATAGGCGACATGCTCATAAGAGTAGAGTGTGTGTATGTTCATAGGGTGAATGTGCGTACATATATGAGTGTTTGCATCTATAATGTGATTCGAGGAAAACAATAGTGGTCTGCTTCACATTTTTTCTTTGTCTCCTCTTCAATCAACAATTAAATATACCAACATTATTTTGCAATAAAAGACAAACTAATTTAATCAAAGTTTTGACAAATGATGAGATCCGTTGTACATGGATTCCAATGCACCACTAAGGTCTCCAATGTGGGAAAGAAATAGCTACATTCCACATTTGACGATCACATTGTCCAAATACAAATCCTGATATCAAGATGGGCTAATAAGAGCACATGACCAGGATTTTTTTTGCAATCGGATCATTCACCCGTTTTTCATTAGGAGGAATAAAGCATTCGAAACACAAGCACACGATCACAATGGCGAGGGGCCAGTGCGAAAAAGCGGGCAGGCTGCGGCGAGCGTTCGGAAGCCGGCAGTCACCCAGTCCTCTGCCTCCATGACCACCATTCTGAACAGCCCAGGCGATGGCAGCGCCGTTCTCTGAAACGTTCTGTTGTTCCTCTCCTTCCATAGACTCCAACAAACCAGCAGCATCAAGGAGTCGAAAGCCGGCCGCGCAGACGAGTCGATCCTTTGCCGTTGTCCGAGCCACCATGACGCGATGTCTTCAACGTCCTCATGAACGAGCGCGGATAGCCCCAGCGGCGCCAGAAGGGAGAACCAGAGTTCCCGTGCGACCACACAACCGAGAAACATGTGCTCACCGGTCTCCGATGCTTGTTCACAGAGGGCACATGCATCATCGTCCTGAAGGCCATGTCTTCTGCGGCGCTCTGCGGTCCAGAGACGTCGATGGAGAGCGAGGCAGAAGAAGAATTTCACCCGCGGCGGTGTCTTGGTTTTCCAGAGCTCGGCCGCACCGAGCAGCGACGTGCATCCGTTGAAGAAGGCCCGGTAAGAAGAAGAGGCGGAGTATTTGCCATCTGGTGACCACTTCCAAACGAAGCGGTCTGCCTGCATGTTGTCAAGCACGATGCCGCGGAGTAGTCCCCAGACGAGCAAGTACTGGCAGAGCACCTGCGTCGTTGGCACGCCCACGATGTCTCTCGCCTAGTGGTTTTGGATTAGCACGTCTTTGACTGACCTCTTCCTGTCGGCCCTGGAGATGGCCGCGAATAGGTCCGGGGTGAAGCGACACAACGGGCCAACCTGCGACCAGTTATCCGTCCAAAGCTTGGTGGACCACCCGTCGCCCAGGACCACGGACATGCTCACCGCGGTGGCGCGGTCATCGCGGTGACCATGCTCTCCGTTTTGGAGGGCAGTGTGGCCCAGCAGCTTCCCGGCGCCGTTCTGCTAAGCCACTCCCAGCGCAGGCGCAAAGCAAAGCCGAAGAAGCGCAGATCAAGAATACCGAGCCCGCCGTAGCAAGTTGGCCTGCACACCCTGGTCCAAGCAACCTTGCATTTGCCTCCATTGGTGGTCTTGGTTCCCGCCCAGAGAAACGCACGCCTGCGCTTGTCTATCTGTTCGATCGCCAGTGCCGGTCCTTGATTTTGAGGGCCCTGGCGAACTTGTCGCGACGGCCCCTTTCGATAAATGTTTCTTAGGTAACATTCTAAAATTGTAACACCTGACCTAAATTACAAGAAAAACATAACTATATGAGTACAAAGTACTAGATAAAAACTGAACAAGGAAAAAAACCTAGGGCCTAGACAATTTGGATATGAACTTATTCAGAACCAAGATTCACAAATCACAAAAAAGACAGAAGGCAATAACCAAGATCAGATATCATCGTCTTTGTCGAGCCCTGCTTCAGCTGCCTGGTTGCTGTCGTCGTCTGGAACGCCGTCGTCTGGCTTCTGGAAGACTGGAACTCGAGCATCGGTGTCTCGGTGATCTGCGCTGGTGATCGCGTGGTGAACTGGTGATTGGCGCTGCGTCTCTCGCAATCTTCCGTCTCGCCAGAAGTCCGGAAGTCACGACTCATGATCGCTATGTGTGCGTGTGCGGGTGTTGGTGGCTCGGCTCCTTGCCTCCCGAAAAAAAAGAGGCCGACGACTTTTTTTTTTCTGATGGGCCGCTGCATCTTCTTATTAATCTTAAATCCTAATGGACTATAGCTAAAGGGTATGGAGTATTATATACTTGGGCTTGGGCCCCATCCCGCGAGGGCCCTCGGCCGTCGCACCTCCTGCCCACCCCTTAGGGCCGGCACTGTCGATCGCCCAGGCCGATAGGCAGCAAGCGATGCTCATGTGGATTGGGATCGCAGACAAAGTGACCTTGGCCAGGAGCACTCGCCCGGCATGAGTTAGCAAACCGGATTTCCACTGCGTCCACCAGTGCTTGCTCCTCCGCGCGCTTTAGCCGCGATAGGGAGAGAGGGATGCCGAGGTATTTGTTAGAGATATTCTTGGAGTTGTACATAGCTGGTTCGGTTAGGACTCCCATAGATAGGATAGTTTAAACATAGGACAGTTGTAATCTATTTACACGGGAGTCTTAACTTAAACCAACTATATCTGTAACATGTTCTATATAAACATGGAGCCTATGGTGAGCCAAGATAGGCAACCATAGTTACCACATATTCTTTCATGGTATCAGAGCCGCCTCTTCCAAATTAGATCCACAAAACAAATCTCGTTCGTGACAAGGGAGCCACGACGCTGATCGTGACGCTCCTCCCTGCGACACAGAAGACCTTTGCGACAAGGGGGCCGCGACGCCTGCCGCCGTGACGCTCCTCCCTGCGACAGACCTCCCTGCGACAGAAGCTCTGCGCCGACGCGACGTGCGACAGAAGATCGACGATTCCATGGCGTCATCCTCCTCCTCTCCAGATCATCGATCTCCCTTCGGAACCCCGGTGGCAGAAAAGCTTACACGGGACAATTTTGTTCTATGGAAAGCTCAATTTCTCCCGGCGGTCCGAGGCGCCAAAGCACTCGGCATCCTCGACGGTTCAGTCCCCGAGCCGCGCCAAATAATGGAGACCACCGTTGATGACAAGAAACAAGAAATTCCCAACCCAGAGCATGACTCATGGGTAAGCAAAGATCAACAGCTCCTCTCCTATCTGGTGAACTCTGTTTCGAAGGAAGTTCTCGCCGGGATTGCGACTGCAACAACCTCTGCTGAAGCATGGAAGGCTCTAGGGGTTATGTTTGCAGCTCAGTCAAGAGCGCGGGTTACAAACCTGCGCATGCAACTTGCCACCGTCAAGAAGGGAAGTCTTACGACCGCGGCTTACTTCAACAAGATGCAAAACATTAAAGATGAACTCGCCGCAGCAGGCGTCACCATCAATGATGATGAGGTTATCGCTCATATTCTTAATGGTTTAGATTTTGATTATCACCCCTTTGTCTCTTCTATGATGGGCCGGTCAGGAGATCTTTCTCTCTCGGAGTTGTACTCACTTCTCATGGAATATGATCTTCGGCTCGAGATGTATCAAGGGGCTAGTCAGTTCCAATCCTCAGCAAATTTAGCATCAAGAGGCCGTGGAGGCCGTGGTCGTTCTGGAGGTCGCCGTGGCAATGGCAGATCAAATCAAGGGCGCATGAGACAAAATAGCAACAATCCCAATAATCAAAGGAGCAACGTACAGAATAACAAGAAGACACCATGTCAGATTTGTAAGAAGGACAATCATGAAGCTAAACAATGTTACTTCCGCTATGAAGATGATGATCAGTACCATGGACGACCCAATGAAGCTTATGGCATTGACACAAATTGGTATGCTGATAGTGGAGCCACAAATCATGTGACTGGCGAATTGGAGAAACTTTCAGTTCGAGATCGATATAATGGGAGTGATCAAGTGCACACCGCAAGTGGCACAGGTATGCAAATTAGTAATGTTGGTCATACAGTTGTTCATACCCCTACCAGTAATCTTTTTCTTAAAAATATCCTTCATGTCCCCTCAGCAACCAAAAGTCTTGCTTCCGTTCATAAGCTAGCTAAAGACAATAACGCCTACCTTGAATTTTATCCTGATTTTTTTTGTTATCAAAGACAAGGACACAAAGAAGATCCTGTTTCACGGTAGATGCAAAGATGGTCTTTATCCTCTTGTCTCTGGTGCATCTTCTGGAGAAGGGAGGCCGGATCCAGAAGCTCTTGCTGCCCAGGCGCCGTCAACCTCTTTATGGCATAGCCGTCTTGGTCATCCTGCTATCCCTATAGTTCAAAAAATTCTTAGTTCAAATAGTCTACCGTATGCTAGTAGTAAAAGTGTTGAGTCCATTTGTGATTCGTGTCAGAAGGCCAAGAGCCATCAGCTTCCGTATCCAGTGTCCAATAAAATTTCTAATGCTCCCCTAGAATTAATCTTTTCTGATGTGTGGGGTCCTGCTCCCACTTCTGTTGGCCGCCACAATTACTATGTGAGCTTTATTGATGACTATTCAAAATATACTTGGATCTATCTTCTCCGCCAAAAATCTGATGTCCTCCAAGTCTTTAAAGATTTTCAACAATTGGTAGAACGCAAATTCTCTCGAAAAATTATTTCCCTCCAGTCAGATTGGGGTGGTGAATATGAGAAATTAAATTCTTTCTTCCAGAAAATTGGCATTAGTCACCGTGTCTCTTGCCCTCATGCTCACCAACAAAATGGAGCTGCTGAACGCAAGCACCGTCACATTGTTGAAGTAGGGCTTGCTCTTCTTGCAAATGCATCTATGCCCCTGAAATTTTGGGATCTAAGCTTTTCTTACTGCTACATATCTCATTAACTTGCTTCCTAGCAAAGTTATCAATTTTGAGGTTCCTGCAATTCGGCTCCTTAATGAACAACCTAACTATAGCAACCTGCGTGTGTTTGGGTGCGCATGTTGGCCAAATCTTCGGCCTTATAACTCTCGAAAGTTATCTTTTCGTTCCACACAGTGCGCCTTTCTAGGTTACAGTTCCATGCACAAAGGTTTTAAGTGCCTGGATATTTCCACGGGACGCATCTATATCTCCCGCGATGTGGTCTTCGATGAAAACATTTTTCCCTTTGCCACCCTTCATCCTAATGCTGGAGCCCTCCTTCGAAAAGAAATCGTGCTTCTTCCTTCCTCTCTTCGGAATCCGGGGGATGACAATTGTTATGATCCTAACATTACTAATGCATCTGATGATGATAGCATGCAGCAGACAGAACATGGTGATCATACTACAACTGCAGCTCCTGGTGCACAGGCGTTTCCTAGACCTTCGGTGCTCCCTAGTGCAGAGGATCCGGGCACCAGTTCCCGTGCAGGATCTGTCGGCGCACCAGATACAGAGGATGTCTCCCCAAGCACAGCTACCGAGGCTGGTGAGGCCACGGCTCAATTTTCTCCGGCTGAGGACTCGGCTCCGCCTGCATGCACGCCACCTGTACCATCGCCTGCCGCTGCTCCCACAAGCCTGACGTCTGGCGCTGCTGTTCCCACGGGCGAGACGCCTGGCGCGGCCGCTGCTTTCCCTGATTTGATTCCTGGCGCACCTACCGGCTCGACTTCTGGCGCCGCTGATGCTGCTGCTTCTTCGCCGTTGACTTCACCAGTGGCTGCGACGCACCGCCATCAGACTCGACTGCAGAGCGGAATAGTGAAGCCTAAGCGCCTATATGATGGCATTATCAGGTATGGTTTCTTCAGTGCAACGGGGGAACCCAACACGATTCAAGATGCGTTGGGTGATCCGAAGTGGAAGCAAGCTATGGAAACTGAGTTTGATGCACTAAAGAAAAATAAAACATGGCGACTAGTGCCACCTAAGTCAAGGCAGAATATAATCGATTGTAAATGGGTATACAAAATTAAGAAGAAAGCTGATGGGAGCATTGACAGGTATAAAGCTCGATTAGTTGCCAAAGGGTTTAAGCAACGATATGGCATTGATTACGAAGATACCTTCAGCCCTGTGGTGAAGATAGCCACTGTGCGTTTGGTACTTTCTGTTGCAATTTCCAGGGGTTGGTGCTTAAAGCAACTAGATGTACAGAATGCGTTTCTTCATGGCGTTCTGGAAGAGGAAGTTTATATGAAACAACCACCAGGATTTGAAAGTTTAGATGCTCCTAATTATGTGTGCAAACTAGATAAGGCTATTTATGGATTGAAACAGGCCTCTCGTGCGTGGTACTCTAGGTTAAGTACCAAGTTAATTTCCTTGGGTTTCGTCTTCTCAAAATCAGATACCTCCTTATTTATTTATAATAAAGGTGGTATAACAATCTATATGCTTATTTATGTGGATGACATCATTGTTACAAGCAATGCGCCTGAGGCAGTCACAGCCCTCCTAGCAGACCTTCGTGAAGACTTTGCTCTTAAGGATCTTGGTAAGCTTCATTATTTTCTCGGCATTGAAGTTAAAGAAGACAAGGAAGGAATAATTCTTTCTCAAGCAAAATATGCCCAAGATCTCTTAACACGGGTAGGTATGCTTGACTGTAAGCCATGCCAGTATTTGCACCGGAACGGGCTCACCACACACGGGAACACCTCTTGTACCCCAAGAATCATCTCATCGGAGCAGCGTATTAGGGTGGCCATGCATTTATCGACGTTGGTAATGAGCCCAGACGCGCGTCGGATAAGTTTTTTTTTTTATGGAACAGGAGGGGTGAAGACCCCTACTGAAATTTATTCAGTAAAAGAACAGTTTTTACAAAGTACAATCAAGAAACAAAAGAAAGTCAAAAAGAAAATTGCTAGGATTACACATAAGCTTCGAGCCATTGATCTAAGTAAAGGTGAAAACTAAGGCCCCGTTTGGCAGGGCTTCTCCACCGGCTCTAGGAGCCGTTTGGAGCCGTTTTCTACCAAACGGGGTAAAGTAAAATAGCTTCACTTGTGAAGCCCCTAAAAACATGCTCTCACAGTGATTTGAGGTGGGATGGAGCAAAAAAAAAAGTGACTTCTCCCGGCTCCTCCTCCAGGCCCCTAAAAACATGCTCTCACAGGGAAGCCATTTTGCCAAACGGTTTACCAAAACCGCTTCAGCTCCACCGGTGGAACTGTTCGTGGAGCTGAAGCAAAAAAAAAAAGACTTCACTAGTGAAGTGAAGCCCTATCAAACGGGGCCTAACTTTTGCTCTCAGACTAACTAGAGCAAATTCTTGCCTGAAGACTAGCTTACATCTGTATACAGAATGAGCAAGATTCCTGAAGATGATATCATTCCTCATCATCCAAATAGCCCAGCACATGATGACAATAACTTTCATGAAGAACGGTAAATGTAACTGAGTTTTTCATGGCAGAACTCCTAAGGGTTCTTTTTGGTGGCCCAAATAAGCTGGACCCAAATAAGCTGGACCCAAGGAATACTGGATTTGTTAAAGAATTTGTGAAGCTGTTTCATCAGAAGACCTTTGTTCTGAGAAGTGAGGTCAATAACTCCCAGACCTCCTTTATCCTTGGGCAGGCAAACTAGTGGCCAAGCTGCTTTTGGAGGCCTTTTATTGTTCAGGTCAGAACCCGACAATGACAACGAGGTCGTCAGCATATAGCAACGCCCGATGTCTGATGACACGACCCGGCAGTGGCGTTAGAGCCATCCAGCGATCAACCTCCATGATTAGGGAGTTAAGAGCCTCCATGACGATGACAAAGAGCATGTGGGAGATAGGGTCGCCCTGCCTGAGCCCCCGCGCGTGAGCTATCCTTCTCCCCGCCCTGCCGTTCAGGAGGACTTTTGTGCTTGCCGTCGCTAGAAGAATGGTGATCCAATTAGTCCATCTTCGTGGGAACCCAATGTGCTGCAGGACCTCGATCAGAAACAGCCATGCCACCAAATCAAAAGCCTTGGCAATGTCGATCTTCAGCAGCACCGCGGCGACCTTCTTGTAGTGTAGCCATCGGCAGGCAAGTTGCACTGCTCTGAAATTGTCATGAATGGACCGTTGCTTGATGAACGCGCTTTGATTCGGCGCTACGATCTCCAGCAGCCTTGGCGCTAGCCGTCTGGCTAAGCATTTCGCGAACAATTTGCTGAAACTATGCATCAAACTGATTGGTCGGTAGTCTTTTTAGTCGGGTGGGTGCTTGGTTTTTGAGAAGCAAAATCATCAGCGCATGGTTCAATAGGTGGAAGCTTCTGGCGTCAAGAGACCAGAGCGCGTTGAACGCGTTGATCACATTGTGCATGATGACGCCCCAGGCCACCTTGTAGGACAGGCCGGTGAAACCATCCGGGCCAGGGGCACGGTCCGTCGGCAGGTCCTTTACCGTTGCCCAAATCTACTCCTCCGAGAAGCAGGCGTCCATGCCTGCCAAGTCCAGTTGAGGTAGAAGGTCATCAAGGTGGATGGAGTGCTGGCGTTGGAAGGGTGTGCCCAGGATTCCATTATAATAGCTGAAGATTAGGTCCGCCTTTGCTTCTTCTGCCGAGAACCACGTGCCTTAGTGCTGAAGCGATGGAATGTAATTCTTCCGAACATGACCAGCATTACAGTTATGCTTGGAAAATACAGAAATGTTAGCCAACTTTTATATATACGCTGATACAAAGGATGGGTGACTGAATGTCTAGCACAATGAGCTCTTATGGTGCTGCGCCGATGAACTCTCTGCTCCTTCGACTGCAGCCATCTCATGGTGTGGACGACCTCATTGTTGCCGGGTTGCCGCATGTCTGGACACAGGCGACTTCCCCGTGAGGAGCTCGAGCCTCGAGCAGACACCGAAGCTGTAGATGTCTGAAGAATATGATGCTCTCCTCGTGTCGGTGACCTTTGGCACGCAGTAACCTTGCAGTGATCAGGTTTTTTTATAAGTCTACAGGGGGGGATTCCCCACCTGAGCATTTCATTGATTGTTGGATCTCAAAGCCAGATAAGTTTACAAACATTTCATTTTACATTTTGCTGCTGTATATGATTACATTTCGTTTGACAACACAGAGCACCAAATCGTCGCAATGGTTCGATCTTCTTGTGGCAGTCATGCTCCCCACAGATAAGCTTCAGATTTACAGGCCGCCAAAGTTGCATTCAAGCTCATTAGCTCACCTCTGAATACCAGATTGTTCCGTCTTTTCTAGATATTCCAACAGCATAAGATCAAGAAGGTACCGAAGTATTTTGCCGGTATATGATCTGGTGGTTGTATCTCCCTTAGAGCCTGAACTGACCAATCTTCATTAGTTGTTATTTGAACTGCATTCCAGAATTGACAAGCTACTATGCAGCAAAAAGTTATGTGCTCTGGTGTTCCATCCACAGCCTGACAGACTTCACAGGTGGTGGTGCTTACTACTCCCTTTTTCTGGAGCAATGTTTTGCACTGAATTCTCCCTGGAGAGAGCAGCCATGTGAAGAACTTTACTCTGGGCGACGCTTTGTTTTACCATACGAACTTGCTCCAAGCATTCGGGGGGGGGGGGGTTTAGCTGTTTTGAGTGCCTTGTAGATCAGCGGGATGTCTAGATCACCATTCTTTTTTAGGATCATACTTCGGCGTTTGTCTCTTCCTTGTGTCAGCGTTAGTTGATTTAGGATTTGCGTCACCTGACTGAATTGTTCAGTTTCCATAGCCGATAGGCCTGACAGATTAATTTCTTGAAAGCCCACCTGTGTTTTATCATATATCCAGCCATGCCCACCTGTGCTCACAGAGCCTGCTGATAAATCATCTGTTCTAGAATCAACTATCAGTGGTGATTGAGCAAGAAGCCGAACACTGCCAATTTCTTGAAAGCCCACACTGTTCATGCTGATCTGTGGTGAGAGAAAAACACTATACAGGCTGAAAAAACAAGCCGAACAAGCCGGCTTCTTGTTCAGCCGAACACTAGTTGTTGCTGAAGCCCACCTTGGCATGCCTGTTCCACTGTAAGCTCTTGAATTTTGCAATGACTGAACAACTGAGGGAACCTTTCAGCCATAGAGTCTTCCCCTTCCCATACATCATGCCAGAAGGACGTTGTACTTCCATTAGCTAGAGTTACAGTGGTGATAGCCTGATAAATTGGCAATATGGAGCGCAACATGTCCCAGTGTTGGCCATGTAGGTTGCCTGTTAGAGATGCGACACTAGCATTTTCCTGCACCCACTGAACCCACGATGAATTAGTATCAAGATGTAGCTTATGGATCGGTTTGAGCAGCAAGCATATGTTCTGGGTTCCAAGGTCTTTCAATCCAAGGCCCCCTGTTCTTTTGTATCACAAACATGATTCCATGCCACCAGATTCCCTGCTCTGTTCGAGC